>NC_066377.1:10709105-11354426 GCF_013377495.2 Cygnus atratus | reverse complement strand
TGGATTTAAAAACAAAACAAAAAAAAGGCTTGCATTAGCACGTATTTCCTATTTCTGTCTTGTTTCCTTCCGAGGATGAGTTTGGAGCCTGATGCTGGAGCGAGGAGTGCAGCCACCCCAGCCGAGCTGTGTTAGACACTGGAGATCCCACACAGAAGAGCGGCTGAAGATGCCTTGTGTTGACTTGTTTTCAAGACACTTTGACAATTCCGGTAGCTTGCTGGCGTGGATGCCACCCGCCTCACAGCTCAGACCCGGCAGTGGTTTTGGAGAAGTCATCTCGGGGCCAGGCGCAGCAAACACGGGGCGGTGCGCGCTGCCTGGGCGCCCAGCCTTCGGCAGCAGGCGGGAGGCGAAGGGCAGGGGCTGTGGTTTCGGCAGGGGCTGGCGCTGCCTCCAGGCACCCGTGCGCTTCCTTGTGGGCCAGGAACTGCGTCGCCGCGTGGGCTTGCTCATGCGTGCGTGTGCGGTCGCGTCTGTGCAGCGCGGGGAGGCTGCGCTCGGCGTTCACGAGGGAGAGAAGGGGCACAAAACGCTCAATTTGTGAGTTTGCTTTTAAAAACCAAACATGCAACCAACCCCTGAACTGTGATGGGCATACCTGGGAGTACCGAGGGGATTTAAAGGATGAGGGGAAGCAAAGCAAATAGGAAAATGTTTGTGGAAGCATTTTTGGGCTTGAGGGGTGAGAAAGAATGGTCGAGAGACTTTGATGGTGAACATCAGCATCCTGAGCCTGTCTGTCAGGGTCTAGGGGTGCCCACTGCACCCCAGGTGTGTGGCCACCTGCACAGGTCCATACCCTGCCCCTTCCTGCGTGCAGAGCAGCCGGGCAGGCTTGTGTGACTGTCCCTCCTCTCATCTTCACCACCGCAACTCTGCTTCGCGAGCTCAGTGGGGAAATCCTCGTCTGTGACTGTCAATAACGTTACCACATTCTCTTTGTACAGTTGCTGGTGAGAAGAGGGTGCCAGTGATGCCCGGATCGCCTGTGGAAGTGAAGATTCAGTCCAGATCCTCTCCTCCCAACATGCCGCCGCTCCCCCCCGTCAACCCCGGCGGCCCCCGGCCCGTGTCCTTCACCCCAGCTGCACGTAAGGCACCAGTAACACTGCCTGTCCACGAGACTAATTCCAGCGAGGAGGGAACTTGGCTTGTAGAAGTCACTGGTGGGGTTTCAGCTGTTTGCCAGGGCCGCTCGCCAGCATGGCAAGCATTGGCAGTGCCGCGTAGTGGTAATGGAGCGAGGGCTGGGGGCATCCTGCTGCTTCGCTGCTTATGCAGGACGTGCGATGGGGTCTGTAATGTTCCCCCACCATCTGCCAGCTCCTGCCTTGGCCCCAGTGCTGTTGCAGTCGCTTCAAGTCACTCTCCTTGCAGGTGCAGCCCTGATTTCTGCAATAAACTCCTTAAGAAATTGAAGTCTTTTATCAGGTTGGCTTCAAAGGAGCCAAGAGCTGGGTTTTTCACTGTATCTTTGGAGGAGTTAATTCCCACTCTGCTGTATCTTGCTTTGCAGACAGCATTTCTGCAGCTGAGATTAGAAAGTTTTCGTCTTTTAATTTCCCAGCCTCAGAAATTCCTTGCTGTCCATCCAGATTCTCTTTTCTCCATGTTTGCTTCATAATCTTTCCTATTAAGCTACAGTTCATCCTTGTCCTGCCCAGCCGCAGAGCAGCCTCGCACACGCCAGCAGCTTCCTTCACCTAGCAGGGTGTTGCTTGGAGGTGGCTTCCCCAAATGGCCTTTTTCTAGAACGAACACAAGCTCCTTTTTTCCCCCCTTATACAACATTTAAGCCATCGTCTTTTAAAAGCATTATTCCAGAGCAAAGCAATTTTACTTAACATTTGGGCTTGAAATTATCTTACCCCCACAAGTGGCACATACATACTTTTCAGGCTCTGCCTGCCTTTTATTCCCCGTGCTGACAGTCTCCCTAGCTGGTTTTGTATTGCTTTGCTATCCACAGTGGTGTCTGGGATATCTCACAGTTTCATGTTGGCAGGGGATTTCGCAGATTTACAATTCAGCCTCTCTTTTAGGACACTCACTAATGTATTGAGTGATGCTGGCAATAACGCTAATCACTGGGTTATCCCGCCAGACACGTTGTCCCCATCTTTATACACTGAGGGTTTTTTAATGGCTCTCCTTTTGCGAAGGCAGAAAAAGACCATTAGCAAAGTGACAGAAATTAATTTTTCCAATAAGGTTGTTTGACACACTGTTAAGGTCCAAGTAGCCTGAATCTGCTGATTCCAGATGACTTAATTGCCTCTTTTCAAGAGAGATGAGAGCTACAACCTGTAATGAAGTTTACTCTTGCTTTTTAACATCTCAGCTGTGCCTAAGGGTCTTGGTCAAAGCCAGCCTGCGCGTACCCTGCCCTGTAAAAGCCCACAACATTGGTAAGCGAGGAGGAGCACGCTAGAGGAGGGCTTTGCCTGCATGCAGGCAGCAAATCAGTAACAGAAGGGTTGGAAAAACAAGGAAAGTCTTAGACTGTTCAGTACCTAAAGCAGATTTTAATGGTGTTGCCCTAGGCGATGACTTTTCTGTTCCTCCTCACACCTGTAATTCCACCAGGGTCTGTGCGCCATCTCCCCAGCCCCGCGCTCGCTTGCTTCGGCGCTGCTTTCTCATCTGGAGCACAGGACCTGGTAAGGCTCTGTGGTCTGTGGCTGAGCAGATCCTGGAGATAGGCAGGATCAGATAACTGCCAGCTGCTCTGCGGTAATCCAGTTTGCAAGAGGGTCAGACAGGGTGAGCCTAAAAATGCTGAGAGCAGTTACCGGAGCTGCGTCCATCTAAAGACAGCCCCGGCTTGCTGGGCTACCGCAGCATCGCCCGAGTTCATCAACCGCTGCCTCCTGCCCTGGGCAGCTCCCTGCCCCTGCAGCCCCTGCAGCCCCTGCTTCTTCCTGCCTGCACACAGAGCAGCCTGTGCTCTCCTCCTCTTTCCTGTGAAAGAAAAGAGGAAGAGAAATAGAGAATGGGGCAAAGTGCCTCGGCCGCAGGCTTCAGAGAGCACAGAGCTGAGCAGCCCGCCTCTGCTTGAGCGGAGCTCCTTCTGGGTGGCTTTGCCCCATATTTATAACATTTGTATTATGAATTAAATGCTCATTATGAGTATTTGTCATTACCTTTCAAATTAGCTCAGTGCTCGCTGGTACACCCCGTATTGCTAATCCTGTGGGTGCGTGCAGTGTCTCTGCAGGACATATCTGCTCCTTCACTGGCTCAGGGAAGCCGGTGTGGACAAGAAGTTCTCAAGTTGCATTGATCCATAACAGAAGGCATGAGCTCATTTTGCCTTTACACCTCTGTCCTCACAGTCTGAAATGAGAATTTACCTTCATTTCATCGTCCCTGTGTGTGCAAAGGGACGTGTCTTTGTTATGCCCCAAAAAAGCCTTTCACCCCTTGGTTAGCACGAGCCAGCTTTGAAGGTCTCTTCAGCCTTATCTTTCCCTTGGATCTTAACTGACTGTGGTTCATCTTCCCCGGGCTCACCACGGCAGGTCCAGGTGTGTGGAGCCTGCACAACCTCGGTGTGCCCCAGGGCGGTTTAACTGCTCAAGTACGTCCCGTATTTTTCTCTGAAAACCCCTAACCGGTGGTGTTCTTTGGAAGAGCCAAGAAGCAATCTTAGTGAAACCGCGGTGGAAGTTTTTGCATCTTTTATGTGCTGTGCTCCTTCAGGAGCAGCACACGCCTTCCCCTGCCCGGGCATGCCAGGGTGTGAGGGCAGCTCTGGCAGAGCAATGGCTCTGGTGTCCTTCAGCACTTGCCTTCACAAAGGGTTTGGGTCTGGGCTTTTAAGGATAACCCAGTGCGTCAGCTGAAACTGTATTTAGATGATGTACTTTTCACCTCTGAAATTCTGGGTTTGTGAGGAGTTGGGCCCCAAGCGCACAGCTGCTCTCCACCATTTCCCAGACACGACTTCAGATTGCACAACTGCAGTGTGGGGATGTCAACAATTTATTCTAATCCCTTGCGGACTTCCCAAACTTCCACAACCAAAGTCTGTTTCAACACGCTTTCTGCTCAGAGGAGGCAAAGTCACAGATGGGACCAGGTTGGGAAAACAAGCGTGCTTGCGAAACGCCCTGCAAGTCCCTGGGGAGGCACGCGGCTGGGCGCACGGGGCAGGAGGCACCCCTCAGGACGTGCCGCCAGCCCTCCGCAGCACCTGAGCATCGGTGCCTGTCAGCAGGTCCCAGGCTGCGGCGAGCACTGTGGGCTGCCTGTAAACGATGTGGCTGGGGGGGGATTATTGGATCAGCTGGGGTCATTTTCTGCATGACACAGACAGAACAACACTGCTTGGTAGTTCTTGCCGAGGGCTGTAAACTTTGAGATCAAGCCTGTTCAATTCCTTGGGCTGAGCGTATGGCACGGTGTGGGCTGCCGTGGCGTCAGCTTCGTGCAGCCTGACCCCCGTCCCCTTGAGCTGCCTCAGATGAAAACCGAGGGGCACCTGGTCTGTCACTGTCTGAACCCTAACTCTGTGGGGACACCGGAGCTGGAGGAGGGGGACTTGTGCACGAGGGCCCACACAGAACATCGCCCCGAGCAAGGTTGCTGGTGACCATCTCCATCCTCTTAAACAGCAGCCCCTGGGGACATGCCCGCCTCACGCCGATAACGCTTTTGTCTCTGCCTTGCAGTGCCCAACGGGATAAACCATTCCCCCCCGACGCTCAATGGGGCACCGTCCCCACCCCAGCGGTTTAGCAACGGCCCTGCCTCCTCCTCCTCCTCCTCCCTGACGAACCAGCAGCTCCCAGCCACGTGCGGCGCCCGGCAGCTCAGCAAGCTGAAGCGCTTCCTCACCACCCTCCAGCAGTTTGGCAATGACATTTCTCCAGAGATCGGGGAGAAGGTCCGCACCCTCGTCCTGGCCTTAGTGGTAAGCACCGCCAAGCACAGCCCTGCGAAGCCACAGAGCGGCCGCGGGGGCTTTGCTGTGGCAAAAGCATCGTAGTGATGGGATCCTGGCAGCCGCCACGTGCCGGCATTGCACAACCGTGTGTGTCTTTACAAGCGGGGCTGTTGACTAAGCACGACTCTGCAATGTTTATGCTTTCTGGTAAACTCGCTGACTTTTTATTTTCTTGTCTTCAGTGGGTTTCAAAAGCTATTTGGCCAGTTGCGTTGCTTTGACATGAGCCCGGCTGCAGCTGAGCTTAAGGAAACCTAGAAGATTTTGGACTGAACTTGATTACAAAAGCTGCGTGCCTGGGGCTTTTTGCCATCCTCGCTGGAAGCTATGGCTGTGCTGTGCTTCCTGGTTTGCTGTTGTGAGTGGAACTTCCACAGAGTTCAGAGGAGACTGTAGTTTTCTACTAGGGAAACATTTTATTCCTTGCACCCTATAAGCCTAGAGTAGAAGGGATTTACGACTTCTGGAAAATCGGTAGTTGAAAATTGAAAGCCGCTCTGTCTGAGAGCACCTCAGACTGCAAACCAATGGCTTGTGCGCTCTTTTGGAAAAGCCCCGTCGTGGGTAACTGGTGAGCCTGTCATGCCCGGGGCCCCATCCTATTTCCTGCAGCTCCACAGTACGTTGTGGGGGTGTTGAAAGCACATCTTTCTGAGGGGAAAGAGGGTGATGCTGAATTCTGGGGCTTCTGGAAATGCCGTGTGGGGGTAGTGTCTGCGTCTACTCCTTTTCAAAAGTCCAGTTCGAAGTCTGGAGTGTGTGGAGAACATCGTGATGCTTCAAGCATTTCAGTTCTGGTATGCAGTGCTGAGCACAGTGTGTATTTAATGGGCTTCTTTCCTCTTTATGGGCTGTCCCGCACAGCTTAACACAGCCCCACCAGCACTGCAGTGTTTAACTATTGCCGAGGTCTGTAGGAGATGGGAAATGTGCTATTGCAGCTGGAGGCCTCAGCTTCTGATATTCTGCTGCTTCGCCTGCGTTAACAAAGAAATTGGTGGCTGTGCAAACTGTCATTCAGTCATGTTTGTATTTAGGACAGTCTGAAGGTGCAAAGACAGAAAGGGGCTTGGTAAATCACATTTCTGTGCAGCTTTTGCCCTTGGATTTGCAATACCTGAGATCGGTGGTGGTGCGTGCCTACGCAAACAGTAGACGTATAGCCTCCTGCCTCTTTGCGTCTTCGGAGAGCTGAAAGCGTCCTTCAAAAAAGAAAAGAATGGGTCTTGCTGCAGGATTGTATCTAAGACGTGCAGATTCACAAATTCACTGGTAGAAATGGCTGTGCAATCCCCGTGCAAGCCTAGCCAAGGCCCTGGAGCACAGCACCATGCCACCTGCCCAGCTGCACCATCACCCAGCACAGCTCCTGAGCTGGTCTCTTTTTGGCAGGCTTGCTCTTGAGGCTCAGTGCACAGCAAATGGGGCTGGACTGCAGGCACAGAGTATTTCTGCTTCCCAGATTGGCATGGGCAGAACAAACGTGGGGTTGTATGCAGCCTCGGGTTTTCACAGAACTTGAGCACGGGATGCAAAATGCTGCCTCTGAAAGAAGGCAGGCCTGTATATTTCTGTGGATGTAAGGTAGTATCTTAGCTTACCACTTCGGAAAGGAAATTAAAAGCTGTTCAGGTTCCTCTGCTCATCATTCTCACCCCTGACAGCGATTACTGCTGCAGGGACGAGCTTCTTATGTGCAGCGTATCAAATGCTGCTTGTCCAGGGAGCGCACAGCCTAAACAGCCTTGGGGGAGCCCGTGCCACTGGGGTGAGCAGCAGGCTGGCGGTGACTTTGTGGATGGCAGGTAGGTTAGATGAGCTGAGCTGAAAGGGAGGAAGGCAGGGAAGGAGAGCAGCTCAGAGCAGCTGGAGCCGCTGCCTGGCTCCCCTGGCCTGCCCCAGGCCACCTGGCCAGGGTGCAGGAGGTGGCAGCTGGGTCCCGCTGCCTCCGGAGCAGGTCCCTGCCTCCCACCCCAGAGCTGGGAGCTCCTGGCTGTGTGCCACGTTCACCCCTTGCCTGGTGTGGTAGATCTTTCTGCTCCATTGACCTGAGTCTTTTTGGCTGTGCTAGGCGGGATCTGATGCAAACGTTGTCAGTCCTGTCATGGCAGATGCAGTCTCCCTTCCAGTTCTGTTCATTTTGAGCTGTTTCCCAAGTGTCTAAAAATAAGAACAAATTGTCATTTCATTTCTTAATTTCTTTTCTCAGAACTCAACGGTGACAATTGAGGAATTTCACTGCAAGCTGCAAGAGGCGACGAACTTCCCCCTAAGGCCATTTGTGATCCCCTTTCTGAAGGTGACAGTGAGCTGATGGGGCTTGCTAACAATTTGTGTGTTGGTCTGTGCTACTTGGCAGCGTGTCACTACTAGCAAAGCTCTCATTTCAAGCACCAGAACAATTTCGTTGAAGTCCAAGACAGACTGCGCAGACCGTAGCGATCGCCATGTGCGACTGGCTCACAGGAAGCTAACGTTGTAATGAGTGCCACATATGTCTGCTTGTGTGTCAGGGATAAGTGAGACAAACCAAGCTCCATGCTGCACCTTCTGATCCTACAGTCTTATTTGCCAGTGCTCAGATCTAGAATATTTGGGGTGTTGGCATACAGAGCACGCCTGGAGCAGCTAGGTGCTGGAAGCATGCAGCGCTTCCCCCAGCGCTTTGTTTTCACGTGCGCCAGCTTCGGGTCGTGCTCAGCCCTTGAGAACACGCAGGTAGATCTGCATGGTGCAGGCATCCCGGGAGGGAACACACTGAGCGGGGGCCCAGGCTTCATCCTTTATTGCTCTGAGGGGTTTCGTGTATGGAGCAAATGCCTGCGCAGCCCGCGTGAAGCAGAGCTCTGCCTGTTTTCCAGGCCAACCTCCCTCTGCTCCAGCGCGAGCTGCTGCACTGCGCCCGGGCTGCCAAGCAGACGCCGTCCCAGTACCTGGCGCAGCACGAGCACATCCTGCTGAACACCACCACCGCCTCCCCAGCCGACTCCTCCGAGCTGCTGATTGAGGTCAACGGCAACGGGAAGAGGCACAGCCCGGACAGGTAAGAAGAGCCTTTAGCACTGCCAAGTTCCTGAAGACGTGGTTTTTGACAGCAGCAAAGGTGAAACAAAATTTGAAGTGGTGTCCAGGGCCAAACCATAAGATCTTAGCACTCATAACAGCTATGTTAACAAGACGGTGCTGACTATCTGTGGCTGTAGCTTCCCCTCACAGGACTCCTGCACTGAGAACTCAGCTAGGGAACCTTTCTGAGGGCTTTCAGGCAGATTCTGTCCCAGAGGGACTAGTTCAGTAGATGGTCACTGAAATGCCTGGGCTGGAAAGGTGGAGAGCAGCGGCACTGTCAGCGCTAGGAGGGATACAGCTCATTTTCACTACTTTTATTCCAAGAAAAAGTCGTTATGTAATTATGTGGAGCACACATCAAATTTATAAAAACTGTGAAATCTTAATTCGGTCATGCCTGGAAAGATGAATCACAACACTCAGGCATTTTGAACTTTTTTTTTTAACAAGGTCATTTCGTGGATTTGTTCCCAAGTTGAGCGTGTTTGTTTTAGCTTCCTGCTTTTACCTCCCAGTAAAACCATCATTGCCCAAAATCTTCATCTTTCCCTTTCTGAGCACGTTGATGCGGTGCTAACGAATCCTGTCTGTCGGTGTGGTTGCAGAAGAGAAGACAACAGCTTCGAGAGAGAGACGCTGCCGACAGAGCCTCCGGCCAAGCGGGTGTGCACCATCAGCCCCGCGCCGCGGCACAGCCCGGCCCTCAGCATCCCCCTGATGAACCCCGGCGGGCAGTTCCACCCCACCCCGCCGCCCCTCCAGCACTACACCTTGGAAGACATCGCCACCTCCCATCTCTACAGGGACCCCAGCAAGATGTTGGAGCACAGGGAGATTCGGGACAGGCACAGCAGCCTCGGTGAGAGGGTCTGACGGGCTTTCCGTTGTAGGAGCTGTGAGGTCCAGCAGTGGAGCTGAGGTGTCTCTCCCTGGTTAGCCCCTGCTCAGCCACTCACCTGAAGCTGTGCAATTCCAGGCACATCCCCAACAGAAGGATGAGAGTAGGGAATTCAGAGAAAACATCTAACATTGAAAGGTTTGAAACAGGAAGAATGAGAGGCAGAGTTGCTGTTTCCCCCTGTATGTATAAAGGGTGGAGCCACCGAGGATGAGGAGGAAGGACCTGGTGTTTGTGTTGAGCGTAGCCAACCCAGCAGGCAAAGACGAAGACCATGGAAACGGAACTGAACTTTTCAGAGGTGACTCAGCCAGGAGATGTGTGAAGCCTGGAGAGAACAGAGCTTGACCGCCTCCTCTGTCCCCAGCCCTGGTGGGGATGTGTAGGTGAGCTCTCTGTTTCCAACAGGGCAGCCTGAATCATGAGCTCTGAGCTCCTACGGCTTTATAAAACGGGAACTGCCCTCCCAAGCGAGTCAGGTCCAGACCTGTGAGGGGACTGTAGCACTTTTGAGATGGTGACACAAGCAGGGGTAAAAGCACCAGTATGCAATTAGCCTCCTCTTTGAGAAGTGTTTAAAATCACAGCTATACCTGGTTAGAAATACAGCTCTGTTTATTGCTTCAGGGCCACATTACCTCTCCAGCTCTGAAAGCACTTGGTCCGTCTAACCACTGTTCTGGCTGTGGTTTGTTGCAGGTTTGAATGGAGGGTACCAGGACGAGCTGGTGGACCACCGCTTAACAGAGAGAGAGTGGGCTGATGAGTGGAAGCATCTGGATCATGTAAGGAACATTGGGAGCTGTGGGAAGCTCTGTGGGACACAACCCAGCACTCACCTGCCCCAGTCTGTGATTTTCTTCTTGTTAGTACCATATCCAGGCTTTCCAAGTAGCTACTACAAGCTACCACAGGAAGGTCGATGGTGGGGAGGGCAGATAGGAGCAGTAGCAGTTTCCTGCTATTTTTCTTCTGCCCATGGTCAGTGAAAGCCAAAACCAGTCTGGACTCAGTGCCTGAGCCGGGGAGTTTCTCCTTTAGAGCATGGCTCTCAGAGCAATCAAGCCCAACCTTGTCCCTGCAAAGGTCTTTTCTGCAGCTGCCCAGGCCAGCACTGTACCAACAAGCATGCAGATGTGTTATGTGCAGCAAGTATATGGAATTTGCAGAATAACCAACCCCGTCATTATTTTTTAAAAGCTTTTTTTCCTGGGTTGCCAGCCTTTTGTGGGTCACAGCTGGGTATGGACAAGACTTGGTACTTCTGGCAGACTCTCTGCGGAGCCTGTTGTTCTGCACCGAGTAAGGCTGCTGGTCCAAGCTCTTCACTGGAGCGTTTTCCCTACAGAGAGGGGATTGAAATTCAGCTTTAATCACAAATGCAGAGCGACCCCGTGCTTGCTTATATCCAAAAGCTGATGTTTTGTGTGGGTGTCAAGCCCCATAGCTGAATATTGTGAGTTGGGATGTGGCTGTAGAGAGCTGGTACCAAGCCCAATTCCTCTAGGTCAGAGACAGAGGTGTCATAAAAGTCATAAAAACCTGTCCCCCAGCCAATAGCATGTTGCATGGACACACTATCCCCTTCGCAAAACGGTTTGTTCTTGCCTCCACCTTTAGGAGCATGGCCCTAAAGGTGTTCAGCCACACCTGATGTTGACCAAAGCCAAACGGTGCAGGGGTGACCACCTGTTTCCCAGCTCGTGCTGAGTTCAGTCTCACCTTCACTCCATGCACGGGTACGGGACCCACCGCACCTCCCTGGTTGGGTACTGCTCCCTCTGGGACACAGCGCTCAGAGCCCGTTCCTCGGCAGAGACTCGCGTTTCACCTTCCCGGCACAGCCCCCCGGGTACCTCCAACGAGAAATCCCGGAGCAGCCCTCGTCGGCAGGCGGAAAAACTGAAAGCTCGTCCTTCCCTGCAGGCGCTGAACTGCATCATGGAGATGGTGGAGAAGACGAGGCGCTCCATGGCGGTGCTGCGGCGCTGCCAGGAGGCAGACCGGGAGGAGCTCAACTACTGGAAGAGGCGCTGCAGCGAGACGGCCGAGACGCGCAAGGCGGGCAGCGAGCTCGTCTCGAGGCAGCACAGCCCCAGCAGCTCCGACTCCATCGGCAGCGGTAAGCGCTGCCCCCGGCCCCGCCGTGAGCGGCACGCGGTGCCAGGCTTCGCGGGAGGGCAGAATGCTATACGAGGAAAAGCCTTTTTCTTTAAAAATGATCTCTTTAAAGTAGTTGTCTAATTATGGCAAAGCTATACTAAGCATAAAGAGACTGTAATAAATTCAAAATGTAATACAAATTAATCACAGATTGGTTTGGGTTGGAAGGGGCCTTAAAGATCGTCCAAAGCCCCTGCCATGGGCACGGACCCCTCCCACCAGCCCAGGCTGCCCCCAGCCCCATCCAGTGCGACCTTGGGCACCGCCAGGGATGGGGCAGCCACAGCTCCTCGGGGCCGCCTGGGCCAGGGCCTCACCACCCTCCTCATGAAAAATTTCTTCCTTTTACCTGGTCTAACTCCTCTCTTTTGGTTTAAAACCATTGCCACTTGGCCCTGTCATTACATGCCCTGGTAAAAAGACTTTCTCCATCTCTCTTCTTCACCTCCTTTACACATTGCAAGTCAAGCTTTCTCAGTTTCTAGAAAGAAAAGGCAAGGCCCACCTTTACGCCTTTCGCTAACATTTCTTAATACCTGCTATACAGAAGAAAACAAAAGAATATATGTGAATTTTTAATTTCAAAAGATTCCATTTTAATTGTAAACTTTTTAATTTACAAAAAAAAAAAAGGCTAATGATTTCTTCTTTCCAGCATGGTGACCGAATGCTGGCTCTAAAACTCTTTAGACTGATAATGAGTTGTTAAATAGAACATACTGAAAAGATCAGCTTGACTTCCCTTAACGAAATTATAGGGAAAAACTCACGCTGGTAAATCACTTTCTGTGATAATTCATCTATCATCGTGGCAATTTTGAGCATTACCTTGTAGATGAAAAGCTGCCATTACTCTCCCCAGTCAAGAACACACAGTTTTCACTAAAACCCAAACTATTTTTGACCTTGAAGAATTAAAAAAAAAAAAAATCTTGATTAGTGCATAACTGTTCTCAAAGCTTTGGAGAGAGACGAGTCATTGACCGTGTGGGAGCTCCTGGATGAGCTCCTGGAACCAGCGCTTGCTGAAGTGTGAAGGCACTTTTTGGCAGCAGCTTCTGCTGGTGCTGAGAGAGCGTCTTCCTCGGCTGGGTTTGGTCAGCAGGTGCAGCTCAACACCAGGATCCTGCAAGGCTGAGAACCCAGCTGGGCAGGAAAAGTTGTTGGTTTCCTTCCTCTTCTGCTTCTAGCCTGTCTTGCATAAAGGATTTTAAAGGGCAGGACCTGCTAATTCTGAAAATACTGAAGGCTGGTGTAAGAGCTACTACTACCTGTAGTTCAAGTTATTAATGCTTTTTTTTTTTCTATCACGAGTCAATTAACTTCATTGCAACTGAATATTTTTCCCCCTCCAATATGCAAGGGCTTTTTACCCTTCACAAAATCCAAGCCTGACGTGCTGATTTTATGCATGTGGATGGTAATTCTAATCTCCATCCAAAAGCATTTGCTACAAGTGCTGGAAAAAAAATCTCATTCATTCAGTAATGAAAATATATGTTTTCTAACAATAATAATAAATGCCAAACTCAAAATGTCAATTTGATGTAATACAAACAAGTTGAATACGTTACATAAAGAGAGTGAATCTTCCTGCATGTCAAAAGAGCACCTGAATTTGGGTCCAGCTTAGATTTAGCTGCAACTGAACAAGTTTTGATAGTTCTCAGGCAGTGAGAATGAGTATGTCATAGGAAAACAATAACAAGTACATGAGCAAAAGCAACTAAAATAGAATATGTTAATGAGCATTTGCTGTTTGCAGCTTTAAATCTTAATTTACCCTTAGGGTTTTAACTCAGTTTGATTTCAGTCATAGCACTTCTAAACAGAACCAACAGGGAGGATTGTGTATGTGGAAACTTCAGTGTGGGAGCAAGTGCGTAAATGGAAAGAAGAATAAATTAAAAAAAAAAAAATCCTGCTTCTAAATCAGCCCTTGCCCTGCTTTGGGAATATCATGCAGATCTGAATTTCAGATTTGAAATTATGAATGGCTTTTAAAGTTTCACCGAAAGTAGGTAACTTAATTTTTGGTTAAAAATAAATAAATTCTGCAATAGCTTGAAGGCTTCTTTTAGAACAATTCTAGAACTGTGAAGAGCGTAGAGGACAAGAAAAGCGTGCAGAGCTTGAGGTCAGGGAGAGGGGAACCAAGCGCGCCGGGCTCCAGCCAGTTGCTGAGGGTAGGGACCCAAGGAGCACAGCCAGCCTCTAGCCCTCCAGCACCGGTGTGTAGCACAGCCTGTATACTTGCAGCCCCGTGCTGCTGAAGGTGATAACATTTCTGGTTTTATCGGGAGCCTTGTTGATGTTTTCTCCCTTCCCGGGAACCCGGAGCCAATTTCCAAACTGTCGCTGTTGCGAGAAGGTGCAGCTAAATGTCAGGAAGCTTCCCCGGGCGCGCTGCAGACTGCCACGAGCTTAAATAACCTCACAGCCCTTGACATGAATCAGCTTTCGTTCTGCCAGTGCCATCTGACCCTTCAGAAAGTTACTCTGAAGTGTTAAAAAAAGGGATGCGGATAGAAGACAGTACCAGGTTTCTGCAGCCTGTGTTTAGATCCTCATATGAGTGTCCCCATCTGTCACGTTGGCTCCCTGGGGGCGTACGGGTGCTGGGGAATGTATACACCTCTCACTGCAAGAGAGCGTGCAGGACGCTTTGTCCATCGAGTCGAGTCTTTGAATTGCCCCTGGGAATGGAAAGTGCTGCCTTTAATGTAAACTGCTGCTCCTATAGATTGATGTTCCAAGCCAGTGGGCAGTGCAGATGTTTGATGGCGTATATTTATAAGCATTGCTTGTTGTTATAAAGTACCAGGAGATGGAAATGGGTTATACTGCGTCATAAATTATGCAGGGCGCTAATTAAATGTTGTAATTTATCACCTAAGTGTTTGATGAATGGCCCTAACTGTAGGAATCCTTTGTTTCAAGTTTTAGCCTGTTAACCCTACCCTGCCTGGCCGATGTCTGTGCCAGGTCCGCAGACACAGCCGGGCATTCCCCAGCCACCCCGCGGCCGGCAGTGGGCCGGGATGAGGCTCTGCCAACCTTTCCTCTGTCCCTTATTCCAGCAGATTCGTTGCGGGAGTTCAGCAGCAGGTCGGGAACGGGCTACGTCACCGAAGAGATATGGAAAAAAGCTGGTAAGTGTTTGTTAGGAACCTTGGCAAGGGATGCTGCCAGATCGTTTGAGGTAAACACAGATGCTGCACGTCGCTCCGCAGCAACTGGAGAAGCCCAGCTGCAGGAAAGCCCCAGGACGTGCACATCTGGCTGCCCGCACCCCTGGCCCCGGCTTTGCCAAGGGCGCTCCTTCGTACGGTGTCGGCGGAGAGCCCGCGGGGCCGAGCCTGGCTCTGCTGCTCGCGGGAGCAGCCGTGGCAGCGGCACCAACCGAGCCCCTTGTCCCCCTCCCGCGGGTGTCCCAAATCTAGAGGGGACGCGGCACAGCAGCTCCGTGCCCCCGTCGTGCCCAGGCTGGCGTCCCCCCGAGGCTCGGGCAGGCTGCTGAGGCTGCTGTTCCCTTCCAGAAGAAGCCGTGAACGAGGTGAAGCGCCAGGCCATGTCGGAGGTGCAGAAGGCCGTGGCGGAGGCCGAGCAGAAGGCCTTTGAGATGATCGCCTCCGAGAGGGCTCGCATGGAGCAGACCATTGCGGACGCCAAGCGCCAGGCTACTGAGGACGCTTTCCTTGTGATCAACGAACAGGAGGAGTCTACAGAGGTACGGTGCCAGGGCCGGTCCAGCTGCGGGGACGTCCCCAGCGGGGAGTTTCAGGGACTTACCAAGGCCCTGGGTCCTGCCCAGGGATGGCTTGGAGCCTGCAGGTCCCTATCCCTTTTCCCTTTTAAAAGCCTCTCTCCAGTCAGTAACTAAAAGGATGCATTGATACTGTAAAAAAGAAAACTTTAGCTTTTATTTTATTGGCAGAGGAATCAGCCTAAACTGATTCCCCTCTGGAGGAGCCTCTGGCACCCTTGGGTGCAGTGCGGTTGTGTGAGGGCACAGCTGGGCAGCGGTAGCTGGACACAGGGTAGCCACCGGGGATTTCTGTGCATTTAGAGAGCAAAGAGAAAAGGGTGCTGGTGGGTACGGCTTGCCACTTTGCTCAGAGATCTGCTGCTGTGGAGCACCTGATGGGCGCAGATAAGGAATTGCAGTTTGCAGGCTTTAGAACAGTGCAGGGTAGAAACTGGGTCAGAATTACGCATTTCTCGATGGTCTGTAATCACACCCTGCGTTGGTGCTGACCAGCGTGGTGGATACATACTGCCTTGGACCTTGTCGGTTTGTTAGCTCACAACACGCGTGCCCAGGCAGCGTGTGTTAGCTTCTCTCCAGAAACAGGCTCCGCAGTGCTCTTGCTCCTCTGATCCCTTGAGATCAGGGAGAAACCTGTGTGTGGGACAGCCTGCCCTGCAGAGGGCTGCTAACACCTAACGAGGTTTTTGCATCTCAGAAAAGAACGGATGGCTCCTGGTTTGTCATAGCCAGCGACACCTGCGGAGTGGGTGTCTCAGGGAATTCCTTTCCACCCCTCAGTCATTAATTATTACTCTCACTGTTCTTTAACTGGAAACACATTTCATTAGGCTTTGGAGATCTCAGCTGGACTGAGCACAAATTGCTCGGTTAATTCCTACGCTGCGATGTCACAGCCACTTGTGGCTGGCTTATTGCTTTCATTTCTCTGCACAAACACTTTGGGCTTTGCCTCTGTTTCTGCTGACCAAAAATCTGATGGGAGTGAGGGCTTCGTGTCGCTTCAGGCCACGTGGGCAGCGAGTCCGGTTCCCTTCTCCCGCGGGGTTCGGGACGCTCTGGTCACCCCGCACGGCAGGAGCCATGTAAGCATCAGGTGTTATTCCAGCGGTGGACATGCTGTGATACTTCCCGTTAAATCACTGAAGGACAAATGCGGCAGTCAGTAAACACACGATGGGAGTGGGTGGAACTGCTCGGGAAGAAATGAGATAAGCAATGATCTTTCTGTAGGGGAATACCAGAGGAGCGTCCTCCTCCTGTCTGCCCGTTCCCCTCGCGGTGCTGCTGCACAGGAGGGTGGGAGCCGTGCAGGACCTTGGGAGCTGAGTGAGCACCCCGTGAGCCCCGTATCCCTGGCCCGTTTCACTGGGGGCCCTGTTGGCAAGCTGGCGTGTGTTCTGGCGTGCCGGGGAACCTCAGCAATACGACTGAAGCTGCTGCTCCAAGTGTAAACAGCCGCACAGCGGTGTCCCAGCTCTCCCAGTTACTGCAGGCTGCCGTGGGGCTTCTCTCGGTTGCGAGACCTGCTTCTCCCAGCAGCTGCCCGCTCCTGACCGGCTCGCTCGGGTTCTTTGGCAGCCCCCAAGTCGCTGTGGGCTCAGACCCCGTCAGTGGGCATGTGGGGCGCGCCGTGCCGCCCGCCTGCCCCAGCAGCCTTCCGCTCGCCTTCGTGGCAGCGGCGGCCGGCGAAATGTGCCCCGTTGGGCCAGGGTTAGAGAGGCCCGGGGCTCTGGCAGGGGCTGCTCTTTCACAGCTGAACCTGCCCTCCCAGTAGGCGTTTGCTAATGCACGGCTCCAGCTGCAGGGAAGCTAATCCTCCCGCTCCCCTCTTCGGAGCAGCTGCGGCCGCAGCTCCCGGTGCTGGCCCCCTGCCCCCGTGCTCGCGCCGAGCGGCGCGGGCTGCGAGCCCACCAGCTGACGCCTCGCCCGCCGGCCAGAGGGGCTTTGCTCCTCTTCCAGACTGAAGCCTGCGCGCTGGCAGCGCTTCCACCTGGCTGGGAGGCTTTCAAATGGGCTTTTTCTTTTCCAAATTAGCCGGCTCTGACCTCTTGTGCAGCTAGGCAGGGTGCAGAGCAAATGGTGCCTGTGCAGCGCTGTAATCCCCGCGGAGAGCGCTTGGCTGGGAGCGGTACCAAAATAGAGCTGCTTAAAACAGGAAATAAAAAGACCAAATAGCAGCATCTGTGGTGTGTTTTTCAGTCCTTGCCTGCTGTTTCCTGTGTGCGTTTGGGTGGATCTAGGGGAGAGGATGTGTGCAGTGCAGTCTGGCAGGCTTTTGTAGGGCAGAGGAGTAGGGGTTAGTACCCTTGGCAAAGGTCTGTGAAATAGCAAGATTTAATGGATTGCTCATCTTAACATTACTAAATCTGGGCCAGAGGGCGATGAACGTCCCCTCCAGAGCTGTCGAGTCAGCGCTGTCCTACAGCTCTGGAAACTAAACCCGTTCTGAAGTGTGGTGTCTTGGGTCCTTTCAGAGTTGCTGGAACTGCGGCCGCAAGGCCAGCGAGACCTGCAGTGGCTGCAACATCGCCCGGTACTGTGGCTCCTTCTGCCAGCACAAGGACTGGGAGAGGCACCACCGGATCTGCGGCCAAAGCCTGCACAGCCAGAGCAAGCCGCTGGCTCTGCCCGCGGGGCGCTCCACAGCCGCCAAGGGCATCGACGGCGTGTCCAGCCCGGCCCTCGAGAAGACTTCGGCAGCCACATCTCGATCCTCCACTCCAGCATCTGTGACAGCAATAGAAACGAACGGACTCTAAAAGGAAAGTTTTGGTTCAGTCCATTTGGTTAGTTTTCCTGATTTTTTTTTTAAGTTGGAAAAAAAAAAAAAAAAACAACACCGCAGAAACTTCTGTCACTTGACACAATTGACAAATCCACGCCGCCTCCTCCAGAGCACCGGCACTTGGGCTTTGCCATCTCATTCTGCCTTTTTTCAGGCTCATAAAGGACTTGGGTCGGCCTCGCTCAAGGTGCCTCCGTGCTGGTCTCTCCGAAGGGTCGCCCCAGAGCATTGTTTGGGACCCAGGGGAGGCCGGGTGCTCGCTCGGGGGAACCTGGCCTCCATGGAGTGCCAGCAGGAAATGCTGAGCGAGCAGTGCCCAGCCAAGGAGCCCTGTTCTCAAGGGTCAAACATGCTCAGGCTCTTTTCCTGAGGTGTCTGAGCTGCCTCCTCATTCAGCTACCTTTTTTCCATAATATGCATCTTTTCTTTTTTAATCTTGCTCTCAGACAATGGTTTCTCAGTTAGCCGTGCTGGCTCTTTGTTGCTTTGAACAGACCAGAGCCGATTTTCCAGCAAGAGCATCTCATTCTCTAGTGCAATGACAAACATGTAGCTGCTTGGGGATAGCTGAGCCTGCTTCTCGTCTCCTGCCTGCGGAGGGTGGTGGCTCCAGGCTGCAGAGGCTGAGGAGAGGACACGTCTGCTGAGGACAGCTCTAAACCAAATGTCAGTACCAGGGAAGTACAGCTGGTCACTTCTGGAGGGCCTGGTTTTAATCCCTTTCTGTAACTGGACAGGCAGTTGCGTGATTCTTGGGGTTGGACCTTTGCTGAGTGAAAACATGCAGACCAAATCTGGATTCCTTGTGGGCAGTTACTGCTTTTTCCACCTGGCTACCATTATTTTGCTGTGCAGAAAGCATTTTTTCATTGCATGGAAGTTGTTGGTTTGAGAGTTACTGGTGGTGTTTTTAACCACTGAGATTGCCACGGGTTATTTATAGCCCATTCTCTCCCCGCACGTTGGCCAAACAAACGATGCAGGACTCGGCAGCCTGTGCTGGTTCTTACCCACCCCGGGGACCCCTGGCCCCACTGGAGGTGCGTGGGGACGCGCGGCCCTCCCGGGGGCCCCGTGCAGCTGCCCCCGCCTTGTCGGCACCCAGAGCCCAACCCAAAACCGCGGGGGTGCAGGGGGGACCCAGCACCAGGAGGCTGCTGGGGGAGAAGAGCCCCTGCTTCGGCACGCAGGGAGGGCTCGGGGGCAGCCTGCGGAGCTCTGACCCGCAAATAGCTACTGCGGGGCGCCGGGCACGCAGCGGGGCTCGGCTCCGGCGCTTCCTTTGAGATCTCCCCTTGGAGGCAGCACGGCTGATGGGAGGCATCGGAGCGTGCCCTCGGGGATGCGCACTGATTGCACATGCTGTGCGCAAATGGGATCTAGGAAACCATCTATTCAGCGAAGCTGTGTTTCCGTGACTGTTTTTGTATGATTGCTGGGTTGGAGCCCAATGAGGCAAGTAATTCCCAAATTATTTTTGATCACTTTTTCAATTGGAGGTGAATAATAGAGATGTGATGAACAGTCACCGAGTTTGCCGTGGTGTAGCTGGCTGCTGCCTGTCAGTGGCGTGCCCAGGGATAACCGAGTTACCCAGCAAACCAGCTTTGTCCCTCGGGAAACGTTGTTTTGGAAGCTGCTGTCAGGGGACAGAGTGGGTGAGTCCCGCATCGGCGAGGTTTTAGTTTGAAAACAAAGCCATGAAGTCTCCTGGTTTTCACAAAAGCTCTCAAGTGGCAGCTGGGACTGTCCCGTGTCCGCAGCACAACGCACAAGAACTCGGAGCTGCCTCAGGTACCCAACACGGGGCTGCGGCGTCCCGGCGGTTCCCTGCAGCCCTGGCCGCATGCCAGGGGCCAGCGGGGGCCGAGCGCTGCCAGAGCGGCTGAGAAAGGAACGAGCGCGGTGCAGTGCTGGAGTAAATTGCTTGTAAATAGATTGTCTTCCATAATTCTCATGCAACTTTGGCTGTGTATTAAAATTAACCCCAGTGTAAATGAACGAAGTACTAACGGTCATGATTAGAACGATTGCTTTTTTTAAAAAAAAATTGTAATGATAAATGTGAAATTCAGACATGGGAAGAGGACTTGTTGGGTTGAGTTTTCTTTTTTTTTTTTTTTTTGACATTTAATTCTGTAATAGGAATTTGTTACTTCATTCCTGTGCATAACTTATTTAATGTACTGTATAAAGGAACCCAAACTGTTACAGATGTATTTAGTTTGTTCTACTCAAAAGTAGTCAATAAAAAGACTATATTCATCATACAGCTCCTCATTCCTCTTTCTTTAAAGGACCAGCGCTTTACGGCGGTGCCCAGGCAGCTGCCGGGGTTTCTGCAGGGGCGCAGGCAGAGCTGGACTTGAGTCAGGTACTGGGGAACTTTGGGTCTCTTTCCATCCGCATTTAAGCATGGCCTTTCTGAGCACATTGTTGTTGGGGCGCTGAGGAGCCTGCAGCGTGCTGTGGGGGGGGCTTGCGGTGCCAACCCTTTGCTGCCTGCTCCCCAGCACCTGGGGGACAGTGGGGGGACCCCAGAGCCTGGCTCTCCTGCGTGGGGGGGCTCAGAGAAGCAGCAGGGAGCATCTCAGCAGTGCCCCCACCCTCCTGAAATAAATGCAGAACTCGGGGACAAAGCCTCCAAGTGCCCATGGCCGGGGGTGTCCTGGCAGCCAGGGGGCCCTGGAGCTTGGGTGCTGTGGCCACGGGGGTGGCAGCAGGGTGGTGCCACTGAGGGTGAGCCCGGGCTAGGAAACGGGGCTGCCCAAAGCTGGGGGTGGCTGCACGTAGCCCCGGGCCCAGCAGGAGCAAAGTTAGCGCAGGAGCTGCCCTGGGGCTGCTGGCTGCACTTTGCCTCGGGACGTGCCCGGCTCTGCTCATCCATCGGGGTGAGCAGCTCCAGCCCCCGACTGTCCCCTGGTCCCTTCCTGCGTGGCTCCAGCAGGTGCTGTCCCCCTGCTCCCAGCAACCTGCTCCTTTGGCTGGGGCAATGAGGCCGTCGATGTAATTAGGCAAATGAGCAGGATGGGGCCCAGCTGGGAGCTAGGCCAGGCTGCGCACTCCCTACCTGCTCGGGCAGCAGTTGGGTTCGATGGCACAAGTGGGGGTTTGGGCTGCTGGGGCTGCAAGCTGGCAGCAGCTGCTGCTATTCCCCTGCTAGGGAAGGGTCTCGCTCTCTCCCGACCCCATCTCTGTGGCCAGGGATGAGCTGGGTCCCCTCCTGCACCCCGTCCAAGCAGGGAGCCCCTGGCTGCTGCCACCCACCAGCACGGGGCGAATCCCAGCGGGTTTCGTGCCCATCGGTGATCCCCTGCGGCGGCGTGGCGCTGGCGGGCAGCTCCCAGCCTCAGCACTGCTCCTCGTTACCCCGACCCGTGCAGGGAGCCACCGCCCTTCGCATCCTACGCCCAGGGGGCTGCTCGTGCAGCCAGGCTGGCCCCAGTGAGCCGATGCACGTGTCTGTGTGGCCACGGCCCGCAGAGTCCCCCCGACGCGAGAGCTGCACCCCACTGCCCCTTCAGCCACAGAGTGAGTGCGTTTTAATAACTGCAACTGGGGACGGGGGGAGAACCGGTCAAATTCACGTTTCGCCGCATCTCTGGGGGTGCTGCTGGGTTGCAGCATCCCTCGGGGGGTGGGAAAAGAGGGGAGCTGGGGAGCACGGGGGGCAGGTACCCGTGTGTAGCTGGGCAGGGTGGCACGAGTACAGCGCTGCGTGTCCGGCTTGGGCACCGCACAGGTCCATGACAGCAATGCTCAGCCCCCTTTGCCCTCGGTGTCACTTGTTCCACGTCATGCACGGCAGCTCATGTCCTCCTGGCTCTGCAAGGCGAGGATGGGGTGGGCTTTGTGCTGCTCCAGCCCGAGGGGCTCTCCTGGCTCCTTGCACGCCCCGAGCCGCCCCGCTGGGCATTCAGCTGAGCAGCTACAGCCGCTGCGTGTCGGCACCTCCCGTGGTGCCAGTTCTGGGTTAGGGTCACTCAGCTGCAGGACGAAGGGGAGGCAGGTGGAGGGGACGTGGCGGCCCCGCAGGCAGCAGGCTGCAGCCCCGGCGCCACCCTCACCCACTCCCCTCACCCCGGTTGTGGGGTGCTTGGGGCCCGGCCGTGCCTTGGGGCACGCAGCCTTCGGGACGTTGGGTGGGAGCATGCACACGGGCTGCCCCAAACCCCAGCACTGGCTGTGCAGGCTGCGGCTGGCACTCCTGTCCAGAAACACACTGCTTGCCTTTACTGAATCCTTTTTTTTTCTCCTATAAAACACTATTCACAGCACGAGCCAGCCCAGCTCCCTGGACAAAACCACTGCTCACCCAGGGGTGGCTCTGAGGGGTCAGGGACAGGGATGTGACAGCGGGCCAGAGCCACCCTTGCCGTGCCACGTCCCCCAGCCCATCCCTGCACGCTGTCCTCGGCACCAGGAGGAAGAGGAATAAATAAATCACGCGAAACGAGCAAAAGGGTAAAACTGCCAGAGCTGAGGGGCGGGCAGCCCCCAGACTGCAGGAGGTGAGCACGCTGCACCGGACGCAGGGCAGGGAGGCGGCGGTGACAAACGCTAGCGAAGGCGGTGGCTGTGCAGGGGGCTCTGCGTCCTTCTGCGTGCCAGCTGCGTCCTGGGAGCTGCTGTTCGCCAGGGTCAGTTGTTGTTCATGATCCACCAGGATGCTGGGGAGAGATACAGGGGAGGGGTGAGGGGGCAGCGGCAGGCAGGAGGGCATCATACGGGGCGCTCTGTGTAAGCTGTGGGTGATGGAGACCAGGGCTCTGCCCCTGCTCCGCAAGAACTGATGCTCCTCTGTAGGCACTGGGCTCTGAAGCACCAGTACCCACCTCCACAGGTGGTGACAGTAAACCCAATAGAGACCCTAAGCTGGAGCTCGATCTGGTCTTGTCTCTCTCTACACTCCCCCTGTTCCTTACTTCTTGGTCAGATTTCTGCTGCTACCCCAGGGAACACGCATCTTCCCTGACCGGGTCTCTCCCTTGCCTCTGCACCACTCAACCTTAAAAATGAAGCTGGGACACAGCCACTGTGAGTGGCCCAGGAGGGCCAGCACTTCACAGAGGGGTTTCAGGGATCTGGGGAAGAAAAATGAGGCGTGAAGTGTGCTCGAGCCAGGGCTCAGGCTGCTATCAGCGGGACTCAGCATATCTGCCATCTGGGAAATGCTCCCAGCTGCTTGGCTATCCAGGCCAGAGAACATGCTAGAAAACACAATATAAGTGGCCCCCAAGCCAATTTTCTGCCCCGGAGTGAGGCAGGGCACCTGCTCGCCCTCAGAGCAGCAGCGCGGCACGGCCGGCGCCTCGCGCCCCGCTCACCTGGGAAGAGCATGGTGGTCAGCAGCTCCGGGGACTCCAGCAAGCTGATGATGGCGCGCTGGAAAGTCTTGCTGTAGCTGGACTGCAAGTGGCTGTAAGGCAGCGCGCAGGGTCAGGGCAGCACGGGGCGAGGAGGCCGTCCTGCTCCAGCCCCGGGGGCTGGGCTCGCTCGTGCCCCTCAGTTGTAGGAGAGGTTTTGTGCCCCGGCACAAGGCTGTCCGCTTCTGCCCCGCTCCCCACCCCTGCCTGGGCTTTCATCCCCCTCTACTGCAAATGCCCCTGGGGCACCAGGACGAGCGTGCCAGGCAGGGCAGTGCAAGCAGCAGCACAGGCTGCGCAAGAAGGGGGCGAGTGGAGTCCACTGTGGAGTCCCAAGGGAGCCCTTTCACCACCACCCCAGCGCGTCTAAGAGCACCCGGACCCACCACCACCACCACCACGCAAAAGGAAAGCCTCCAACCTCCTCCACGAAGTCACGTCCTGCCAGAATTCGTAGAGGATGAAGCAGGCCTCGTCCGTCAGCTTGCAGGCAGACACGCTGCAGGGACAGGAGCAACCCTGAGCTGGGGACGCCTGGGAGCGAGGGGCGCGGATCCGCACGCCAGCCCCACACCGGGATCCCGAGGGGCGGCAGCGACCTCTGGGCACAACCGCAACTGCTGGCTGCTCCAGGGGACCCTTCACCCGAGTCAGCTCCTGTAGCCAGGAGCTCTACAGCTGTTAAACTGGGGGCTGCGTCCCCACGCACGGGACCGCGGCGCCGCACCGTGCCTCGCAGCTCCCTGGCGTGAAGCGGAGCCGAGTGCCCCCACGCCTCAGCCCAGCTCTGCCCACCCGGGGAGCCCGGCTGTCACACGGGCAGCTCTCACGCCAGACAAGCCCGTCAGTTCCAAAGAAAAAACATCATTCTCTCTGGACACGTCAAAACAAGGATCTTCCTTTTGTTTGGCCTGAAAATGCAATTTCGTATGGTTGGAGCTGAAGGGCTGAAAGATGACACTTTAAATGGGAACAGTACGAACATTTCCCTCCGCAAGTGCCTTGAAGTCTCCCGTGGGAGAAGGAGAGAGCCTCTCCAAGCGCAGCTGCGCGATCTCCGGGGGCATCTGGCAGAGCTGTGCCATGACGCCGAACCTGGGGCTCCATCCTCAGCCCTGCCCCGGCTCCGGAGTGGTGCCGAGCCTTGGTCTCACGCTGCGGGGGCAGCTCTAGGCGGTCACGGATGCTCCCCACCAGCATTGCACACGTTTTAAACAAGGCGATGCTGCGACGTGAGCTCTCCCCTGACTTCTCCCCCTTCCTCTCAAGTCCTTCAGTGCTGGAGCAATGCTGCACCCTCTCGCACGCGCACACCACCTCCGTTACTGTCGGTGTAAACGCCCCCGCTCCTTGCCCAGCCCACCCCTGTGCTGCTGTGACCAGCGTGGGGGGATGAGGGGCTGCCCTGCTCATTCCCCAGGGAATTGGGCTGACACAGGGGAGAAGCGAAGCCAGGGCCCCTCTCCCCGGGTCTGTCCTTATAACCCTGCTGTCCTGGGGAGCCCCCCCCACGTAACAGCACCCCCCTGCAGCCCAGGAGTGCTGTGAGGCTGGGCGAGCCCCACGGGCAGGTGTCTGTGCTGCTTGGTGCTGCATCCCCACCCGAGCAGGGACACCCTGCTCGACAAAGAGCCCTTCTGCCCATCGGGGTGCAGCGTTACAGGCCCCAGGGACGGGGCCCCCCGTTTCTGGGCAAGCCCTGCCCCCTACCCCACTTACTGCAGGCAGCTGCTCTGCCCGGCGGTGACCTCGGTGTAGGACCTGAACGCCTGGCGGAACTCCTCAACGCCGCTCTTCGCCACCGAGATCTGCCTCTTGGCCACCAGGATGTGCTGCGGGGGACAGGCGGTCAGGCGGGGGGGCACCGCAGGCAGAGTCGTCCCCTTGCCTGCCCTCCTCCCACCCTGCTGCAGCACTGGGCAGTGACAAGCACGGGGCTGGCACCACCACGCCGGGGACGTACCCAACATCATAAACTGTCCTCTTCTGAGCTGGGCACATCCCCGTTACAGCAGAGACTGCGCCCGCAAAGCCAGGGATTCGTGCTCCACCTGGGGACAGGGCCCTGCTCTGGGACTGCCGCACGTCCCCGTGTCCCCTGCCAGCCCAGAGGGGCACCTGGCGTCTTTCTGCTGGGGCTGTGCACGGCCTGCAGGGGCTCGGAGAGAAGCCGGGAGGTCTGGGCGCTCCCGAGCAGGGGGCTGCCTTCCTCGGACGGCTCGTGAACACCCACGGCCCCCGAAGAAGCCACGTGTGCCTTGGGCAAGGAGCCCACCCAGAGCAAAGGCAGCAGCTAACGCAGGCGGCCCGTCCCGGAGCACAGAGGTGTGCAAGAGGCAATCTGTGTGCACCCCAGTTCCTGCACGGACAGGTGGGACCAGGACTCACCTCATCTCTTCCTTTGCACGCTGCTTCCTCCTTCAGGGGCTCCAAGCGTGGGCTCTGCATTTCACAAAACCATCGTTAACGGTAGGGGTTTTGTAATAAAGCAACACGAGAGGCACCCACAGCCCAGCACAGCTCGGTGTGAGGTGGGCATGGCCCCAGAGACATTCACACCAGGGCCGCTGTCCCAGGGAGAGGTCCTCGTGCCGCCCTGAGAGGCATCGAGGCGGGGGGCAGCCCCCAGCCCCTCCCTGCTGCCACGCACCTTGCACTCCAGTTTCTCGATGAGCTGCTGGAGCCTGGTGATCTGGGCCATCCACTGGCTGTCAGCTTCGACACAAATGCCTGCGCAGGGGAAGGCAGAAGGCTCGCTGCGAACTCAGAAAACCGCAAAAGCTTCTAAACTCTGGAACCGAGAAACTTATTCTCTCCTGAAACTCTTCCCGCTGCCCAGGAGACACAGGAAATCCTGCCATGGTCAGGGCTGTTGTTCCTGGGTACACCGGTCCTGACCCCGCTGCAGACAAGACCCCGCTGCCCCGTGTCGCTGCTCTCGCACCCAGCCTGGGCTGCAGTGGGGCAGGGGCAGACGCCCCGACCCTCACAGACCCGGGGATGGCCAGGCTGCGGTACCTGTGGTCAGCATCCCGGAGTAGGGGTCCGTCGGGGACAGACAGACGTTCTTCTGCCCTCTGCGCCCACACCGCCTCCCTGACCTCAGGCCCACGGAGGTCTCCGACTTCTTTATGTCCTTCCTGAAGGAATAAAACACAACAGGGCAGCTGGAGCCATTCCTCAGCGGGGCCAGCTAAGGTTGCAAAGGGCAGATCCTGCTCCCCGCTGTCCCTCCCAGGGGTCCCGTGAGCCCTGCCCGCGCCGCGGCCCCGCGCTGGGTGCTGGAGGGGCAGCGCGTCCCACCGGGCGCCCCCTTACCTCTCCCGCCCCGCCTGCTCCTCCATGGTGTCCACGGCACACTCGAGCGAGCCCTGCAGGGACTGCAGCTGGTGCATGGTCTCCCGCAGCAGGAAGCGGGTCAGGAACTGCTCCGTCTTGGAGGAGGTCTCGTACCTCTGCGGGGAAGGGGGGAGGAAACGTCAGGTGCCTCCCGGGTGAGGGAGCCGAGACACACCTGGACGGGGCTGGCCCTTACACAGACACAAGTCCTCAGCTCCCGGCTGCAGCGGTGCCAGCAGGCAGGCTCAGGGAGGGCTCGAGGAAAGGCACGAGGGTTTGCCTCTCCTCCACCAGCCCCAGCGGGGTGGATGCCAACCGAATTTTTAGGTGTCAGATTTTTAGGTCCCAGCAGGGAAGGCAGGCTGCCACCCAGCTCTGCCTGACCCACAGCCCGGGCGGCACGGCCCCGGGGTGCCCAGGAGCCGCGGGGACGCAGCGATGGACACGCACGAGCCCCCGGGTTAAGGCTGCTTGCAGAAACAGCCCCAGCTGCAGGGAGGGCTTTGGGGTGGGCTGAGCAGCCTCCTCTGCTCCCAGCTGTTCGGGTGCCGCTCAGGCGGCAGCGGGGCTCGCAGGAGCACGCAGGGCAGGGGCTTTGCAGCCGGGTGAGAAGATGCAGCGGGATCCGTCGCGAGAGGAGGGTGCAGGGCGGCACACGGGAGCTGGGGAGAACGAACGAGTTCCCTGCCTGCACACAGCAGCCAGCGCAGCAGGAGCCCCGAGGGGGCAGGAGGGATGAGCTGAGGTCTACACGGTGCTGTATGACAGCAACTTTACCCCAAGAAGTGGTTCCTGACCTTGACACCGCAGCAGCTTGGCACCGGGTACAGAGCAGGAGCTGATGAAAACCAGGAAACTGAACTCACTCCTGGCAATTTTGGTACAAAGGCCCTTCGGTGCTCCGGGGAGCTGGCAGATTTCACTGCACTGTCACAGAAGAGCTCACTGGTCTTCGCTGCAGCTTTAGCAAGGTGCCTCAGCTCAGCACACGGTTAGACAAGGAACAGAGGTGGCAAAGGGGAGCAGCTGGGAAGTGCTGCCAGCGGCCTGAGGCCAGCCCCCGTGCCCAGCATTTAAGACTCCCAAGGGACAGAGAAGCCACGGGGCATTGTGTGAGCATTCCCGGAGCCACGGCTGGGCGGTAGGAGGCCACGGAGGGAGTCTCCACCTGATGCAGGAGAGCTGGCTGGTCTGCAGGAACATCCAGCAGGAGGGGACAAGCCCTTACCTCGAGGAGACCACCAGGCAGACCAGACCACAGCCACCCCCACCCGCCCTGCGGTGTCCTCACCCCTGCCCACCGCCACGGGAGCCTGGCTGCCACCCCTGCACCAGGCACTGCGAGCTCCCTCTCCCCTCTCCAAAACAGCCTCCACGGATGCGACCGCATTATTAAGGTCAAATACTTCCAATTCCTATTCTGTTTCTCTCCAATGGGCAGAAGAACCGAGGATCCCAAATTCCAGAAGTTCTGCGTAAAAGCACTTGGACTTCACTCTTAACGCCGGTGCCAAAACCGCGGTGCAAGGCCCAGGCCCCACCTGGGGACGCCCCACTCCTCGCGCTGGGGCTCAAAGCCAGTCTCTCTGGGGGAGAGGGGTGGCACGGAGCCGGCAGCCCCCGCCCCAGAGGACAGGCTCGACACCTACGTGGGAGAAACGAAGTCACCGCCTTAATTACCCAAACGCAGCAGCCATCCAACCTGAAGCTGGAAACTGCTCCATTTGAAGACGCATCCTCGCAGGGCTACAGCGTTAAGGAACGCCAGCTCCCGGCCTTGGAAGCGAAGAGGGTGCTCGTCTGCAGAGCGCCGACAGCCACCGCTGCTCCCCACCCAGCCCACCGCCCAGGTGAGCAGGCAGCTCTCACCGCAGCGCCTGTGCTATGCATAGATTTCCATCCGTCTTTTAAAATGAATCTCGTTTTTCTGCCACAGTAAGAGGACGGCAGAGGAGCAGCTGACGCGACGTGGCCTTGGGCAGCAGAGCCCCAGCTCTGCCCCTCTGTGCCTCCTGCAGCCGAGCCCCCCCTGCTCCCCCCAGCATCCTCACCCTCGCTCTGCGCTGGGGGCCATTATTCATCCCTGGGCGCAGCCCATTTTGTTTCCAGGATGGAATTGGTCTGAATTTGACCCCCCTGCCCCTCTCTCTGCAGGAAGAGCCCTTTGCAGGCGGCTGCTCCTACCCCAGCGCCTCCCTGCAGGCAGGGGCTGGCAGACCGCCTGGGGTGTCTGCTCCCGAAGCACACACACCAGCCTGAAGGAAACCTGTTCCTCGTGCAGCTCTTTCGAAGAGAAACCTCTGCTGCCTGGCCTGGCTCGGGGGAAGCGATTCCCCCTGCCCGGAACGGCGCTGGGAAGCCGGCAACACCTCTAGGGCACTTCTGGGAGATCCCGTGCTGGGTGCCTAGCGCTGTGACAGGCCTGGGCTGCCCTTACAAGCTCACCCCCAGCCGCACGCGAGCTCAGAGGAGAGCTCAGGCTCCTGCCAGATGTTTCTGGAGGCTCCAGCCCACGCTGACCCCTGCAAGTTGGGTCCCACGGGGACGTGCCAGTGCTTCAGGCGGGCATTGCACCCGACGAGCCAGCCCCCTCCCGTGCCTTGCTCAGCCCAACGCAGCACGCCCCAGGGAACGCACCAGAGAGAAGGCTGGAAATAGCCGCTTCTCAGGAGAGCCCTGCAAAGCTCTCGGAAACGCAGCAGGAAGCAGCAGTGCCCAGCCCGGGGCACGTCTGCCCAGCGAGGCCCTTCCGTGGCCGAGCAGCCCTCCTTCACCCAGCACCTCCGGCTCCTGGGCTGAAACACGCGGCCTTCGCGCCGCACCAAGCGACGTGCGTCCTGTGCTCGGGGTCACAGGAGGCATTTCAGCGCTCTTCAAATGCTATTTCGCTCCTCTGCACCAACCTGGCTGCTTTCATGCCAGGGGAGGGAAGCAATTGACTGAAAACACACCTCGCTGGTTCAGCTGCACTCTGGGGGGAGAGCAAAACCCTCGTCAGGTATTGCAGCAAGCAGCCCCAGCCCCCCCCCGGAATAGATTCTCGATAAAGCTGTGTCTCGCCGAGCACACAGCATTTTTTGCTCCCAGCAAAGGCTCCTGGAAAGCTGTAAATAACTCGGCAGACACAAGAGAAGTTTTTTGGTTGCAGAGTGGTATTTCTGCTCTGTTGACCCAACTGAAAATCCCAAAGCTGCCAAGAGCTGCTGCAATTGTGCTTTGAGAGGCTTTATTAGTTTCCTATGATGATGTTCACGGAACGGAATAGGCGAACACATAATTCCTGCCAACGGAGACGTAAGAGCATCTGACTTGGAGAGGTATTTATAGCTTAGTGTGCAGCGATGGCAAGCTAGAGAATGAGAAGATTCTAGCACATGGGTTCCTGAGAGAAATACCAGGCTGCTGCCCGAGGTATTTCCATAGTCTGCTCCTTGCTCTGAAACTATTACACTGTAACCACAAAGCGTAGCGACAGAATAAGGTACATTTAGCATATTCAGCATAGCTATCAGCAGTTACATTTTAAGAATACGTAAGAAAATGATGGAATTTGGTAAAAAAAAAAAAAAAAAAAAAAAGGCACCTCGTCTATGAAGAGGCATCTTCCTTTACCACGCTTTCAGCAATGAAGAACGGGCACAAGCCACTGACAACGTGCTTTTGTTCTGCCAACCGTGGACTCACAAGAAGCGAGGTGCAGGTTTGCTGCCCACACAAACACTGCTTCCTACAGGAACTGCAGTCTCGGAGGCAGCGAGGATGAACGTGGCTTCCACTTCCCATGCTTCGCAGGCTGCTGGGGAGCGCTGCGACAAGGTGTGCTGCGGGCACGGGACCAGGCAGCCTGGCAGAGGGCACCGAGCCCTCTCTGAGCAACGCCGCTGAGCCACGCCAGGTCTCCTGGCCCGCAGCGACAGCGGTGGCATGCAGAGAGGTGGGAATCCCGGACACTGAACGGACTTTCAGTGGCACCGCTCCAAACCACGGCTCCCAGCACGGCCTCAGCGTACTCCCCCTGAGCTCTGGTTTCCGTGTTTCCCTGCCTCACCCCGCTGCAGCACTGTCCTAGCGCTGTCTGAGCGCGCCACGCGCAGCTCCCGTGAGGCGTGCTTTCCTTCTGCTAACAAAGCATCTCATGCTCTGTTTGGTTTTCATCTTGCAAAGTGGGCTCGTATGTACATGAGACCTTCTACAGCTGCGGAATAAGTGCCCGGAGGGTGCAGGGCAGAGCAATCCTCTGGCAGCAGAAGTACGGAGCTGCTGGAGACAGATGGTGCCCTACCCAAGAGATGCCACGGTTTAACTGGTGAGACGCAGGTCCCATTCGAGATGCCCTTCTTCCTCTAGCTGGTACGGGTATCACTGCCTCCTTGGGCATCACAGGAAGCTCTCTTAAATACAGCCTGGGGAAAACCAGGCAGGGACTGAAAATTATCTTCTGTTGACCCCGCAGCCCTGCTCCGTAAGCAGAGCTTTATGGAGAGGGCCACGCCAGTGGGCAGATCCCTTCCAGTCTGCTCAGCACCCAGAGCTGCTGTACCTCCAGCAGAACCCCCAGGGTGAGGTTTCATTCAGGTGGGCTGCTCCTCTGCCAAACCGGAGCTCTTGGTCCTCAGCCCCAGGGGCGTTAGGGATGTCTGAAGTAACAGAGATGGCAGGCAGACACGTAAGATGGGAAACCTCTGTCCTCTGCCCTCTCCTCTGGCTCTGAGAGGTGTGAGCTTTGGCTAAAACCTTCCCATCCAACCCTATAATCCCAGAATAGCCCAAGACCAATCCCCACCTGGAAATACAAACACGGGTATGCATCCAGGTCACAGCAGGTAAGAAAGCAGCATTTTATCTCCGCCAGCCTCCAGCAGCGACAGATCTCCCACAGCTCCAGCACAAGCCATGGCTACAGAGCCATAGCATTGCCCTTCTCCTGCCCCCTCCCCGGTGCGGAGCCTGGCTGAGTGCGGAAGTGCAGGGAGCAGCGCCCCGGGAGGGTCAGCACCTGCCCCGGGACACCCAGGAGCTTGGGGCTGAGCCACGGGTGAGAGCAGTGCTGCAAATGCCTGCCCGCCCTGTCCTCCTCTTCCTAGCTCTGGGCAGAGCCATCACAGGTGGAAAAACAAGCCCACATCAATCTGTTTCAGTAGGGGAAACCGGCTTCCCCTTTGCCAGGAGTCCCTGCCCAGCTCCATTTCCTAGCGGCTGCATCCAAGGTCTTGTAACTTAAACAACAAACCCAGCCCAGGTTGTTTTTTCTTTCCTCAAGCCCAAGGAAAGGGCCAGGAGATAAAAATGAGAAGTTAATTTAAGAAAATGATTAGTTCAAGGTACGTGCTGAACACGGCTGCAGAGCGATGTGTAATTATAATGGAGCTCACTGGGATGTTTACAGCAGGAACCATTAAATGAATGAATACATCATGCCAATACTGCGGAGCAGACAGTAATTGTGCTGTACTTTGGAGAAACGCGTGAATATACAATGAATTCATTATTAAAATAAATAAATATATAAATAAGGCAGAGAAGAATTCAAATAAAGCACGGCTCCCTCCAGATGAATCATTCTCCCTCTGGACTCGCATTTAATAAGCTTGTACAGGGAGACGCTGCTGAGGCTGGATACGGCCAGAGGGAGGTGCAGGGGGCAAGATCCCGGGTGACTTTACAGAGATGTAAACACCACTGAGGGCTGCTCGGCAGAGCCAGCAGCAGGACTGGCCCTCATTTGCTTCTCTGCTCAGCAGGAAGCTGCCGTTTTCCCTGTTCACCTTCCTTGCGATGGCCGACTCAGCCTTGCCGTAACTCCCCCAGAAAAACACAGCTCACGGCAGGTACACGGAAAATTTGGGGCCAAACTTCCTCCCGTGAAGTTCAGGACACCTCGAGCTGCGGGTGCTTCACTCTCCCTGCCTGGAACCGAGGCGATTCTTACCGAAGTCACGAAGAGCCAGCAGAGAGCTGCGGCCGCCCTGCTGGGCAGGGACACGCTGGCTCTGCCGCCCGCAGCAGCGCTGGGCCAGCACGGCGTGTCACCCGCTGCCCGCCAGAGCCTCACTACCGGCCTTTTGGCCCAGCGTGGCCCAAAGGGGGAACCTGCCAGAGCTGCAGGCGATGCAGGGCTGGGGCTGCAACCTCCATATCCCTCCCTCAGCCGCCTGCTGAGACGGGGGCACGCGGAGCGTTGCTCAGACCCGCTGCTCCCTCTCCCACCTCCGCCAAGCAGAGAAGAGCAGCTCGGCCACATCCACCTCACGCTTCAGCCCCAAGAGCCCTGCTGCTCCAGGAGGAGCGATCAGTGCGAGGTCCTGCTCGTGGTCCTGCTCCCGCAGGCACGTGCCGTTCGTCCGCCTCACACTGAGCATCAGTCAGCTGGAAGGGAAAGAAAGGGCCAGCCCTTCCCACGGTCGCAGAACAGAGCAAGACCCAGACACAAAGCGAAACCATTTTATACGCTCCAGATGCGAACAAGATGCCGGTACCCACGGGGGTCCCTCGCGGCACTTCCCACAGCTGTATGTCAGCTGCAGTGCTGGGTGCCACAGCCCCCGCCCCGCAGTGTGCAGGCAGGAAGGCTCGCAAGGCAGGACGCTGCTCGGCCTCATTAGCAGCCTCAGATCTGCCTCCCGTCGGCGCAAGCTGCAGGAAGAGGGAAGGCATTCGCAGCGGGGATGGGCACAGCACGAAGCCGGCAGTCAACGGATTTCACCATTTCTTCCCTTCTGACCGTTTGGCACTTTCCCAAAGCAGCCCTGTCCCTACGGATACTCACACAGGCTGCGATGAGCTCAAGCCGCCTGCAGCAGGACTGACCCGCGTGTAGCCCACCCATGCCGCACCTCTTTGCAGCGCGCAGCCCGGTGCACCTGGGAGGCACCACGGTTGTGGCCCCTGAAGCCCAAGGATAACACTAAACAAGGAGCTGAGCTCACCGCAGCTCTGTTACCCCCCCACCTGCCCCATCACCCTCCTGCCCCGTCCTTACCAGCTTGGTTTTGTCCATGGCTGCCAGGACAGCAGAGTTGAGCGTTTCCAGTGCAGAAAGCACGTTCCTGTACTCTCCAAGATACGCTGAGAAATAATCTGAAGTGGGAGAGAAGACCCCAGTGAGCTCCCAGAGCAGCTCCTTCCCAGCCTCCCCTGTGCCAGCAGCCCCCAGCACTGCTCGGGGCATTCCCGTCCCTCTCCCAGGGGTCGCACCTCCTGCCTGGCAGCAGGTGGAGAGCCCTCTCCTCCTCCCGTGACAAAACCTCTCCCTGGACGAAAGCACAGACGCCCTGGGACACCCTCCCGGAGGGATTCACACGCAGGGTCAGTGTCCCTGAGCCACCCAGCCCTGCCCTGCCCTGCCCAGGTGGGCACAAACCCCGCTGCAGACCCGCAGGAGACAAAGCCCACCCCGAGCAGGAAGGTCGGCCGACTTACCACACAGCTTCTCTGTGTCCACGTTGCTGCAAGAAAAAAAACACTCCTGTTAGATGGTGGGGCTGGTCTGGGGGAAAGAGTTGTGGTGAGCAGGGTCTCGAAGGCTTGTCTGGAGCCCCCCAGTGCATTTTTAAAAGCTATATTAGAAAGATAAAAAGCCACACAAGCTCAGGAGCTGCGCTCAGCACCAGGAAGGGGTGTAGGGCATCACCTCTGCCTCAAGGGCTGAAGGAGGGCTGCTCCGTCCCCATCTCCCGTCCAGCAGCAGGAAGATGGAGCTGCAGCACGCTGAGAAAGCGCCTGTGGGAGCAGGACGGAGCGGGGAAGGGGGCTGGAGGAGGCAGGCACTGCCCCGCACCCCTGGGCTGGGGAACCAGCCCCATTTCTGGGTCCTGGACCTGACGAGACCCAGGAGCTGCTTCTGCAGAACCTCTTCCCCCCCAGGTCACAAAGTGCTCAGCGAGGACATCCCCCTCACGTCTCAGCCCCGGCCTCTCTGCATGGCAGCAGGCCCTCTCCTGGCCTCTCTGCCCCACCTGCCCCTGGCGCAGCTGCTGCCAAGGGGCCCTGGAGCTGCCTTCAGCCCTCTGGGGGCAGGGGAAGTTTCACAGCTGCAAACAGTCCAAGGGAGGAGTTGTTCCTACGATGAAGTCTGTTCTGGGCTCAAAAAACCAGAGGGGCTTCACCCTCCTGTCCCTCTGAGGCAGCCAGAACCAAGGCTGGCATCCTGCAAGGCTTGGAGCTACACAGAACCCGCAGACAGCAAGCGGATGATAAAGAAAAAAAAACCAAACACATACTGAAAAGCTTGTCGGATCCCTGAGCCTCCTTGATGCCAGGTGCCAGACAAGGCAGGAATCCCGTGGAAAAGCCAGCGTACATCCAGGTAGGCAGGGAGGCCGCCCCGTTAGTGCGAACGGGGTCGTGGCAGAACAGCCCCACCAGCCCCCAGCCTCGTCACCCCACACCTGCAGCTCTGCGAGGCCAGCCCTTGCCTCCTGACTGCCGAGCTAGCGAGCACTGCAGGCAAAGAGGGCTGAGCTCCTTCCCCTTGCTAATAAAGGCACAGCTGGGGTGGAGAGGGAGTAGGAAGCATCGAGAAATACCTACCTACCGGCTGTCAGGAGAGGATTGTGGGCAGAACCAGAGGTTTGAGGCAGGGCTGATTGCGATGCCTCACATCACCTGCGCGGCCTCCAGGGAAAATGCCCCAGGATGGCATTCATTCACATCAGCCTCCTCTCCAGAAATTCTGCTGTCTCAAAATCCCCTAAGTGCCTGCAGCCATTTCTATTTCTGATTGGGAAAGTGGAAGACAGCACGAAGGAGATTTTTAAACGTTTAAGCACATGCAGAGGAACTGGAGATGCCTGCAGCTTGCCGGGCGCCAAGCACAAGGACGCGGCACCACCGCCCGTGTGAGCGCTGCCACGGATGGTTTCTGGGTCCGCCTTCCTGCTGAGCTTCCACTTCATGGTTTAACAACACGTAGTGCTTCAAATTAGGAAAACACGCAAATCCTGCTGGGCAAGGCCACGCACGAAGCCTCTCATTTTTGATCTGAGATCTCGAATTTTAGGTTTCCCCACTCCTCACAGGGCAAACACCACCTCATCACCACTCCTACTGCGAGCAGAGCTGTCCGCTGGGACCAGCGACGCCTGCAAAGCTCAGCAGGCTGCACAGCGCCGCTGTCTCCCAGCCAGTCACAAAGCCTGCCCCGTGCCTACGAGCAGGCTGCAGGCTCAGGTGCAGGGCAGCCACTTGGCAAAGTCCCCACGTCCCTGGCTGCCCTGGGCTGGCACCCGAGCCCGTAGGACCCCGGAGCTTGCACAGCCACCAGAGGCCAGGGTGGGCAGTGAAACGCTGGGACTGGCGGTGAGCGAGCGTCCCAGGGGAGGGAACTGACTCGGGAGGATGCTCCCCGCTTACAATTTGCTGGAGAACCCAGATTCGGGGTGCTGGGAGGGGAATCTCCGGGTGGCATGAAACAGAAGTTAGTTGCGTTAAAGCAGGTTCACCTGAGAAGCAAACCCAACCCCCTTTCGGTGTGAGGGGTCACCACAGCCCCCTGGCAGCGGGATGCAGCCCCCTGCCCCGAGTTCATTGCATCAGGCCCCTGGTTAGGCAAGGGAGACAGTTTTAGGGTGTGGTTCGGCTCCTCCACTTCAAACACCTACTGTAGGAGCTGATTAAGGCGGGGATCTGCTGCACCGTCCTGGCACTGCAGACAGTTTTTGATGAGAATAAAAAATAGTATTTCCCTTGAGAAACTATCCTGATAATCAACGAAACCAAAGCCCCTTCATCTGCCAATTCCATTCTGTCAAACTTTGCTGATCCCATCTCTAAGCAGCTCCATGCATCCAACCACAGCTCCGCAAGGATGACGGGGGTTTGAAGCATAAATTTAAATTGCAAAAACCCCTTGCTCCTTCTTAATTTGTTCCACATAATCCTGAAAGCTGCCTGGAGCCTGCAGAGCCACTGAAGTGCCCTGCTGCTGCAGTGGCACAAGAGACTTGGCAGGCACCGCAGCACCCGTGGCGTGGCTTTTGTGAGCCCCGTGCCCCAGAGGAATAACTGCAGCCACTGGTCCCCGTCCAAGAAATAGGTAAAGTTCGCAAAAGCGGAGATGTTGACCCAAGTTAGCAAAATGCAGTCACATACCTGGCACATACATTACCCTGGCATCTGCATCTGTCCCCAGCAAGAACCTGGAGCTGGGAAAACTTTCAGCAGGAGTGAGGAGGGGCTGCCAGCCGAGACCATTGCCCAGACCCCAAACCGGGCTCTAGCAAGCAGGTGCCCGTGTGTCAGAAAGCTGCCGTCAGCACCCACTCTGCGGCTTGGAAGGAGAGGCCAGAGATTGCTGGTACCTCTTTGTATCTTCTCTTTTCGCTACTTAAAGCGAACGGTAACTAATTAAAAACTAAAACATGGAACAAGTAAACTCTGAACCCATCACCAAGATCCTGTGGCAAACCCAGCCCCCTGCAGCAGGAGACCCGCTCCCTTCCCAACCCAGCCCCTTCCCAGGTCCTGCACCCCCCCGCCCCTGCCTTACACAAGTGCAGAATCACGCCTGGCTCTTCCCACGTCGGCACTGACACAGCAGCTCCCAGGGCACAGCGTGGCTCCGTCAGGAGAACAGAGTGCAGCAAGAAAACATCGGTACCGACAGCATCGTTCTTCTGCTACCAGAAGCTCTCTCACACCAGAAAGCAGGAGAAGCTAACGCAGAGATCCTGCGGGCCAAATCCTGACCCCTTTGCAGGACTGCAAGGGTGCAAGAGGCTTCCCTCTGCCCCTCCCTCCGACATCCCCTCTGTCACTGCAGAGAGGCACCCTCTGTCTCCAAAGCACTTATCCTGAGACGCTCCACATTTCCACATAGCTGTATTTTGACTGTGCTCAAACCTCTGATTAACTGTAATTAAGCTTGAACTGATGATGGAGGATCTTGTCATCATTATGTTGTTAGGATTTTGTCAGAACGCGCCTGGAATTTATGCAAGAAAACATCAATCAGCTTCAGCAAAGCAGATGGGATTTTTTTCTTTTTTTAAATCATTTTTTTTTTTAATCATTTAATGTTCAGGTTGGAAACCTCTGCTGTGATCACAGGCCTGGTTCCCAAACCCTCACACCGCACTCTTAAGCGGGGCGGTTGCTCTCCAGAGCTGAAAGCTGAAAGACCGGCTGATGCTGTGACATTGAGGATCTGACCAAAGACAGGAGGAAAGTTTACACAACCACCCTTCCACAGCACCAAAGGACTGAGGTTATTTCCTCTGAGATTGTCTTTTTGTCTGTTTGTTTTTAAAAGCATAAGGTCAGTGCATCTACTGAAATCCAAAATCTTCCACTCGTGGCTCAAGATCACGGCCTCAGGCTCCCAGCAGTCTGTACCCAACCTCCTGCCACTCCCATTTGACCGCTACCTCTCGCCCAAAGGAGGATTTTCTGAACCTCATTTTTCTAAACCTTCCCAACAGATGCAGGACAGAAAGGTCCACGGGGACTACACGACGCCTCCCGGGGCAGACTGCAGCAGTTCACGCCACGAGCAGCGAGCGCCCAGCACGCACACCTCGGAGCTCAGTGCGGACGCCTTCAGAGCTGGGTCTCTGCGACGCTGCCCCCCCCAGCGCCTGGGAGAGGACGAAGGAGCCCGGGGCTGGGGGCTGCTGCAGCGAGGCCTGGGGAGGCTGCGAGCAGACCCCCAGCCCTGGCAGCAAGCCGCATGTTGGTTCTCCCGAGACCCTTCTGCAGCAGTGAAGCTTTTTCACCCCTTCTAAACAGGTTTGTCTTTTCTCTCCCAGAAGTTCTGGTGGATGAAAACGCCTTTTCCCCGGGAGATGTAGCTTTCTGTTCTGCTCCAGTGCCAGGTTCGGCACTGTGCTTTCTGACAAGCAAAACACAACAGCGAACCTAGCTGTTGGACCCAATTACAACGAGAAGTTGCATTTGGTTTCAACGCGGAACATCATCTTTTAAATGTCAAAGAATTAAAATAAGGAGATATTTAAAGCCAAAATGGAATAATTTACGGAATACTTTTGAGAAATGTAGGAAAAAGAAGTCTCATGGGGAAATGTAAAATCTTCAAACAAAATCAGTCAAACATTTTGGATTCAAAGATTTTACAGGGGACATTCTGACGAGCTTTACTGTTCCCACCACCCAAACCACCGAAGATATGCCGGCCTATACCTCAGGTTTTATTCCACCGGCTCAAAACAGAAGCGAACCTTACGGAGGTGGCTAAACACAGGGGCTGCCAGCACCCTGCCCCAGTGCCAGAACAAACAGGAGGTGGAGCACGACCTGACGGGAAGGACAGAGGAGAAGGAAGGAAAGCGTGGTGCTACGGCCTCTCTGGATGGAGAACGAATAATGTATGAGACCTCTGAAATATTAATCTTCACAGATGTCAGCTTTGTGAGCCAGAGGAGCAGATGCAGTCTCGCAGTGATGAAAGAGAGTCAGGATGTGTCTGGGCAGCACTCCATTACTCAGACACGGATAACGTCTGGGTGTAAAAATCTCTGTTGCTGTGTCTCCTTCGGTCAGGCTGGCACCGACAAGAAAACAATCTTTTCAACCCAGACCTGCTGAACACAGCACCCTCACGGCCAAATCCAGCCACTGGATTAGCGCTGAAGCTCTCCCATCACCAGACAAGCCCCGGGGCATGAAAGGAGAACGCCGGGTATGTTTGCAGAGCTGACCACGGTTGTGCTGAACTCACGTTTAAGCAGCACACCGGCAGCAGGTTGACCTAGAGCCTTCCGAAGGTCTCTTCCCACCACTGCTCTTTGAGCCTTTGATTTCAGACACAAGCAGACTGCGTTTGAATGTGCTCTGCTCAGTAACGAAGCATTTTTTTCCTTCCATAAAGCCCAAAGCAATCACAGCATCTGCAGGGAGAAGGCTTCGCTGACCACCTCGCAACGCCTCTCGTAACGACCTGCAGAATATCACACACGGCTGGCAGACACCAGCATTAAAACACACCGAAGGAAGATCAGTTGATGCTACACAGCTCCGTGGAACTCACTTTCAGCCTGCGTGGTTGAAGCTGGAAGTCTAAATGGCTTCAGAACAAAATTAGACAGATTTGTGGAGCAGAGGACTACAGGAGCTGGTGGTCTTGTCAAGGAGGTTCCAAACCAGCGACCACTGGAAGCTGTAAGGGTGCAGGTGCTTCCTAGCTGGTCTTGTTAAGCACCTTCTGTGGACACTGGTGGCAGAAAGATACTGGGAGAGAAGAGCCCTGGCCCAGTACTGCTTGGCTCTCCTTGAGTCCTTTCCCATGCTCACAGCCCCTCCACAAGCAGTGGTGTGGACAACCACCACACCGGGGGTTTTACAGTATCTCAACCGACTCAAGGGCAGGGCAAACCTGACGTGAAGGACAGGATCCCCTGCTTCTGTCCTCCCCATTGAGCCAGCAGCAGCCAGCAGTGCGGGCAGGCACGGTGCTGGCTCAGGCGCCCAGCAACACCCTCCACTCCAGGGGAAACCTCACCACCTCCTTGGGACGGCAAATTGTTCGGAGAGGCGAGGAAGAGGACGCGAGTGTAAAGAAATGTGGCTCACAGAACCACGGTCTTGGGCATCTCTTGGTGTCCTTAGGCAGTAACTCTTGGATCCGGTGGCAAGTTTCACCCAGTTCTCCAAAATACCGAGTCCCTGCAAGCACAGAGCAAGCAGGCAGCCCTGGAGGAAGGTTCCCCAGCAGCTCTGCCGAGGGGGTGGCAGGGGTACGAGCACAGCCCTCAGGAGCCACGAGTTCGCACGAAGGGGAAGGGCTCCCTAAACACCCCGAACACGAGTGACAGAAAGCCCAGCTCCAGAGGCAGAGCCACAGGAAGCTTTCTTTGGCCCAGCACACTGAACTGCCCGACTTCTGTCGCCCGTGCTGTGCAGTGGACAAGTGGCTCTGCACACAGCCCGGTGTGCACTTTTTGGTCCTGTCTTTATACAAACACAGAGCACAACCCGTTACATCCCCGAACTGAAGTCTTTGGCAAGCTCAGCGAAACCTCACGCATCCCAAGGCTGCCCAGAGCCAAGCCTGCTTGCCTGCCCCGGGCAGGGTTTCCGTGCCACGTGTGTGACAGCGAATGCCACGGATCAGCACAAGGCCAAACCCCGCCTGGAGCGGCACCAAGCGAAAGCTGACGCCGACTCCTGGCGGGCCGTGCTGTGTGCGACGCCAGCCAGCGGAGGTGGCCCAGGGGAGACACGGCACCCCAGAGCAAGTGGCAGCCTCTGGGCAGTATCTCCCTGGGGACAAGCCTGTCTTGAAGTCCCTGAGCCCGGCAGGCACGCAGCTCCAGGTCAGGATGACAGCACTCTGAGAAACACGTCTGCAGGGGACAAGATGCCTCTCACCAGGTAGTAAGAGAACCAGGCTCCTGCTCCAGGACGTGCCACCCCCTCCTCCTTCACCAGCTGGGGGTCAGGCTGGAGCGATCGTGCACAGCTCCCTGCAGCCACAACCCCAAATCCATCCCTCTCGCATCTGCTCACACCATTCCCTATGTGCGTGCGGGTCACGTACCGGCCTGGGACAGAAACGGGGAGCGTCCCCGAAACGGCCCCGTGGCTGGGCCTTCCAGTCTGCTCTCGCAGAAACGAGGGCATCCTCGTGGGGGCTGGGGGCCTCCTACGCGTCCCTGAAGTTACAGGGCACACAGATTTGGAAACCAGCTCTGTCTGCGAGGTCCCTTCTGTTCTTCACAACAAAAAGGGATCAAAACCACAACGGTCGTGCCCCGCTAATAGATGTCACCAGCTCAGTGCTGCCACGTCGTCATGGCTACCGCGCCGTCATCGCGGGCGACGACTTGCAGGGAGCGCCGCCGCTGCCAGGGCCACGCACGGCGCTGGGAGAGGGCGCGCTGCCGGGGGGCGCGGGGGCACAGAGCCCGCGGGGCAGCTCGGGGCTGGCCTGGCCCCTGCCGCCGCGCACCCCGGCCAGCTGGGAGGGTGTCTCAGCGCCCTGCCCAACCCCAGGCGGAAGGGCTGAGGTTGGGCAGAGCTGCCGCGGGCTGCGGTGTCGTTGGCGAGGCTCCGCGGTGCCGCCCGCGTGCCTTCTGGCAGCCCTGTTTTGTCGCTCAGGACGGGCGGAGGAACCCGACTCGAACGCGGTGGTGAACCAGGAGACGTTCGGCATCCGGGTAAAGCCCCTGCTCCGTGCCGCCTGCTTTCCAGAGGTATCGCCTTGGTGACGGCTCCAAAGTCGCCCCAAACCGCAGCTCGACGGAAGGAGCGCTCGCACAGAGAGGCGACGGCTCTCTGCTAAACCCCTGGGATCTCCAGGAGGACGAGGAGGTGTTGGCAGGTCACCTCCTGCTGCCTGCGTCCAACGAGCCCAACCGACCGCACGCCCAGCAGCGAGCAGCCACCGGAGGAAGATACCCCCTCACAAACGGCGCGGGATCTCCTCAGGGGACACCTGGACGGAGTCAGTGCCCCCAGCGCACCCAGCTCAGGGCGGATGACTCGGGGACACGCAGCCACGGACTGCTCAGGATTTGCTGCCAGCGGCACCAAGCTCCCGCAGGCTGGGCCCGGCGGGCGGCGTGAGGCTGTCCCACGGAACGCCTCCCCCGCGGGCAAACCGCTCCTACTGCCCCAAGGGCACCTGACACACGCAGCAGCTCCTCGGGGCGCTGGGGATGGGCACGAGCACGAGCCAGAGCTGAGCCTGAGACCCAAGGGAACTGCAGACGCTTCCTCCTACAGCGGCACCGTCAGCTTTAACAGCCAGCTCCCAGACACACAATCAATCAAAGGCCAGCTTCTCGCAGTGCCAAAACACACTTGCTTTCAGCAGCAGGCAGGGCAGAGGGTCCCCAGCGAGGCCGTGCTGATCTCTGAAAGACTGGGACAAAGCCAGCCAAGCCCAGCAGGTTTCTCTGGGTAGCCCCCATCTACAGCAACCGAGAGCTAAGTGCAATTATTGTCTGTTTTTAAAGAAGCTGGCCTAAATTCACAGTTACACTGACGCTCATAAGGCCCATTTCTGGTGGAAAGAAGTTCTTACATAAGTGAAAACGAGTTCCCAGTGTCAGCAATCGCCAAGATAGCTGTCTGCTCATCGTCCTCACACCACCACATGCTCCTCCTGCAGATACACAACCTGCTCTGTAGAGCTGTGTATTTCTGGAATACATTTTTCAAACCAACATAATGTGATTTTAAATGGATGCTTGCTTTTATAGCACTAAAGTAAATCTGATAACGCCTGTTCTCAAAATGTCTGGCTTCTCTCATCAGCAATACTTGTACCCGGTGTTTAATGGGTTTTAACATCTGCGTGTTACAAGAGGTAGGTTTATCTCACCCTGACTATTTATTGCACCCGCCTCCAAACGTCCTCCATCTACAGTCAAGCAGTTTTATATCCTCCTTCATCTCCTCTCCTCTGCGCCACCATGCTACTTACTCTGAATGACGCCTGTCAATGCCACTGAACAACTCCCACAGCTCCTCCGAGCTCAGGATCCCATCAGCGAAATAGTTCTTGAACTCCTCAAATGACAGTTTCCCATCATCTGCGTTTAAACAAAAGGGAAGAGTAATTATATATCTGCAGAAAGAAGCATACAAGCCCCAGCAGTCCTCCCAGCAGCCTCTTTACCAGCAGCGTGGGATGGTTGGGCGTGTTGTGCACAATAATTAGAGCGGAGATCTCATTGAAAGCATGTCCCACCAGCCACAGCATCCCCACCAAACACTAGGAAGGCTGGCAAGCAGTGCTAGTGCTGCCGGGTGGGCATTTCAGCCACTCCAACCCTTCCAAAAGACCCCTTTGTAGCATTTTCAGAAACACATTCAGACGCTCTGTACTTCAATGACTTTCCAGGCAGGCTTTCCATTTAGCTCTCCCCAGCACGGAGCTATTATACGCAGTACAGCGAGGACGGTATCAGCTCTTTAGGGGAAAGAAAATCTCTCGGTTGACTCATGAGCTTCCCCTCTCCCGCGTGTGGAGAACTTCAGCTCCCAAGCTGCATTTTGATCTGCAATAAAAGCGGCTCCTGGCATCTGCAATCTGCCAGGAAAGAGAAGAGCCCAGGTGGGAGGAAGGCTCAGAGAAACGACCTGTGACGTCGGACTTATTGGTTTCCAGGCGTCGAATATAATCCCGGCCTACAGAGCCGAACTCTCAGACACCAGGGACTCCGGCAGGACCCAGGAGCGGGGTCGCCCAAACAGGGGGCAGAGACTGAACCAGTCCTGCAAGGGGTGGAGAAAAAGCCCGACGGAGCCCGGCCAGCCGTGCTGCACGGCCTGCTCTGCCCTCCCTCCCGCTGCTCGTCCCCACTGAGCGGCACCCAGCGCCGGGAGGCTCTGCCCGCAGCGACACGCAGGCGGTGAGGCTGGGGAGCCCCCTCCCAGCCCCTGGCCGGTGTCTTCTCCATCAGGCAACGCAGAAAGGCGTTTTTCTTCCAGGCAGAGAGCTGCCTGCCCTCGTCCTTTGCTCTTGCAGCGAGCCTCTCGGCGGGGAAGGGCTGCCGCTTCGCCCGGAGCCAGGCTGCGAGGGGGAGGCGGCGGCAGAACAAAGCACTCACCGTTCTTGTCGGCTCGCCGGAAAATCTGAAAGGGAAAACACGACAGGGTTGAGGGGGGGGGCAGGAAGAGCGGCGCGGCTCAACAGCGAGCGAGGCAGTCGCCAGCCCTCCCCAGCCACCGCGGGGAGACCTCCGGGCCCCGCAGGAGCCGTGCAGGAGCCCACGTTACCGGGGCCGGGAAGGACAGCGCTGCACACGCCGGTCTGCGGGAAGCTTCCCTTTGCAAATGATGAAAACCATCCCTCTCCTCCGCCGCACAAAGCTCCCGGCACACCCGCTGCTGCCTGAGCGGGCCCAGCGCTTGCCCAGAGCGTCTTTTAGAGAACGGAGGGGGACAAAGTAGAAAGGGCATCGCTGCAGCTTTGCTACAGACTTGTGATGGAAGGTGTTTAATTTTTCAGATCCTTTAAATGAAAGGACATCGAGCAAAAAAACACTCCGTAATGGAAACGCTTTGGGCATCACCGCTGACACTTCAGCCCTCCGCACTGACGGGCAGCTCTCGTCCTGGGCGGTGTAACCGCCCTCCGCAATCCTCCTGCCTGGGACACCTGGACACGTGAACCCCCTCCAGCGCAATTAAGAATTCATTCATTCATCTGTAACGAATTCTGCCCCAGGGCACAGTTTGAGAGCCGCTCCAGTGACACGTCCCGACCCAACTCTCCCGCCTGCGGCCCAGGAGAAAGCTGGGGCTTCTCGTTCCTTCCTCTCTCCCCGCTCACCAACAGTTATCTGCAGGTCTCGGCTGATTCTGGGGAGGAACAGCACGGTTTCTGCAGCCTGGGAACACCTCGCAGACAGCACAGTACAGGCTTTGGCTAGCACATCCTAACAGGGCTGACAACAGCGAGTTGTGTAACAACTTTCTTTTTAACCATCTCTTTCAGGTCTGAAGAAAGATCAGGAATGAAAAAAAAAAAAGGCAGGAAAGGGGGAAGGCAGACTGCGCTGTGTTCCCTTCCAAGCAGCTGCAAAGTAGAAGCCGCTGATAAAACCACCCCAGACCAGCTCTGCTCCTGGCTGCAGGAGGCCCCATCCCTGCTGAGCTGCCCCTGCACCCCCTGCTCCCTGCTGATGCTTTTGCTGCGCTGTTTGAGGGCGCAGCCCGCAGTCAGCCCTGCGTGCACGGCCACCGAGGCGCTCGCGACAACAGCCCGGAGGCAAAGACAGCTGAAACCAGAACCTCGCTCCCAAAGATGCTGCTCCCTCGCGACTGGGCAGAGGCTTTTCTGATGCTGGCCCCAGCAGGGAACTCTCTGGTCCGTCCTCGTGGCCGAAAGCAGGGGCAGGGACGCCTCGGAGGATGCTCGTCTGAGCAAAGCAAGCTCCCCTGGAGGCGCTGCCCTGAGCTGCCCAGCGTTAGGTAACGTACCTGCGGGGTGCTGGCCTCCAGCGGGGCCAGGCTGCCTTCCTGCGTGAAAGCAGAGCAGGGAGCTCTTTGGACGCCCATCAGGGCTCCCACGCCGCACTCCGGAGCTTCCTCGCTAGAACGAAGTACAGAAACCTGCAGTTCCCACACGCTGGGGATTTCTCCGGGTTTTAAAGCAAAGGTTTCTCCAGGCTAACGGGTCTGCTTGCGCATCTGCTCCCACTGGGGCTCTCGGGGCTGCACTTCCTACGGTCACTGAGCTCAGCTAGCTCACCCACCTGCACCCCCAGACACCGCAGTGTCGCCCAGGCACTGCCAAATGCGACTCAAGGGAGGCCAAACGTCCCCTGCTCCCAGGATGGCCTGGGCCAGCACAGTCTGCCTGCGGGCTAGAAGGGAAGGCACAATTCTGGGGGGACGCCACGGGGCTGGGAAGGCTGTGGGTCGCTAACCTGGGGTGGTTTTGTCCCGGGTTCGGTGTAAATCTCAGCAAGGACAGCTGATCTCAACCACACGTGGGAGCCTCTGCCCCAGCAGCGTGTTAGAAAAGCCCTGCCACCGCACGCACGAGAGCTGCGTCGAGTTCGGCTCAGCTGGGAAGCAGAGCCACAAGAGCCCTGCGAGAGGGGGCAACGCCTGCCCCGTGTCCCCTGAGGCCGGGTGACGCTGGGGACGGCGAGGGGGACTCAGCCTGGGAGCGGGAACAGGTCTGTGTTGGCTGCTGGGGAGCCCTGCCTCAACCCTCACTTGCATGAAGGACAGCTGGCAGCTCCAGAAGCACAGGAACGCTGCTGCGAGCCTGAGAGAGAGACGTCCCTGTCCCTTCGTCCCTGTGCCCAAGCAGCCGCACCCCACTCAGCGCCTGCGATGGCACACAGGCTGAGAACGACGGAGGAAGCACCGAACCAACGTTTACGAAGCCCCCCAGCCCCGGGAAGGAAGGACATCGCAGGGCTTATCCCCGCACGCAGGACTGGAAGCAACCCCAGCTCCCGGACACTCAGCCAGGGCCGGGCTGGCTGCGGGGAGGGGACAGCCGCCCTGGGGGCACGGCGGGGTGAGAGCACCAGGCACACGGCCGGCTGCCCAGGCGGCTTCGCTCAGTCTCTGGTGTGCAGGGAGGAAAACAAGCAAGCCCTGAGGTCCAGTCTGGGGGCCAAATGTCCCAGAGGCTTCAGATGTCTGCAGAGAAAGAACTGCAACGGCAGCGCTGCGGCTCGCACAGCGCCCGCACCGAAGCATCGCAGGCAAAGCCCTCCTCCTCCTCCTCCTCACCTCCCCAGGATGCAAGCAGTTTCCAGCAGTGGCGAACGCCGGAGTGCTGGCCAGGAGAGGTGACCTGGCTCATTAGAGCTGGCCTGGCACAACCTGACACATCCAGGCAGGGAGAGCCTGCTTTTCTCCCTCTCATCTGGCCCCCTCCGTCCCTCCCAGCCTCCTCTATCACCTCTTCCTCTGGATCTTCATCACAGCAGAAGCACCCAGGCTGCCCAGGTGCTCTCTCCACCACGTGCATCAGAGGGGAACCCACTGGCGCTGCTTTCAGCCCCCTGCTCTGCTGCCTGCCCTTCCAGCAGCCCAGGGCTCCCCAGTCCCTGCTGGGTGCCACCGGGTCCCAGGGGTACCCGGAGAGCCGCGGACCCCCCAGCACCATCTCCGCGGCTTTGGGGGAGGGCAAAAAAAGCAGGTTCGCATCTTTGGGGGCTCCTGGAGGTGCCAGAAGCAGAGGCCGTGCCCACAGCGGGGGCGATGCCCAGGGTCTGCAGCGTGTTCACACACACACGGGTGCCCGCGGGACGGGCTGGGAGCTGCAGGAGGAGCGGGGAAGGCGCACAGCTGAGCTCCACGGACCCAGCTGGAAGGCGGCCAGCTGCAGAGCCGACCGAGGAGGCGTTCGAACCCTTCCGGCAAGCTCCGGAGCCGAGGCAGGAGCAAAGGGCCCCCGGGGGGAGGCGAAGGGAAGCCGCGAGGACGCGGGCAGCGGCTGGTGTGCCCAGAGGCTTGCTGGTAGCGCTGTTAACGCTCCACGTTTTAATTGTCTTAACGACGCTCGGAGGGACAGAGCTGGGACGAAGCGAGTACCCGGAGGAGCTGAGCTGCCAGCCCCGACCCCCCTCCCCCAGCCCACGGGTTCATTAGCGCCGCTAATGACGCTGCCGGGAGGGCCCCGCGACCCCCGCCCCTCCAGCTGCGGCTCCAGGGCACGGAGCTCAGGGCACGGAGCTCAGGGCACGGAGCTCAGGGCACGGAGCTCAGCCTCACGGCGGCTTTGCCCAGGGCCCCGCGAGCCGCCCGGCCCGGCCCGGCCCGGCCCAGCCCAGGGAACCCCCCCCCGGGTGCCGCAGGGCCACATCCAGCCTGCGGAACGCGGCGCCGCCCCCCAACCCCCGGAGCCCCAGCACGCAGAGAGGGGCAGCTGCCGCCCCCCCCCCCCCCCGTCACGGAGAGCCCCCCGGGGGCGGCCCCCTCGCCCGAGCGGGCCCGGCCCGGCCCCGTTACTCACGTCGTGGAAGATGGGGAGCGGCTCCCTGCGCGGCGCGGCGCCGGGCTTGGCCGGCAGCAGGCACATCGCCAGCAGCTGGGCGCACGCCATCGCGGGCAGCCGGCGGCGGTGCGGGGCCGCGGTGCGGGGCCGCCGTGAGGCACGGCCGCGAGGGGGGAGCCGCGAGGGGCCGCGGGAGCCTCGCGCTGCCCCTGAGCGGCTCCGCAGCCGCCCGGCAACTTTGCCTCTCAGCCCCGGGCCCGCCCCCGCGGCGCTCCGGTTGGCCCAGCCCGGTGATTGGCACCCCAGGGCCCCGCTCGTCATTGGCGGAGAGGGGCGGGGCGGGGCGGCGCAGTGAGGGCCGCGGTGGTCGCCGCGGTGGCAGCGGCTGGCGGGGGGCGGGGCCCGCTGGGGGCGGGCGTGGGGCGGCGGGGCTCCGGTCGGCCCCAGCGCGGTGCCGGTCAGCTCCGTGTGGTGCCAATGCAGCCACAGCGCGTCCCCAGTGCGGTCCCAGTCAGCCCCAGTGTGATCCCAGTCAGCCCGGCATGACCCCAGTGTGGTCCCAGTCAGCCCCAGTGTGATCCCAGTCAGCCCGGCATGACCCCAGTGTGGTCCCAGTCAGCCCCAGTGTGGTGCCAGTGCATCCCCAGTGCGGTCCCAGTCAGCCCAGTGCAGCCCCAGTCAGCCCCAGTGTGATCCCAGTCAGCCCGGCATGACCCCAGTGTGGCCCCAGTCAGCCCCAGTGTGATCCCAGCCAGCCCAGTGTGACCCCAGTATGGTCCCAGTCAGCGCCAGTGTGATCCCAGTCAGCCCAGTGTGACCCCAGTATGGTCCCAGTCAGCGCCAGTGCGACCCCAGTTACCCCAGCGTGACTCCAGTGTGATCCCAGTCAGCTCCAGTGTGATCCCAGTCACCCCAGTGTGATCCCAGTTAGCCCAGCATGACTCCAGTATGGTCCCAGTCAGCTCCAGTGTGATCCCAGTTACCCCAGTGTGATCCCAGTTAGCCCAGCGAGACCCCAATGTGGTCCCAGTCAGCTCCAGTGCAATCCCAGTTACCCCAGTGTGTTTCCAGTCAGCCCAGTGTGGTCCTAGCTGGCCCCAGTTGCCCCCCAGCGGTGCCAAGGGCTCCTTGGTGTCCACGGCTGGCCCAGGTGGCCCCTGCAGCCGCCCTTCTTCCCACTCCTCTCCAATCCCACACCCCAGGATTTTATTTACCAAACGGGGCTTCGTCTGGATGCAAAACCACAGCCCGGCAGGCTCCATCTGCACAGCTCCTCTCTTCACAAGGCTCTCAGGAGCTCCACCTGTTTCGCTAAGCTTGGCTTCTCGTAACCCAGCTTTCAGAACCGAGATGCTTCCCAGCCCAACGTGATGGAGCCACAGCACGTGGAGCTGGCTGGCTCCCCCCTTCCCCAGGGGGAACCGCTGCAAGCAGAGCACGAGGCCAGCACAAGGATGCCTCACGGTGAGTTTTAGTCTCACGGCTTCTCTGGGTGCATGCAAGGGAAGAGGATTCCGCCCAGCTCTCCTTCCCAAAATGCCTCCTTCCCAAAAGAAGCCACGGCTGAATATCCGAAAGCCTCCAGGAGGGAAGGAGGACACGGCCTTGGTGCTGGCCTTGCAGCAGCAGCGCTGTCCAGGCTGAGCAGGGCACAAGCACACGGCCGGGCACGAACCAACGAAGCACCCACTTGCCGGTGTCTCATGAATAAACGATGCTGTTTCACCTCCCTGCTTTCCTTTTATTTCCAAAGAAATGCAAGTGCTTTTTGGAAGGTGGAGTACGGAACGCAAGGCGAGGCAGAGAGCGCGGCAGTGCCCGACCCTGCTCCGTGGCTGCCCCACCTGCAGCGGGACGTCGGGCTCCAAAGGGGGCTGGGAGTCAGGCCCCAAGCGGGGCTGGCAGTCAGGCTCCCTCCCATCGTGCCCAACTCCCCGCTCCAGGTGGCACAGCCACGCTCGCCCAGTCCCCCATGCGTGCTTGTCAGAAACGAGAACTCCCACACGGGCGATCAGCTCTTTCTGCAGCAACCCGAAATAGAAGCAGGGAAGCCCTTCAGCTGCACCGTGACTCATCCCTGGGACACAGCAGCTATTTCTGTAGCGCTCTGCCTGCCGGGGGGCAGCCAACGCATCGCTCCGCAGATGGGCTGCGTGGCACAGGGGGGACGTGCCCTGTCCCTGCCAGGGCTCACGGCGCTTTTGTAGGGACTGCGGATCCCGAGGGCTCCCGTCCCGCAAGCACAGCGGTGAGCGCTGCTGCTGGTGGTGGTGGTGGTGCAGGGCGGTTCACCTTCGCTCACGGGAAGTGGAAAAGCTGTGCTGCTGCTGCGGGTCAGCTTGTTCCAGGGAAAAGCAGCGCTGCCCCACGCTGCGGACATCAGGAAGGCGGGCAGGAGTCCTGCATAGATTAACGCAAATGAAAATAGGGAGCTGAAAAATGGGAAGGGATAAATGACTGCTCGACACGCGCCACGTGTCCACCCAGTCCAGGCTTGGCAGCCAGGCTCTCCCAGCTGGGGTTTGTTTGTCAGGAAACAACCCCGAGCACTCACAAAGAAGGAAATTCCTATCGGCACGACCTGCCACCTTCCCACCGCCTCGGCCCGGCCCAGACCCAACAGCCAGGGAGGCTTGTCCCAGGGCAGGAGGCAGGAAAGGAGGTGAGCGAGGATGCTCCAGTGCCATAAACCCCTCTGGAACCACCTCCCTGCAGTGAGAGGCGGGCACGGGAGCTGGGAGATGTCGATGGAGCTCTGGGCCGCTCCTGGCGCTTTCCAGCAAGCACCACGGCTGCTCCTTCGTGCTGGGAGCACGGTGTGGCGCAGGGGGCAGCTCTGCAACCCCGCCAGCCCTGGGCACCCTGCAGCAGAGAAGGAAGGGACCAGCGCACCTCTGAGGGCAGGGTGCCCTTACACCCAAACCCAAACCTGTCCTGGCTCAGCACGAGGAGCCGTGTGAGTACTGCACCTGCCCCAGCAACACGGGGCAGCCCGATACCGGGCACCACATCGCGTTGGATGCCCGAGTAGGAGCAGGGGGCTTATGCAACACAGGCCGGAGTGAAATATTTATCAGGGTATTTAAATAACACGCAGGAAGCCAGGCAGAAAGAAAGAGGAGCGAGCACACAAAGACGGGAAGGAAGTGGCGCGTCCCAGCCACCCCCAGACCCACCACGCAGTCCTCCCCGATGTCCCGTGCTGGTCCCCGATGTCCCTGAGAGCCGCAGTGTCCCCAGCCCTGCAGGGACACCCGCTTCCTGTCCCAGCACCCACATTTGGCCCGGGGCAGAGGCTGTGTCACACAAGAGGACCAAAGTGCTTCCTGCAGACTCTGAGAGCCCCATTTCAAGTTAAAATAAACAAACAAACCAACCCAAAGCCCTTAGCTTTGGGTGTAGGCAACATTTCAGGCCCCCATCTGTCCCCAAGCAGCTGAGCCCAGACCTAAAGTAGAGACCAGAGTCAGTAGAAACCTTTATTAAACACAAAGCTCAGAGGAACACAAGCTTGTTAAAAGGCAGTAAGTGAAAGTGCGGCTCCAGCCCGGCCCAGGGCCCCCCCTTTCTCCTTGCCACCCCCTCCAGACCCTTAAGCCAGGGAGGAGGAAAAAACCCCAAAAGGGGCTCAGCCCAGATGGCTGCGCGGGAATTTAAGAGAGAAAACCTGGAGACAATGTTTGGTCCTCACCGGCACCAGGGGGTGGGGATGCTCCCCGGCCCCACGCACCCCCGGGACCCCCCCCTATCCCTGGGGGACACATGCACGGCCCCATTCCCATCCCATCGCCCTTCCCGCAGCCATCTGGCATGGCAGGGGCTTTGCCAGTGCCCCGTCTGGGGGCAAAAGCAAAGCTGGGGTGTGCCAGCAGACCCCCGCCGGGACCCTCCACCAGCACCATTCCCACCCCCACTTCATGCCCCACGCCTGCTCCCCCCGCCCACCACGTCCCAGGAGAGCTCCCACATGGCATAAATAATAAATAAATACCCCACGCTCAGCCGGGCACGGTGCCCTCCCCGCACAGGGGGGCTCACACCGACCCGGCCCCCCCACACCTCCGCCAGCCCCTTCCCAGCATAAGGAAACCTCCCGGCACCCCCACACTGCCGCACGCCTCCCCCCCCCCCCCCCCCACGGCCCCTCCCAGGAAACGAAACGCTGTCCCCAGGGAACAAAAATAAATTAATACAATCTATACACAGGACTGCTTAAAGCTCTGCCACGGGCACCTGCGGCAGTGGTGCAGGCAACCCCGTGGCGAGGGGGCACCGAGAGGGGAGCCCCCCCCGCACCCCAGCATCCCCCTCCCAGGACCAGAGCAGCCCTGAGCGGCGCTGGGCTCGGTCGCACCGCGGCGAGATGCTGGAGGGGAAGGAAATATTGCGGGGGGGGGGGGGGGTGGCGGCGAGAGGGCCTGTGGCTGCTGCACTGCCGAGGGACACCCCCAGGAAAGGCACCAGAAACCACGCAAAGGCAAAGCCGCGCTGGGGACACGGGGTGGCCGTCCCCTGCTCTGCCCCACGGCCCCTTTGCAGCGGGGGGGCTTCGCCCTCGGCACCCGCCTGCCTCAGAAGTCCAAGGGCGTGAAGTCCCCAAAGTCACAGTCGAAGAGCTCGCTGATGCCCTCGCCCTCCTCCAGGCCGAAGTGGTAATCCTGCGGCTGTGGCGGCGACAGGGCAATGAACTCGTCCGCCAAGAAGCCCGAGAAATCGTCCTTGCTCTGCTCCAGGAGGGCGTCCATGGAGGCCAGCGGCGAGAGGCTCACCTCCTCAGCGGGGCACTTGCTGGGCAGCACGCTTGCGCCCGGCAGCAGGGCCTCTGTGGGGACACAAAGCGACTCTCAGCCCCACGGTACGCCACGAAACAGCACTTCTGGGCAATGCTCCGCACCGCCACGGAGCAAGCACGCATGGCACGACCTGACCACACGCACAGCACAGAGCCAACGGAAGAGCTCAGAAACACCCACGTAATCTGGACAGCGTGGCCCAAACTACTTATGGGGCGCTGGGACGGAGGGGAACAGCGACCTCTCCTTGGCAGAGGCCTCCAAGGCTGCCTCTACCGAGCTGCCGGCGGGCAGCCAGCACAACGCGAGGGCGGAGGCCAGGCCACCCGTAACAGGCAGCAAAAACACAGCCCGAGCATCGCCCGCAGCCCCGCACCCTCGCCCCAGGGCTCGTGGGGCTCGAGCCGTGGTGACGACGCTGTCCCTGTGCCGCAGAGCCCGGGCATTGCCCCCAGCCCCGGCCGCCCACCTTGCTCGCCGGGCAGCAGCGGCATGTTCACGTCCTGGGCGGGATGCAGGAGAGGGGAGGCTCTGGGCTGCGACGAGCCGGGGGACAACTCCTCCGTGGGCGCTTTGAAGGGGCTCTTGACGGGGCTGCAGACCCCCGAGCTGTCCTCGGGGCAGAGGAACACGTCAATGGGGCCCTGAGTGCTTTTCACGGAGACCTGGAAAGCCTGGGGAAAAGGCAGGACGGGTGAGACACGGTGCGTGGGGACACCCAGGGAGCCCAGGCGGGGTTTACCAAGGGCTCTGCAGAGCCGGGGAGGGGCCGGGGGGCCCCCCGCTCACCTCCGTCGGGTCTGAGACCTGGAGCTGGGTCTCCGGGGGGGCTTTGATAACCATCACCATTTGCTCGGAGGGGTCCACAATGCTCCGGAGGTCCTGGCAGGTGACGTAGGCTGCGGTGTGGCGGGTCAAGGAGCAGACACGGGGACGCCTTCACGCACCGAGCCCCGCACGGGTGACCGCAGGCACCGGGGCTCGACCGCCCCCAGCCCTCCAACCCCGCCAGACCCGGCCCGGCCCCGCACGGAAGGATATTGCTGGTTGGCGGGGTCCTCGGTGAGCAGCCGCAGCTGCACCGTGCACGTCTGGATGAGGTCGTCCAGCTGCCGCTCGGCCGCCTGCAGCTCCCGCAGCTCCTCCAGCAGCCGGTGCTGGCTGGAGGCCCCCGCGGTGGCCTGGCTGCCCCTGCAGGACACACGGGGCTGTCACCTACCCCCGGCACGGCTGCTGTCCCACGCAGCCATCCCCCCCCCTCCACGGCCACGGCCATGGCCATCACTGCCAGCGCTCTGAGCATCACCCTCCCCGCTCCATGCTGCGCTCAGCCCAGGTGGCTGCCAGTGTTCCCCCACCCCATCCCCGGGGACATACAGCCACTGGATGTTGTTCTTGGACTTCTTGGTGATGAGCTGGATGCCCTCCAGGACGTTGGTGATGTCGTAGATTCGCCTCTTCTGCACCTTCAGCACCTCGGCCGCCCAGTTGAGGTCCACCACGCCATCGGGCGACTTGCTCAGCAGCTCCAGGAAGCGCTTGGTGGTGAGGTTCAGCGAGGTTTCGTAGCGGGACTTCTCCCCAGGAGACTTCGCCCCTGCCAGCGGCCAAGGACAAGCAGGATTTAGCCGCCGCAGGAACCCAGCCCCGGAGCTGGGAGGCCCCCAGACCACCCCGGTGCTGGTGCCACCTTGCTCAGCGTGCCACCAGCGACACCCCAAGGTCTACTTTTTGGGGGCGGGGGAGTCCTCCCCAGGAAGGCTGCTGCAGGGCCCTGGGGCACGGCTCTGACACCTGCACCCGACTGCAGGTGCGAGCTCAGCTGCGGCACCGAGGTGCCAGGCAGGGCTCGGTGGCTCACGCAGGGACGCCGCAGGGTGGCAGCCGGGTCGGGAGGCGGGTGCGCGCAGGAGGCTGCGGTGACAAGCACAGCCCCAAGCCCAGGGGAAGGGCCGGAGCCCCACAGACGGGCAGGGTGGCCCCTGGAGGGGGGCCTCGCCCCCGACCCGGCGCACAGCAGCGCAGGCTGGGGACAGCGCGGCCGGAGCGGGACCAGCCTCGCCCCCGGGAAGCGGCGCGGCGGGGCCGGGCCCCGGGGCCGGTACCTTTGCCGGGGTTCCTCGGCTTGCCGCGGGCCGCCGGCAGGCTCTCGGCTATGTACTGGTGGTCCGTCTCCAGATTCAGCTTCCGCTTCACCTGCGGGACGGGGGCTCCTCAGCGGGGCGGGCAGCGCCGGGCGGGCAGCGCCGGGCAGGCACCCAGCCCCTGCGGGGGAGCTCGGCGCTGCCTCCCCCGAGCGGGGCTTCCGGCGGGCGGCCCCGCGCAGCGGCCCGGCGGGAGGCGGCCCCCGCCGGCGGCTTCCGGAGCGGCGGCGGCGCCCAGCGGGGCCGGGCAGGGCCGCGCTCGGCGGCTGTCCCGCGGGGCACCGCGTGGCACTGCCCGGCCCGGCCCGGCCCGGCTCGGCCCTGCCCCGCGGCCCGCCGCCCCCCCCCGGCCCGGCCCCTCGCCCTCGCCCCCCCCCCCGGCCCGGCCCCTCGCCCTCGCCCCCCCACCCCCGCCCTCGTCCCGCGGGTTACCGGCGGGCGCCCCAGGGCGGGCCGGCGGGGCGCGGCGCCGGGGCGGGCGGGCTGCGGCGTGGCGAAGAGCAGGAGGTCGGCGTCGGGGCGGCAGCCGCCCGCGGGCTCCTCGGCGGTAGAGACGATGAGGAGGTGCGGGGAGGCGCTGCCCAGCAGCGCCGCCAGCCCCGCCGAGCCGCCCGCCGCCGCCGCCATGGCTCAGGTGGCGGGCGGCGGGGCCGGGGCCGGGGCCGGGGCGGGGGCGCGGCCCATGCCGGGCGCGGGGCCGCTCCGCGCCGCGCCACCGCCGGGCAGTCCCGCGCTCCGGCCCCGCGCGCCTTTGCGCGCCAAATCCTTTTTGCCGCGAAAGCGGCGCCAGCCTCGCCGCGCCCGCCCATTGGCTGCGCCCTTCGCCCGGAGCCGCCCCATTGGCCGGCGCCGCGGGAGCGAGGGGAGGAGCCGGCCGCCTATTGGTCGAGCTGGGCGGTGGCGGACGCGCTGACAGGCGGCCAATCGGAGGCGCCGCGCCGAGGCGGGGGCCAATCGGGGGGCGGCTCCGGGACGCGGCGGGGGCGCGGAGCGCGCCCGGGCCTTAAAGGGGAAGCGGCGGCGGCCGCGGGCACGGCGCGCCCGGAACGGCCCCGGGGGCGCGGGCGCGGCCCCTCCGCGGGGCCCGGGAGTCGGGCGGGGCAGGGCCGTGACCCCCCGTCGGCATCCCCGGGTGCAGGGCCCCGATAACAGCCCCGCGTGGGAAGGCAGAGACTAAAAGAACCCAAACCAAGGGTGTCTGACCCCAAAACGAACGTGAAGGCGGGGCGCGGAGGCCCGCTGGGCTTCGGGCGAAGAGCTCTGGGGCTGGGCCGGGCAGCCCAAGCCAGGCACGGAGCCGCTTTTGGGCTGCGTGGGCCGCAGGGGCTGGGCTGGGCTGGGCTGGGCGCCCCAGCAGGTCGGGGGCTCTGCGGGGCTTCTCGTTGCGGGACGTTCCCCCGCGGCCCCCCCCCTGCGGCCCCGGCCGCATCCTGCCGCCTCTCCCCGCCACGCTCCTTCAGCAGCGCAGAGCGCAGAGCGCTGCCACCCCGCTTCGGGGCGGTGAAGGCAGTTGGTCAGCACCCGGCCCTGCCGATGTCCCACCCGGCCGAGCCCAGCGATACCGTCGTTACTGCGCAGCGCAAGCAACAGTTAGACCAGATGTTTGCACGTTTAGTGTTCCTTCCGTCTGGGGGGGGACACAAAAGCCAACCCCAAGGGCTGCCGGTGCTGCCCGTCCCTGGGGAGCCCCGGCCAGGCGAGGCAGGGTTTGGGAGGCAGCTGCCGCGCCAGCTGCTCCCGCTCCGCTCACAAAGGCCGGGGGGCAGCTGGGGGGATGACGACCTTAGTGCTTATTTATTTTTTTTTATTCCCCCCCGATTCGCACGGCGGTTTATTCAGAAGGAGCAGGCTGAGCCCTGCACCGCGCCCCCCGCACGGCTTGGCTGTTTCGCGGGGCCGCGGTGCCAAATCTCGGAGGCTTTCAGCGCTCGTGGCGCTGAAAAAGGGCAGATGCAAGGACAAATGGGAGGCAAACCGTCGCTGCAGCAAGTGCTGCGGGGGAACAGAGGACGGGGGCTTCTCCTGCATGCAGATGAATCCCCCCGGCACAGCTGCAGGGGCCGCGCTCCCGATTAGCCGCCCGCCGGCTGCTGGGCCCAGATAAACGCCGGCTGCTGCGCCGCAGCCCTCTCCATCGCTGACAGGGTCAGGAAGGCTCCTCGTGCTCCGGACACCACCGGGATTTACCCCATCGCTGTCACGATTTTTGGCTGCCTCCGAAGCATGCATTGGGTCGGGGGCTGTAAGGGTGCGCGCAGGCAGCTCCCGGCCGTGGGAGCACGCAGCAAGGAGGGCCGGGAGGATGTGAACCTGCTGGCAGCAACAGGCCGGACCCAAGCTGTCCCACCTGCCCCCAGGAAGGTTTGTATCAGAGCACCGGGGCTGCCCCCAGCTTGTGGCTGGGGTGCCTGTGGGGCCCCCCCGCTGCCATTTCAGATTCCCCCAAAGTGACCGGACCCCTGACTCTGATCCTGGTCCTGGCTTTTTCTTGCTGGAAAAATATTTCCAGTTTATTGATCTGTTTTTTTCATTCAGAGATCCTAATGGTAAACCATTTTCTGGTTTGGAGAGCCTTGCTGCTGCAAGGCCAGCGCTTTGCGTTTGGAGAGGCCAGAGGGGTTGTGGGGGCCTGCAGCCTGCCTGCAAGGCACACCTCCTTCGTGTATGCAGCTGGAAAGAGGTGGAAGAAGCTGCTCCATTTCTGATTGGGGCTGGAGCACCCCGTGCTCATCCAGCCTTAGCACGCAGAACCCCCAGACGCATTTACTGTCCTTGTCAGCTGCAGCTCGCGCTATGAACTGTGCTCAGCTCGCGCACCGGCACAACTGCACCCGCACGACTTCCTCCAGCGGGCATCCTGCTGCCGCTCCCCGTGGTTTGTCTCGGCTGGTGGCACGGAGACGCCGAGGAGAGGAGCAACTCGGCTGATGGCACCTCTTCTACTCCGTGTTTCCCTCTGGGCTTCCACCTTCACCCAGTCGCGCGGCTGGGCTCCACTTCACGCAGGCTGAGCTCCCCTCCCCGCAGGTGCCCAGCCCGGTTCCTGGCACTGCAGACCCAAAGGGCAGGTGAGGCCTCAAAGCCTGTGGCTCGTTCAGTTCCACCTGGCAAGGAGGCATGGCCGGGACCTCCCTCCCTCCCTGTGCCGTGTGGAGTTCCTCACCTAGGGGCTGCTTCGGCTCCGCTATCACAGCTTTGACCTCTGTGGCATATCTTCTCTGTAGCTCTCAGCTCTGAAGAGGCACCCAGACCATTTCTGTATGTCCTTATTTTTCTTAGCTAATGGGAGAGGCAGACTCAGCCCTGTGTTCTTTGGAAGCCGCTTGCTTTCTGAAACCACCTGCCCACGTCAGCAATGGGCTGCAAGGTACCGAGGAGCAGCCTGCCCTAAAACCACCCCACCCCAGGGATCCCAAAAGAGCCAGACTGACTTTTCATGCTGCAACGCAAGAGCCGGTCATGTTCATTCCTGCTTAAACAGAGCACGTCCAGTTGGCACATGCTACGAATCGCACAGCCTAGCCCCAATTTGACTCACTTGGTCTGAAGATACAGCAACACTCGAGAGGTCCAAGCAGCCAGTACATGGGAAAGTTCGTGCTTCAGGAAGACGACATCTGCCCCGGTTTGTCTTTGGGGATAGGATCCTTACCAGGGGCTGCAGCAGTTCAATCTGACGGCTTGGTAAGCCCAGCACTGGCTATTGGGAGCAGGTAACATGAGGGCACCGCTCATTTGAAAAACCCTCTGTGCATTACTTCTCTACAGACAGGACTAGTAGCACGCAATAATTAAGCATTACTTTAAATATTTTAGCTTCATAATGACGACAGTAAAAAAAAAGTCAAAAAAAATAGTTTATTATTATTATAGAAAGCACAACATGATCTTCAAAACCCAACTATACAGAAATAATCTGCAAATGAGGTGAGCAGAAATCTTACGTCAGACTGACTGCTGCACCAACTGCACAGGAAGTCGATTCACAGCAGACAGAGCTACTCCAAACCCACTGCCCCTTCCTTCACACCGCTTAAACCCACTGGGGAGCTGCCACAAGCATTCTGATTGGCATCATCACAAGTTACCTGAGTTTATGGACTTAATGTTATCCTACGCCATCAGACAATCAGGACCTGGATTACGTGGCAATTATGAATGAAGAATACATACAGCGAGGCCAAAAGCAGAGGTAACAATACTGGCATTATAGAGCATTTAATTTGTTTTTCCCCTCCTCATCACTAGTCTCATAAGGAAATGAGAGAGAAGCAAATTCTAAGTAAAGGAAAAAAAAGTTACCTCCTCCAGCAATCTGGTGTGAACATACAGGTTGAGAATTCAAGATTAGCACCCCTAAAATACTAACAGTGGCAGCCAGACATGGCACTGGGCAGCATTACGCCTCATTTTTTCTACTCCTTATCAGGTGGATTTCAAAACCAGCATCAGAAAAGTGAGCACAGTCTGCTCAGGTTAGCATGATCCAGGCAGACAAACACAACCTGACAAATAGGAAACAGTATGCGGCTCAGGATATTTTCCAAAGGTCGTGTTTGTGCTGAGGCGGTGAAAATGAGCTCGAGTCATACCAGTTTCTCCTTCGTGAGGATACCTGCAGTGGTTGCTGGTTACTTCACTAGCACCAGCCATCCACGAAGGCTCCCGACTGGCTGCAGAGCTCAGAGTGCGCGGGGGATGTTCTGAACACCTGCTTTCGGTCTGCTTCAGGAGGCTGAGGCCATCCCATCATTTCCACCCCCCTACCCAGCTCGGTTTAAAGCAGAGCTTAAACTTCTCCACCGGGGCAAGGAAGTCTTGCAGCACCGATATCAAAGATCTTCTGCAGTTTTTCTTTCAGAATTACCCTCTCCTTAACTGAGAAGATCAGATGCAGTACCTTAGCTAAACCAAATATCATGCACCCATTCAGCTTTCACCTTTGTTAAATAATGTAATTGTCCCGGAGATGTTTCTTTCAGCAATCCTGAGAAAACACACTAATATAAGAGCAATTTTCCAAAGAGAAGTGAAGCACAGCAGGTATGCTGGGGCAGCATGCGGCGGCTGTAAATAACCCTGAGCTTGCTTTGTTCACTCATAAAATAAATGATTAATAGCTCAGGATACAGAGTCTGCTATTCAAGGCTTGGTGAAAACTTTTGATCAGTTCAATTCATTAACCTTTAAAATTCCCTCTGTAAAAGAGACTTAAAATCTGAAGGAGGAGCATCAGTTTGAAATGAACACACCAGTTTTATCCAGAAATCCCAATTTTTGACAAACTGAGCTAAACACTGAGATGCCCTGCTCCTCTTTCGAGGCACTCAGCATCTCAGAGTCAGGTGCCTGAGAAGAAATAACAAGAGGAAATAAGGTTGACGCAGACAAACAAAAGCATGTTCATCTTAAAATTCAAAACTGATCAGGGTTGGGGAGAAAAAACGGCACTCCTTTGTGATTCCTTAAGCATTTGGCCGATTCGCAGGTGGCTTCCCAACTGTCTCTTTATTCCTTTTGGTTTTAATGCTAATAAAAAAGAACACAAACGGGGGACTCGATTCCTTACACAATGCACTGGGGGAGGGCAGGGAGTGTCACTTATGTATCCAAAAGTCTGACTCAGACAAATTACTTCTAGTTCGCTTCCTTACTACACGCCCGCATTGTTCCAGCACATCGGCAGCATAAGGGGTCCATCCCCAGCTATCTGGTGGCAGAAGCAGCAATGTGGACTAATGCCGTTAAAGACCCGTCCCAATTACCTCCCGGGGGAAAGGAGTGACTTGCAGCTTAACGCCCTGCCCGCACACAGCAGGAACACAAACGGTCCCCGAAAGCGCAGCGAATGGCCGCTGCCGTGCAGAACCTGCTCCTGGGACGAGCTGCAGTTTGTTTTCCAGGGACAGCAGCTGGTTCCTGGGTCACAAGTACAGATGGCTGGAGTCTCAGGCACGATTTACTTTGAAAGTGAGGTTGGCGATAGATTCCCAAGAGAAAAAGGGCATTTTGAACCAAGGACAACCGACGGCCACTGTTGCCAAGTTGCTACTAGAGCCCTGCTATTGGCTTGATTCTGCCACCTAGAGAGGACAGAGGTACTGCGCGTGGTAGCACAAAAGGGACAAGACATTTCCCTCCTACTTCACAGGCAGAAAAGTGCTTCACAAGCGGATGCACAACTACTAGCAGAAGAACATCAGGCTTAAAGTTCTCTTACACGTGAACTTTCTCCAGAGAGAGCGTCAGCAATTTGTTCAAAACATTAAAAACTTCAAATAGACACAGCTCACGCGTCAGCCAGGCCGCAGCGGGTACTGCAACAATCACACGTGGTCAAGGGTTTGTCAGTCTAACAGTTTTCGGAAGAAATTCTCAAGCCGTTGCTCCGAGATTCTGGAAGGGTTTTCTCAAATCCCATCAAAGGTTGTTCAGCAACAGTAGCTCAATATTAACACGCTCGTTCGGAACAATATTGAGGCTTCTGACACAAGGATCAGGTGCAGCACTCTCCTGTCAGAACACACTGCTTCAGGCATCCACCAGCGGAGCAAACAGAGACATGATATTTATAAAGTAATCAGAACTCAGCTACAGCTTCATTTTTTTTTTTTTTTAACTCTACTTGAATCTTTGAGATCACCTAGACAAAAGAAAATACTTAACTAGAAAGAAGTGCAAAAACAATTCCTAACTTCTACAGGCCCAGAAAAACTGATGAAATACTGCTCCGTGTTCCAACTCCAACATTCCAGAAGGACCATAACAGCAGGTAAAGGGACCACAGGCAATCATGACGGTAAAGTAATACCTTGTCTTCTGGGCAAGGAGATGAGTATGTCATGGATCTGCACGGGATGAGCCCAAGGACGCTTCCATCTCTGCACTGTGAGACTTCACAGCGCACGTAGCTCTCCTCAGTGTCAGATGCAGGTCAAGACTGAATAGAAGACTTGATTTCTACTCAACCTGAGCCTCTCTGGATGCGATTCGATCCTGAACCTCACAGCAACAGACAGGCTGTGGGGAGGGGAGCATTCAACTCTCCATCTTGTTGACAGAGCGTGGAAAAATAAAAAGCAAAGCAGCACTCAGAAGATGTAGTAATAAAAAAGCTTAAGAGATGAAGAAAAAACATCTTTACGATATCAAGATTTTTTTCCTACACAGAAGGTACCTGAACTTGGACTTCCTATTCCAGTCATACCATTAAATACAACAAATCGCCAAAGCTTGGATTGTAAAGAAAAGACTGCAAAAAATGATGAAGAGCAGCATCAGTGGGATTATGAAACAACAAGGTCAGGATGGAAAAGTGGATGCGTACACGGACAGCTAACTGCTTTTAGACAACAGAAGGTAAAAGAGGAAGAAACAAGTAATACCGACTGAGACAAAAGGGAACAGTTAGCACAGGGAGCTTAATGACCCTTGTGATATCACACTGAAATAATTCCTGACACACTGGTTTCATGTACCATCATTAAGTGAATGAATGGTGCAGTGTCACATCGAAGTATCAGTGCTTACTACTATTAACAGTTTGATTTCATCAACTTTAAAAGTTTTTGTTTTGATGAAATGGAGCATTTCTCAGCCGTCCAGTCAACCCCCGGTGAAAGCCCAGCGCTTGCTGTTTGTGGGACTCAGCAGTGCATTTAAAAGGAAGAGCCACCTGGATATTCCTCCACGACCTCAGCCGGGCCCAGCAAGAAGACTGCACCAGCTAGAGGTACATTCGAGCTTGATGACACCTAGCACATCCCACTGTTGCGGGGGGTGGACTCTGGACCTCAGAGAAACCCACGGGCTTCCACCAAACTGAAAGTGCATCTCACTGCTACGTATAAAGTATCCAGCGTGACAGCTGAGGGCACGCGATGTGCCTCAGCCTGTTTTCAACGGAGTCTAAATTGCGTAACTGTTTTTAGTATTTAATTCAAGCAGCTTTCAAAAGCTTTACAAATAAGTCTTAAATAATTACAGGGTATTAAGTTAGTGCACTGGGTAGAAAGACAGATTCAGCCCAAGTGGATGAGAGAAACTGAGAAAAAAATATTCCTTCCAAGCCTGATTTACCACACTCGTACAAGAGAATCTTAGAAGTTTTATTCTCAAACATCTTATTGCCTCCCCGAGGGAAGAAAGATTGCAGAGGAACTCTCTTAGGGAGCACGCAACCATCCTTGCAATAGTTTAGAGATCAAGAAGTTATGTCTCTGCTTCCAGAACCGAGCAGGGCTCCCACTCCCATCTTCCCACGACAGGGAGCACAGCAGCACAGAAAAACGCTTCCATCTTGTGAGAATTCAGACAACTCCTTGAGCATTTTTTTCATGATTAGACCTATTCCCCAATTACTGTCAAGCTGCCATTTTATACGTGTATTTCCTTTCTTAAAAGGAAAGGAAAACCCAACCAAACAAAAAAACATTCATAGTAAAAATAAGGCATCTTTAAAAGAAGACCGATTTTAACTGAAGGTTCCCAAGGCATTTTACTCCCCCTGAGGAATTGCAACAAGTTTCTGTGGGGTATTAACTCGCTCTAAACAGAGCTAATAGAAGCCTAATCACAACATTTTGGTCAGGACACAAGAGGCAACTCTCCTTGATAGATGTTAATCAAAAAAAAAAAATAATAATCAGTCAAGAGCGACAGAATAACCTTTTCCCTTAGCTGCTGGAAGGCAGCATCCCATTCGCAGGTATTTTCCAGGGAACCAGCTACTCGCTTGCAGGCCTTTTGTTGTAAATGAGGAAGTCAGAAATGTCGTGCCACACGTTACTGTCGTCATACAGATAGGTCATGGAGGCCTGCAGAGACGGTTGCAGAGTCTGTCGGTGGTATTCAAAGAGCCAGAGAACTGTTCCCCATACCAGAGCAGCAAGGAGTGGAAAGGGATCCTGCTTTGGCTGCAGGACATAGCCCTTTTCCACCGCCAGCCGAGACAAGCCAAACAGGATACGAGACAGCAGGTACATAACGATCTGCATAAAGAGAAAACCCAGAGAACATTAGGAAGAGAACCTAGCCAGCAAGTCTGGTCAGGGGAAGTGATTTAGAAGTGATAAGCTGCGCAAGAGAGGCAGGAACAGTTTACCCAATGTAACAGCAAACAGACTGTAGGTTCACATATCAAAAAATCTTAAACTGGAGATGTTTGTGTCTTCCTTATGTCCTCAAAGCCTTGCTTCCCTGCAGGTGCTCTTATTTAGTAAGGAGTAAATTACACCTGATGCAACAGATCTTTGCAGTTGCAGATCAGTTGCACAACTTTCATCTTTGCTAACTTAACACTACCCCAGATGCTGCTGTCGATAGTCACAGAGCAGCCCTGTCAACCTGCCAAGCAGATACAGACAGGCTCGGTAGTATGGACACATCCTAAAACCAGACCGAAGGTGCTGTCTTGCAGGGGATTGCACAAGTAGAACGCTTCTGATTAATCTGTGTCTGTGTTTTTCTGACCCAAACTGAAGCCGGTAACAATCAGCTCTAGACCAGACTCCCCCTGAGCAGCTTTTGTCAGTTTAACCAATTCAGTTAAGCGTAGCTCTGTAACCAGTCGTTTTCTACAAACAACAAAGCTCAAGCTTGTGGGTTTAACTCTGCAAGCAAGCAGGCCAGGAGCGCAGAGGCAGGCGGTTACCACAGCTCAGAGAACGTGTGGGGGAACCAGGTGGCTTTGGGCTGGGAACCCGTCGTCCTAGATATAAGTGCAACTCTGGAGGCAAAGCAGAGCTGTTAGCTCTCAAACTGCACGCTGTCCCAGAGGCACACAGCCACCTCTCCCAGCACTTGAGTGTGGAGCAGTCAAAAAGAGAACTTGTGCAAAGACGAATACTGTAAAGGGGTCCTGCCACACAGCAAGGACCACCAGAGAGTATGCCACACTACGCCGGCCAGTTCCTGGCACATAACCACCCATCCGTTAGTCTTTTTTGTCAACCCAACGTTTAACAAAGACATTTACCTGGCTGTTGATGGGATTGTTCTCACCAAACACTAACCAACCCCCAATGCAGGCTGCAAAGAAAGAATGAAATGGAATTTTTTTCCCCTGTAGCCAGGACTGCAATGCCATCAGCCCCTTGTAGGTGAACACAAAATACGCCAAGTTCCGGGAATGAGTGTACGTAGCCTGAGCAATCGATTTCAGTTTCTCTCTTAAACTGAACAAAAGAAACAGACAATTAGGAGAGCAAACAGGCAGCACCACCAGCGACCAGCCCGGACCTTACATCCCTCTGGCCTGCCCACCTCGACCATCAGCTCTGGTACCCCAAGAACTTCTGCTTTGTAAGGGGGAAAACACAGACTCAGGGGCACCCATCCGAATTCAATCAAAGCTCTTCTCACGTTGTGCTTCTGCCTAATTCTACAAAGGCCCGACCCCCAGACAAGCGAGTGACCTGCATGACTGTATGCATTTGTGCATGTGCTTGCATACAAGTTATCCTGCCTAGTTACTGCAACAACGGGCCAGGAGCATGGCTCACGTATCCTCCTGCTTTTAAACCTGGGCCTTTTGGGAACAACGAAGACGGAGTAACTGAGCAACAGCACCCTAGGCAGCAAGGAAGCAGGGCTGGTACCTTCCACTCCTGAACAGGAAAGTCATCACCAGGGCGTGGGGGGCACGAATTTTTGCTCCGTAACTGTAAAAATGAAGAAACGTTTCGGAGTTTTTGTGCGACAACACTAAACGAGCGTCCCATCGATTAAACGAGCGCCCCGCTGATTAAATGAGCCCCCAGTTGATTAAACGAGCCCCCCACCGATACCCAGAAGACGCCACCGAAGCGACCGCGGTGTCCTTTAAGCCGCTTTACCCTCGCCAGGCCCTCCCACCAGCCCGGGGCCGGGCCCGGCGGGCGGCAGCAGCACGCCCCGCAGCCAGCAGGGCCGGCGGGGCCCAGCGGCGCTCCCACCGCACCCCCCACGGGAACGGGGCGCACACCCCCGGCCCCGGCCCCGGCCCCGGCCGTGCCCCACGGCCCCGGCTCCCCGCCCGCCGCACTCACACGGCGCCGTTGCGGAAGCCCTTGAGGACGGCGAGCGCGGCGCGGTGGCGGCGCTGCCGCAGGAGGGCGTTGACGGCGCGGAGCAGGGCCTGCAGCGGGACGCGGGGCGCGGAGCCCGGCGCTGCCCCTCCGCCCGCCATGGCGCCGCGCTCCCCGGCCCCCCCCGCCCCTTTCCGGGGCCGGGCGGCCGCCTCCGGGCCGCCCCCACCGGGCCGGGCCCCTCCGCGGCGGGACGAGGCCGCCCCCTGGCGGCGGGCGGGGTGGGGCCGCCCCTCCTCGCCCCTCCCCTCCCCTCCCCTCCCCTCCCCTCCCTCCGTGCCCGCCCCGGCCGCCGGGTCGCGGCCGCCCCGGCTCCAAGATGGCGCAGGCGATCTTCGAGGCGCTGGAAGGTAACGGGCGGCCCCGCTGCGCGCCCAGGCTGCGCCCCCGCCGCCGCTCCCAGCCGAGGCCCGGCCCGGCTCTGCCCCCCCACCCCCCCCCCCAGACCCGCATCCCCCCCCCGGCTCCCCGCTGCCCTCCCCGCCCTCCTCCTGCCGGCCCCGTGTCCCCCCGCTGCACCGGGTCCCACCCCCCCCCCCCCCCCGCCCGCTGGCCCCGGCGCCCCGCAGCCTCCCCGCGCTTTGCCCTGCCGGCCCTGCCTCGGGTGCTGTGGGGTCCCCATCGCCCCGCTGCCCCCTGCACGCTGGGGTGCCCCCAGCACCTCCCTGGGGTAGCGGTGTGGCACGGGGAGCACCCGTCAGCCCCGTCAGCCCCGTCCCTGCACGCTGGGGCACCCCCGGCATCTCCCATCCCCGTGACCTTGCGTTCTGGGGGCTCCCCATCACCTCACTGCCCCCCGCGCGTCGGGGCACCCCCGTCACCCCCCTTCCCAGCAGACAGGAGCAGCCCAGTCCCCAGGGCACCCCGTCACCCCTCGCTCCCCGTCCCCGGGCCAAGCACGCTCGGTCACGGCCACCAACCCAGGCTGCGGGGTGCCCCCTTTACCCCAAACCCGGGGCTCAGGCTGCAGGATCTGTCCCCGCTGCTGAGCTGCGCCCCCCTCCTGCCCCCGGGCTGCTTCTCCCCTGTGGGCATTTGTGCACGGCTCTGTGGGTCTGTGGGGCGTGTGGGGCTCTGTGGCATGGCCAGCGCCTGGCAGCGCAGGGAACGGTTTGTGCTTGGGGTCAGCCCGTTCAGAGGAAAGCTGTTTCCCAAAGCATTTATTCTCTGAATTGGATCACACGTGTTTTCCTTTACGTGAGGGGACGCCGCTGGCTGAAAGGCCTTGCAGCGGCACCATTGCCCTCTGCTTTAGGAGCAGCTCCTGCGATCGCAGCAGCGGGAAGACGAGCGAGAAGCGATACTTTGGGTCAGGTCACTTGGCGCGTTTGACGGCACTTTGTGTACCGTCGGGTGCCCTGTCCCTTCTCCACCATCAGCTCCTCATTGTGCTGGTTTCATCGCCAAATTCAGGAGGGCAAAACATCTCAGCAGAGCGTTTGTTTTGTTCTGTTTTCCAAGCCCACAATAATTGGCAGCTCTTGGTATCCGAGCCTATTTGTTGTGTTCTGTCAGTTAGATTACAAGTTGGTGGTGACTCGGCATCTGAAAGCGGTCGTGTCAATAGTCTTGGCTCGTGTCAAATCAATAGCCTTGGATTTTTATCCTGGCATCCCTCAAATCCTTGTGTTTTGGTCAGGTTCTAGGGAAGGCTTGCTGCTGCTGGGAAGGCAGAGGTGGCTTTTTAAAGGTCTCACGGCTCCAAAGAACATCCTACAGGCTGCTGCTGGCTGTGCTCAGTGCAGAACTGCTCCGCAGCTGTCTCATGGAGCCTGGGGATGGCATCAGTACAACCCAGTAGCTGTGCCTGCGTGGCCTGGTTGGCTCCTGAACCTGGGATGCCGTGGTTCCGCTCCGTGTTACGTGTGTCACTGTGCATTTAACTCGAGAAACTGGGGGGACTCCCTGCGTGTCTGTGCTAAAGGGAGATGGACGAAGAGCAATTGTTTTGGTTGTCCCAGGCTGCTGTTCTCTGGCTGCATGCGATGCCGATGCTGCCACAGCTCTGCCTGTCTGTAGGTTTCAGTTTCTCCTCAAGCCCCTTCCTGCAAGCCGGACCGAGGCCATCACGCGAATTTTTCGCTCTGAAGAGCTAGAAAGAAACCCAGGCGCTAAGTGCTGGGCATAGCGAGCGTGGGGGTCTTGGTGCAAGCGAAATGGGAGTAATTCGTCATTTCCACTCTTTTTGTTTATCTTCATAACATACTGAAACCGAGCATTTGATCCCTGGTTTTATTCTGTGTCCTGTTAGCTTGCTTCCCCCGCAGAAAGGCTCCGTTTTCCCTCTGGTTTGGATGTGCCAACCACAGCCTGCAGTGCCGCCTTTGCAGTTGCCCAGGAGATGATGTGCAGAGCAGGAGGTGGATTTTAAAGCCAGCCTGCGAAGATCCAGCGGCGTTGTGCCGGCGGAGCTGGCCTGCAGGAGGGACCCGGCTCCGTGTGAGCGCAGGGCTGCAGAGCTGGCCCCGCAGCCTTGCTGTGCCTCTGTGATCGATGTCCAAGGGCTCCCTTCGGAGCGGGGGTAATTTTACAGAGGGTGTAAGGCGGCGTGATCTGCTCGTGCCCTCTGCTCCCCGGCAGCGGCAGAACGGTGCTGTCCCACCAAGGAGGCGTTTGTGACCTCTCCTTGGTGAAAGACGATGAATGGAAAAGGCATTCGTGGAGTGCCACTGTTCATTGCTTCGTGCTTGAGGTGCAGGAGAAAGGAGTTTTTAGAGTATCTTTAAAATGCTGTGGGTTCTGCATGTGCTTCCCGTCGGGGAGGTAACATCCTTGCTGTCCAGGAGAAATTCTAAAATTGCAAGAGGAACTTGTAATGGTGAAGTGAGGCTGTCGCTTCTGCTGCGCTGTGCCCCTATGCCGGGCTCTGTTGGGCCGTTTTACTTTCCTTCCTGGTGCTGTTGGCCAAGTGACCTCTCGTCGGGTTCTGTGCTCACCTGCACGGTTTGAAAATGAGTGCAGGGACACATTTTCTCTTCACTGCAGCATGTAATCCTGAGTTCAGAGTTAGTCAGAGCTTTACAGATTTCTTTTTTTTTTTTTCCAGATCTGCAAAGATCTTGATGAAAAGTAAAAAGCAGCCTATGAACTTCCCCCTACCCCTTTCCCCCTTAATCTCCACATATGGCCTTGGCATGCTATTTATTGTGTTTGTGGGTTTCTTGTGATAAAGGAATTGGTAGAGAGGAGTGGTGCATTAAAAAATCACCCCTTTTAGCTATTTTTTTCATGATCAGGTTGTTCTCTGATTCTTTACCTATGATTTCTAAAAAGAAAAGGAGCGTACGGGGTGTGATGCATCGGCCACGTGCTGCTGGCCAGGCTGTGTCCCTAGGCGAGCAATCCCCAGCTCCTGTATTTACCTAGAACGTTTTAGAACATTTTAGCTGTGGTGCAAAATATTTGTGCCAAAGCAAGCGAGCTCGTTCTGACAACAAATCTGTCTGGGTGTGCATGCGCTCACGGAGTCCCGGGGGAGATGGAAATGACAGAGAGTCACCGGCAGCTGTGAGGGAGAGGCACCTGCAGAGGCTCTCAGCGCTGGGGGCTGAGGGAGCTGTGGTCCTGCCCGCCTGCGTCGCAGCACCAGGGCGGCAGCCGGTGGCTGAGCCAGGTCCGCCCCAAAGCATCTCTCCGAGGAGCCTGTGCTTAATCTGTTCTTTTTAAGGCTGTATCTGAATCCTCCTGTAGTTCATAGCCCTGTGTCTGATCAGATCCAGGAATGCTAACCTTGAAAAGAGGGAGGTGTTTCTCCTGCACCGTACAGGAGCTCAGGTGTGGGCTGAATCCAGGTTGCTGCACCCCAGGCATTTCGTCTCCAGCGAGCTTGGTGGCTTGCTTGTGCTGTATCCCACGGTGTCCCCAGAGAGAGCCCCTACATGGGCTGCATGGCCCCTGACATCCCAAATATCAGCCTCTGAGCTCTTTTCATACCCGCTGTTTGCAAGCATCCTTCCTCACTGCAACAAGTGCCTGAAATGAAGCCCTCTCTCAGCTTTCTTGCCCTTCTTCCCTTCCTTCTCCTTGTACCAAAGGAGTGTACAGGGACAGGTGGGAGCGTTGCTTTAGTGTTACTGCCTGCGGAGCAGAGCGCTGAGAAGGTCAGAGGGGCTCTGTGGGGAACACTTCCCTTCGCGACTCATCGTGAGCAAGCTCCCGGTCCCCAGGTGCTCTGCATTCACACCACCCTCCATTCACCACCCGTGCTTTGTCTCCTTCCAGGAATGGATAATCAGACGGTGCTGGCTGTGCAGTCCTTACTGGATGGTCAGGGAGGTGTAACGGACCCGTCTGCTCAAAGTGTCAGCTCCTCCACCGCCATCCAGCCCATGGGTGAGTCCCGAAGTGGAGGAGAGACAGGCAAGGGGTGGTGGGCTGCAGGTCTCTTCCTACGGCGCGCTCTTGTGACTACCAGACCAGGCACCCTGTTTGTGTAGGGCGCTGCTGCAAGCGTTGTGACCCCTCAGCGGTGCCGGGGCAGAGCAGGAGGAAGGGGCAGAGCAAGTGCCCATGTGAGCAGAAATGCTTTTGGGCAGGTCGTGGCATTAGGCTGGACTATGCGTTTCCGTTAAAGGTACGGAAGAAGGGAGCAGCCACTCTCTGCCATGACTGCGTGTTCATATTTTATTATTTAACGAGCCATTCCTTATCCTCTGGGGATGGCCTAGTGCAGTCACTGAGTGTCTCATCTGTGTGGCTGGATATGGGACCTGGTGGCTCATGTGCACTCAAACTCTCAGTGCTCGCCTACGACAGGGGGTACTGCGTTGTCCCCGGGCTCCCCGCATGCTGCAGGCTGGCAGTTTGGCTGGCAGCAGCCCCTCCAGCCAGTTCGGTAGACTGATACGTTGAGCCTTTCCCTGTGAGTGTTTTTTTTCTCTTCACTCTTTTTCCCCTTGTGTGGCCACTGGTCGGATCAACTTAGACAGTGAGTTCCTGAGGGATCCCATGAGAGAAAAAGCCTCTTGCAGTGACCAGAGTCTGAGCTGTGCTCCAGGAGAAGTTATGGCCATGTCCCCAAAGCAGACAGGAGGTACAGCTTGTGAGCCACGGAGTATTTTTTTTTCAAGAGGTTTGAGTCTGGCTGGCTCAAGTGAAAAAAGGTGTGAGCTTATGTGTTTTGCTCATGCTGCAAGTTTCCTCTAGGCTAATGATAATTGGGTTGGGGTCTGCTGCCTCTGACACCAAGTCGAGGCACCAAAGACCGGTGGTCTTGTTGGGGGTGGGTCTCAGACAGAAGCCGCCCTTCGCTGTGTGCCCTGCTGCATGTTTCTCATCCTTTGTGCAACCTGAGCAATAAAATCTGCCTCAGCCAGGCTAATGCAAATGCTTTGGAAGAAGCTACTTTAACTAACAGCAGAATTTGCTGGGGGAGCAAGGCTTCTTGATCGTGTCTTTGGGATGAGAGGACAGGTGATGGGATTCAGCTTGTCAGAGGGCGACAGCAGGGTTTTGTCTGTGGGAGCGCAGCCAAGACGGGCTTGTCCACATCAGTTGGCTTTAGGCAGAACTTGGCATCGGGGAAGAAGGACAGTTGCGCCTGATCTCTCCTGACGATGATGTCCGTGAGGTGCCAAGACACAGCGGGTGTCTGCTTCCTCGCCTTTACTTGTTGTGGTTGTCGGGTGTAGCTCTGGGGAATGCTGAAGAAGGCCTGCAGCAGCGATCTGTTTCTCTTAATTGCAGATGACGAAGACGTCTTCCTGTGTGGGAAGTGCAAGAAGCAGTTCAATTCCTTGCCTGCCTTCATGACCCACAAGAGAGAGCAGTGCCAGGGAAGCACCCCTTCCCTCTCAACAGTCTCGCTGGCCAGCAACAGCGTGTACAGCCCCCCCATCACAGCGGTGCAGCAGGCTCCGAGCGCCAACCGACAGGTACCTTGCTGCGGGCCAGCAGGCTCTGCCACCCTGATTTTGGGAGCGGGGGGACCCCTACGTGAGGCTTTCAGGTCCAACAACGCCTCACGATTGACCTCTGTCAGTTGCGGTGCTGTTGGCTTTCGACCTCATGGTTAAATCTGTCTGGTCCTCTGCAGTGAGGTGTCCTTCAGCACCGAGCGTCTGATAGCCCTTTTTCTGGCTGGGAGGGGTTTCCCAGCGTTTCTGTGTTACAGCCAGGCTTTGGTTCTGCTCAGGAGCCCCAGCGTCACCACCTGGCAGGTCTGCGGCGTGCTTGGGTGCTCGCTGCGCAGTGCTCAGTGGGGAGAAGGTCTCACTGGCTCATGGGCAGAAGAGGAGGGCAGTGTCTGTGGCAGCCTCATCCCTGCATTCCTTTCTCATTCTCCTGCAAACAACTTCGCTATCTGGACCTGGAGCAGCCTCCCTCCGTTCTCCACCTTTCCTAGCTGGGGCGAAGTGTCCAGTAAAAGCCTGAGCTTGTCTGTGACCAGTTTGTCCCGCAGATCTTCTTTAATAACCACAGATTTTAGCTGTAGCCAGTGTCCACCTTCTCAAGGCACTGTCATCTTTTTTACCTCCTTTTCTGAATGAAGAACATTTCTGGAGCTGCCTTATTGTTACAGCTAGGAACTACTAGGGACTCTTAGATAATTACTGTGGCTTTTCACAGCCTCTGGCCAGCAGATAGCAGAGACTCAGAGGCTCAGCAGAAAGTAGTGCCGTAATTTTTCTGAGTTTATTATTCTGTCCCGTTGCTGGTCAGCAATGCGTCGTTTTATTTCTTTTTCTTTCAGCAAATTTCTACATACATCACCGTTCCCCCATCACCTTTGATTCAGACCCTGGTGCAGGGGAACATCCTGGTTAGCGATGAGGTGCTGATGTCGGCCATGTCCGCGTTTACATCCTTGGACCAGCCCATGCCCGCGGTGCAGCCCCCGGTGCAGGTAAGGGGCACGCGTGGGCCTGGGAGCGCTCACGGCTTGGGGCTGTGGTTGGGCAGCAGGAAAACCCAGTTGGCTGATCAGAGTCTAGTGATCTGCTTCCATGTGGGGTCCTGGGCACCTTCCCGCAGTGGGACAGCCAGCCTTGGGTGGGAGCACTGCATACGTGACAGGGTAACTCCAGGGCCTGCTCTCTGCTGGTGTCCTTGTTACTGGATGCCCAAATGTTTGTCCTGTGGTATCCCTGGCTTTCTGTTGCACTGACGTGTAGTTGTTGGCTTTCAGAGCCCTTGTCAGTTTGCCTCATGTATCTCCCTCCTGGGATGGTTGTTCTGGGCTCTCCACAGGGCTGGCCAGGCTGGGCACACTCCCCTTGCTCTGAAAATGCCTTTTGTAACCGTAAGGGTTAAAACCTTTAGAAACGAAGCAAAAAAAGCAGTGGGGCTTGGATGCTTGTGTTCTGGAGGAGACAGTGCCTACTGATGGGCCAAACCAGCGTGGTCTGATCCAACCTGATGGTTGCACGGTGCTGTGTTGTGTCAAGACACCCCCGCTGTTCTTGCAGGTGCCCTTTTGTGTCAGGGCTGGGAGTGTGTGTGAGGGAACAGCCCCTCCAGCTTCCTGCTGCTACAGTAGGGCTGTTTTCAACGTCTCGTCTCTCTGTCTTTCCCTGTTCTGGTTTTAGAGCAGCCTGAGTATGCACGCTGGGGCTGGTTACCTCTCGCAGCCCCCCCCGCCGCCGCCTCCCCCGCCGCCGCCTCCTCCTCAGCCCCCGCCGCCTCCCCCGCCAAGCCTGGGGGCTCCAGGACAGCCCAGCGCGGGCGGCGGCGGCGTGGTCGAAGTGTACAGTGCTCCTGCTCCTCTGGCAGCAAGCAGCTCGGTGGAGATCCAGGCGCTGGGCATGCAGCCCTACCCGCCCATGGAGGTAAGGCTGACCCCGGGGGCTCCGTCCCCCTGGGCCTCTCGGGGCGAGTCAGGCAGCAGCGCTGCTCGGGGGTCACCTGGGCTCGAAACGCTGAGTTAGAGACTGGGAGGATATGTTAGGTTACTTGACAGTGATTATTTCCTCTGGGAAGAGGTGCTGGTCAGAAAGGTGTCAGCAAGATGAAGGGGGTTCTGAGAACACGAAGAGCAATAGAGAGGGCTGGAGGCCTTGGCTGATGCGGGCTTCCTGAAGGTGTTGCAAGCAAGAGCTGAGGGGAGGCAACTGTCCCAGAGGGGCGCAGAGTACTACGCTGCACGTTGCGGGCTTCAGTGGAGAGAAATATTCAATCTGAATATCAGTGAGCTTGACAAAGGCAGCTTCTCAAGAGAGGCACAGGCAGGAATGGATTTACCTGGGGGTCAGCTGTGCACAGCCTCCGTGCTAGCGTCGCCATCCTCGATGGAAATGTTGGGCGTGAGAGAGCTTTGCCAGCCTGCCCTTTGTAGCTGGCATCTGACCTGGCAGTGCGAGCGTTCAGAACTGGGTGGGGGTGTTGGATACCTGGCACTCCATCTTCATTTATCAGGGTGGGAAACAGAAACGCCCTGAACCCATACCACCCTGGACTCTTTTACTCTAAACATCCATTTCTGGTAGCAGCACTGATGCAAGCAGCTCTGCTTTGCCACCTGGCGTTTTCTTGTGCTCCTCCTTCCCCTCCACAGTCCTGCCAAGGCAGGCACCTTCAGGGTGGTGTGAGCCCACAGGCTCAGCGGTGATGGTCCTGGTCACCTGCTCTGAAGGGATGAGAAACTCTTGCAGGCACTAGACATAGCTGGGTACTAGAGGTCTCCTTCAGTGTTTCTTTGCTGTTCTGTTCTTGCTGTAGTCGCTCCCGGGTACTTCGTGATGTTCAGCAAGAGTTTTGCACTGTGCGCATTGTTAGAGAGACACCGTTGGATTGGTGAACCACAAATTTGGTTGTTTGGCAGGAGGGAGAAAACTCAGCCAGGCTCACAGCTTGGTGGGGCAACTGTTGCTGGAGTTGGCAGGTAGTAGGAGCTGTGCTAGTCACAGTGTCACGCTGTGTAGCAAGCCTCTTTTCTCTGATAACTGGACTCTTGCAGGTACCAAGCCAGTGTGTGGAAAGTCCTGTGTACCCCTCTCCCCCTGTGTACAGTCCTGGGAAGCAGGGCTTCAAGTCCAAGAGCACCAGTGCTCCCACACCTTTGACCAGCTCAGGAGGAGGCAATGTGGTTGGTTTTGATTCCACCTCCGCTGTCAAAAGTAGGCGTTCCAAAAATGAGAGTGGGCTGCAGGAAGGTAAGTGTCCTTATGGCAGGTGCCCTGCGCTAGTCTGCAGGCCGCCGCGCTTATCCTGTGCCACAGGCTCTCCAGGTGCAGTGGGGTGGCACTGGCTGTGCCTGCAGCTCCCAGGGAGGACACCGTGCCCTGCCCGAGGCTATCAAGAGCAGGTGAAAATGTGGATGTGCTTCTTCATCACCTCTGAGTGCACGTGAAAGGACTGTCACTGTGCTGCTGCATGGGCGAACTTGTGCTAAACCTGTGCAGCTCCACGCTGATTGGATCACGCTTGAAAACGGGGAGATTCTGCGAAATAGGGTGTTAAAGCTTGGTCCTTGTTCTCCAAAGCAATAATGCCCAGCCACAAGGTGTGTGGGCTCGATGAGACCCGATCCCACAGGGCATCTTACAAAGAGCTCAGCAGATCCCCTCCCTTTGGGTGTTTCGCTGTCTGTGAACAAAACACGCTCCCGGGTGAGGAAGGACAAGGGCGTGCCCAGTGGCAGGACAGAGGAGCCACAGATCCTCCGCTGCCCGTTACTGGTCAGAGCCTGCCCTTTACTGGTGCGGTGGACACGTGTCTAGCCAAGTGACGAGGGAGGTCCCAAGCAGGAGGTGGAGGAAGGCTGCCTGGCCTCGCTCCAGGAAGGTTGGGCCCATAGAGTTACAACAATACCAGGCTTTAACGTTGTTTGCAGAGGTGTGAACGATCGTGCAGGCTGCAGCTCTCAGTCCAGAGTTTCGTAGAGCAGCCCATGGCTCTGCTGTTTTCCATTGATTTATACCCCATCGTAGTAGACAGAAGATGTGGCTGACTGATCTTCTGGATGGGAGAAATATGCATGTGCTCTGGCTGATGGCTGACCTTGGTGAGTTCATAGGAGAGACAGAATTGGGGCCCTTCCTCTCACTAATCTTGTGTCTTTTCCTAACACCCAACAAGCCTTTACTGTAGGTACTCTGTAGCGTAGCTGGAAGGGTCCCTGGAGTGGTTAACGCCCGAAAAGGATTCCCTGTCCCCCGCTTCTGTTCTCCTCAGTGCTTATAGAGTTAGCTCAGGCTACATTAAATACATGCTTGTCCCGTAGCCTCTCCCTGATCTGGCCAGGCAGATCTTATCCTTCCATGAGCCCTTTATTATTGGTCCTGAATAGTCATGTCTTGGGGTGAGGGCCCTGCAGTGCAGGGGGAGGCAAGGTTATGCCACATCATCTCATTCCTGTGCACGCTTTTGCTCTTTCAGGGAAACCAAAGTCCCCCAAGCTGAAATGCACTTACTGCGACAAGGCCTTTACCAAAAACTTTGACCTGCAGCAGCACATCAGAAGGTAAGGGTGACGTTAGTCCAGGCACAGCAGAGTCCCTGAGGTGGATCCCTGAGGGAGCCTGCGCAGCCCAGTAGACCTTGCATTTGTCGTGTCTCCCAGAATCCGTGCTGCACTGGGAGGTCATCCTTCATCCCCCTGCCTCCAGGACTGCTCTCCCTCGCAGTAGTTCAGTAGCTGGGGTGAAGGCTGCATTGCAGACATAATTTTCTTGCTGATTATGGGCTGAGACTGGAGCCTGCTTTCCCCACTGATGAGACCTTGAAAGCCACAGCTGTTGTTAGCTGATTGGTGGAGCGGTGTCATCTCCACTGCTTCCCTCTGCCCTTTCTTCCTCCATCGCAAGCTGCAGCCTTCCTGCTTGCAGGAGGGCTGGTATTAGCAAACCATAAGCCAAGCTCAGTGTCTACACGGGGAGCTCTTACAAGAGCCAGAACTCTGGCAGGAGGCAGTTGAAATCTTCAGCATTTTCTCCAGTGCAGACTGCTGAGCTCAGGACAGATGAGAAGGAACAAGTGGTGATTTTGCTCCCCTTCCCATCCTGGACTCCTCAGGTGACACACTCCACGTGTCAGAGCCAGCTTTTTCTCCTGCAGCAGAGGAGGAGGGCAGAAGGATGTTTCTGCTGTGCACAGCAGGGAGCAAATTCAGAGAGACTGGGGGACTCCAAGTTAGAAGCCACGTGTGCAGGGGAGGGAGGGGTAACAGGGAAGAAGAGGCTTGTACCCTTGAAAAGAATGATGGGGCCCCAGGGGTCCATGCAGAAATCCCAAACTGAATGCCCTGATGTTGCTGCAGAGCTATTTTCCTCTCCCACTTCTTCCTTTGGTCCCTTGTTATCCCCAGACTGTGCGTGTTGCATATGTGTGCCAGGCTTGTTTCCCCCAGGCCTCTGACCGTCCTCTTACCCTGGTTGATTGGGTCTGAAAGCCCTTGTTTGTCTGGTCCAGGTGCTGATCTGCTAAGCAGAGAGTTCCTAGTGCAGTCCTGCAGCAGCCACCCCACCGCGGTCCCTGCCCGGGGACTGCCTCCTCTCTCTGCTGGCTGCTGATACGGTGCCTTCTGCCTTCAGTCACACAGGCGAGAAGCCCTTCCAGTGCATCGTGTGTGGCCGAGCCTTTGCCCAGAAGTCCAATGTGAAGAAACACATGCAAACCCATAAAGTCTGGCCTCCGGGGCTGGGCTGCACCATCTCCCGCAACTCCATCACAGTGCAGGTCATGGCCTTGAACCCCAACCAGACGGAGGATGAGGAGAACACAGGTTTGCTGCCTGGGAACGTGAGCTAGGGGCAGAGCAGTGATGCGAGGCCTCCACACATCCCTATGTCTCTTGGTCCTGTACAGGGAAGGAGCTGTGTGCGCTGTTTGTAGTCCTGCTGTGGGATTTAACAGCGCACACCAGGGAAATGCACCAGATGCCCGGGTCACATTTGCTCAACTCTAGCTGGCGGCTGCGTCCTTGGGTGCCCCCAGCCTCTGCCAGTTCAGTTGCTGGTGAAGACAGGGGCTCCAAACTGTGTGCCAGGACATGCACAGGAGCAGGGAGAACCTTTTTTCCCCTTTTCACTCCCTGGCAGGTGCAGCACTGGTAGTGCATGAGCCACCCTTGGCTGCTCTGGTCTAGTGGCTGGGCAGGCCAGTGAATTTAGCACACCTGGTGCTCCGGCCTGTTGGCGATGTGCAAGTCATGCCTGGGCTGGGTCCGGCCCCAACAGCCAACCGAACATACCTGAAGCAGAGAAAAGCTTCTTGATGGTGTCCGCATGTCCTTTCTGCTGGTAGCCCCAGTCCTAGGCAGGAGGGGAGGGGACAGCACTGTGGCAATGTCATACCTAGGGTAAGGTCCCTGGGAGCTGCTCTCTGCAGATAGCAGGGCTGCTGCTGGCTGGATGTGACCACCTGTCCCCTGCTGGAGGTGGGAGAGAATCTGGCACTGGTTCCCTGGATGGGGCCTGTCACGCTGACAGGGCACAACAATTACGTCCCTGGAAGCACTGTGGTAAAGAGAATTGGTCAAGGAGAAGAAGATGGAGTAGTCAGAGCCCTTGGTCATCTGTAGGCAAACTTAGAACTAGGCCGTTAGAGTGAGATTCTGATCTAAAGATCTGCCTTTGAAAGGAAGAAAGAGCCTGGATCCAGAGCCAGGCCTGGGTGTCTCTCAGCAGCACAGAGCTTGCAGAACAGCTTTCAGCGCTGTCTCGTGGCAGCTTGTGACTTTCTCTCTCCCTTTTCTCCAGGTTTGACTCAGCCCTCGAGGAACCCCGCACAACCGCCCCAAGACATGAGCCCCATGGAGGAGAGTGAGGCAGGCAAACTGGAAGCCAAGCAGGTTGTCTTGATCGACAGCTCTTACCAGTGCCAGTTCTGCCCCAGCAAATTCAACACCTATTTCCAGCTCAAATCACACATGACACAACACAAGAACGAGCAGGTAGGAACCAAGAGTATCTTGTGGTGGTGGTGAGATTAAGGCAGGATCGCAGGGTCTGTCCTGAGCGTGCTGCTTGCTCAGTAAATGCTTGCGGTGCAGCTCAGCTCCCTGCACGGCTGGGTTGCAGCTGTGTGCTCTGGGTGGCTTTGAAAAGCTCCCCCGCCCCGTTGAGCCACTGGTGAAAAATTGGACAAGCAGGTTTGGGTGGCTAGAGGAAAAAGAAAAGAGGCAGAGTCCAAAGTTTTCAGCGTAGGTAGCAGCTCTCAGGCTGTAGGCTGGTCACTGCTGGAGCGTTGTGGTCTCACCCATTCCGGTGTTTTCAGGAGCTCACGCCGACACCCCTTTCTCCTACCTTGCTTTCTTGCTTGTTTCCTCAGGGGAGTGCCCAGGCAGTCTGTGTTGGCAGAACAAGTATCGTGTGGAAGTTGAGTAGGTTTGGCCCAGCTCTCAAGATGTGGAAGAGGCAAGGGCTAGAGGGGTTCACTTCCTGGAGCTACATCTGCTCCTGGGCCTGGTCTCACCCCGGAGGTAGAAATGGGAAGGGAGCGAGCCGTGCTTTGGGCTGTGTGAAACTTGTGTGTCCTCTGCAGCTGCTGGCCAGCAGCTGAAGTGGCTGGGAGTGTCAGGGAAGGAGGCTGGTTGTATGGGGCTAGCTGTGCCTGGTGGGGTCCTTCCCTGAGCCAGGTGAATCAGAATGGTTTGGGTTGGAAGGGACCTTAAAGATCCCCTAATTCTAACCCCCTGCCATAGGCAGGGACACCACCCACTGCATCAGGTTGGCCAGGGCCTCGTCCAACCTGGCCTGGAACACCCCCAGGGATGGGGCACCCACAGCTTCCCTGGGCAACCTGTGCCAGGGCCTCACCGCCCTCTGAGTGAAGAATTTCCTCCTAACCTCTAATCTAAATCTCCCCTCTTTTAGTTTAAAACTATTCCCCCTCCTCCTGTCAATATCTGATTGAGCAGAGTTGCTCCCCATCTTTTTTAGAAGCCCCCTTTAAGTACTGACAAGCTGCAATGAGGTCCCCCCGGAGCCTTCTCCTCTCCAGGCTGAACAGCCCCAGCTCTCTGAGCCTTTCTTCACAGCAGAGGTGCTCCAGCCCTCTGGGCATCTTCGTGGCCTCCTCTGCACCTGCTCCAACAGCCCCACATCCTCCTGGTGCTGGGGGCCCAGAGCTGGACGCAGGGCTCCAGGTGGGGCCTCAGGAGGGCAGAGCAGAGGGGCACGATCCCCTCCCTCCCCTGCTGCCCACCCCTCTGCTGATGCAGCCCAGGACGCAGTTGCCCTCTGGGCTGCAGGTGCACACTGCTGGCTCTTGTTGAGCTTTTCGTCCACCAGAACCCTCAAGTCCTTCTCTGCAGGGCTGCTCTCAGTGAGTTCTTCTCCCACTCTGTGCTCAGGCCAGGTAGATGACATTGGTTGGTCTTCCTTTGTCAACTGATGCGGTCACTCCATCGTAGAAAGCCACCAATTGGTCAGGCACGATTTGCCTGTGGTGTTCCCCAGGGCTCGGTACTGGGGCCGGTCCTCTTTAATATCTTTATCGATGATCTGGATGAGGGCGTCCAGTGCACCCTCAGTAAGTTTGCAGATGACACCAAGCTAAGTGCGTGTGTCGATCTGCTCGAGGGCAGGAAGGCTCTGCAGGAGGATCTGGATAGGCTGGAGCGATGGGCTGAGGTCAACTGTATGAAGTTCAACAAGGCCAAGTGCCGGGTCCTGCACCTGGGGCGCAACAACCCCAAGCAGAGCTACAGGCTGGGAGATGAGTGGCTGGAAAGCTGCCTGGCCGAGAAGGACCTGGGAGTATTGGTTGATAGTCGGCTGAATATGAGCCAGCAGTGTGCTCAGGTGGCCAAGAAGGCCAACAGCATCCTGGCCTGTATAAGAAGCAGCGTGGCCAGCAGGTCTAGGGAGGTGATTGTGCCCCTGTACTCGGCTCTGGTGAGGCCGCACCTCGAGTACTGTGTTCAGTTTTGGGCCCCTCGCTACAGGAAGGACATGGACGTGCTCGAGCGAGTCCAGAGAAGGGCGACCAAGCTGGTGAGGGGTCTGGAGAACAAGTCTTACGAGGAGCGGCTGAGGGAGCTGGGCTTGTTCAGCCTGGAGAAGAGGAGGCTCAGGGGCGACCTTATCGCTCTCTACAGTTACCTTAAAGGAGGCTGTAGCGAGGTGGGGGTTGGTCTGTTCTCCCACGTGCCTGGTGACAGGACGAGGGGGAATGGGCGAAAGTTGCGACAGGGGAGTTTTAGGTTGGATGTTAGGAAGTACTTCTTTACCGAAAGGGTTATTAAGCATTGGAACGGGCTGCCCAGGGAGGTGGTGGAGTCACCATCCCTGGAGGTCTTTAAAAGACGTTTAGATGTAGAGCTTAGCGATATGGTTTAGTGGAGTACTTAGTGTTAGGTCGGAGGTTGGACTCGATGATCTTGAGGTCTCTTCCAACCTAGAAATCTGTGTCTGTGTCTGTGTCTGTGCCCTTGATGAAGCCGTGCTGGCTGTCTCAGATCACCTCCTTGTCTTGCATGTGCCTCGACGTTGCTCCCAGGAGGATCTTTTCCAAGATCTTGCCATGAACTTGCCAGGTCCTTGTGTGTCAGCCCAATGGGTGCTGTGCTGCGGGAGTGCAGTTCTGGTTTCTGTTCAGCTCCCAGCAGTTTCTGCTGCTGCCTTCACCTAAAGCTGTCAACCGTATTTTGGTGCTGAGCTCTTCTGCACTGTTCTTCCTCATGGGAAGAGGATGGTTTTTTTTTGTTTGTTTTTTGTTTTTTACTGTCATGTTGTGCTCCTGCTGCAGTCGAGCGCTGGGTTTCATCGCTCTGCCCTGACTGAGCCCCGTAGCCAATGTGTCAGTGTGGTGGGGTGCTCTGGGAGCCTTGGTGCTGTTTTGTTCATAACATCAGGTCAACTACTCCCCAGTGCAGGGCACTGAGGGGCAGCAGTTGCGTTCTGTAAAGTGCGCAGTTGCAATGATTTCCGAGCAAGGAAGGCTGCTCTGTCTGTTGGCGGAGGAGTTGCCCTGTTTGTCCCCGTGGTGTGCCCCTCCCGTTGCTCTCCCTTCTTCACCCAGGTGTACAAGTGTGTGGTGAAGAGCTGCGCTCAGACCTTCCAGAAGCTGGAGTCTTTCCTCGACCACATCAAGAGTCACCAGGAGGAGCTGAGTTATCGCTGCCACCTCTGCAGCAAGGACTTCCCCTCTCTGTATGAGCTGGGCATCCACCAGTACTCCCACAGCCTGCTGCCCCAGCACAGCCCCAAGAAGGACGTGGCCGTGTACAAGTACAGTAGCAATCGGTGCTCACAAGGCTTGTAGGAGTGAGTGTGTGCAGAGCGTGTTTGGCTGAGAGCGGTGGGGACGTCAGGGGGACGAGGGGGCTGCCTGCTCAGCAGCCACGGTTCTGTCGGGCACGCAGGTGGTAGATGGGGTTCCACTGGGCTGCTAGAGCCAAGTGTTTTGAATGCAAAGGGCCTTTCAGAAAGACAGTGAAAGGCTGGGTTCGGTTGTATGGGAAGAGTCCACCACTGCAAGAGCTCTTATCCCCCAGTCAGGAGTGAGGTGAGCACAGCTGAGTCTGCCCCACGCTGGGACAGTGACCCTGGGAAGCCCCTGCCCAGGCTGATTCTCTAAACTGCCTGCAGCAAAGGGAGCGTGGGCTGTAGAAGCTGTGCCCAGGTAAGATGAATTACTTGTCCTGTTCTTATGCTGTGAAGGGCTCTGCCTTACCTGGAAAAAAGCCCTTCTACTCGTGTAGGGGGAAGGGGCAAGGGAGTTCTGTGAACGGCTCTCTGGAGCTGTTGAAATGCCTGTAGGGACATCAGGAAGAGAAGGAAGCCCAGAGGATACTGAAAGTCACCTCGGAGCCTAGTAAATAAATGCCTGCTACTTCTTAGACCATAACTTCTAGTCATCCTTGTGCTGTGGAGCTTCATCCTACAGCTTGCTATCAGGGATCTTTGGGGTTAGAGCCTTCCTTCTGTTTGAGGAGGTTTTAGTCTGCTCTAAGCAAAAGAGGCTTCACTGCAGATACACGGGGAGAAGAGCGCCTGTGTGCGTGTTCCTCGTCAACGATGCACGTACACATTGCCCATTACCAGCCAGGTCTGGCAGAGATCCCAGAAATACCACCAGGGTTTGTGAAAACAGGTGGAGAGGTCCCAGGAGCGGCAGCAATGTGAGCTGAAGCTTTGTTAGACACGGGGGACCCCACACTGGAGCCTTGCGGCTGCCCCAGCCATGGGTAACGCTGCTGTGCTGCGAGCCCACGCTCAGCTCCTTCACTGGGAGCTGCTGTCTTCATGCACTGAAGATGGGAGGAAGTGTTTTAGGCAGGGCGAGATCTGAGCTGTCTCCATGAAGAGGCCGTGAAAGCTGTCCCCATGGAACGTGTACGTTCCTTTGTGGGTGCTCCCACGGGAGTTTGTGTGGATGAGCACTGGTAATTTAAAGGCTTGTCCGCCCAGTTTTCCAGTTTCTCCCCCGGTGAAGGATGCTAAGTGTGTGTGTGATCTGGCCACGCGGGTTGCTGAGGTGTCAGAGCACGTGGGTGGTGGTGGTATCGTCTGTACCAAGCTGACCCTGCCAGCAGTCAGCCTGGAAGGCGGTTGGTGAATGAGCTGCGCTGCCCTGCGGGGCCGTGTGGGGTTTGCTGTCGGTAGCCTTGTTCACAGGCTCTGTCCTTTCTCTCCACATTCAGATGCGTGAAGTGTGTAAATAAGTACTCCACCCCAGAAGCCCTGGAGCATCATCTGCAGACAGCAACGCACAACTTTCCCTGCCCTCACTGCCAGAAGGTGGGTGAGGAACCGCTGCCTGAGCTGGTCCTGGACACGTAGCTGGGGCTGTGCGGGGCACGAGACCCCTCTACTCGCTCTCCTCTCCCTTCCTACCTCGCTATGGCCTGGCAGGCTCGTGAGGTGCTTTTCAGAGAGGCAGAGGTGACTGCACCTCTGGTCCTGGTCCCTGGCCTCACGCAGAATATCCTTGTAGTGCTGGCTTTTCTCCCAGCAAATAAACAGAATTTGTAAGGAGAGCTTCCTTATTCCCATGACAGCACAGAACTGCATTCTCTAGGCTGCTGTCCTTATTTCTTAAAGGCGGGTGCAGCAGTGGTGAGGCTGGTTTTGGGAAGTCTTAGACTGGTGGCACTGCCTTTGACCCACCATGGCTGGCTACCAGTGTCTGGAAGGGTTGTGAACAGAAATCCCTAGGTTCTGGGGCAGCTTGGACACCTCTGTTGCTGTCCCCATCTCCTGTTGCAACAGAAGTCTCTGGGTTTCCCCTTGTTCCTATCTTTTGGATGAATGTTCTGTATCCTTGGCAAAGGGAAACCTTTTTGAGTGACGTGACTGGGACCGGAGCAATGCATGGATGGGTTTGGGCTGGAAATATTCTCTTCAGCATTGCCTTGAAACGGGTTTGAGGGACAGAATTTTGTGGGGTTTGAATTCTAATAAATTCCTTTTTGAAATCCGGACTAAAACTTGGACCCTTGCTCCTCTGCTCTTAGCAAAGGAAATGAAAACCCTGTGATAGGGGCAGGAACAGTCTCAAAGGGTTGTCCGCTCTGTACTGAGGTAGCTAAGGAAGGAGAAACACGCTCCTGCCATGGTTAGTAACCCGTCTTTACCTGTCATCTCTCCACTTCCCTCCACCAGGAGAGAGAGACCCTTCTGCACCAGGATGGGGCTTTCAGCATGCAGCACGGGGGTTTGAAAGCCCACTGTCTGCAGCAGTATTTTTCACTTCTGTTTGTATTCTTAATAATACTGCTCTTTTCTGGAGATGAAAGAACACAGTCCTGGGCATCAGAAATTCAGGGTCTTCTGTGCTCCCCGTAGACATGTGCTTGCAGCATCCTCATCAGGAATTCACTTAGCTTGGGTATTTCCAGTATCCCTGTCAGCCAAAGGAACCATTCATACTGATTTTATAAAGACCATGAGTGGGAGCTTTTGGTAATAGAAACCGGGAAGCACAAACTGAAATCATCACCGTGGGGGTAGGAACTGTTGGGGGTCTGTGCGCAACTGGTCCCTGCTGGCTCTGGCAGGAGCCTTAGCATCCATCTGGGGTGCTGGTCCTCAGCACTGTGGTGTTAGAAAATTTAGTAGCAATGTTTCAGCTCACGTGTTTCTTAAGGATAAATGGTTTTGTTTGTTTTAAAACTCTGTCTATATTTTCCTTATACAAAGCTAAAGGTTTCCTCAGTGCTTCCGTTCCAGAAAAGCAGTTGCTGTGAGCTGCTTGTGCTTTTTGTACAGGCTAAAACTCTTCTGCCCGTTCAACTCAGTGATGTCCCTTCTGTGCTACTGGCTCTTAGCCTTGTTTCTGTGTGCTGACAGGTGTTTCCCTGCGAGAGGTACCTGCGCCGCCACATCCCCACGCACGGTGCGGGCAGCAAGTTCAAGTGCCAGATCTGCAAGAAGTTCTTTCGCCGCGAGCACTACCTCAAGCTGCACGCCCACATCCACTCGGGTACGGGCTCCGCCGGTGCTGCAGTGCTCAGTGTCTCCGTGTCGTGGTCCTTGCTGAACTCTGGTGCTCTGGCTATTGTCCTGATAACCAGAGTAACGGAGCTGACTGTATGAGTTGTCTCTAGTAATGTGGCTTTTAGGAGGTGTATGGCTTTGATTCAGTCCTGTACCCAGCACTGGACCAGCTAGAAGCAGGACACAGAACTGGCTTCCCCACTGTCCAGGGTTGCAAAAGCTAGGGAAGCTGCCCTGGAGAACAAGAGCAGCACACAGTGGGGCGGTATCCATCTATTTACCCATAAGGCGGGGTAGGGAAACTTGGGACAGCTTCTAGAGAAGCATAGTGGCACTGCTGCCAGAGTGAATCCTGCACGTGACTAGAAGAGCCCTGTGCGACTGCACCTTCCCCGACTCATCTCTCTCTCTCTCTCTCTCTTTTTAAATTCAGGTGAAAAGCCTTTTAAGTGCTCAGTGTGTGATGCAGCTTTCAATCGGAAAGACAAACTCAAGAGGCATATGCTGATCCACGAGCCTTTCAAGAAATATAAATGTCCCTTCTCGTACGTAGTGTCTCCAGCATGGCAGCATGTCTTAATGGCTCGTTGTGGGGTTTGGAAAGGAAAAAATGTCCCTTGTAGGTATCCTAGGGTACATGTAGCATCTTCCCATCCTCTGCTTCTTGGGGAGGCAGGAATGCTGCTTGCTGTTGCGCTGGGAACCCGGAAGCCTCAGTTGTCTTTGACTTTCTGTGGGACCACATCACTTCATCTCAATTCATCAAGACCTGTAAAATAATGCCTACATGCGCGGGAGGCTTGGGGGATTGCACCTGCAGAGCTCTGGGGAGGAGAGAGTATTATCTGAGTACCAAGCACAGGATTGCTGGACTGACAGGGTCTCCCCAGCTGCACTTAGAAGCAGAGGAGCTAATGTACAAGCCAAAGAAATCTAGGTTTAGAAGGTCCATCCCCAAATCTGTGGCACATTCATGGGCCTTCTGAGGTAGCCAAGACTGACTTCTCCCTGCTTCCAACCACCGTGTAGCTCCTTCCAACATTTTTCTGACTCTAACTGGGACCCTGAACCTGCTGCTTTTAGGAGAATTTGTGGCGAGGCAAAGGCGATGTGCAGCCTAGCAGAAGCCACGTGTCTCTGTAGCAGCCTGATTATTTCTCGTTGCCCTCCAGAAGGGCTGAAACACTGGGGCTCTGACTGTGACCACACGCAGGGACCCGTCTGGGTTCTGCTATAGAGAAGGGTTGTGGATCTCTCTCTGGTCCAGGATCTGTTTATGTATCAATCCTCAGCTGATTCATGCTGCTGACCAGCATGTTTTGTTCTTACAGAAGCCACACAGGCTGCAATAAAGAGTTCAACAGGCCAGACAAGCTGAAGGCTCACATACTGTCCCATTCAGGTAAGTGCAGCTGGCCCCTGCCTGTGCTGCTGGTGGTTGGGAATGAAGTGGCTGCGATTCCCTGGGCTGTGTGGGAGTGTGGTACGGGAGGAAACCAGAGAAACAAGAGAAGGAAAATTGTGCAAGTGCTTCAGCTTTATATCCCCAGAAGTGCCAGATGTTCCCGATGGGTGCTTTCCCTGCGGTGTCCCTTCACTTGGCTAACACAGTTACTGTGCAGTTTTGTATGGCAGAATTTTCCCCTGCATATGTTAGTGTTTCCCAGATATGAACCTAACTTCTTAAAATAATTTATCAGCTTTAGATTTTTTTTTTTATCTCCGTTGCTGCATGCCTGTTTAAATGAGCTTGCATTTTACAACTGTGTCTAAGCTTTAGGCTGTTTCCTAAAGCAATACAAGTCTGTAAGCAGGGCCTGCTGGGGAGACTTCGCAGCAGAGCTGCAAACTCAGTGTGTTTGCTATCGAATATCCAGAGTGCCCCGTCCACTCCTCACTGATAATATCTCACATTCAAAAAGAGATGTCTTGGGATTTGACTCCCTTCTTTCTGTGGTCCAAAAAAGGTGCTCCCACTTCTAGTAAAGACAAATCATTCCTGTGCCCTAGGGAACTTTTTGATTTTTGTCTGTTAGAGTAAAACTGAATTTCTTTTCTTGTGCCTGTCACATCCAAAGCCCTGCCAGCTGTGATCAGACGGGACTGTGCTGGCAGTGCAGTGGATGATGTGTTTCAGACTACCTTTGGGAGGGAAAAAAAAAGTGTTGTTTTTTTTTTTTTTTCCTCACCAAATACATTTCTGCATTTTCATCACAATCACCTGGCTGGTTTTTTTTTTTTTTTAGTGATATTTTAAACCTCTTCTTTGAGGCAAGAATGAATGTTGTAGCTGTTTGTAACCACTGACATTCGAGGTGTAGCAGCGCATCCTTTACTGGTTGCATATTTGCCTGACACAACATCTCCTTAAACTCTGGGGTTTTTGTTTGTTTTAGTTAGCAAACTGAAAAGAATGGGGCTTCTTGAGTGAGGAGGTGGCTGTATTGAGCTTTTATCAGGGAGCTTCTGCTTGGAAGAGGAGGTGAAGCTGTCATGCACTCCCTCTGGGTGCAGGTTTTCCTGAAGGTCTGTGCTGTGAAGCAGGGTCTCTAACTGAGCTCTCTCTCCTCCCACGCTGTGTGCAGGGATGAAGATCCACAAGTGCCAGTACTGTAACAAGTCCTTCAGCCGACGAGCCCACATGATAGAGCATCAGCGCTCACACACCGGCAACTACAAATACCGCTGCCCCACCTGCAGCAAAGGCTTCACGCGCCACAAGTACATGAAGGACCACAAGTGCCGTCTGGGCTCACCCAAGGACAAGGACCTGCAGCTCAGGAAGCCCCAGAAGAAACGGGTGGCACGGGGGCGCAAGGTGGGCCTGTCCATCCCCAACCAGCTGGCTCTGGCAGAGCTGAAAGACGGTGCCGCTGGGGAAAGCCCCCAGGACGACAGCCCGAACAAAGAACCGTTTCAGGAGTCGGACGCAGTCCTGTCCATTGTGGTGGGTGGATCAGGAGCTGCTGACTCAGACCTTGTCGTTCCCGGGCAGCCCAGCAGCATCACGTCCAATTTGTCCTTGGCAGAGCTGCAGGCTGCCTCGGACGGCCCCTGCACCATGCTGGCTGTCCCTGTGTACATCCAAACGACTGAGTGACTGTGTAGAGAGCCACTGTGTGGCTCAGGGCTGCTGCTGGGGTTGTCAGACGTGGTGCTGAAATTTGGCTCAGTGAAAAAGACCAAAGCTCTTGTGGGGAGGTGGATGGATATCGGAGAGAAAGGCTTTCATCTCCACTTGTTCTTCCCATCCTTGGGCAAAGGACTGCTTGGAAGCCACTGATGGCTACGAGGCACTGAAGGGAATGGCTCTGTTTTTTCTTGTCCCTCTGCATCACTGGTCAGCCTAGGGCAAGAAAGACTAAGATCCCTGAATCAGGGTGAGAAGAAGGAGCAAACAAACTTGCAACAAACAGAGCTGCTGAAATCAGGTGGCTTTGCAAATCACAGCCTGTCCCATCTGTGGTTTTTCTGGCCTTGAAAGCTATATTGCCCAGTATTTGGGTGGCCTTTCCAAGAGCAAACAAATGATCCTTCCTAGTGGAAGCAAGTTCATCCTGAGATCCTTCGGGAACACTGTTCAGAAACACCCTGACAGACTTGTCTGGTATCTTTCTTTTCTCTGTCTCTTATCAGCAGAAAGATCACCGTGTCTGTACTACGTGTTATAAACACCATGGAGCTGGCACGCCGTGTGGAGTCGATGGGTGGGAGCAGCTCTGTGGTGCTGGGTCCGGGCACACATCTGCTTGGTGTTGCTTCCACAGCGGTGGTCTTACGGTTTTCTCCATATCCAAGGATCTCCAAGTGCCTTAGATATCAGCGAGCCCATCCTTGTAACAGTTGAATGTGACACCTCCCTTCTTGACACTTCTGTACAGTGCGAGAAACTAAGGCCTGGGCGAGGCGACCTGTCCAGGGTCACACAGGAAACCTGTGATGTGCCCACGAGCCAGATTTGTAGCATCTGCTCCGGACTGAGTGCTGCAGGGTACTGCTGTACTCCTCCATTAGCTGATTCCCAGCCCTACGTTCCCTTAGCTCAGTTTTATGGGCTGGTTAATAATTTCAGTGGGTCGCTGTCAGCGGGGTGTCAGTGGTCAGGGAGCAAGGAAGTCCTGTGTGACTGGAACAACTCTTGTTGTCTACACGGTGTCTCCGATCTGATTGCCTAAGTAGGAGTCCCAAAAGCAAGGCGGGAACACCAAGCCCAGGGCACCTAATGGGAGGGAACTGAAAATTGTGTAACGTTGGGAAAGGAGCTGCGTGGGCAGGCGTGGAGCCCAAAGTAGGCAGGAGAGCAGTCGAGTGTGGTTTTGCCTGCTAGGCTCCCTCTTCCTTCCCATGCCACACTCAGCCTTAGTTCGGTGCTGCCATGAGGTGGTCCTGCCTGTTGGAAAAGGGAACTTGACCCAGACCTGGAGAAACACCCCTGCTGCCTCGGGGTCCACCTGGGACGTGCTGTCCCCATGCTCTGCTCCCCGCTGCGTTTTTCTTATTTCTTGTACAGGTCAGCAGAGCAGTTGGTGAATTTTGGGTGAAGAGCTGATCAGCTGTAGGTGCGAAGATGCTGCCGTTTCAGCCTGGGGGTGGTGCAGGGCAGAGCACCGGGTCAGTCAGCTCTGGGTACCGAACGCCTGGCTGTGGGGTGCCCTGCCTCACCTGCTGCTGCCACGCGTGGCAACCTGTGGCTGTTTCTGGCTGCTGGCGCAGTCAGCCCAGCATTACTGCTCCCACTGGTCTGACCCTGGTGCCTGCCAGAGCTCCAACCTGTGGCTGGACCTCCAGGTACTCCTCTTGTGTCCTTGCGGTGTATTTTGCTCGATTCCGAAACCAGGAGTTTGCAGGAGGGCGCAGAGAAGAGAAGATGGGGCTGGACTCTTCAGAGGTGCAGAGGAACAGGATGGGAGGCAACAAGGACGTGCCAGAACATGGCAAATTCTGACTCAGTGGAAAGAAGTGTTGGTCAAGAACATGTCAGGCACTGTGACGAGGTTGTGGAGGGGCCGGGAGGTTGCGGTACCTGGTTGTACTCAAAACTCAGCAGTACCCCGAGCATCCTGCTCTGAGGAAACATGCTTGGAGGAAACGTTTCTGTGCTTCTGGGAACCTTCTTGTCTGCTGTGAAGGGCAGAGTTTATTTGCCCACAATAACTTTTAGAAACAGTTCTCACGGGAGGGGAACAGTAGAAGGAACTAGGAAGAGTATATTTAGCAAACTGTTTTCCTCCCCTCTCTACCCACACTGCAGAGTGTCATTATGTGGCTTCGGGTGCTCGCTGCAGCCGGGTCTGTTCTGAGCCGACAGCGCGTGGGCACGGCTCTCCTTCAGCTCACAGGCGGGGGCTGGAGGCATGGCCCTTCCTTTCGGGCCCCTGCTTCCCCCCCAGCTCTGCTCACAGGTCAGCCAGTTTGAAACAGGGTGCTGCAATCTGGTGTCCGCTGGCTGCACTGAATGGAATTCAAGGGTTGGGAGCAGAGCTGTAAAACAGCTTCACGTGTGGCCGCGGGACGCTGGGGCCGAAAGACGCTGCACTGATGCTCGATACCTGCGTGCGCGCGTGGTGGGGCTGTGCTCACGGGCACTGCTAACTCAGCGCAGTTTTATCTCGGCCGTAATGATCATCCTCTTAGAGTAAACCTCCGAGTGATCAGTGTGAGGTAACAACACGGGGCCCTGAGCAGAAGAGAGGCTGGGCCGGGTGGCTGTGCAGCTCTGTGCCTGGAAGCCTTGTGCCTGTCTGATGAATGCTCCCGCCCGGGGGGGATTTGCAGAGGAAGGGCTGGGTGATGCCCGCGAGCCTGGCAGCTGCTGTCCCCCTGCTTCCCAGCGGGGCTGGCGCCTCTGCAGCTGCCCCAGGTCCCAGGTAGGTGGTCCTGGAGCCTTCGTGCCTTTGTTTGAAAAGGAACAAAATGCAGTCATTTAAAAGAAGAACAACACCCTCTCTCCTGCAGATTAAATTTTGACATGATGGAAAACCTTGTGGGAAAGATAATTTAATTACGAAAAAGAAGACGTCACTGAGACGCTGTGAGCTGTGAGCAGTGCTGTTCTGTGTGGGGAAGGGGGCTCGTCGCAGCAAGCCAGGAGCTCTGAAATCCCATTCCGTGCTGTTTTGCCCAGCTGTATAACCTCCAATGAAACCCAGGGTCAATTAAGATGTGCCCAAATTGTTCTGTTTCCCGTGGGCCAAACGGGGAGAACTCTCCCAGGAGCCGCGTTCCTGTGTGGCCGCTGCAGGGCTGGGGCAGGTCAGAGCGGCCGGGACGGGGCTGGGGCTCCGCGTGCACACAGCGCTCCTGGCCGCACACCCAGGCACGATATTGGTCTCTACAGGTCTGCTGTCAGAAGCCTCCTGGCGTTTTGTGGGGGTTCCCTGGGCTTGGTGTGTCCCCTGGAAGGTCTGGAGCTGGTGCTGGATCAGAACACGTAGGTGGAGCTCAGCGTCTGCTTCTGACAGCGGGCTGTGAGAGTCACAAAGGGGCAGGCAGAACGCTGTGTTCTAGCTCCTGAAGTTTCCAGCTACTCTGCGCACTTTTTCTCTAAGCCCCAGTGGATTTTCCTTGTGTATTTATCTGTGCGTGCGTGTCTTTGCTCTGTGCCTGCCGTTACAAACTTAACGAGCCGGGATGCGGCAGGGCTGCTGGAAACCCTCGCGGGTGAGCTCCTGCCGGCTGCCGGGCCTCACGGGGCTGCTCCTGCTCCTGCCTGGAGCTCACCACAGCACCTGCCTGCGCACGGGGCTCCCTTGGCGTTTGCTGAAGTGACGCCCCACGACCAGTACCACCAGTACTGACGCACACCGGTACCACCAGTACCGATACACACCGGTACCACCAGTACCGGCAGATACTGATACCACCAGTACCGACACACACTGATACCACCAGTACTGACACACACCGGTACCACCAGTACCGATACACACCGGTACCACCAGTACCAACAGATACCGATACCACCAGTACCGATGCACACCGGTACCACCAGTACCGATGCACACCGGTACCACCAGTACCGACGCACACCGGTACCACCAGTACCGACACATACCGATACCACCAGTACCGATACACACCAGTACCACCAGTACTGACAGATACCGGTACCACCAGTACCGACAGATACCGATACCACCAGTACCGACGCACACTGGTACCACCAGTACTGACAGATACCGATACCACCAGTACCGATACCACCAGTACCGATACACACTGATACCACCAGTACCGATACACACCGGTACCACCAGTACCGATACACACCGGTACCACCAGTACTGACGCACACCGATACCACCAGTACCGATGCACACCGGTACCACCAGTACTGACGCACACCGGTACCACCAGTACCGACAGATACCGGTACCACCAGTACCGATACACACCGATACCACCAGTACCGATGCACACCGGTACCACCAGTACCGATACACACCGGTACCACCAGTACTGACGCACACCGGTACCACCAGTACCGACAGATACCGATACCACCAGTACCACCAGTACCGACGCACACCAGTACCACCAGTACCGATACACACCGGTACCACCAGTACCGACGCACACCGGTACCACCAGTACCGACAGATACCGATACCACCAGTACCGACGCACACCGGTACCACCGGTACCGACGCACACCGGTACCACCAGTACCACCAGTACCGACGCACACCGGTACCACCGGTACCACCGGTACCGACGCACACCGGTACCACCAGTACCGACAGATACCGGTACCACCAGTACCACCAGTACCGACGCACACTGGTACCACCGGTACCGATACACACCGGTACCACCAGTACCACCAGTACCGACGCACACCGGTACCACCAGTACCACCGGTACCGATACACACCGGTACCACCAGTACCACCAGTACCGACGCACACCGATACCACCAGTACCGATACACACCGGTACCACCAGTACCAGCGGTACCGACGCACACCGGTACCACCGGTACCGACAGATACCGATACCACCAGTACCACCAGTACCGACGCACACCGGTACCACCAGTACCGATACACACCGGTACCACCAGTACCAGCGGTACCGATACACACCGGTACCAGCGGTACCACCAGTACCGACGCACACCAGTACCACCAGTACCGATACACACCAGTACCACCAGTACCGATACACACCGGTACCACCAGTACCACCGGTACCAGCGGTACCGCCGCACACCGATCGATATTAACAAAACCCCACCCCGCTGTGGGAGCTCCCCGGGCCAGGCCCTGCCTCAGGCCGCCGCTGCCATGGCAACGCCCCCGTGACGTCACCGCGCGGTGACGTCACCCGCCCTCTGTGGCCGCTTCCCGGTTCCTCCCGGCAGCCTGCTCCTCCCCGCCTTTCCCGGCGTGCCTCGTGCCCGGCCCCGCCCCCGCCGGGACTCCATTTCCCAGCGCGCCCCTCGCGCGGCCGCCGGTCGTCGGCGCGGCGCTGCGCCGCGGGGCACGCCGGGAGCTGTATGCGGCGGGGGGGCGGCGAGCCGGGGCGGGGCGGCGGCAGCGGCAGCAGGAGCGGCCCGGGCGGCGGCGGCGGCAGGAGGAGGCCGAGGCCGAGGGGAGCGCCGAGCGCGGCCGGACCCGACCCGTGCCGGCGCAGCCATGTCGGGGCTCCTGGGGAAGCTGTTCGGGGCGGGGGCCGGCGGGAAGGGCGGCGGGAAGGGCCCGTCCCCGCAGGAGGCCATCCAGCGGCTCCGCGACACGGAGGAGATGCTGAGCAAGAAGCAGGAGTTCCTCGAGAAGAAGATCGAGCAGGAGCTGGCGGCCGCCCGCAAGCACGGCACCAAGAACAAGCGCGGTGAGGGACCGGGGCGGGGGGGGGGTGGCGGCGCCGGGCCTCGTGTGGCCGCCTGGGGTTGTTGTTTTTTTTTAAAAAAAATCGCGGATTTGGGTTAAACGGGTTTGGGGCTGCTGCCGTGGGGCTGGATCTCAGCGTCTGGAGCCGCCTCGGAGCTCGGCTGTGGCGCTGGGGCGAGGCTGGGGGCCGGTGGCAGGGACGGGGCTCGGCCGAGCCCTCCCTCAGGAGGCTCCCTTGGGAGCAGCTCCACCCACCCAACAAATCGGCTTCCAAACCCGATCGTAGCTCGCTGCAGCAGCCTCAGTAAGGTTTGAGTTTCTCCTGTATTTTTTTGGCCCGCTTCGGTAACAAGCTTAAAGGCAGAACTCCAAGACCCATCGTTACAGCCCGCCTGTGCCGCGGTTCTGGCACCTGTTACCGATCCTCTTCAGCTGCTCCTCTTCTTTGCCTGCTACGGCTTGGGACGGGACGGGGGGGGTGGCGTTAAACTAGAAGAGGGCAGGCTCAGGTTAGATGTAAGGAGGAAATCCTTCCCGCTGAGGGCGGCGAGGCCTTGCCCAGGCTGCCCCAGGAGCTGGGGATGCCCCATCCCTGGGGGTGCCCAAGGCCAGGCTGGGTGGGGCTGGGGGCAGCCTGGGCTGGGGGCAGGGGGTGGCCCTGGGTGGGCCTTAAGGTCCCTTCCCACCCAAACCTGTGGGTTCTGGGCTCTGTGAGGCCTCTCCCCACGCCTCTCTGTGCTGTGGGCTGCAGCGCCGGGCAGTGGAGGCATCGCCTTTCCTTGGAGGCGCAGGAGGGAGAAGAACCTGCCCGTGCGCTGCAGGATTCTGGGTCAGGCTAATTGAGGTCTCCAAGCAGAACAGGATCCCGATGAGTAATTAAGGAGCTGTGAAAATGAGAAGGGCTGAGGATGGTTTTCTGGTGGAAAGCCAAAACATTCCCCCCCACCCCCCTTCTCCAAGGAAACTTTCCTTTTTTTTTTTTCTCCTCTCTGAAGCCAAGAGGCCAGTGTTAATACTGGGCTGCTGGGAAAGGCAGTGGGTATCTGCTGGCTTGCTGGGAAGTGAGCTCTCCTCGGGACACGTTGTTCGTTTCTGCACAGTTCGAGGTGTCAGTCATCAGTTTAGCTGGAACAAATTCCCTGTGCGTGTTTCTTTTTTGTTACACGGCTGTTTGGATTTGTCCATCTCTGACTTCAGGCTGTTTTATAATCCAGAAATTGTGACTTTGATGCAAAGTCACTTAAATTTGTAACTTGGGGAAAACAAAAACAAATTGGTTTTATTTATGAAAGTCTGCTTTTTAATGGAAATGTTTTGATCTAATGGAGACGTTTTAAGCAACACCAAATGACCCCTAATTTATTAGGGATGGTTTTTAAGGATTGGCTCTTTATTGGATCTGAACTTTTAAAAGACCCAACTCTAAACCAACTCTAAAAATCCTTAGAGCTTTCGTTCCTCACCGAGACTCCTGGCTTTCCCTCCGGGGGTATTTATATGTCCCCCCTCTTTAGCAAGATGCACGGCCGGGAGGTTTCGATGCTGTTAGCAGAAGCTGCTGTGTAAAGCAGGCAGGAGAATCTGAGCCTGCAGCAGTGGGGAGGGAGCTTCACGGGGAGATCAAGGTGCTCTGGGGAACGCGGAGCGATGTTTCCGTGTTCCTGGGGGGAAGATGCACGTCCTGCACCCTCGGCGTCACGGCAGGAGCCGCTCTGTGCTGCCGGCACACTGAGCCCTTGTTCGGCTGCCAGGCGCGCGCGGTTTCTAAAGGCTCGTTCACCAGCGCCTTCAGCACCCCTGGAGTCAGAGGGAAGCACAGAAACTTCATACTTGTGCCTGCCTGTGCCCTTGTGCCTGCCCCAAGCGCATGCAGGGCTTTTATTAATTTATGGACTTGTTTTGCGTGTGTGTTTTTCATCATCTGCATGGAGGGTGTCTAGGCTGTGCAACCAGACAGCTCCTCGTGAAATTCTGAAGCTAAAACGAGTAGCCAGCTGGTATAAATATCCTCAGCGTGCCCTTAGGGTGCTTTGCTTCTTGGCACGGGAGGCTTTCAACTTGTGTTAGGAAGTGGTTTTTTTTTTTTTATGGTCTTTCTTTTCTGGCTGCACGGCTGTGGCAGTTTTATGGTCGCTGGTGCCTTCGGAAGGGACTCGAGCGTTGGGATTTTAACAGGCAGCATTTTTTTCTTTTTTCTCTTTGCTCTACCAATTCCTTCCTGTTGCTCCCTAGGACCCAAGTAGCTCCTGGAGAGGGGGAAGACAACAATCTGCTAGGGTCAGGTCGACGCGAAGGCATCGATGCTGTTTTTGGCGCGTGTTAGGGAGAGCAGCAGCTACAGCTTTCGCGTGGTTACCATTTGTTGCCCATGGGGTGGAAAACTGCCAGGGAGAAGGTTGGTCATCCTTAGAACAGGATGAAAAGATGCAAGTGAGCGTTCTGTCTTCTGGGAAGGACCTGGGTTAGGCCTGTGTCTTGTTTTGTTATCTCCTGTAAGTGTCCAGCCTGTTCTTTTGCAAACGGCGTGAGTTTGGGGGTTCACCTTTTTTTCTCAAGAGACTCTTCAGCGCTTTTGCTCTAGCTCACGAGCAGTGGGCTTACTCCTCTCAGTGAATGTAAGTAGCAGCACTGAGTGTGATTTGAACAGCGGTCAGCCCTTACCTTACCAGGTACTGCACCTGTCCTGAAAGTAAGCTGCGTTAACCAAAGATGCGTGCCCAATGGTTCGGAAGTGCCGTGCAGTTGCTGCATCCTTGGCATCCTTTTATCCCGCTCCAGGTGGTGTTTGTGGTGGTGTTGCATCAAGTCAGGATAGCTCGGGCTGATCTTCATCACCCCTGCCCCAGCTCTACGCCTTTGGCCACCACCGGGCTAGCTCGGGAAGCCAGGCTGCAGGGGGAATAGCGCGTACAGAAAGTGCGTTCGTTCCTTATCCCTGACCTCTGTGGGTGTCGTGCTTCAGCCGGCGTCTTTTCGCTGCCCTTTCTGATGGAAACCCCAAGGTGAAGTTGTCTCAGTGTGAAGTTTACAGCGGGGAGAGAGCCCTGATGCCCTGCTGGGTGCCACTTCTATGAGCAGCCCGCCGGGGATTAGATGCGGAGTAGATCAGTGCAGTCACGCTCCTGCCTGCCCCTGGATTTTACCTTTTCGTTAGTGCACACAAGGTCCCCAAATACTGGAAAGAGGGAGAAGCTGACACCAAGCTAATGTGCAGCAGATATATTCAGGTGTTAGCAGGAGACTGACATTTTATGGATTTTCTGTCAACTCGGATTTCTGCCAGCTAGTCAGAGTGCCTCCTTCTCTGTAAATAAACACAGCGCTGTTTTTTTCGGCACTGGTGACCAAGTACGAAACGGATGCAAAACCGCGGCTAAATACCAGCTGTGTAATCCAGGCTTTTCCTGGAAAGACAACACTCCTCTTTTCCGTCTCACACCGAAAAAAGAAAGCCAAACAAGACAGCTGGGCGTGAGCTGAAGCCGAGAGTCAAGGCGTTATGGCTCCCCCCGTCGTCTTTCAGCGGACCCTGGTGCTGCCGCAGGCAGGTCAGCTCAGCTGGCCGATCCCACCCTTCTCTGCCTGTCCATCCGTCGGTCTGCCGTGTCCGTCTGTCCGGAGCTCAGCAGGGCTGCCCGGAGCACCGCGGCTGGCGTCGGCTGGTCCCCAACCCAGGAGGGGCAGCGTCTGCTTCCACCGCCGCCCCTGCGCTGACGTGAGCGGCTGCGTGGGCAGCGCGTGAGTTGGGTCAGTGGCTGCTGCAGCCAGAAGCGGACTCCCTAGAGCACAAACCGAACCAAACGCCCGCCAACCCTGTTTTCTGCTCTCCGGCATGCAAACAAGCGCTGGGGCTGGCCCCGCGGTGAGGAGCGCGGCTGGAAGGAGGAGGGCGGTTCTGCCTCCTCGTCCTGTGCGGGGCCAGCCCCGGTGTTGTAACCGTGGTGAAACCCGAGCGGGACGTGGGTCTCCCAGCTGCGGGCAGCTGGTCATCCGCTGAAGCGTGGAAGCACGCCTGCGTGATGGCGGGGATGCTTTTGTGTAGGTGTCTGAGTGGCTCAAAGCGTCCAAATCACCTGGAGTTCAGGGAAGAGAAAGCTGCAGCCTCGGGATCAGCAGCCTGTGCGTAAGGGTCTCGCTTGGGATCGCTCGCAAACGTGCTTGTAAGGTCCTCCGTGATGTCTGGCAGGAGAAGTGACCTCTGCTCCCAGAGTCAAGTATCACGAACCTGGTTTTGCTGTCATAAATCAGAAGCCGCTGATGCAGGGAAGCAGAAATCCTGTAGCAACTACCGTCCAGCCCTCCTGGTAGCAAGGCGCTTGTCTGTGTCTGCAGTCACCGTCTGGTTCCGAAAGCACCTTTCAGTTCCAGGTGCTGAACTGGAAAGCGCGGTTTCAGTGTAAGAGCGTCGATAGCGATGCTGGCTGAGTCCTTCGTCTCTCCCGAAGATGAATGGGTTGAGTGTTAAGCGCCTGGCTTGGGGGAATCGTGCTGGTTACTCTGGTTTTAAGGAGGTGTTTCAAAGCAACGGGAGGCTTGTAGTCCGCCGTTCTGCCCTGTGCCTGTGGAACAGACTTTTGGAGTCCAGTTGCTGTAGTATAGAACAACTGGGGAGGGATGGGAGGATTCAAAACACCTTTTAAAAGACTTTGAAAAGCTGCACAAATAACCCCCCAGACCTGCAGTTCTGCCAGATGCGATTTGGTAACGCCTTGCTGCGATCCATCCTTCCCCTGGTCTGTGCCGTGCCCTGTCAGAGGGGAAGCCCGGTGTGTTTGCAGCCACTGACTTTGCTTTTATTGCTTTTTTATTGCTTTTTCTATCCCAGTATCACGTGCTGGATTCCGGTACCTCGGTAAGCCTCAGCTCTTGTTAGTAAAGCCTGCTGAAGGGCTCCTAGTTCTGGTTCCGAGCCGCAATTTGCAGCTGATGCGGAGTGCTGGTGTGGTTTAAGCCTCCTTCGCTCACTCGGACTCGTTCAGCAAGCTGCCAGCTTGGTTCTCGCTGGCAGGGGTTGTGCTGGGATTTCGGGCTTGGCGCTTGCTCCCTCCAGGCCTCCGGTGGCTTGCAGCTTTCAGGCCTTCGGAGCTTTCAGGCCTGCGGCGATGGCAAAGGACGCGGCTGTGCTTCGTGTCGAGCAGGGATTACTTTACAGCCTCTCCTTCCTCTGCGTCGCTGCTGGGTGCTGGAAGCAGTAGCACGCCGTGCCGTACGCCGCCGGCTGGAAGGCCGCTGCCAGGATTTGGACGGATTTTTGCTCTCCCCAGTGAAATCCTTATCTGTTTTGGAAAAAAAAACCTGGAGTCGTTAACGCTGCCCTTTCTGTTGTTCCGGGGCAGTGCGCGCCGCTCGCCCGGAGCCTTGGCACGGCGTGTGGTGTGAGCGGGGAGGACGTGGCCTGGCCTGCAGGCAGCGAGGCGCTGCGAGTGTGTGTCTGGCAGGAGCGGGGTGTAAAGCGAAACTTCCCCGTTCACTCGTGACACCCAAAAATGCACCATTTTGCAAAACTAAAAGTTGGAGCAGCGTGGGGACTTCGGCGCGCTCTCTGTGGATTCGCAGCCAGGTACCCGGCGAAGCGCAACTTGTGGCACAAGGTGCTCGAAAAGGACAGCGTGCAGTTGGAGGATGCTAAAAACGCTCGTGTCAGACATGGGGAGAGCCCGGCCGTCCCCTCGGACGCCTGACGGCCCCACGGAGGTGCTGCCGGTGGCCGTGCTGGCAGAGCTGCCTCTGCAGGTGGGTGAGGCCGTTGGCAGGTGCAGGGCAGGTCTGCTCGCAGCGCCATGCTGGGCCCGGGCCAGGAGGCTGGGGCATCGCAGACCTTGCCGGTGGTACCGGCGTGGCGAAACACCTGGCTGCTGGTGGGAAGGGCACGGGCAGAGCTGGAGATCCCTGTCGGTGAAGCTCAGTGCCTGGCTGGGACCAAGGCAGTGACAGTTCTGCCCCAAATGGCCTCACCGTTGGAAATCCGGTTGGGAAGAGCCTGCTATGGCTTCCTGCGGGCTCATCAGTTATATGAGGCCTTTCCAGTGCCCCTTTTATAGGGGCTAATATAACCGGAGCACTGATGTGATATAATATAACCATTACACTGGCAGATGTTGTCTTTTAACTCTGAACTGGCCGGCAGTCAGCTGTGGCAGTTTGTGTTGGTGCTGTCCCAAGAACCAGGGTAGGCACCCGTTTTTGCGCGCACTGACTTGCGTGTTTTGTCCCTGTGTGCAGCGACTGAGGGCTCAGTACGGGCTTCCACGACTGCTGCCTTCTCTGTGCTGCGGTCCTGCGCTGCTCCGTGCCCCTGTGGTGATGGTTGCCGCAGCTCGGAGGAGAAGGCCCCGGGAGAGCTCCCAGCGCCTGCCCGGGCCTGAGGGGCTGCAGGAGAGAGGGGAGGGTCCCTGCCAGGGGGTAGGGACAGGACGGGGGGGTGGTGTTAAACTAGAAGAGGGCAGGCTCAGGTTAGATGTAAGGAGGAAATCCTTCCCGCTGAGGGTGGCGAGGCCCTGCCCAGGCTGCCCCAGGAGCTGGGGGTGCCCCATCCCTGGGGGTGCCCAAGGCCAGGCTGGGTGGGGCTGGTGGCAGCCTGGGCTGGGGGCAGGGGGTGGCCCTGGGTGGGCCTTGAGGTCCCTTCCCACCCGGACCATTCTTTGACCTGCGAGGGCTGTAATAACGATACGGGCTGGCAAACACCTTTTGGAGCTGGAGCCTGTACGGGTTTGTCATTAGAAATGAAATGAAGCTCTGGCTCCGAGGCGGGCTGCGGCCTTGCCAGTGAAGTGTTCAGAGGTTGAGTCAGGAAGTACGAGGTATTTTGAAAAATAAATATGGTTCAATTTATTTGCTTTATAATTTTGGGGTTTCCCCAGCTTTTTCCCCTTCCCATCATCGGTGTTGGAATTGGAAAATTTGTGAAAAAAAGTTAAAATTTTCACATCTCAAAATAGCATAACTTCACCAGACAAGATGTTGAGGGAAGTGCTAAATATTGTGACAGCCTCGATGAAATTCTTCAGCTTGGCGACACTGTAGTGGGAACTACACAGAGCTGGAAAAAGGGTGACAGATTACCTAGCCAGTAACTTACTTCATGCCCCGAGAAGAACAAGTCTCCAAATGAGCCACTTAAAGGTAGGATCTCCTGAATTTTGTGTCTTTAGTCTCAAAACTATTGCTTAAACTTAAGGATTCTTTTTTCCTGTCAAAAAAGAACATGTTGAGATGTTTAAGAAGAGCTACTTGTGTTCTTGTAAAGCTGAACCCCTCTGATGTGTTTCTGGGAAGGAGACTCAGGGGAAGACAGTAGTTTTTTCACTGGGATTCTCTTTAACTAGGCATCCTTCAGCAGTCACAAAATAAAGAAGAAAACTCACAACGAGCATTTGCAGTCTGTAAGGATCCCAAAGAGCCCTTAAGGAGCATACTTTTTTCGTCCAAAAACCTTCAACATTTGTTGAATTCTGAATAATGTCTCTGAGTGTGTATAAGTATCAAACTGATGTGAAGTAGGGTGCAGATGTTTAGCAGCAAGCAATGTTGGTGGGCGCTTTGAAAGGGTGAGAGAGGATCATTTACCCCAGTGGCCTCAGGGAAAAAGACAGAAGTGTCCAGGACGGCTCGCCTAGAGATTGTCTCAGTGAGGATTATTGACCAGAGGATTGCTGTCTTGGTGTTCAAGGGGCAAAGAAATCAGCTTCGAAGGGTTTCTTTCATCCTGGACTGTTAACCTCTGCTTCCTGCACAAGGTTGGGCCCAGGAGGAAGTTCCTCGTCTCGCCAGCTCTGGCCCCACGAGTGCAGCGTGCTTCGGTCTGCAATTTTCAGCCTGAGTGGCTTACTCACCGCTTCGGCAGTAAATCACGTTGCGATCATGGGTTGTGACCTTCAGAAGCACACTTTCTGCGCTCATAAAACTGGCTATTTCTGACTCACTTGTATAAGGAAGCACGATGAGGAGATGTGTTAGGGTTCAAGTGCAGCTCCTTCCACCCCAGCTGTGGGGTGCGGAGCCACGGGGCCGGTCCCGGCGTGTTACGGAGGTGGCTGCTGCTGTGGTGCTGCGGGTGCTGCTCGGGCAGGGAAGTTGGTTGGTACCGCTCTGCTTGGTACTGCACGTAGCAGAGCTTGTGGTGCTGGTGTGCAGGGGTGCTTTCTTCTTGATCGCTTCCCCCTTGTGTATTTACACATTTTTCAACGGTGAATCCGTATTGTGTAGTTCAATCTCTCGCACAACGGCCTAAATGCTCTTGCACTGCTTTCTTCAAGAGGAAGTTGTAATCTTGTTTTAAATTCAGAGATGACAGAAGCCTTCTTTTATTCTCTGTCTGGGTTGAGCTGCTTTATTCAAGTAGTTTTAATCAGTCGCTTAATCTTTGAGCTAGGAAACATTGCCGTCCTTTGAGCAGAGGGTTTGGGAACTAATAGATGCTTAGTAGACAGACACAAAAAGATAAATGGAGAAAAAAGACAGAACCCCAGTTTCTTCCTGGGCAAAACCACCGCCTCCTCTCCAGGAGGGGCACAGGAGCCTGCTGCCAGCCCTGGTGGCTGCTTTCTGGGAGCTCTGCTGGAGGTATTAAGCCCTGGTAGTGGGGGAAATGTGTGATGATGGCTTCAAGCATCCAGCATAAAGTGACTTTTAGGCCTGCGTATATCCTCCGGACATCACAGATCTCAGTAGGTGATCTTCCCTGGGAACGAAATCCTGCTGCTTTGCCCTGCGTTAGCCTTGGAGTTGATGTGAATTTATCTTTAACCATGCTTCAGTGCCTTTCTCCCATCCACTTTCACACCGTGATGCTTAAAATCAAAACTGTCTTCTCTGACCTCCGACGTTTTGTGCTGAATGTAGGCAGGGGATTGATGGGCAACCAGTTAGGAACAGGCTTACGTGCTGGTTGCTGGCCGTGCTTGCTTCCTCTGCAGTCCCTTGTCCGAGGCTGGTGTGTTGTTAGTGTCACTGAAAGGCCTCGTGTTCCTTCTCAGGAGAAGTGTCACTAGTGTGCAGGACAGGCACGAGGCTCTGTTGGAGCAGATGAAGGGCGGGAGGTATTTCCAGCACCGGTACCTGCGCCAAAAAAAAGCCCAGGCAGAAGTGTGAAGGACAAGGGTGCTCTCTAGCTGTTGTATCTGGACCAGGGGTTTTGGAAACAGCCCAAAAGGTTTTAGAAGTGCCCTGAAAAGATCCGACCTCTGGGTCCCTGAGCAGAGAACTGAGTTGCCAGCTGCTGCACGGTGTGAGCCCCGGCTGCTCTCAGAGCTTCCTTGGGACGTGCTGCGGGTTGGTTGTGGCAAGGTGCTGCCTGGGTGCTTTTCTGCTAACGAGTCTTTTCTGCTGGGTGTGAGCCCCTGCGAGTGTTCTTCAGCGTTTCTGAGCTCGCAGGCCTCAGAGGCGGTGCGGTTATTCAAGGCTGAGCTCAGAGGTATGAAGGAATTTGGGTGAGTGCGGTGGGATTTGTCATTGCTGGATTTACATCGAGCTGTTTGTGTGCTTGTAGCATTGGAGGTTTTTTTCTGAATTGCTTTAAATTAGATCTTTGTGGGATTTTTGTGAGACACTGTGAGCTGTTTGCTAATTCTCAGCAGAGTGAGAGATTAACAGTCACTGTCTAAGGTGAAGCCGCTGCAAGCCAGGCAGCAATTTACTTGTTACGCTTTGTGGTGCCTCTTGTTTATCTCATTTCAAGGGCAGCGAGGATGTTGTTGATGATTATATTTTCTGCCTAGGCAAGCAGCAGGAAGATGGAACCACATTTTCAGACGCAGCAAAAATAATGATGCTTCTTCTGTTGAGTAAATTATAGACAGGCTGACGATACAACGTGCAGGAGGGCACCCGCCGAGAAGTGGCTCCGTCACCTCTGGTGTCTGGGCTTTCTGTGAGAGGGGCCAAGAGACCCTTTTGGGAAGCCTCTCTGCTGTTACCTCACAGTATTTATTTTGGCATGGCACAGCTGATACAGGATACGTGATTTTTGAGGCTGCTGTGGAACGTTTTCGTTGCATATGAATATGGCTGGTGATATTTTCTGATGGTATCTCTGGGTCTGCCATTTCTTCTTTCATTTGCCAGAGAACCTAAGAATTGGATGTGAGATTACCCCCACTCCAGCTGCAGCAATCAGAGCTATTAATCCATCTTCCTCTGCTTCTGGTTTAGGTGTCTGGTGTAACTCTAACAGATCGTTGTCCCATTCCTTCCAGTTACAGGTGGGAGGTGGACAGGCAGTGAGCGTGCACCTTGTGAGCTGTCAGTCAGGACAAATTCCCCGGGTTCACAACGCCTGGACCTCCGTAGAAGCCTGGTTTGGAACTCAGTGAAACTCCCGAGTGTTTTTTGCCACTGTTAGGCAGTGCTCTTTGAAGCACCTGGTCCTGCTCTCCTCAAGTTGAGACATGTTTTTGCCAGCAGAGCCTGGAGTTCCAAGTATTTGGAAAAAGGAGCCTTGAGTTCTTCCTTGTTTCTTTATAAACCAGTCTGTATTTTGTTACTAACGATATTTAAAAGCATTTATTCAATGGGATTGCTGTGGGCGTAAGAACCCCATCAACACCGCTTGTCCTGCAAGTGTACAAGCAGGACGTACTTGCAGCAGGGCTGTTGACTTTTGATGGACTTACTGATGTTTCGAGCCAGTTTTTTTCTCTGAATGCAGTATTACTTAGCAAAAAATGTATTTTTATTATCCTGCTAACTCTGATCACTCTGAACCTTTTTCCTATTTCACTACCAAACTGTTGTAAATATTATGAGGGAGATCTTAGACTTATGATGGATCTGTTAATAATTGTTTGCATACAGGTTGAAATATCTTAAAAATTACATAAAATTCTTCCCGATAGCATTCTTTTGAGAACAAAGTGAAATTATTTGGGTGAACTGTTATGCTCTTTCAGACTTGTAAGCCCGGACAGAGGAGGATAGTCTGGTAAAATGACTCTGCCCTTTTCGCTTGTGAGTGTTCATTTATCGGACAGAGGAGTGGCTGAAAGCCATAACATGAGCTCCTGCTTATCAGTTGTGTTGGAGTGCTGGGCGCTGCTGTGCCTTCTTTTTGCTCCCTGTGGTCAAATAGCATAAAACTGCTGCTGGACTTCTGTGGGGGGGCTACCACAGAAATTCAAGTAGGTAGGAAATTTAAAAGTAACAAAAAAAGCACAAAAAATAAACTGATATTTTGCAGTTCAGCAACTGAAGACTAAAAAGGAAAGAAGGCGTGCATTTTTGTGTGTCAAAAAGTTTGACTTCCTAAGAAGGCTGTAAAATTTTCTTCAAATTTACTTTTGTACGTGCTTTTCTGTTCAGGGAATTGCCAGCAGTTTTCACCCAGAGCTCTGACCGTTTAAATCTTTATCAGTGCAGATTGGGTCCAATGTCCCAGCTGTAGCCGGTAATAAAGGTGAAGAATATGTCAGACTGCCATATGGAAAAGATCCCTTTGAGCTTGCTCACCATCTCTTAATGGGTAACAGGAGTCACCCAGTTGGCTGTAAATGTATTTCCGATTTAATTGTAATAATATACACTTCTGATTTTTCTCCAGTGGGTACTTACCTATGGAAAGTGCTGAAAACGTTACTAAAATTCAGATAAGTTTTGTTATCTGCTGTTAGGTTTTGGAGGGTATTTTAAGTGTTGGGGTTAGAAGGCAGAGCACACACTGTCCCCCTGAAGTCCGGGGGTTGTAAAGTTTTCCTAAAATACTGCGTTAGTGGGCTCTTGCTATTGTCTTGTGAAAACTAACTTTCCATATACCCATCAAATATTTTTTTATTGTGGGGTTTGCTTTGATTTATTAAGTGAAGATAACCAATCGATCTTGGGATTTTTATTTTTTAATAGTTAATTCTAAGTCTACCGCCAGTTTTTGCTTCCTGCATCAACGCATCGAATCCAACGCTGTTTAGCAGGTTGAGTTGGTCATCTGTCAGTTTGTTCTGGTGGTTCAGCAATCGCTGTCCTTTTGTGATTCCTGCAAGAGACTTGAGCTAAAAAGAAAGGAGAGGGGGAAAAAAAAAAGGCAAGCCAAAAGATCCCCTCCTAAAACAGCCAGTGCTTTGAAGTGGTGCCGCTGTTTTTATATAGAAATAGGTTAATTCAAGAGCAAGTTAACCCCGATCCAAAGCCTTCCTGCTTTTTGGGAGGAGAAATACCTGGTGTTACCTAACAACTTCTGTGGAACGCGATTCCTTGCGGAGGGAAGGCTGTCAGGGCGATGATGCAGCCTGCTCCGTGCTTTCTGAGCAGACACCGTGTTTCCCTTTCCCGTGCCTGGTGTCCTTCCGTGCGTGTCCTGTGCCGAGGAGCTGGTGAGGTTTCCGTGCAGAGCCCGGCAGCACCGGGCTGCTTTCTGCATCTCAGCCACGCTGCGCGATCCAGCGTGGACCCACAGCTAAATAACTAAGTGCTGATGGGTTGAGATCATAGCCTGTCTGTGCTTCATCCTGCGCAAAGGCAGATACTCTCATAAGAAGCACATAGCGCACAGTTTGGTGAAAGTCATGATGAGAAAAGCATTAATCCTATTTGCCTTGAGTGTCTGAATCTCAGGCACTTCACAGAAGCTTCTGTGGGATGCTGCTTTGATTTTGCAGTCTCATACAGTTTTTTTTATTCTAGGGTAAGGAAATTGTCACACGTGGAAAACGTAGATCAGCTCCTTCTAGAGAAACGTGCTGCCAGGGTGCTAGCAACAGGTTCTGGGTCGTGAGCGAGGCATCTCTGGCTAGGTCAGGGAATAAAGGGTTTGGGCTTAATAGATGGTTGCAGGTCCTGCTGAGGCAGTCCCACAGCAATTACAGGTGGGTATTGAATTACGTTGCCTGCCGATTTAATTGCTGTCTTGGAAATAGTAAAGGCATAATTAGAGGTGCAGGTCCTGAGGTCTCCTCTTTCATGGCTGCCTCTTCGTGAAGAGCAGAGCTGGGCTGTGTTACATCGCGACTGCAAAGGCACATCCGTGCCTTGTGTTTGTGTGAAACGCCGTCGTGCTAGAGGGCGGTCCTGTAGCCAACTGGCTCGTCTTCCTATTTATTTCAAGTTCTGAAAATGGATGTTGTGGAGAAAGATTTAATGCGGTTCCTTTCAGAGGAAGTATTTATAGCTTTGACTTCACTGGAAATTTAATAAAAATGTATTGTTCTGGTAGTGCAAGGTTTCAGTAGGTATTTGTGCAGATGGTGAGGACCGTTTCGCAGGATAAAAGCAGCAGAGCTGCTCGTCAGTCTTCAGAAATCGACAAATAGGAGAGCAGAGATAAAGTAGTTATAGATCTAACCAGAATCACCCCCTGAGATGTACGCTTCCATCCGATACCACTGCTCCGTGAAGTGTAACAGCAACGTGGACAATTTATAGCTCCAGAGACACCTGAAAATTAAGAAATCAGTCCTAAGAGGGAGATGGAAAACCAACTTAACTGTAACAAGCTTGAAAAAAAAAATAAATGATTTTAAGTATTTCACTTGAAAGTAGATGCATTTTTATTGATACTACTTGTTGTTATATGGCAGAAATGATTAGTTAGTGGCCTGCAGGGTTTGCCTGCGGTCCGGGCAGAGCCACACTTGTCTGTGAAGGGGACGTGGGGAGAGAATGGGGTCGGCGCTGCTGCTTGCAGAAAGGAGACCCCAGAGGCACGTGTCCTTTTGCTGGCGGGATGTGTGTGGGACTCAAATTGCCCAAACTTGGAAGATGAAAGTGATGTGGGTGACCTAACTTAACTGGGTGGGTTTTTTTTTTTTTTCAGCTTAATAAAATCTTCTACTTATAAACACAATGCGTTGGGATAGTTAAGCAAGGGAACCTGGATGAAAATCAATTGCAGGAAGCTGTGATTGTCTAATCTGAGGCACTAAATACCTTGTTCCGTGTTCCTTGGTGCTTTTAGCTGCAAGAAATTGCAGTTGTGTGAGGTTTTCGTCGTTGCAGAAACTCATTGATCACTGACCCTCCTTGGGTTGTGTCGATCCCGAGCTGCCCAGACACGAAGCTTTGCGTGCGGCCCTGCATCTCCAGCTAGGGCTGCGTATTGCTCCTTACCCCCCTGCAGGTGGCTGGAACATGGAGGGATTTCTAACGCTTTGTCTTCCAGTAGGTCTGGGTGAGCATCCGGGCCAGGGGGAGGTGGGTCCTGCAGGGGTCCTCGCTGCAGAGAGGGGGGCACAGAAACCTCGGGCCCCTGCTGGGCTTGGTGCTGGGGGGCGAGCAGCAGGGGCATGCCGAGCCTGGGTGCTGGGCTGGGGGGCGGTGGGGCTGCAGCCCGGACCCATGGGCTCGGCCCTGCAGGTTTTAGGAGCATGTAGCTTGTTTTTGCAAAAGCAGGAGCCTTGATCTCTGTTAATTTCTCCCCTGCTTACATAGGAAAGGAACGACAGACACAGACGGAAGGAAGGCAGCGAAGGCCGGGCAGTGCAGTTCTGGTTCGCTGAGCTGGCGTGCACGGGGATGGAGGGAGGGGTAGGATTGCACAACCGCCTGATAAACCCCGACCACGTGCTCTTTCACCATGATGCTTGCGGTGTTTGGTGCCTCAGGGCTTGCTTGAAGAGTACGTAAGCAGGAAATGTAGATAAACTGTGGCTATTCTCAGGGAAAGCTACAGCGGGGAACTGTACGTAAATTACAGTGCTTGGGTTTGCGTAATGGTTATAAACCCCCTGGTTTTGCCTATAATTCTCCTTAATGCACAAAGTCTTGAATAAAGAATGTTCTTTTGCTATCTGACGCTTTCCCGGCATCTGTCAGTGTATAAACACAGCCTATTAACAGTTTTATCTTTCTAAGATAACTCTGTATATCCTTAATTAAACAATTAGTGCAGAATTAACCAGACTGAAAGCGCCAGTAATGCGTTGCTCTGCGCTTTATGCCTGGCATAAAGCTGGAACGTTTCAGGTGACGTTTGTGTCGTGTCCCAACAAACGCTCGCCTTTGTGTTACGCGAAGACCCCATCCTGCCCTGCTTCTGCCAAACGGAAACGGCAACTGCTGCTGCCAGCGCTTCTTGGGTAGGGGGGGATTTACTGATTGCTGGGGTGGCAGCCACCGAAATGGCTTGTGCTGGAACAGCCGAGGTGATGCTCGTTTGTCCTTGTGATCATGTCTGCGAAGGCAGCCTGTGGTCTTCTCCAAGTGTGCTTGGCAGCCGAAGCTGCAGCTGCCCAAAGTACTTTTTTATTCCTCTAGACACCGGGGTAATTTGAAAATAATCAAAAGCAGTATATTCGTGGCCAATTGCAGAGCTGGGGGTCTATGTACAGCTTCTGGGTGCTAGGATGTTACCTTGAAGGGCTGTCAAGCTTCTCAAGATGGCATCTGACAATACAAGAGGTGTCTGCTGGCTTAATCTGCTCTGAGGAAACAAGCTATTTTGCTTCTGTTGCAGGAATTTACTCAGCGTGTCACAAAGTTATCATGGCTCTAGTAGGGGAGATAAGGGAAGCTGCCTGCTGCTGGGATTTCTTCCTCCTTAGTCCCCCAGCTCTCCAAAATATCTGCGAGGGAATTGTAACGGGGACAGGCAAAGGTTTGAAATAGTGTTGTAAGTTAAGAAACGGAGAGGAAGGCTGTCATGACAGCGGTTTGTGTCCAAGCTGAGTTTTTAAAGTGGGTGGGTGTATATTATACGACGAAGTCCATGACACCGTGGGCAAGAAATCTGCTTGTCGGGGGAGCAGCAGTGCCTCAGAGGGAAGTCGTCATCTCTCGTTTCCCACTGTTGTACTTGGTCTTGGTTCGTCAGTGACAGTGCTCGGTAGGTTTTGCCTCCACACAACCCCTACCAGACATTTAACCAAGTCCAGGTGAGGCCATTTGTAAATCCGGCTTGTTGTCACCGTGAGTGTCTTCGGATCGAGTGTGCACCAGGCTGCTGCCGCCTGCCAGGGTGCCTGGCGGAGCGTCTGCTGCTGCCTGCCCTGCTTGGGAGGAGCTGAGTGCTGCGGGAGGAGCTGGACCAGTCCATGCACAGTTTGTTTAGATAGGGCTACTTCTCTATATGTACAAATATGCTGCTTCTCCCAGCAGCTGCGCAGAAGTTCAGCTGGCCGGCAGGGGCAGCAGCAGCATAACCTCATGCGATGGCTGCTGCACCAGCAGCTGTGCCGTGATGTGCTTGGGTGAGCGAGCAGAGGTGTTCCCAAGCGGACTAGCTTGCAGGGTGAAGCCTGCTGTTTGCTGTAACGTGGCTTCTGCCTTGTGTGGTCTTATTATGGCTGGCTGGGCCATACTGAGCCCTCGAGTCGCTTCTTGGCTCGTGTCCTGGAGGCAGGGGATGGATGGGCAGCTCGCATTTGGCCACGTTTGAGCAATTTTTTTGAAGGAGGTAAATGTAAGGCAAACAATAGAAGATGTTAAACATTGCTCTGTACTGCGTACCATTAGGTACAAAACATGAGGGGCTGTCTGGGGCACAAATCTGACAAATCCTACTTTTTTTCCCTTCTGTTGATTAGCTGCTCTTCAGGCCCTGAAGCGTAAGAAGAGGTATGAGAAGCAGCTTGCACAGATTGATGGCACGTTATCCACAATTGAATTTCAGAGGGAAGCCCTTGAAAATGCCAACACTAACACGGAAGTGCTTAAGAATATGGGGCTTGCGGCTAAAGCTATGAAAGCTGCTCACGACAACATGTAAGTTACACCCCTCTTTTTCTTCCTGTAGCAATCTTTAGTTCGGCGTTTGCTTGGTCTGCTAAATACCAAGTTTTTCATAACTAAAGGTACAGTGAGCATAGCAAAATCTTTTTGAAAGGCTATAACTTAAATAAAGCTAAAATATTAGGTATATTTGTGTATTGACCAAAATATGAAGGACCAACACTTTCTCAGTTTGGTACCACTTCCTATGACGCGAAGCCAATAATGGCAAATGTACTTTGTCCAACAGAAGGCTAGCATCAGTGTAGTTTGAAGCAAATGGGAGGGTGTACCACTGCAGATCCACCTCACAACGGCAAGAATTTTAAGTCTCAAGGGGAGAGTTAAACTTCTTTCTTTGCAGTTTGTGTTTGTAGCAGTTTCTTTGGAGTTAGTGTATGTAGCAGTAATTAAAGGTAAACTGCATTATGGGAATGTTGTTCCAAAAGCAGATATTTTAGATGTAATATAATAGTGCTGGATTAGGGAACAGAGCAAATTAATAATAATGTCAAAATACAACCCAAAACCTCTTCGTACAAGGTCTCTATATAATTGCTGTGAGCTAAGCTTCTTGGGAAAAGTAGAAAAAAATGCATAATTTTGTTCTGAGATCAGGGTGTGAGGTGTAGGAAGATAGAACTTAGACTTGCATGCAAAATATTTTTTGAGAAAGAACCGTGTGAAGTGTCACCATGGTGTGGCATTACTACAAAAAAAAGGAAATATGGTTTTAAGTGCTGATTGGGAAAGTGCCTGATTTGCCTACTCTTTCCTTTGTTTTACAGGGATATTGATAAAGTAGATGAGTTAATGCAAGACATTGCAGAACAGCAAGAGCTGGCAGATGAGATTTCAACAGCCATCTCAAAGCCAGTAGGATTTGGGGAAGATTTTGATGAGGTATGCTTTGAATTTTCCTCTGTTCAAATGAAATCTTTTAATATCTGCATGCTGCATGTATCTAGTTATAGTACTGAGATATAAAATCTCTCCTGGAACTTGTTACTTGCTGTTTCTACCAGTACATACAGCAGTTGTGTACCTGACTTTATGCTGATAACATTTGGACTTGCACTATCTTCCTCTTCTCACTGCTTTCCCCTCCATCTTCACTACAAGAGAGCAATACAGGAATTCAGACAAAGATTCAGATTCCTCATCTCCTCAGATTGCTCTGATCCTGTGCATTTAAGATATTTTCTGTGATAACATGACCAGCTAAATCTGCTTGGTAATAAATATGATCTAAAAGTGTCTTTTTTTCTCTCCTTTCTTTATAAAACTAGGATGAACTTATGGCAGAACTAGAGGAACTAGAACAAGAAGAACTAGACAAAAACTTGCTGGAAATAAGTGGTCCCGAGACAGTACCACTACCAAATGTGCCCTCAATATCAATACCATCAAAGCCAGGTATTTATGGACCAGAAACATCTTGGGTTGTTGTAAAGTACACTCACTCAAATTCTAGCTCCTCTGATTTCAGAATCCGAGCTGCAGGCAGCACAGGCATGTTGCTTGAAACAGCTTCATGAGTTCAAAATCACATCTGGTGATGTTTCTCCAAGGAGCTAACCTGCCTTTCCCAAGAACTATGGGAATCAATAACTATCACAGGAACAGTTGTTATCTGTTCTAGCACTTCTAGTTTATCTACAGCGTGGATGACACTCAGGGTAGAGTCAAGTTGTTGAAGAAAGAAGCCAGTGGGAACCTTCTACCAGTCGCTGCTGATCCACCAGGGAAGTAATATTGACAAACAGACCATGGATATAAAAGGAAGGGAGTTGAGAGCAAACTAGCTCTTAGAAGTAGTCCCAGGCTGGTTATATCCACACTGAACCATGCTTCCTTGCTGCTGTTTTTTTTTAAATGTCATTCCAGTTTTTCTGGCTTTTGGGAGGAACTCTCTCCTATTTGGGGTCCATGGTTGCCTCCTCTGTCTGACATTTGCACATATTCAAGCCAGACTGTACCAGACTTGTGGTCATGACAGTTTTAGAATATGCATATCTAGCAAAAATTAGTATGGTGATGTAACATGGAGAATGGGCAAGAAGTGTTAGTATTTACACAGTTCAAAGCTGCTGTTAAATCTGAACTAATCATTTTTCTGTGAACTAGGAGTGATACCTCATGACTTATAGTTGAGTGGGAAAACCTTTGACATGCGTTAATGGGATGTGAAGCTTTACTACCCAGTTTGCTAAATCTGCCATAAGGCATTACAAGTAAGCTGTAGTCTCTGCAGCTCTTATTTTGTGTGCTTACTTAGGGAGGGGAAAAAAGGTCCAAAAAGCTGGAGGACAAAAAAAATATTCCCAGGTTGTTGTCAGCATACCTGTAATTACCTTGCTGCTTTCCAGGCCAATTAAAGACTTGGGAAGCAGCAGACAGTGCCAAACAACAAGGTCTGCTTCAGGTGGCATGCTATGAAGTTTGCTCCTTGCGTGCTGTTTTTGTTTCAATGTAATCGATTTTGCACTTTTTTCCTAGTTCTGTTTTGCTAGGCGGAGTTGTTGGTAAGTGTTGATGAGGAAGGAGTGAGTTACATGACTCTCTGGAATCTGAGACAATCCAAATTCAGATCCAACAGCAGGAGGAAGAATTTAAATAAATGTGGGCACTACCTTTTTATTTCATAGCTGTTTTGATGAGATTTGTTCTCTTCGTGTTGGTTGGATATGGACGTTAAAAACATACCAACTAAGTATACCTTCTGCATTATATTAGCTAGTAATGACTGCTGACTAGTCAGAGGCATTATGATTGTACACGTTGAAGCAGCTGTACAGCTTAATGTAACACTTATGTAGGCATACCTCTTCATAAAATAATAAATCATAAAAATTATGAATGTTTTTCATAGTAAAAACTGTAAATATAAAACAGTGTCTTACGGGATTGGTTAAGCTGATTTTTCATGGAAATTCGAATCCCATTACTCTTTGAATGGCATGCTACTCGCCTTTTGCTTAAAGCTCCCTCTGAGTCCAGCGTTTTGGGAAACCTGGGATTCTGGGGATGGTGTTGGGTGGATTTTTTCTGTAGTTGTTTGTTTCATTTTGTGTTCTTTTGTTTTCATTCATTGTTTTTCACTTAAAATTGACTTAATACAGACTGTGATCAAAAGTATTTTTGGTCACCATGGGCCGGACTTCCAAAGGGAGTGCTTTTCCTACCAGCTCAGGGGCATGCTTAATGTGTATTCCGCAGCAGAGGTGACTCTTGCCTCCTTTTCAGTCATTGGATGGAAAACAATTGTGAGCTTTCCTGCTTTTCCAGTTTTCAGGAGCTGTCTGGATTTTGACTTAATCAGCCTGAATTCGAGTTTTTTTTTTTGTTGTTGCCTGCCAACTAAATGGGTGTCTGAAAGAATCCGGGCAAAAGCTGTTTTTGTTTAGCAGAGACTGGAAGATCTTAATTTAGAAAAACAAGTTCCAAATCTTTCCAAGTAATAGTTTTTGAGTTTGACTTAAAGCTGACTCAGTTCCCACTTACGTAAAGGTTTCATTAAGATGATGCAAGCCATTCTAAGTATTAATTGACTCTTTTTTTCCCTTTTGAAACAGAGTGATTTTGAAGCTGAAACACTGTCTGAGGAAATATCTTTTTTGGGTATTTTCCAAAGTTATTGTAGCTATTTCTTGGTTAAAATGTTTTGCTAAGTTGATTTGTTTTCATTGCAGAAACCAGATTTATCATGTTATATCATAACAAACAGAGTGGTTTGCTCCACTGAAAGGACCAGAAATGATAGCACGATGCTTCCTAGTAGCTGCACCCAACCAACTCCTGGTGCTCATGGCACGAGGAGGGGAGTAGCACAGACCTAGAGCTAGGTAGCTCTTCAGCGCAAGAGTTGGACTCTTCAGACACAAGAGTTGGAAGTCTCTCAATTCCAAACTTACTGGTTTTCTTTTAATATTTTGCAGCCAAGAAGAGAGAGGAAGAAGAGGATGAAGACATGAAACAGCTGGAAGCTTGGGCAGGAGCCCAGTAACCACAGCAGTAAATGGCTGGAAAAAGACTTTGATTACCTATTCTGGGTGCAAATATGTTGTGTTGAGGAGAAAGCATAAGCAAAATGTCTTTACCTTTAATTTTAACCTGAAGCAGTGGGAACTGCACTGCTGTTTTCTGCATAGTGAGGTCTGCACGAAGGAAAGAAGGGGGAGCAGGAGGAATTGCCTGCAGTTTGTACGGTTGAATTTCTGTAAAAAGGTATTCGCAAAATCAAACATTCGGCTTTTGGACTGTGCTAATGCCACTGCTGGATCTTCATCTTCAAAAGTTTGGGCCATATTAAATTGACATAAGCTGAAAAACACTCTGTAATTTTAAGTCAGTTTAAGTGTGTTTAGAAGTCTTGTAAGGCATTTTAAAAAGGAAAAGCTGTAAGCCACCATCGGCTTCTTATTGTGTTTAGGTGCAGGAATGCTTTAGGTTTTTAGTTCTTTGCAAGTTATGTTTATATCCCTTTACTGATGTGCGGCTAGCCTTGTGTTTGTCACCGCAGCAATGTAGTCACTATTCCCATTTTAATTGGTGATAATGATTTGCAGTTGACAAATGCATCTTGGAAGTTGGGAAGATTTAAATTTCAGTTGTACATTTTTCTACATAGCACTATAATGTTTATTGCTTTTTCTGTGATAATAACCCATTCAGATACATACACACAATTATTTTAATTAAGAAACTACTATGGATTGCACTGTATTAAATATCTTGATTAATTTTCATCTGTGACTACTGCCATCAGTTCCTTTTGATGTTTAAGTTATCCGACTCTATTACTTAAGTGCCATTTGGCCTCTTCCTACACCAGTGACATATACTCTTTAAAGCTAGTTGAACTTTGGTTGTATAACTGTAGCTTAGTTGTATAAAACTAGAGTTTTAGCTGAGCAAAATTGCCAGAGGACTCTCACGGCCCTTATTCTAATAATCTTCTGGGGCACAGTGTCAAAGTCCACACTAAGGAGAAATGAAAGCTGGGTTAATAATGGAATCAACACGTTTAAGGACAGAGCTGAGAGCCTTGGCTTTGTATTTTTTTTGTCATAGAAATAACACCCATTGTGCACTGTGCAAACAAAATGTGTTTTAAAGCTCTGGTATTTTATAGGAGTTATGACTGACAATCTCAAGTGCAGTGAAGTGTCTTAGCAGAAATGTTTAGGTTTAGCTGGGAGAGGAAAAAGCAGTCCCGTAGCACCTAATGCTTTTAAGGCTGCTGATGCAGAAGCTCAGAACCTGTAAGTGACAGAGGCACCACGTGGCAACCCAGCTGTTTCCTGGGTCATGTTTTCTTTCCTGTTCATTTAGCCAATTGCTTCAACTAAAGGAAGAGCCTGGTTTGCACAGCAAGAAAATGCAATAAAGAGCGTCAAGATTCCTGTTTACTTTTAGCCAGATGGCTAGGACAATCTTGTTTCTTTTAACTTTTTTTTTTTTAGAAATGATAGGGTGGTTTCTTAATAGTACACTTTATTAGCACGTATGAGGATTGATCACTCTCTTTCTGCTTTGAATATCACTGGATTCCTTGATATTTTGCATAATATCAGGGAATAGCAAAAATTCTTAGAATAAAACTTTTCTGCCTTGCTTAGGCTCATTCTGTGGGCAAAACTTAGCTGTAAAGAACACCAAGATGCAGCACAGGAGGCAGCAGCTCTCAGTGGTGAGCAGGCTTTCTGCAGCTGTGCACCCAGTGCCCAGTTTCTTCCTTCCTAGGAGAGGCAGTCTGTCTCCTGACAGCAAACTATGGTCAATTAACTTGCCCTCATTGGACACCTCAGTTTGCAGCTGCGTTGGTATTTTCCTATTTTCCATGCTGTTAATTGTTAAAGCAGAAAACTGGGATCCGGATATTTTCAGATTTTGGTTAACCCTGTTTTTTTTTCCAACAGAAATTGTTCAAGCTTTGTCACTGTTGCATGTGTCTTGGATACTGTCATATTTAAAGTAGGGCACACATGTAGTCCAGGCTGGTGGACCTCCTCACGGCTTTGCCCTTACGATGCTCTCAGCCTTCTGCAGCGGGGTGGCTGTTATCTCTGTTATGCAGGTAGAGAAACCAGGACTTTGCATTCGTACTTTGACCCTAGGGACGTGCAGTGCTTCCACCAGGCGTGGCAGGGAAGCGTTTTGTATTTATGCTGTGTGTTTGGGTTAGGGGAGTTGGGGAAAAAATCGCTGCATTGTGGCTGCTTAAACATTGTGGCTGCTTAAAGGCTCAGGAGTTGAGCACACCAAGTATCTGCTTCCTACCTTCAGAGCGGGGTGAGCAGCACAAAGACCACTTGCAGAAGGTGCACCAGGGAGTGGCTGCGAGGGCTTTGCTTCCAGCAGCTCTGTCTGTAAACCTCAGCACTTATCCTGCCCCGGGGCCTGAGAGCACTTGTGTCGGTACAGCAGGTGGCACTGTTCCCTCCCAGGAGCAATGAGATCCATTGCTCAGCCCATCGCTGCTTTATGGGAATGAAATTAGGTTTTAGTATCATTGGATCTTTACTTTTCTAGATGTATAAAGGGCTTTTCTTTGAGCCTTTCCTGGCCTTGTCTCCAGCAGGCACTCTTTCTGGGAATATCTTAAGATGCAGCCATTTAACTGTGACAGCCTTCAGTGCAATGTTAAATAGGAGGAGGAAAGAAGGGGGCTCTGTTAGACACTGATGTGGCGAAGAAATTCCTGGTTGCTTAATTGATGGGTTGTAAGCAGTTAATGCATGCTAGTAATGGGCTCTTGAGAAGCCCTTTATGGGGCTTCCCTGATGAGGGCGACAAAGACCCAAGAGGAGCGATGGCCCTGGCGCACAGCTCCAGGCGCAGCAGGAGCCCCTGGATGCGTCCTGTGGGGGCAGCCGAGCACGGAGCCCTCCGGGAGCCACCTTGGGGTGCAGCGGGGGGCAGTGCGCTCACTGCAAAATATAATTTACTCCTTGGTACTTGAAGCACTGAGGACTTGTGAGGGAAGAGCGCTGCTTCTCCAGAAAAAGTGTTCAGACCCCTGTCTGCTTGGCCAGCAGGGCAGCGCTGGCAGCCGCTGTGGGAGAAGAGGCTGACGTCGGGCAGGCGGCGAAGAGGGGCTGAGACCGGGCAGGGAGAAGGGGGCAGCGGGGAGCACGGTGCGCTTGCTCCCCGCCTGATCCCAGGCGTTTTCCTGGGCATTTTCCTTTCCCTGTGTACCTCCTGCCGGTGTCTGCCCAGAGCAGCGAAGCGCGGGGCGTCTTGGCCCTGGGGGGCTTTTCCAGATTGGATAACTGCAGCCAAGGAAGGTGCTGAGGGGCTGTCCCAGCCGGGCCTGTGTCGCTCCCATCTGAATGTCACTCCTTTCCTCTGTCTGAAGCGTTCCCCACCTCTTGCTCTCCCATCCCAGGCCAACTTGGGTACGTCCCCAGAGCTCCTGCCACCCCCCTTCCCCAGCGCAGGCAGAGCCCCTTGGCCGTGTCTCCCTGGGGGTGCTGGTGCCAGCCCCTGTAGCACCGCACGGGGACCGGGGCAGTGCCATGGCCACGTCCCTCCATCCCCAGAGATGCCATCACCGGCTGTGACTCCTCTGCTCCCCTTGCAGGCATGTGTTTAAGTCTCAGCCCTTTCATTAAAAGTCATCGGCCTGTTTCAAGACTCCACAGGCAGCGTGTTTATGAAATTAGCCTGTCTGTGAGATCGGGTTTCTTCTCAGTGAAGAGGTGTAATGCCGCTAATCGATGTAATAGGTTAAACCCTTTTATTAGGGCTCTGCTCAGAGGATCTGGAGTTTGACATTTGTATGCTGTGCTCACAGCTCCCTTTCTCCCCTGCTAGTTATTTTTATCATTATTTTGGTTCTTATGACAAAATTGTGCTCTGTTCATCTGGAAAGCTCTCCTTCCTCTAAATCCTGCTCGCGTTCAGCTTACTCTCAGCCCTGTGGCATATAAAGGAGCTCTCCTGATTTAATTTTCAAACACAAAGGGCCATTAACTCTGAGCGATGCCTTCCAGTGGCTCCCAGCAGCCTCCCACCCCTCCCTTTGGGCTTTTCAGCTCTGTCCCAGCCCGGAGCTGGCAGCGAGCAGGGCTTTGAGGCTGTGTTTTGGGACCTTACCGGAGGTTTCCCCTTGTCTCGCCTGTGCGCTGGGAGCCCCGCGAGGTCCTTCCACGCCTTGTCCCAGAGCTGTGGCCACGAGCAGCCCTCGTCAGCTGTTCCGTGGGTCTGATTTTGGGGTGGTGCTGTGCGGAGCTGGGGGCTGGACTCTGTGATCCATGGGGGTCCCTTCCAACTCAGGATGTTCTGTTCTAATTTAGAAATGTGCTCCAGAAGTTTACTAACTTGCTCGTGATTTAATAAGGGTATTGTAAGCAAGAGAGACGTCTAGATGAAGATACAAATACACCTCTCTTAGGAGTATAGGTACCGGCAGTAGGTACAAAACACCATTAAACTTCTTGGTCATGTTGATGATTGGACTTGATCCTACAAGTCTTTTCCAACCTAAATGATTCGATGAGTCCCCTCCATGCTGAGCTCTCTAAAATGAGCAGCTCTGGCCCCTGCTGCGGGAACAGCTGGTCCCGGGGCCGCGAGCGCTGGCATGAGAGGGACGGCGCTTTGGGGTTAGGTGGGACCAAGGCTTCTGCGGGGCTCTGGGCAGCAGCGTCCTGGCCCGAGGGTGTCCCAGGCACCAGGGGCTGGGCTGCGTTGTTCCCGTGCGTGCACGCACATGGGGGCACACATGTCCCCCCTCCTTGCTCAGCTTCTTGCAGAGCCCGTGGGAACACAACTCAGCAGCACGGTTGCACAGGAGGAGCAGCTCCGGTCGCAGCAGAGTGCAATATCGTGCTTGAACGCTTGGAGGCAAAGCTGCATCTCCAGACAGGCAGACGTGCAGCGGCGCAGCTCCACCTGCACGTCCCTGCCCAGCGGTGGGAGCTGAGGTACCCTGGGGCTGCCGGCACGTGTCCAGAAGCACCTCCTGGCAAGGCCTGCGAGCACAAACCAGCCTCTCTCCCCCTCTCCTGAGCTGCATTAAATTCCTCTAAATTAGGGAGCGATGTTTTTTAAGCACGGTGTGTGCCGGGAGGGGTTGCTGGCTGCCAACTGTTCACAAAAAACATTTTTTCCTCCTTTGCTTTTCGTTTTCATCTCCCTCTTCCTCCAAGGCTGATATCAGGCCTGGGAAACTGCCGATGCTGCATCAGGGGAGCTTGGGCATCGCGGCTCCCACCTGCTCCCGTGTCCCCGTGGGTGGTGGGGACGGCGCCGCTGCCCGTGGGTGGCTTGGGGACACTGCAGGCACCTGGCAGAGCAGCCAGCGAGCGTGGAGGTGTTACCTGCCTCTCCAGGAGCATTTCCTTGGGGCACACTGGGTATTGTGGAGCCCAGTTTTGCACCTTCTCAGATCCAGCTGCGGGAGCAGCGTGGGGAAGGAGTGGCGGTGGGGCCCTGTGTCCCCTGGGGTGTTCTGGGGGGATGCAGCGTGGCCACGGAAGGCTCCTGGGGACGGCCGGTCCGGGAGCGCTGGCCAGCAGAGGACAATGCCGTGGTGGGTTTCCATCTCCTCCCAGCACAGTAGGTGCAAAGCCAGCGCTGGTCCAGCTCTGAGGGGAAAGAAGATCAGAGATGTGACGGATGCGATCACCGTGCAGGTGCGGGGAGGTGACCCGCGCAGAGCTGGGCGGTCGCACAGCCCCGGGAGGTGCTGCGCTGGGCAGCAGGGCAGGAGAGGGGTGCGAGCTGGTTTACTGGGGCGCCTCGGGAGGAAGGGACGTGCTCTGTGGCCTTGTCCATGGTGTGGGGTCAGCACCGTGGGGACGGAGGTGAGGACGTGCCCCTGCTGGGCTGGGGTCTCCCAGGGGGCTGCGCTCTGTGTTTGTTACTAAATACACACCAGCTGCAGCATCAGTTATGGATTAAGAGGGTTTCTGGCCCTAGATTTTTGGAACTAGCTGGGGTCCTGCCCTGAGCCCTCGTTCTTGCTGTTCTGGGGTGCCTCAGTGGGTGGTTGATGGTGGGGGGGGGATCAGGCTCGTCGGTATGGTTGACATGGCTGATGCCAGTGAATCTGCCTCATAGGTGGGGAAACCAGCACAGGTGAGGAGGCAGCACAGGAGCCCCCTCCTGGGGGCCGCAGCCACCACCCACGGGCTGGCCATGGCTCCGTGCTGGCCCCCGGCTGGCCGTGCTCCTCCTGTGCCCACGGCGTTGGCTTGTTCGGGACACTCGGTCCTTCCTCCCCTTCCCTTCTGCTGGAAGATCAGAAAGTGGAAATTTGCCGTATGGCTTCTTAATGACACGTCACTGTAAGTGGAGCGCTCCCAGATGCAAACGAACAACTTTATGCACCGAACGTGAGGCCCAACGGCTCGGGGGTGCTCTTTGCCTCGGTGACACTTCGGCAGATGCCCGGTCACGGCAGGACTCGGCTCTCGGCACACGCAGCCCCGGCAGGGCTCTGGGATGTCTTCAAGGTGTCGGATGTTTCCCATTCTCGGGCTTCGCAGGTGAGCCCTCGGTGGCAGCCCAGGCACCCAGAGCCCCGCTCCTGCCCCCGGGGGCTGGGTCCCTGCAGGTCTGAAGCACGGAGCTGCGCTGCTTGCGGGGCCGGGGCTGTGGTGTGGGCCGTTTCTTGGAGTGCTGTGCCCAACCCAAACGAGCATGGGAGACACTGTGCAGGACACCGGAGCTCTGCAGGTGTCCCGTGTCACCCTGGTGGGATTTTTTCACCCTTCGTCTGCTGCCTGCAGGCACAGAGCAGGCGCTAAATCCCTGCGATGGGACACGTGTCCTGCAGCCCCAGGAGGTGTCTGAGGAGGGGAGACAGGGCGGCAGAGCCGTCTGCCGCTGCTTCTTAACTAACGCTGGGTTTGATACAATAATTAAAACTGACTTTTGCATTAATTTTTTCGCTAATTGTTTACAAAAATGTTTGGGGTAATTGTCATAATTTTGCACAGAAATGATACGTGGCACCCAGCTGGTGGGTGGGAACCTGGTGTGGCGATGGCCCCGAGGCTCAGCTGCTGGCAGCAGCCCCGCCGCCTCCCGGGGAGGCTCTGAGGGGTGCCAGTGCTCGGGGAGGGGTCACCCGGGGTTGTTCTCCTGGCCCTGGGAGCGAAGGGGTCCCAGGTCAGCAGGGACAGCCTGCGGGGATGCGGGGCTGGCTCCTGCCCTCCTCGTGGGCAGGGTGAGAGGTTGGGGATGGATGGACGGATGGACGGACAGACAGATGGATGGATGCTGATGCCAGGATCCAGCCAGGTTGCAGTTCAGTTTGGGGAAGGAGTGTGGGGCTCAGCAGCCCCTTGGGCTCACTTTGCTGGGCCATGGCTCGGCAGGGGGGCAGACCCTGCACTTTCAGCTCTGGGTGGGTCCCACAGCAGCACCGCTCAGGCAGGGAGGGGAAGGAGGACCCGTAGGCGCCCCCCAGCTCGTGGGTGTGCGCAGCACGTCTGCTGCGGGACGTCGTGGGATGTGTGCCACCCCTGGGCAGCTCAGTGGAAAGATGCACCACCTTTATTTTATTTTTATGAATATCTGAATGGAAATTCGTCAGATGGCCTCAAAGGGGAGTAGCTCTGTGTCACACCACAGCCACCCAGCCCTGATGGAGCATCACGGTGAGCCCTATCCCACAAGCAAAGACAGCAAGAGCACCACTAAAGTCGTGGTTTAAGGCTGTGCAGAACAACCGTGGCAGAGGTTTAAGCAAGTTTTCTACCACCTAAGGTCAATTTTAGGATGGCAATATTTAAATTCAGGCCTGGGATTCTCACGTGCTGCTTCCGTGGCTCCTCTGCCTTCTTCCCGGCGGGCTGGGAGGGCAGAGCGGGCAGGGTCGAGCCACAGCGGCCCCGGCTGCTGCTTTTCCCTTCATTAGCATGAAATAAGCGTGCGGATTAGCTCCCCCTGCTGAGCCTATTGTAGGTTGCCAGTTTTCTGTACCAGCCAGCTCTATGGCTGTACAATGTGTAATTCGCGATCAATTTACCTGAAGTTAAAATACAAAGGAAGGGAGGAAAAGGGAAAAAAAAAGACTTTTCAGCTCAGCAGCTGGTAATACCTCAATAGCTGCCACTGTGGGCTATCAACTGCACTTTACAATCCAATATCTGACATTATTTCTTAGCCTCACTCGGTTCAGTTTCACCTCCATCCTGGGCAAATATTGACAAAGCTCTCATAATCCCGCTGGTGCCATCTCAGAGAACTTCATTTTGTCTGCAGTGTGCTTGGTGCCATCTTGGTGCCCTGGGTGGCAGCCAAGAGAGAAGAACACCAAGTTAAACTCAAAGGGGATGAGCGGCAGCTTGCAGACCCCCGGACAACCCCGATGTCCCCCAGAGGGACACCCTGGGTGGCACGGAGCGGTGCTGTGCCGGAGCACAGCCAGAGGTAGCATCGCTCAGTCTGGTGAGTGGCGAGAGTTTTGCTTTGATATCTGTGCCGGGAGGTTTTTTGGCACTGGGTTTTGGTGAGCGTGCCGAACCCTCCCACACCCACCGCTTTCATCGCTTGCCTTCATTTCAGCATGTGCGGTTGGTGCTGCATCATCTCCTCGTGTCTCCTGGATGGATGGGGGTCCTGGGGACGATCCTCGCTGCGCATCGGGGGCTCGGTGAGCGCGGTGACGCTGTGGGCACGGAGAGCTGGCTCCAGGCTGACGTCTGGAGCTTTGAACCAGGGGGTTGGGGCAAGACAAGGAGAAGGTCTTCGCTCGTCTCTGCTTACGCACAAGGTGGTGATGGGCGCATGGTGCTTGGGCTGAGCTGATGTCTCATTCAACAAAAGTCCATCACCAGTCAGCACTCAGACCCTGCTTCTTGTCCCTCGGGTACCGGGAGTGCCATGAGTGGCTGTGTCCTTTTGGGACATCGCTCTGCAACCTGGTGGGTAGAGCCGGGCCAGTGCCTGAGTCCAGGAGGTAAAATCCCAGCACTTGAGTGGGAAAGACCCATCCCAGCTCTGCTCTTGGGAAAGCGGTGTCCCCTGGGTGCCACAGCAAATCTCCTGGATGGCCACCCTGTGCCACACCGTGTGTCCCACCGCAGGGAAGGCGACCGCGCTGCGGGTGGAGCTGCCTCGGCATGGCTCCGCGGGACTGAGCGGGGCAGAGCTGGAGCTTTGCTGGTGTTATGTCCCTGACCAGCCCCTTGCGCCCTGTCCAGTGTGGGAGCTGCTCCGTCCCTGGCAGCGCTGGGCTGCGGGAAGCCTGGGGACAGCAATGCTCAAGCATGAAACATGCCTGCCTCCAGTCGTGCTTTCCATTTGTCAGCAACATGGGGGCTAAAGTCACCCATCTCCATCAAAAAATGTGCTTTTTATGCAGTGAGGTAACAGGATTTCTCATCTACAGCATCCGCAGCGTCTTCACCCAACCCGAATCCTGCCGCAGCGCACCCAAGGGACCGGCACGGGGGCACCGAGATGGATGTGCTGAGCCGGGAGTGATGGATGGATGGGATGGATGGCAGCAGGGTGGCAGGGGAAGAGAAAGCTGATCTCAATCGACTGGTTAACGACTTCATAAAGTCACTGACTTGTTGGCAGTGCCTGGCAGCTCATTTTTAACAGCAGCAGTCCTGTGCTCAGCCCCAAAGCTAGCTGCCTGGGAAATCCAAAACTCAATAAGCAGCTCTGAGACCGAAAGCAAGCTCAGTGTGAATCATGTTGCTGTCTTCCCTGCACCCCATCCATGCTCTGAATGCCCGATCCCTGCCATCCCCCAGTCTTGCTGAAGGAATAATGCTCTTCCACGCGGTGTTAGCACAGCCCCAGCCCTAGATACAAGTGGTGGAGATCCATGGGAGCTGGGGATAGCTGGCATCTGTGGTTTGGCCTGGACACGGCATTCATTTTCATGGCATGACACAGATCCGGCCCACGGAGAGTGACACCCCTGCCTCTGTTCTGTCCCCAGTGGGATGGATCCTTCCTCGCACTGCTTATCTACAGCACAGGTAGTGAATCATGTCACAGGTCAAAGAATGGTTCGGGTGGGAAGGGACCTCAAAGCCCACCCAGGGCCACCCCCTGCTCCCAGCCCAGGCTGCCCCCAGCCCCACCCAGCCTGGCCTTGGGCACCCCCAGGGATGGGGCACCCCCAGCTCCTGGGGCAGCCTGGGCAGGGCCTCGCCGCCCTCAGCGGGAAGGATTTCCTCCTTACATCTAACCCAAACTTGCCTTCTTTTAGTTTAAGCCCCAGCCCTCAGAGCATCCTCAGCCTCCTCTGGCCCAGCTCTGACAGGCCCACCCCTTTCTGTGCTTCAGGTGGGTTGTCAAGAGAGCAGATATAGTCTAATTTAATCATAATAATATAATTTATTCTTGTTAAAGTCCCATTGTGCTGCTTGGTAGGATGTTGGGTATCACCAGTGATCCTCCTGATATCTGCTCCTTTGATTACCCACCCCCCACACCCCCTCGCCCCCTCTCCAGCCCCTCCACAGCCCATGGTGGCTTCTCAGCACAGGGAGAGTTGCTGGAAAAGCCTTTACCCTGCAGCTCTGGCTTCATCGGCAGCTGCAAACCAGGACTTCGTGGTCTCATTTGAAACCATCACCCTAAAAGCTTTAAGTACTCTCATCCACCCGCCTGCATCCTCTCCAGGTCTCTCTCCTGTAACACCCCGGTGGAGCAGAACAGCTTCTGCTATGGGGGAGGCTCCAAAGAAAACAGGGTAAAATAGTAAAAATGACATCTTTGCTTTGCCCTAACTTTATAACTTAGTTCTGGGCACAGGTGCAGGAAGCATTTGCCTGTTTAATCAGCCAGCTGCCAGCAGCCCGGCAGCGGCGGGCCACGTGCTGGAGATGCAGGGCTGCATCCACGGCGAGGTGCTAGTCACGGAACAAAAGTCTCTTCAGTGCGGCGGTGTGTGGCAATACACACTAATTAAGACAAATGTAATTACTCAGGCTGCAACTCATACTTAATGAATTAGAACCAAAACGCGGCAAACATGAGGAGAGAGGGAAAGGCAGGCTGCGTGCCTCGCACCTTCCCCGCCCCAGGCACCTGCGGTGCAGCCAGAGCTCTGTCTGGGGGAGAAGGGTTTTTTTTGGAAAAAAAGACCTGGTGGTGCCCTTCCGCTTGGTGTGAATGTCGGGAGGAAATGTTGGACGTGACACAAAGAATTGAAACGACGGAAATCTGCGCTGTGAGGAGAGCCGGTGCCAAACAGTGCTCCCGAGGGAGGTAATGTCCCTTCCCTCTTAATTTCTTAATAAATCCATTTTGATTAATGCTGTTACAGAGGGAATACTATTATTACAAATAAATTGCTGATGGCAGAGCTGCTGAATTAATAACACTGGGTACCACTTAACTAATTAGTGGGTGTTTTCAACAAGACCATTATCCAGACGCATTAAACCATCGCCTTGTATCGCGCTGCCCTCCAGGCTGCCTCAGCCGCAAGGAGATGAGATGAGATGAGAAGCGTTTTCTTTTTGCCCCAAAGCCACCTTGCCTTGTCCTTGTTGTTCAGCTGAGCTGCCTGGTCGTTGGTGGCACCTCAGCACCAAGGGCAGCGTTGTTCCAACACCTGTTTTTGGTTGTTTTTCCCACCTGCAATTAGCAGGAGGCTTCCATAGCTGGGGCAGGGGGTTGCTGGTTGGCAGTGACGTGCGGGGAAATCCTGACAGCAGCCGGTATGTGAGGTCATGGGAGAGTGGTAAGTGCTTAATGAGCAAACTGCCTTCAGACAGCAGCTGGAGGAGCATCAGTGGACAAGAGATGCAGGAGCATCCACAAACGTCAGTGCTGCACTGGTCACCAGCACCCTGGGAACCACCTTGCCTTGGGAAATGCATCTCCTCCTCTGGCCTGGGAGCGGCGGGCAGCCTCGGTGCATTCAGCACGCTCCATGTCTAACTGAAATCAAGACCCAGGGGGGTGGGAAGGCCACCTGCTGCCACTGGCAGGGCCTCCCCAGGTCGGTGCCACTGTCACAGGGGTGGCCGTGTCCCCGTCTGCCATTGTCAGGCAGTTCTGGGGGCTGGGGAGGGCTGAGAGCCTGCCACCTCTGGGCGGGTGGCACGAGCTGCGGGTTGTGCATCGGGGTGGAGATGGCAGGGCCAGGCAGCTGTGCCTTCCTCCTCCTCCTCCTCTTCCTTCTCCTCTTCCTTACCCAGCCCCGTGACTGCTGCCGGAGGGCTCCCTGCAGTGGTTTCCCATTAAGGTCTACTTAAAATTCAAATGCAAATAAATTTTTAATTTCCTTAATTAAAGTTATTTTCTCATTAGAGCTGAACAATGGGCTTTGAAGAACAGAAGTAATAGCTTGTGCTTGGCCACATCGGAGGGGACAATGCCTGCGGGTTCGGGGAACTGGAGCTCAGAATCCCTTGCACCTCCAGCCAGCAAAATTCACCCAAGTGGCTGCTTAATGTGGCCCCACAGCAGCTCCTGGCTTTGCAAAGGGTGAGGGCGATGGATTGCTTCCAGCAGCTCCAAAGCTGCACAGATGGCCCAAAGCAAGGGCCACAGGCAGGGTTCTAGTTTGCTGTCTGGTTTTCTCAGCGTGACCATCGTGCTGCTGAGAGGAAGGACAGACATACCAGGACTCTGGTGTAATGTGAAAAACAAAACAAAATGGGAAGATACATAACAATGATATAAAATGCATTTAATCGCTCTTGCTGCCCATTCATGGCCCAGTGCCTGGACTCACTGAAGATGCTGTGGCGAAGCAGTGGATTAGATCAGCTCTGCACTCTTCTGAGCTGGCTGAAGGACTATGGGGTGAAAGCAGAGGTGCTCAGGCTCAGAAACATCACCGCTCCTCCCTCTGCTACTCTCCCATCTGCTCCCAGTGTCTCCCCTGCAGTGCCCTGTCTTTGGAAGCTTTTAATCTATTTATTTAAATTAATAATAATTTGCCCATTAAAATGCTGCAGATCAATGAGTTATTCTTAGTGAGGTGAAGAGCCTGGCATGTTCAGCTTTGGAGAATTTATTACCTCGTGCATTTGTACCTCTGGCGGCACACTTGTTAGATGCTGTACGCAACATGATTTATACAATCACTGCCACTTGTAGCGATACAGCCTAGAATAATGAAAGAGCAATTGTGTAAATCATTTATTAATTATTACTGAAGGATTTATGCAGGTAAGGGGCACCTTCATGTGAATTGTTGGCAGTTTTTTGCCAGCATTTACTGCACTGACAAAAAAAAATTGACTAATGCATCCGGCTCACAGGACGAGCTCCTACAGGTGTGGCCAAACCAGCCCCCCCGCAGTCCCTCCAGCTCTCCCCAAATAAGAGATGTCCCAGGGTCCCTCTCTGCCTTGCTGGGATTTGGGCATGCAGCCCCCAGTCTGACCACAGCACATCTATGCTTATAATGAACAGGTTTCCTAATTAATCCTCATTTCCAGTCGCAGCCAGGATGAGCTCCATGACGAGCACAATGCCATTTGCTGCAGATGAACTGTGCTTTGGTGGGAATTCAATTACACAATTTTTCCTCGCTGAACATAATGCATTTTGACGATACAGTGGTTTCAGTGCTAATGAGATGCATTTTAACTGCTGTGAAGACTGTATTTCTCCCTGCACTTAGTACACAGGATCCACATTAATTACAGTTTCAGTGGAGAAAAAACCCCCAGAGTTACTACCTACATTTTACTCCCAGTAATAGCAGTTTCCTCGCATTGCCAGTAACGTTATGGATTCACTTTTAAGCTGCATTTTATACCAAGCAACTTGATCATGATAGCAGGGAGAAAACAATTCTGCTGTGCTTCGACAGCTCGCTCTCCATCATAAAGGGGTCATTTATGGCAGGGAGATGAATCAGATGCGTTCGAGTCGGAAGATGCTCGAAATAAAAGCATGTACAGAAGTTGTTTTAGGAGGCTGTTGTAAGGCACCGGGGGCTCAGTGCTGAGTTAAAGCAGCGGCTGGTGGGCTCACCCAAGGGTGTCCATGCCCTGGGATGGGCCTCATGACCAGCACAGCCCTGCAGCAAAGTCATGGCTTTTATCCCAGTGACAAAGCTCGTTTGCTCTTTGATTTATTTTTGAACATGGAGTTGCTCTAAGTGGTGTGCATAGGAGATTTCCAACCTTTTTCTCTCCAGCCCTTTCCCTTGCTCTGCTCTGGGCCAGGCTAAAAGAGGAGCAGTTGCCAGCTGTGCGGGCACATGCTGAGTGAGCAGTCGGCAGCCAAAAGCACTGTGGAGATGCTTAATAAAAGATTGATCCAAAGCGCTGCAGCATGACACAAGTCACTCTGTGACCGTTTAGCACCGAGGCCTCATCCATTAATAGATGAAAGTCATTTTGTAGCTTTCTATAATGAATGATGAAAAACCGAAAACAATTATTTCTGCTAATCATTCATGAATTTATTTAAGGGTTTATATATCAATATTTATATCTGGAAGAGCCCAAGCCAGAGTTCCACAGCTGGGTGGTGGTTGGCACCAGGGCAGATGACGAATAACCAGGGCATTTGTCAGCTTGGCAAGGCAATTCAAATCCTGCTTTTGTGGCTGGAGGAGAGAGCTGAGCAGAGGAGGATGCGGTCTGCTTTGGAAACCTTGTGAGTCTTGAGACCCCTCCTGCAGCCCTGCGTTCAGCTCTGGGACCCCCACAGAAGAAGGATAGGGTCCTGTTGGAGTGGGTCCAGAGGAGGCCACGAGGATGATCAGAGGGCTGGAGCACCTCTCCTACAAAGACAGGCCAAGGGCGCTGGGGGCGCTGGGCCTGGGGCAGAGAAGCCCCCGGGAGAGCTCCCAGCGGCCTGCCCGGGCCTGAGGGGCTGCAGGAGAGAGGGGAGGGTCCCTGCCAGGGGGTAGGGACAGGACGGGGGGGGGGTGGCGTTAAACTAGAAGAGGGCAGGCTCAGGTTAGATGTGAGGAGGAAATCCTTCCCGCTGAGGGCGGCGAGGCCCTGCCCAGGCTGCCCCAGGAGCTGGGGGTGCCCCATCCCTGGGGGTGCCCAAGGCCAGGCTGGGTGGGGCTGGGGGCAGCCTGGGCTGGGGGCAGGGGGCCCTGACCAGGACAGGGGGTGGCCCTGGGTGGGCTTTAAGGTCCCTTCCCACCCAAACCATTCTGTGATTCTGTGTTTGGGGGTGGGTAAAAGTGTGCTACCATGTACCAAGTCTTACTTTCTTATTTGTTTCCCCGAGGAACATCTCATCCTACTTTTTCCTTCATTCCTTTTTTTTTTTTTTTTTTTTTTTTTGGCATTAGTGGTTAAATCACAAGCTGGACCCCACAGCCCTGTTGCGCCCATGTTGCAGGCTCCCTGTTTGCTGACTGAAGCAAGGGTTTTTTTTTAAAGGGGAACAGATTTTCCAGAGTCCTCAGCACCTCCAGTGTGCTGGAAGTCTTTGGAGATGTGACACCAGACCTTGAAATTACGAGTCCTTTTGGAGCCCCAGGGCCATGCTTCAGGAAGCGATGCCCTGGTACCTGGAGGTGGAGGTGGAGATTGCACCTGAGGCAGGTATGTGGTGTCCTCTGCAGTGGTGATAGCTGGAAAGGTGATGATTTTGAGAGCCATGAGACACACACAAGGCATCCCGGGGCCCTAGGAACCCGAAACCTGGGGACGGGGATGAGCTCCGGGTGCTGGCCATGGCCCAGGCACAGCGCACTAGATGGAGCTGCAGGACTGCTGCTGTCTCCAGCCCTGATCAGGGAGGTGTCTGGACACCAGGAGGTGACATGGGTGACCTGTGTGGGGACAGCAGTGGCCACCCTGCTCGTCCCAGCAAAGCCCCTGTGACACGTTAGCCTGACCTCATTTGATGCCTGCTCTCTTGTCTGGTTCTTGGCAAAAGAAACTCTCCGAAATGGCCCTGAGCTGAGGACGCCATTTGGCAGGTACCATAAGGCAGATACTTTTTCTCCCTTTAGCAAAACTCATTGGAGGGTGTGAGGACATTTGACTCATCTGGGTCTATCTGGCCTCTGAGCTGTCTTTAAAAACAAACAAACCAACACAAAACAAAGAAACAACTTGCTAACAGGGTCAGGTAGTTCAAATTCATATATTTCTGGCCTGGCAGGAATCTGTGAGGGTTTAATGGCAACCAACAGGAGACACTGGACCAGTAATTAAGGAGATGGTGATGAAAACAAATCAGGTGAGTGGTTGTGGTGGAGCTTTTCATCTTGTCTGTAGTCCTTGGGTGCTCAGACAGGCGTGCTCACTGGAAAGATTTTTTTTTTTCCTAAAGTCCATTTATAAGAGACTCAAAAAAAGAGATTACTGCTTCTAGAATGGGGAAAATGACCCCCACAGTGAGGCTCTGGCTGGCTCTTCTTGCTTGTGTGTCTGAGCCCATGTGGCACCGTGCTGAGCTCACCCCTGGACCTGTGCTTGTGCGGCCTTCTGTTGTATCTCAGCCCAGACTCTGCTCCCAGGCAAGGCTCAGTGTCAGAAATTCCCAACTATCTTTTGTTTTGGGGGGGTGAAACTTTGATAGTTTTGTGGCTGTAGTTGTGGACTATGGAAATCTCTCATGGATTTGTGTCAGCTGAGGAACCCTTTCCTGGAGGCAATGTCCTGGCCAAGGAAGGAGGAAGAGGAAGATGCTCCTCAGAGTGGAGATGGCGCTGGTGATGCCCTCACTGTCTGGTCTCTCTTTGGGTGCTGAGGAGCAAAAGCCAGCAGGGTTTTTAGGCTGGACAAGTGGCTGGTTGTCTGTGGCTGGGCTGTGAGTTAGGCTGAGGTCCTGTGGTGCAAATCCTGCCCCAGTGTGGGTGCAGAGCAGTGTCTCACCTGCGGACACTTCTGCTTTTGGTAACTATTGAGCTTCTGCGGGGGAGTGGACCTGAAGGTCCATGAGGTCAAGTGTCCTAAGTCATCCCAGACTGCTCTATTCCCTTCCACCCTTTTCTCCCCTCAAATGTAGGTCTACTTCAGGGTCTTTGTTGCAAAGAAATGGTAGCCATCTGTTCAGCCTGCGTGAACTTCTATTTTAATTTTCATTTTCACATCCTCTGCAATAACCATCTCTTCTGGGAAGAGAGAATACCTTGCAAATGCCATATGTCCAGAGTTGTTCTCATTGTAGTTCCCCAAAAGGACTTGAAAATCTCATAAGCAACCTGGCTTACCCTGAGTATCAACCTGGTCTCATTCACCAAAGGGGGATGAATAGTTTGTATCTATTTCAGAGAGGCAGCTGTGGTTTTGATATTTCTGTGAGATGAATTGAACCGTGACAAGTTTTGTGGTTCACCAACTCCAGAGGTTTGGCCATAGAAATTTTTCCTCTTATGCTACTTGAAAGCAGATGGCAATTTATTCAGTAGTCATGTTGGAATAATGTGTGTTTCTGTGCCTCTCTATATGGATGGTCAATAGGGAGCAGTCCATCTTCATGTAATTTTAGGTACCTTAGAGGATCCAAATGCAAAACCCTGCACTTGGGGATTTTGTGTAGTTTTGTGGCCCTCTTTGGAGGAGCTGGGGTCATAAAGTAGTGACTAGAATTCAGGGGGACGTAAATATCATATTTTCATCTGTGGCAGCTATAACCTTGCTTGAATATAGTTCATGTTATTTAGAGGGAATATGGAGCCATTTGGCGTATTTCATCAACCTGAAAGTTGCAAGACAGGATAGAGGAAGGAACTCCAATAATGGTATAAACTGTGGAAAAGATCTGAAAAGGCAGCTGTATGTCCTCTGACAGAAAAAAAATAAAATGTTATTTTCAGGCCTTTCTAGGAGGTTATTTACGGAGGAATGGGTACTCCAGCATTCTCTGGAGCGGGGCTTGTGGGAAGAGCCATCTTTTTGCCTTCATCAGAAAGCATCACACAATGTTTTACTGACCTTTAGCTGGGATGAGCTGGAAGCCTGGCTGAAGCAGCAGGGAGTGATGGTGTCCAAAGACAGAAGACTAACTGGGGTGCATGGGACGTGTTAATGCTGGAGTGGAGATCTGGAGAGTCCTGGCTGTGCTGCAGAGTGACAGAGTGCCTGGTCCTTGGAGGGACATTCTGGGGCTACAGGCTCAGGCTCGTCCTCTAAGCATGGCTGTATGATACATTACTGTCCAGTTCTGGGGCTGTCTTGTAAAAATGAAAGTCCCATTTCCCACTGTCCAAAGTAACCATGGAGATGGTAGGCACAAGGTAGGTCTAGAACAGGTGCAGTACTGATACACCTTCCTCCACTCCAAGGTCAGCCATCCTTTTTGGGCTTTTAGGGAGTCAAATCATAGTTATGAATAATTTATTTTACAAACTTTTCAACCGTCAACAAAGTGATTTGTGAACAAATGTTTTCATTACTTGGCTGGCTATAGAGATGGATGAATAATATCCATCAAATAAATTATTCATCTTTTTCTCTCCTTGCCATCATCAGACAAATTCTTTGTAATTTATATCTTTTCATTATTCATCTGGCTATAAGAAACAGACATATTAGAGGTGGGTTAAGGGCTGAATCTGTTTTATTGAAACTAGTGACAAAGTTCTTGCTGATACTGGAGACTGTACCAACACAGACCTCATCTCACATAGTCCAGATGCCCTCCAAGCAGTGATGCTCAGAGTGGCTCCATGCCATACTGTCCTGCCTTGATACCTCATCCCAAGCTCCTTAACTTCCTCTGATCAGTCTGAGGTTTTCTTGGGCTACTTCTTGCCAGAAAGCATGTGTTGGGGCGGATGGCTGGTGAGTTGTGTCCTTTGGCCGGGTCATGGCTGGAGCTAATGGACGTGTGCTCTTGGAAGGTGCAATTCCTCAAAGGCCACTGGTGCACTGGAGTCCAAGGACAATGGAAATGATGGGGATTAGTGGTTATTTTGTCAGCTTTTTCATCATCTTACATAAGCCAGAGGTCAGAGGCCATGGTCCTCCCTTCCCAGCTCCCACTTCGCTGCCTCTTCCTGCTGCATTTGCCCTCGACGAAGCCATGCCAGCAGGCTGGCCCAGGGGGCAGCCACAGCTTGGCAAGGGAGGTTTGCACTTGCTGTTGTGTCTTCCAAGGGCAGGATGCTGCTGGCTCAGGTGGCTTTTGAGCGGGAAATGAGCCTGTTTAAACTTTTAGCTCCTGGAGCTGGTGGGACTCCATGAGAAAGGGGCCACCAAAGCTGGGGCATCAGGCCTGCAGGGGTGAGGTGTGGCGAGCTCTGCCACACCTCTGACTGGTAGCTTCGTTTTTTGGCTCCAACATCTTTTAAAACAGGCCTGAGATTAGCAGAGGAAAGACTCGTCTGACTGAAGGGTTGGTGTTTGACATGCTTGGGGCTTTGTGGTTTCCTAGCAGTATCCTGTTCAAAATACACAAGCAGGGATGCAGGAAGGGTTTCCAGAGATACGAGAGGAGGGAGGGGGAAAGGACTTCATTTGGCTTCCCTACAAAGAGATGTGAAGAAAACCACCACACAGAAGCTGTCTGAATGGACAGACACAGGACGTATCTGCGGCTCCTGCTCAGAAGTGACCTTTCTCTTGTTCACCTGATTTACAAACGTTATGTTGTTCCATAGCCTGGTGACTGAACCAGTTTCAAGTTTCAAACTTATGCTTTTTTTTGCTTTATTCCAGTTCTGAAAAATGTATCTGCGATTATTTTCTCTTTAAACTGCTGGGAAAAGTGTTTTTCAATTGCTGTCCCATAACTCAAAGAAATGACAAGACAAAATGTTCTTCAAACTCTTTTTCCTCTCAAAAAAGTTCAGGCAGACAGGCAAAAGTAGAAAGTTTCTCCTTTAAATAGTGAATAGCTGGAAAAATATGCAAAAAGCAGAAGTGCAACCTTAGCTGGAGGGTGCTGTGCCAGGCACCTCCTCTCTCTGGTCAGAGAGAGGACACACAGACCTGCTCCTGGTGCTGAGCAGGTGAGCCCACAGCTCCCATTCCTGCCGGGTGCCCCCATGGGCTTGGTGGTTGTGTCACGGGCAGGGCACACACTCAGTGCATGCACATTCAGCTGCTGAAATCTGTGTGTGAGCTGAAGAAAGCAAATATGGCAGTGAGCAGGGGACCTTCATGCCTAAACAACACCTTGGAGTTTGATTTGTGGAATCATTTTAATTTTTCCTTTTTCCACCTTCCTGCCAGCTCTCTGGTCCAGGGGACATATCCATCTTCATGAGCTCTTTTGAGCTCAGAAATGTATTTCAGCAGGAATCGTTTGTCTTGTGCACCTGCATGGGATGGGAAGGGAAAACAGAGGGGCTGTGCTCTGCAGGGGAGTGCTGAAGGGGATGTTTGCTCCTTGCTTTCTATTTGCCTTTGACTTGGCACCTGGGGCACCTGCTGCTCTCCTGGGTGTGCAGGGGCCCTCATCCAGTCCAAGAACTGATTCTTGAAAGGACAGTGCTGTAGAGGCTGTAAGTTTTTGCTCAAAATGAAGCCTATTTCAGTCTCCTTTTCAAAGATCAATGGGTTCTGGGAGCAATCATGGGGAACAAGGGTGTCCCAAGCCTCAGCTGGGGAGCTCACCTACTTCTCAGGATTCCTCAGTCTGGCATTTCTGATGTGCTTGGGGAAACTGTTTTTTTTTTTTCTTCTTGTTTCTCCTCCTTCTAGTAATTGCAAGGAAAGATCCTTGTGACCAACTTTTCCACGTGCCGTTCTATGTAGAGGTCATAGATGTGGAGCAAGGGGCATGAGCCTGACACGTACTAAGGAGGGGGCATCCCAGCAGCAGGAGCTAGAGCAGACCTGGGGAGGAGTGGTTGGGCGCAGTGGCCAGCCCCAGGGCTTGCTTGCACGGGGGCTGAGCCTGCTCCCATGCAGGAGTGTGGTGACAGCTTTGCCGTGGATTTTATCTTCCTGTGGGTACCTGGGCATCACTCTGGAGAAAAACAGATGGCTAAGTGCAAGGTGCAAATGCACACATTTTGGGAAAGGTGTGGCAACTTAAACAGCTTGCCTGTATTAAACTGCCCTGGGAGCCTTCCCACACGGTGCACATGTTTCAGTGCTGGAGCTGTGATCTCCTGCTGATGGGTGGTAATTAGCAGCTCCTGGGAAGAGTGGAGGGCACTCCTTCCTGAACGAGCTCAGATGTGATCCATACATGCCCATCTGTTCCAACCTTTAATTAATGTGCTGCGTCTGAGTACTTGAAAAACCTTAGAAGTTATCCCAAAGTGGCTCATGGTCCTGTTTGGATGGGACTACAGAGCTTAGGCACTGTTAGATATGTTTAAAAAGATTCAGTGAGCGAAGTATTTCCAGAGTTATCTGGACAATACTTGAATGTGACAAGCTAAGACTAGGTTTTCATGGCTTCATTATTGCATTTGTGCCTTTTCTCTTATCATTCCCTGTTGTTTTTTCTTCCCCCATGTTCTACCTTCAGTTGTGCGTCTTCTAGAGATGAAGAGGGAACAAATGCTCTTTTTTTGAGCTTTAATAGCAGTAACCTGATCTGGCCGAGCATGTGGCTCCATGGTCATTTGTATCAATTCACCAGAAGGGTCAGTTAATGGGGGAGAAAAATGACAAAATGAGAGCAGGGGCTTCATCAGCCTCTGAAGAGACTGTTTGTGCCGACCTTGCTTTGCACCTTCCCATTTCTGCTCCTGCTGGGCGCCGCGTGCCAGAGCTGCGGGAAGGCAGACGGCCTCTCCCAGGCTCCCAGAGAAGACTCGGCTGCAAAGAAGAAGAGAAAACCAGCAGTGACCTGCTTGGAGGCACAGGGCGAGAAGCGAGCAGAAGGGTGCCTGCAGGATGGCGGCAGAGCACAGGATGCGGTGGGGTACAAGCAGAGGGAAGCAGGGGGGAACTGTGGTGGGGACCGGCTTCCTGCAGCCCTGCTCCTCCCTGGGGCTGGGCCCACACCCAGGAGGTGAGGGTGGTGATGGCTCTGGTGCCAGTGGGGAGCTGTGCAAGTAGCTCTCGGAGCACATCCCCTCACTCCATGTGGAAGTTCATAATCCGTCAGAGCGACTGTGATCCCACCAGCTCAATTTAAATAGTCCCTTCTAAGGCCTCCTTTTCTGCTGACCGTCTCCTAGGGCAGAACCTTTCTGTTTTCAGGGCCTGTTTCTTCTGGTTTTGTTTTTCCGTGGATGTTCCAGCAGTTAAAGGCCATCTTCTTGGGTGCGAAGGGAAGTGCTTGGAAATCAGAAATGCTGATGCCATGTGTGTGTGTTTGTTAAAGCATTTTCTCTAATCGCTCTCTTCCTTTGCTGCTGCTGCAGTCCCCTCTGCTCCTCTGTAATCAACTAAAAAGCTGCTCCCAATAGCCCTGAAGAGCAAACGAGAATTAATCAAGCTGTGCCACAACTCCTTATTTGCGGATGGCCTGGTGCTCTCTCCTCGCCCTGATCGTCGTGAGTGTTGTGGGAAGGAGTGGTGGACTCGGCTCCCCACTGCCAGCCCTCTGAAGTCGATGCATCTCATCAGAATTGATTTTTTTGGATGTTTGGCCAAGGCAACTGAGAGAAGCAGCCACCCACAGAGGGCAGCTGATGTAATTTGGAGATTGGAATCTAAAGATAGCTGTGTGGCTCTTGGGGGATGCCTCCATAGCTTCTAGAAGCCCAGGGTGACTGGGTGAGGTTGGACACCAAGTGGAAATTGGCATCATCCAGTTTTATGTCTCTTCTGTGGTTTGTCTCACTGGTTTTCTAAATCTGAGAAAAAATCTGTCTTCAGATTTCTGTATCTGAAATGGTTGTGAATGCTTGTCACTCAAAAGTGCATATATTTCAACGTAAAACCTTCCAAGAGGAGTCCAGGTAACTAGCTTGGACAGAGACATCTGAGTGTTAATATCTGAATTTGGACAAATGTTTCTTCCCTAGTGCTAACTCAGCCTCCACTGGGCAGCTGCGGGCAAGCTACATGCACCTATCTAACGCAGACATAAATTCTCTGTTCTTTCTAGCCCCCCAAACATGATGTGAAATGCTATTTAAAAATGTTTTACTCTGTAAAACAACATACTGCCCTGCTCTCCATTCACTTTCAATTTTATTTAACTTTCTTCACTGAAATGTGCTCAATGATCTCAGGAAATAATTGGTGAGCTTGTTAGACTAATGGGATTTTTATTTCCAAGGCTATAGATCAAACAAGTATGCCTGAAAATTCATTATACATGCAGTGTGCACTAAATAATTATTCCTGCCCATGAAAGTGCTGGAGGAGAGACTATGACAAGGTATAGCTTTAAAAAAGCTGCTTGATTTATCATTTATAAAGCAAAGTTCATATTGGATGTGATAGTTAAATATTCAGCAAATAATCAGTCACTTGATTAGCCCAGGTGCAGGAGGAAAGCCCACCAAGGATGGTGCCTTCTCTTATTTGACTATATTTTCAGTCTGGGCCTGAACAAAGCTCCTCTCCCTGGGCTCACTTTCTTGTAGTCATCCTTGCATTTATTTCTACCGCCCCCATACACCTTTTTCTGGGTGAATTTTGCCTTCAGTGTATTTGAAAATTGCAACTTGTTTTCACAGCTTTATCTGCAAACTGAGATGTCCTAAGGATACTTTTTGTGTCTGTGTCAGATGGAGTTCTCCACTCTGCTACTCTTCTATCAGGTATTTAGTATGTGCCATTTGTAGAGGTGGTTAAAGAGACTTGAGATTCATTAACACTTTCCATAGAAACACTTTTTTTTTTTTTTTTTATAAAAAAAAGAATACCATTTTGTGGAAAAAATGATAGATGTCTGGAATATGACAGGAGAGTGAGAAATAAATGAAGAAACGTGACGGAAAATCAAAAAGGATCAAAATTCTGAGCTGTTAAATCCTTCAAATGAAAATGCTTGATAAATATTGGAAAAACTTGAAAACAAATCCCCAGCATAACTTAAGAACAGGAAGGGGAAAAAAGGTAATTCTCTTTTTTCAGGCACTGAGCTCAATCTGAAGTAGCATCATTTAAGTGTTTTTTTTTTTTTTTTTTTTTTTTTTTTTTTCTTCCCCCAGCCTGTTTTGTTCACCTGGTATTTGCCTTCTGGGTCCTCATTCATGTGGCTGGCTGGCCTGACCCTGAGCAGGCAGGAGGAGGACCAGGAGGAGACCCTCATCTGAGGCTGCTCCAGATACCCTGTTTTTTTGTCAAGTGCCATTCCTGACCCCGCCGTGTGCTGAGGTTGCACAGAGCACAAGGTAAGGACTTGAATTTAGGTTTTCCAAGCCTAAGGTCTGACTTAAACACTAATCAGATATGAAAATCCATGCTCTTGAGAGCTGTGCTCTTGCCAGCGGCCACCTGGACACAGCCCATGCCCAGCTTGGATGCTCTGCTTGAAGCAGGAGGAGTTGTAGCTGGTTCTGCAGGTTCTGCCCATGGTGAAGTGATCCTTCCTTGCACTCTGGTGGGACATCTTCTGGCTGAATCGTGATGAAGCCAAAGTCACCGTGAATGTCACGGCCTAGGATGAATCCTCTTGGTGTTTAATCCAGCGTTCAAGGATGGACTGTAGTTCATCAATCTTGTTAACCATGTGTGTGCTGAGCGAGGGGAAGGCAGTGGGTTTGATGGATCACTCCTCATGCTACGGAGTAAGTGGATAACTAATAGGTAAGCAACACATTTTTGGCTGGAGTGTGCCTGCTGGGGTGGGGGGAGTGGCTGCATCCATCAGCTCAGGAACACTCCCGGTACCTCATGATGTAGGCCTTTGGGCACACGCTGCTACCAAATGGTTGCAACTGCTTGTGAATAGCTTGTTGGGCAGATCACCCTAGGCAGTTCTTCAGAAGACCACAGCAGTACCTCTTAGAAATCCACCCTCTAGAGCACAGTTTTTGACAAGATGCACATGGTTACTGTGCATACGCATGAGAAACAAGCAATCAAGCATACTAACAACCAGCATCATTAATTACTGGGCACGTCCCTCAGTTGCCTCTGACCTCTGGTCACAGCTGCAAAAACTGTTCACGTGGTGCAACAATTGCATTCAGAGGCTCAGAACATTCCCATCCTTTCATTTGGTGTGTGAAAGGGCGATGACAATATGCAGCCTCACAGGGAAATTCTAAAGCTTGACTAATTATCTGCAAGTGACCATGAAATTCCCAGCTGCAACACACTCTGCAAGTGTGAGGTGCTGCTTACAATGCTTTAAGACTGGTGTTGGTTTCATCCATGGTGCTTCATGACGGAATCTCCTCTCCCTCCAAACGTCCATTAGTGAAAAGCTTCTAGATGCCAAATTTCAGCACTGGAAGCCAAAAACAAAAACGAGAGCTGGAGCCCCTAATAAAGTTGGCCAGGAGAAACATTCCCTCTCCTGCTTCCATTTATTGGGCAAGTATTACAATGCAATACGCTCATAGAATTAAATATATATTTGAACTTGTCTTTTTGTGTACTTATGGGTGACAAATTAATTTAAATATTATTTATTCTGTGATTTTCAATAATTCATTGGAGTATGTTCATACCAGTAATTAGAACATGCAAAGTAAGAAACAGAGCTCATATAAATTATTCCATAGCATTCATTATTTATTTGGCCATTTATAGCTGTGCAAAATTTACTGAGAAAATATGTACATTAATTAATACATACATTACAATTTCATTAGTCTTACTGCATTTTTTTTCAACAACAAAAGATACTTAGGATTTGGTGTGTGAACAGCTAGGAAGGTTTGGCTCATGTCTTTTAAATAATTTAGATCTAACAAAGAGTTCTCTGATTGGGATCCAGGAGGAGCCGCTTGTGGGCAGCCTTCTGCTGGCCTACACAAGCAATGGGAAAGATGTTTTATCAAAAGCTGCTGCGTTTCCCGAGACAATCTGAGAGACCAGTTTTTGGCTGTGTTGTACAACTACTGGTGTTTGAATTAGTGTTGAACAAGAGAGAATCCAACATTTCAGGCCCTTTGCTTTAACTTCCTATAGCAGAAGGGTCTGTAGGGGAGCTTGGGTGCAGTTGGCAGGGTGGTGTCATTGCACATCCTCGGCCAATGTATGCCCGGTGGCTGAGGCCCAGGCCAAGGCCCTGGAGAAGACAGACAGGGGGGTCCTGGGGGCTTCGCTGGCCCCTGCTCCCAGCCCTGCAGACTTCGCTCAAGGCTTCTGTGAAGTCATTCCTCTTTCAATAGAGTGAGTCTGAAAAAAGTCATATACATCAACACTGATGCACAACTCAAACGATGGGGAATTTGTGCCAAGTGGATTAAAAAAAATAAAACAAAAACATAAATTCTTTTGTAGTTTGGAAGAGGAATGTTTTTAATCAATACCATAAAACCTGCTCACCTTCTTTACATCGTTAATGTGTCCACAGGATGATGCACCAGGAGATTTCCACATGAGCAAACTCCAGTCAGTGTAAAAAGGCTGTAGATCCACCATGTAATTTAGTGGTTCAGCTCACGCATAAAAGCTGTTATCTGGGGGTTTAATTATTAAGCAAAAGTGGAATTTCAGCTTTTGGAGAAAGGAGCTTCTTCCCTTTGCAGATTCCAGCTGAGGGCTTCCTCGCTTGGCAATACCGAAGAGGATTTTGCTATGTCCACTTAAGACAACAGCCTCTGAGACATATGCCCCGTGGGAGCCTCACAGACAGCAGTGTATTCAGAGAACATTGTATCTTGGACAGAGACAATGAACTATTCATGGAGAGTAATTCGTCTCATGAACCCAAAGTGTGTGTTTTGGATTGTGAATTACTAACAGAACTTGTGACAAAAGCTTGCTGTTAAATCTCATAGTTCCTGCTAGTCCAGAAGCCTGGCAAGTTCCTGGTCAGTGAGGTAATTTGGGTGGACATTGTCAACCTGCTCTGTATTGTTGGCTCATTTCTCATGGTTCTCCCTGTTCTGCATGCCCACGTGTCCCCCGCCACCCACTAGAACAGCGTGCTAAGGGACACACCAACACTGGATATCCTGTCTCTAGTGTACCTCAATCATGTTTGATTACGTGCCCTTCCTGCTCCTGCTAATGAACTTTGAGTGCCTGGGTAGGGGGTAGAAGTAAGGAATTGCTCCTCTTTGTGGCCGTGATGGTGCTGTTTCCCTCTGCAGGGGCTCTGGCTTGCTGTGCTGTGTAATGGGAAGCAGTGATGCTGTGTGTGAAGACTCATCTGGGTTGGTCACTGATGAAGAAAACCTTGTGAGTACGAAGACTTTAAAAGCTCACTCCATCTTTCCAAGCAGACCTGCTCCCACAACAGTATGCTGGCATGATTTCATGGTTCTTGAATGAACACCACAAATCACTTAAAGGTATTTAGAGTCTGGCCATGCATGTGCTCAGTGGGTGGAGCCCATGAGGGGGGACTGAAGGTTTGGGGGGAAACCGATGGTCTGCTTCCAGGTGGGCCTGCAGGTCTTTGGAGGGCAGCTGGGCGAGAGCCACGGGGCTCTGGGACACCCGGGTTGCCCATGGCAGGACCCTCCGCGTCCACCTGCCTCCACCCTGCAGGGGGGCACAGGCCAGAATCCTTGTAGCCTTCCCCAAATGCCCATCTTTGGGGGTTTTAGGAGCTTATAACCTAACAAAACCAAAGCAGCGCTGAAATTTGTGTGCGTGTGTGGTTTTTTTTCTTTGCAGCTCAGCTGCCAAGATGCAAAAAAAAAATAAATTGGTTTGGATCAACAAAAAATACGTTTCTTCTCACCACAGTGAAACACTGACCAATTTCCCATTTGACTCAACCATCTGTTCTGCAAGCATCTGACACTACATGGAGCTAAAGGTGAGAATCAGAAGGCTGCCAGGCAGGAGCCCTCCTCTTCCTCTTCCCCCTCACTGCCCTCCACCCAGGTAACTCGGAGGTTAGGGTGCTTCGGGGGAAACCCAAGCTTGCTTTTGCCTCCTTTCCTTGCCCAGATGTGGCATCCTTCTCCCGTGGCAGGCTGTTATTTGTAAACGCTTCATGGGTGCAGCTATTACAGGGTGTCTCATTTTGGAGTCCATGTCTCAGCTACTGAGTTAGAAAACAGACTTCCTCCTTATCTTCTGCATTAATGATGCCAGCATTGCAGACATGCCTTCCAGAGGAGCCTGGTACTTCTCATGGCAGATGGTGAAGGGGCTGGAAGTCCTCTAAATGAAATGGGGAGGAACAGGTGCGGACACACGACAGAGTCTATTTTGCCAGTGTCCTTAGTGCAAAACTTTAGCCAACATTATTCTGTGTTTTCTGAAGTTCATGTCCAGACCTGAGGCTGTTTTTGAGAAATGTGGATTTAGTTCTTTATAGAGGAGCATTTATTTTTCACAGTAGAGGGACTCTCCAGAGTATCGTGCTTGAGACAGAGCTTAAAAAATACGGTGCCTTGTCTTTTGAAAATGTTCTGAAGAGCTGCTGCATGGTTTCAGATGAGGGCCACAATTATGCTCTGGAGGTTGTCATGGGGAAGGATGCTGCTCAGTCTTTCTCTTTTCTTTTTACTGGAGTTGGCATGAAAATGGATTATTCTAAGCTGTCTCCCTGTCTTGCTGTCCTGTTTGTCAGGTTCCTGCAGTCACATTCCCTGCTTTTTTCATTTTCAGTTTTCATAAACTGCGCTCCTTTTCCTTGGGTTCTGGTGATTAATTGTGATGACAAGTGGAAATATTCCAAAATAAATCTGTCCTCATGGCCCTCTGCGAAGTCCACTGTGAGAGCTCTGTGCAGCCTTACCAGTTTGGAGGGAGATGGGGAAGCACAAGATTTATGTCAGAGCAGCTTTCACGTGGCGCCCTGTAATGCTGCAGTTGTTTGGGTAGGGGTTATGTTTTCCCATAAGGAGCAAATAATTTTCATTCAACCCAGGAAACTAAAGGAAACCAGGAGGAAGTCCTGCTTGTCAGGGGCTCCATGGATGTGCAGAGACCAGAGGGAGCTCCAAAGCTGGGCACTGACAGAGCAAGGGTGGGGTCAGAGCCAGAATTGCTCATGGTAATTCTTTTCAATGACTTCCCCACACTCATGGTCTCCACTTTCCAAATATTTTCAGTGCTTTTACAATGCAACACTGTTTTTTTTTGCATGGAAATTTGCCTTTCTAGTGCTGAAGCTTCCTCTCTGCCTGCATCCCAGCTCACTGTGTCTGATCCCAGAGGGGCAAGAAACCCGGCTGTGGACAAGAGCAAATTGCAGCCACCTCCATCTCCATCAGCTCGGTGTAGGAGGGAGGTTTGGCAGGGTGGGCTGTGGCAGTACTGAAGCACAGATAATGCCCCGGCAGCTTTTTGGGGCTTTCAAGCGGTTTTGGTTTTATCCCAGCAGAGTGAAAGATGAAAATGAACTCTAAGGACCACTTCTTCCCGGGGCCTTTGAGCCCTGCTCCTGAGGTGCTGTGCCACTGAGCTGGCTGGATTTTTGGCTCTCCAAGTAAAAGAAAGAAAATAAATTAAGAGAAAACAACAAAGAGGGTTGAAGAGGGAGAGTCTATATTTGAACCAATATGAAACCCAGGAGTTGGCGTGCAGCCCAGTAAATATTGGAATGACATTACCTGAGCTTAAAAAAAAGAATCGACAAATTGTTAAGCTTAATTTGTATCTGTAGTGGAACTGGGGAGCAGACACCATGGAAATATCATTATTTCTTTTAATCATTTTCTTTGGTAACAGAATCAGAAGGAAACAGCTCTGGAGAGACTCTTGTTATATTTTCTCTCCCTCCATCTTTTCTTTCTGATTCCCTCCACTGTTCCCAGCTCTGTCAAGACTGTGACAAACTTAATTACCAGCAAACAGTAGGAAATCCAGATGACATATCACTCTTTTTTTTTTCTTTTGACTTCATAAAGGCTTTCTAGTCTTTAATCTAAAGTGAGTAAGGACAGGGGCCAGATGGTGCTGGTCTCCAAGAACGGCAGCATCTGAATCCTTGAGATCTTCTTCAGAGTCAGAAAGCCAAAGATGTGGATAACTAAAACTTCCTGGGGCTGTGTGTTTCAGGGCTGGAGTTTCAGAAAACATGGTTGTGGTCCTGGGCAAACTGCTCCAGGTGTCCCTGCCTGAGCAGGGCAGTTGGACCAGATGTTCTCCAGAAGTGCCTCCCATCCTCAACCATTTTGCAATTCCAGGAGGGCCAGATTTGCAGAGCATCCCCACTCCTGTCTGGGGGGTTGTCACTCTTCTGGTGAAAGAGGACTAATTGCACTAATTGCAGGAGCGCTCACAGCAGCCACCGCAGAGCTCTGGGCTCTTGCCCCACGCTCCTGGCACCGGGCTAAGGCACGTGTGTTGCTCCAGCCTCAGCCGTGCTGACGCTGGGTTGGCCATAAAACACGAGCTGGGTGATGTGCTCTCAGTGAAGAGGGTTTTTGCCCCCAGGTGGTGCTTCTGGGGGTGTAGCACAACTCTAGGTCGTGTTCAGTGACTGGGTTTTGAATGATTAAAAAGAATTAAAAGAAAACTGCCATAAAATATTTTGAAAGAGCAATATAGAAAAGCTGCCTTTGAAAACCTCAAGGTAAAAACCTCACTTTAAAATGTTCAAAGGCATTTTTTTTTGCTTCAAAATCGGGCCCAACTCAAAAGAGAAATGAGTGAAAGGGAAATGAAAAATGGAAAAGGGTTAATAAGGGACATAAAATGCCAAATGACCTGAAATGCAGACATTTTTCTGCAATCCCTAGGAACAGAAACTTTATTTTCTTCCTCTCAGTGAATCCCAGGGGAGCGGGGATTCAGTGCCCTGCCGAGGTCCAGCGATCACAGACGGGCATGAGTGTGTGCTCTGGTGAATCACGGTTTAGCGGGGTCCATCCAACCCCGTTTGCAGTACAGCAGGGTGCCCTTGCTCTCCCTTCCCATGCTCAAGAAAACAATCATCCATGCGTAGAAGGCTACCGCTCAGCAGCTTTGGCAGGGGCTCTGGCAGCCTTGGGCAGAGGTCCAAGGTTTCCTGGTGGCCCCTCTGCTGTCCTGCTGTGAGCATCCCTCCTGAGCCAGGAGGGAGAGGGATCTGCCAAAATGCTGCTGCTCTTTTTATTTTATTTTTTTTCCAGGGGGGATTAAACACAAAAGAATTTAATTTCCGACCTCGAGGCAGCTTTCTCTTTTCCTCCCCTCTTCTCTAAACTACTAATGAAGCGGAGCAGCTCAGATAGAGCCATTTCTCTCTGCTGTAAACCAGACCACAGAGAAATCACTAAACATCTCATTTACCCGTCAGTCAAACAAAGCTGAGCGTGGTGCTAACTGCTGTCGGGATGCCCGTGCCTTTCCCAGAGGTGTGGATGATCCTGAGCAGCTCTCCGGATCTGGGGTTTTGCTGCAGGGCGGTCCAAGCTAGAGGCCCTTGGAGGAGGCAGCTGGGGGGAGGCAGGGATGGGGTAATAAGCCGAGTGACCCCTGAGGGACATCTGGGGAAGGAGATGGGGGGGACAGGGAGTCTTGGAAATTTGCTGCAGCCTTGGAAGACCCAAGGAAAGGAGCATTACCATGAGTAGAGCAGCTCTGAGTTGGCTGGGGTCCCTCCTTGGAGAAAAGGGCAGGAGGGAGACTGTGGTTCCCACTGCTCTGGGCTGCAGGGGGTGAGGGAGGGCTTGGTGGCTGCTGAACTTCACTGTCATTGTGAGCAACCACACCAACCCCCTCTCCAGGGGCACCTTCCCTGTGAGATGTGAAGTTTGGTACTTTGCACAGGTCATCTTCACCCGTTCGTCTCTCACCAAGTGGCAGTGCAGAAGCTGAAAGCGTAAATTACTTGTAATGATTGTAAAGTTTATTAGGAGTGAAATAAGTTGGTGGTGTCTATCTGCTTGCTGGTGGTACGAAGGAGGCAATTGCAGGCAGACAAGTGGTCATCTTCAATGGGAGGTGGCTGGATACAGCCCAAAGCTGGCAGGGCTACTAACATGCAGGCAGGCTTTAAACCAAGGAGGGTGGGAACCTCGGGCACTGGCCATGCATGTGTCTCTGGGCTGAGTGATGATGATGATGAGGAGAGATGTTCTGCAGCGAAAAGCATCGCGTGAAAGGCACGGCCATGACTGGAGACCCCAGCCAACTGCAGGAGCAGGCACGAGGTACCAGAGCTATGCAGGAAGGCAGACTAGGTGACCCCCAAGGTCCCTTCCCACCTGGATTTTACAATGTTAGTTATTCTTTACTTAGCACCCATTTCACCTGCTCGTTGCTCCCTGCTGGCACCAACTATGTGCTCAGAAGGGACCATGGGTGCCTTTGGCCACTGGAAGGGATGCAGGGACCTCAGCCCTACCAGGGAGAGGTGGAAGGGAGAAAGACCATTTGAGTGAATGTCTCTATTGCCTTTCTTTCAAAGGAAATTTCTGGAAACACCTCCAGGGAAAAGGTATATACTTTTGTGCATGTATGTGTTAAATTTTACCATTTTGAATCGAAATTTTTACTCTGGCCACAGGATAAAGCAGCAGCACTTGGAGTCCAAATGCTGTGGGTGTCTGAAGAGTCCATGAGCACTGGGGTGAAGGTGCTGGGGTCTCTGTACTTCTGCTTTTCAGAGTCCAGACCAATCCTCCAAGCTCAGGTGAGCCAGCTGCAGCCTGGATTGTGGGGAGCTGTGCTCCTGCTTCTGCAGAAGCAGGGAACCCCCCCTCCACTCTGCCCTCCTGCCACCCCACTGACTTATTCCAGCCACCCTCTGACCTGCCCAGGCTGTGTTTTGCATCACCGTTATTTTGCACAGCTTTGTCCAAAAAAAACCCTGGCATTTTCTTCCTTTTGCCAATGAAGACAAAGCTAATGTCGCTCTCAAATTAGCACCAGTGAATTACAAGTGCGATGTGTTTGTGTTTCCAGGTTACTTACAGATAAAGGCAGCAGCAGTGACCACCTACCTGCTAAGGGCTGCGGGGATCTTGCATTTGGGGGTGGTGGAGTGGGTTGGTGAATGTGTGTGTCCCAGTAAGCCAGCACGTGCTCTCCTCCCCACAACGTGACACAGCCTGGAGTGTAACGTGGTTTTCCTGCATTGCACGGTCGTTTCGGGGGGCTGCTTCCACTGCAGCCATGAACAGAGGGAGCGTGGTGAGCCCTGCCGGTGGGAGACACATTTTTGCTTGCTGCAGGTGGTGGTGATAAAGCTCCTGTGGGATGAGCTGCACAGCTTAGGGATGGACTGGAGATAATAACCAGGGCTCCAAAGGTCTTTAATCACGAGAGTGCCAAGCAGCTGAGGGGATCCCTGCAGGTCTCTGCAGGTCTCCGAGCTGCTCGCAGCTCCTGTTATCTCACCTGGCATGTGGGGAGAGGAGCCACCGGCAGCCGCAGCACTCGGTGGCATTTGTGGCTAAGTGGCTTGTTTTCCTGCCTGCAGACCAGCTTCAGATTAATGATGTTTTCTGCAAAATGTGCACCATTTACCCCCATTATAAACCCTCTCCTTGCCAGGAGAGCGCTCTCATAAATGAAGTGATCAATGTCTATGCTGGGTGGTTGTGCTACCTCCCAGCCAACGTGTGGCTGTGTCCCTATCATTATTTTAATAATACAGCCTGGGCAGCCCACTGCTGTTCAGGACGTGCCGAGATCTGCCACACAGACACCTCCTTCCCCCGTGCTCTCTCTGATGGAGATGGACTGCAGTGGTGGGGCCGAGCTGTGCAGCTCTCTGCAGGTGCCTGCAAGCACTCAGCTGTGCCACGAGACACCCTGCCAGTGCAGGGGCTTTGCAAACACGCACCAGGCACTGCAGGATGTATACAAACCCCAAACTCTAAACAACTGCACTCCCTTCTGCAATATTTTCCCCAAACCGACTATCTCCAGAGCTGCAGCCTTGCAGAGCAGCCCCTGCCTTTGTGACTTACGGGCCAGCTTCTTTCTCCTCCAGCAAATCTGTTTTCTGCCAGTGTTTGTTTTTCTGGGCACTGCTGCAGCTCAGAGCATGGCTAGGGCCTCGTGCCAGCCACGTTTCAGTAAATCATTACACGTAGCAGGATGAGGCAAAGAGCTAGGACAAGAAGACCATGGACAGTTTTGGCTTTGGGCTGTTGATCTCGGAACCCTCTCAAAGCATTAAAAAATCTGTTTGGCTGAAATCTTGGACTCCTGTAAGATGAAGAGGCAGCCCAAGGGTGAACACTTAGCAAGACTTAGCAATTGTTTCACTGCCCATTGGTTTGGGTGCAGGAACCACTGGAGAAATAAATGGCAGAGGTGTTTGGCACAGCTGGGGCACGTGCCACACTTCCAGACTTCTTAAAAAAAACAAAACAAACAAAAAAAACCACCACATTTTGTTACTTATAATTAATGAAATGAGGCAGTAGATGTGCAAAAGAAGAAAACAAATCTAAAATTCTCTCCGAAGCAAACAAGTTACATCTCACAATTTTATAAACCCCCTTTTTTTTTTTTTCTTTTTCTTTTTGATCTCACCAGACTCCACTCTGGCTGGCTATGAATTTAACCCGCTCCCTCTCTCTCTCTGGTCCTGCCTGTTCATGGCACAGCCTTAGGCCAAACCTGGCCTTCAGCAGCCCAGGGGACTGCCTTTCCTTCTCCTTTAACCTTTAAACTAGGTCTGTGTGTCAGGGAGCAGTCTCACATCACAGGCAGGAGCTGGGTGGGTACTTCAGGAACCATTTTTTCCTTGAGATGTGGGACACCGATTTGCAGAATGAGCCAAAGGCATGTTTTGCCTTTCAGTTGTGTTTTCTGCAGAGTCAGGCATTATTTTTTTGTTCACTGAGGCTGATGGCAAACTTTCCTTTTATTTTGAGAGATCATTGAAAATGAGGCTGAAAAGAGTCCAGCTTTGTGATCCGGGGCATCATTGTCTATGTGATATTGTAGCTGACAGAAAACTTTTACCCTGTGCTTCTAGGTCTCGCTGGTGGAGACTGCTCCCTCTTCATGCTTCATTTTCCCACTGTCAGTGTTTTCTACCACCTGCCTTGTTCTCTGTTCGCCTTAAGCTGAGACAAATTGCTCTGAAAGCCGAAGCCATGTCTGTTGTTGATCTCTCCTCTACACTAAGCAGGTTTGAAGCTCTCCTGGTAGGTGATGCTCCTTGCTGATGTGTACTGGATCTCAAAACAGCCTGTACCTTCCCTGAGCAGGCACTGGGGTTTGTTTTGGGAAGAAGACAGCCTACCTTTCCTCATATATTAACAGGGAAAAGCTGGAGGCTGTCCATCCTCTGGGGCGCTCAGAGGTGGCCTGGGAGGAGAGGAGATGCTCCCAGCACTGCCAGCAGCAACTGCAGGAGATGGAGCAGCACCTGGCCCTGAAAGGGGACATCAGGCAGGGCAGGGGGACATCGTCATGCATGACCCCGACCTCAGGAAAGGTCAGGCTGGGCTCACCAACGTGTTTGCAAGTGGCATCTTTCAGTAGGTATCCCTGTCTTATATGCACCTGCAATTTTCTCCTTTGTTCTGACCCCAAGAGCTGAGTTATAAGGCTCTTAAAGCATGCTCATAAATGAAAGAGTAAGAAATGGATCTGGGCTGTGCCTGATCAATAGCAAGCATTACCTGGTAGCAGTGGTTCTTGGAAACATAGAAAGACCTCACGATGTTCCTGCTCTTTGGGGAACAGTTTCTCCGTGGACAGTTTGGTTTTCTTGCACAGAAAACATATTGCTTTTAAAAGGTCATATTGCTGCTCCATTTTACTGTGGGGCCCCAGGGGTTTCCCCCTTCCTACAGCCTAGGTTTGAATCATTTAAAACGAGCAGCTCTTGAGCCAGGGAGGCCCTGGGGAGATGGTGGTGAGGGCTGGTTCGCTAATCCCTTCCAAGGGAAAGTGCAGTATTTTGAGGGGAAAATAAAAAATAAAAAAAAAATAAAAAAGGAAGGAAAAGAAAAGAGTTGCACAGCTTTCCTGGCTGTCATTTGCGTAATGAGGAAATGAGGACAGTCATGTTGCTTTACTGCTCTGTAGGCAGCACATGCGAACTGTCCTGAACTCGCCTCCTTCCTGGGCTGTCACCCTCACTGTCAGCTCACCCCGCACCTCCCGAGCTCGTGGGTGGGATGGGATGGGATGGGATGGGGGGGGGGTGGGATGGGATAGGGTGGGATGGGATGGGATGCTGTCCCCAGCCCGCAGCCTCGGCTTGGCTTGGAGCCATAACGGCCCTGCCATTCAGCGGCAACTCTGGCTTTTGCTGATTTTATTTATAATATCTCATGGCTTTATGTTTGCTGCCCACCCTTTGCTGGACTGCAGGTATTTGCAGCAGTCTCTCTTCTTGCTTTGGTTTGTGTGTATGGCCGTAACTCTCAGCTAGACTTCAACATTATAGATACAAGCCTTGTGAATTAGATATTATAGCAGAAACGGCTTATGAGAGCCCTGTGTGAATCCTTAGCTGCTCTCTCCACACCCAGCATAGCTGAAGCCCATCCGGGCTGTGCAGTGGCATCAAGAAGAGATACAGCAAAAACAAAGAGGGACACATGAAAAAGGACATAAGAAATTGAAGAAACAAGCAGAGCGTGAGAAACATAAACAGCAGCAGCTGAGCACAATTCATTCCAGCCTTCCTCAGTAGCTGAATATGCTTTTCTAAACTGCTAGTTAATTTTTCACATCGCCGTGCAGTTACTACGTTACTGTGCTTGGATTTTCACCCTGGTGTATAGCAACAACTTAATTCCTGTGGAAATACAGAGGAGATCCATCTCTACCCAGACCTCAGCTCACCGTACATCACCTCCCACTGACAGCCAGAACCTGGTGGAAGTTTCTTGTTCTCCTGCAGGAGATCTGCTTTCTGAAGCAAGTGGTAGTTCACGTTCCCTTGCTGGCTTGACTGGATCCACAGCTTGCTGCTATGCTGCTCTGGAAGTCACTAGTGTTTGTCAGATACATAATTTTTCCATTAAGAGGAAGCCACCAGGCTGTTCCACAGGCAGCACAGGAGGTGATCGTCCCCTCTTTGGGGTCACAGCTCTCACCCTTGGAAGGAGCAGATGCTGTATTCCCAGGCTGATTTTGTGGGGAGGGCTAAACTCATGGCACTGCTCCTCTGTAAGCTGTGCACAGCCACATGTTAGTTCAACTGTAAGAGGAAGAGGTACTGAAGAATGAGGTTTTTGCACTTTCTCGGGCAGCTGGGGCCCTCTTGTCCAAAATCTTAGGCTGTACAGTGTCCAGCATCAGCTATTCCAGAAGACAGCATAAAAAAATCCACAGTTGTGGGTCCTCAGGGTGATCCTTTCTGCTCTCAGCCCTAACTTTAAGGGTAAGCTCCCTTCTCTAATTCCATTTTGCTAATTACACCAGGTACCACCAGCAGTTATACAGAACACTACGGACATTTTTCAGTGTGATATTCCTGGCCTCTGGCCTCCCTATGGCACCAGGTTCCACATTTAATCACTGTATAGAAAAACAACGTTTCTTTCTGGTTTTGGATGCTGTCACTCTCAAGCAGCACTGAAACACCATCACTCCTCCACTGGCAAATGGAGACGAGCAGTTCCCATGACACCTCCTTTGTGCTCATCACTTGTGCTTTTAAAAACCTTGTTCCTCTACTTGGTTTTGATGACATTAAACAAACAATGGACTTTCCAGTGCCTTTGCTTCAAACTTTTCAGAGGATATTTGATATGATATTTGACGTTCTTGTCTTCCTTTTGACTTCTTGTACCGGGGGTCCCCCCCAAAGATGCCATGGTGAGGTGACCCTCTTTGCTCACCCTGTTATTATCGTTGATTCCCTGCTGCCTGCAATAACACACTGCCTGGTGAGAAACGAGCATTGAGAGAAAATTAACTGAGGCATCCAAAATATCACTGGGCTTGCCCCTGTCTCCGGATGGGAAGATGAGGAGGTGTTTTCTTGGAGACACTTGCAGACTTGGTGCTGTCCTGAACACCCAGGGGAGCTGGCTGGGTCCCTGCGGGGTGCCCCCAGGGACGTCCCCAGCGGCAGAGGCACAGCATCCCCCTCTTCCCACCCAGGAGCTTTGCTGGAGAGCGTTGGTTGTTGGCCATGATGAGCAGAGCCACCTGCAAGGTGTTCATCTCCCCTTCCACAGGGTCACGGCAGCCAATTCAGAAGCCTATTAGATTTACTAGGAGCTGTTTTGCCTCTCTCAGTGTGCACTATTTGTTTCTGTCTCATTAGGCTGGCAAACTAGCACAAAGTCTATAATATTTCTTACACTTGCCTTCCATGACAACAGCACTTAGAAAAAGTACATCAATTGGAAATTAAAGAAATTTAGTTAAAAAACTTGTAGGAAGGAACCAACAGGAAATATCATATAAAGCAGAGAATAAAGATGACAGAAATGAAATTGTTTGACAAACATTAGGATCCACATTAAAAGTGGAGAAAAGAAGTACAAAAGCCTAAAAAAAAGTGTAAAAAGCAATGCTTGACTTCAAAAATGAAAAATATCAGGAACATGACAAATGATTTCAGATCTGATCCTATCAGAAAGAAAGAAATATGATTTCAAAAGAGAGAAAGAAGCAGTTAGATACTTTTCTGAAAGGATGTACAATAAAAGATTTGAAAATTTTATCCTCCAAATTACTTTGAAGAATGGCAAAAGAAAGGGATACATATTAATATACACTAACCCTGCAATACAAAATGTTCTGTCAGTGAAAAAAAATGTATTTTGACAGGTGTATCAAGATTTACCAGCAAACTCAGTGACCCCATCAAAAAAAACAAACAAACAAACAAAAAAAGAAAGCTGTAAAGAATCATTTTAAAATAGCTATAACAACAGACTAGGAAGATCCTGGATGCAAACAGCTCACAATTATCTCTGTGGTTGGAAAAAGATCAAACCTTATTTCTGTGCTATTTTTACAGGAGGCAAAGTAGGACAGTCGTATCGTGCTGCTCCAGATAATAATGCAAACAAAGGGTACTTGAGAGCACACGGTCGAATACAACACCGGCAAGCCATGAGCTATGAACCAAGCCACAGCATGTCTCCCTGATTTGTAGGGATTTCTGGAAATGTCTGCCCCAAGAAATAGCAATCCCGTGGAAGCAAGGAGAGATGCTCCTGGCCGTGGCCCACCATGACCATCCCTGGAGCTGTGAGCCTCCAGGACTGCACAGGACTTGGCCTTTGACCATACAGAGAGCTCAGAAGGGAGATTTACAGCAGGAAGAGGAAAGGCACTTTCTCCTCCCAGAGGCAGAGCTGAGCCAGATGTCCCCAAGGTCCGTGGTGTAGGGATGGCCACCAAGCCTCGACAGTGGGACGTTGGCTCCTGGGGCAATGCTGTTAATAGCTGGCGGCAGCACTTTAAAGGCAGGCGGCCTCATGGTGTAGACAAACACATTTCTCCCATAATGTCTTTACAGTTAACTTTCCCAATCAAAATTAAAAATGAAAAAGCTGATGGCAGATGAGGAAAACAATATGTGGATGCTACAGTCAAGTTACCCTTGATTGCGTCGTTGTCATGCCATAATATGTGTGCCTTTATGAGCGATCCTGATTGCCAGGCCTCATGTAGCCATGTAAAGCTGGATGTTTATTTGCAAAAACTAGTTGCCCCTCGGGCCCCCGGTTCTGAAATTCAAATGCAGAATAACGGTGAGAGTCCGTAGACTGCCATTTGCATACCGGTGATACGCCTAAAATGTTTGTGAAATTCAGTGAATAACACCCTGTGCCGCAGTTAAAGCTGGAGGCCAAATGAGATGGCTGTAATCCACTCTAACCTTGACGTCATTAAACTGCAAATTGAAACACAGTGAAATTAATCTACCAACTGCACTTAAATGGTAGCAATGCTTTGCAAATATGCTGTGATAGTCTAAAGCCTCAGCATTTGCGTTTGGGTGCTATAACTGACTGTGGACAATCTCCATTCAGAAACCATCTATGGTTTATAACACCTGCCCTGCAGTCTCCCTGCCAAGAAGTATGACACAGATTCTCTCCTCTAAAATGAAGTTTCCAGACCTCAAGGACTGGATATTGCATCATCATTCTCTCGTGAAAGCCTCAAGATACGCTATGTGGAAAAAAAGACATCTGTTTGGGATCAGTCGGTGGGACAGTAGGAAGACAATCTGAAGAAAGACACGAAAGGTCAGAGGCTTTCCAAAGACGGGGATATATGGGATGGCTGATAACAACAAAGTGCCCCAACAAGTCATTTTTATTAATCTCAGCCTGCAGTTACTGGGAGGCTTTTCTTTTAGAAAGAAAAGCTCCCGCTCTCCATGGCCTATGATGGATTGATGTGAAGGATGGGCTGCTCCCCGCCACCCTTTGAGCCATGTGTGAAGCAAACAGGGACCCCACGGAGGTTTATCATAACTGAAGCCAGGGAAATAAGCAAAATAAGACCCAAAGCTTAGACAAAGCAGAAGAGAGAAAACAACTCACATGGAAAATGAAGACCCAAAGAAGATCACTACATTTGTGTTTCTCATTTACCTCTATGGCCATGCTTGGAGTTCAGGTACAGCTTTAACAATTAAGAGATTAAATATCCACACACAAAAGATTAGATTTAGTCAGTCACGTGTTTTCTGTTTTCTGACCTTTTGTTTCTCATTTTAATTGCATTTTCTAGTTCTGCAGACAAATTGAAAAGGTCGTGAGTGGAGGCTGTTGCTCTGCTCACCATGGGGTCCATGGCAGGTCTTGAGGGGGAGCAGCTACAGGGTGGTGCTGGGTTCTTCAGGCAGTTTAAAGAAAAAAGAAGGAACATACAGGCTTGCAATGAATTTATCAAAATTGCATCAGTTAACATATAGGAAAAAAATGTAAATGCTATGGATAAATTAAACTCAGATGGATTACGGATTATTTCACATTGCAGTGTGACTATCTCCTTGGGTTTTCAGATTGTTCCTGTGCAAGTTTCTGAATCCATTGGCTAAATTTCAATCAGATCTTACAGAGCAGGGAAGAGGTTTCAAAGGTAATTACATTCTTACAAAATGTGAAAAAAATAGGCAACTCAATAAGAAAAAGGTAGTGTAAGTATCCCAACAGAGAGAAAAATCATTGTGTGAGCTCAAAGTCTAGCAGGCACCAGAGAACTGGATGAGAGCAAATGCCGTTATAGACGTACACATTCCAGACAAAGCTTTTGGTTGCAGCTAGGATCTGCAACCTGTCACAAGACATAAACCTGCTCCATCTGCTCCCCTGCTCAGGGATCACGCATTGTCGAGGGAGAGGTGTGCTCATCTTGCTCCTGACACAGGGTTGGGGGAGTCCCTTCTCACCCACAAATGCAGATGGAGCATCTCTAACTACCCCAGCCCAAAGTAACACCTGCATCAAGCTGTACTGAGCAGGAGACAGCACCTACAAGGCAGGAGGAGCACAAGAGGAGGCCGTCACCCTACTCGAGTGCTCTACAGACAGAGGCCCAAGCCTTGATGCTGGAGAGCTGTTGGCCCTAGTCTACTTTCTGCAAGAGCCTGGAGTGGTGTTTTCTATTATTCAGAACAAAGAGAGTAGATGAATGCAATCAACATTGGAAGATTGATCTGGCAGTGTAAGTCTATAACTACATTGAGCACTGAAGATTCATACTACTCTGCTCATTTCAATGCAATTTTTTTTTTCAAACAGTCATTTCTGGGACCTTTTCCCCAATACCCCCTGAGAAAATTCAACAGTTTCAAAACATATCTGGAAAAGGGACTTCACACAGGCATTTTCTGGGTAGTTCAAATTACCTTAGCTTGGGTTGCAATGATTTTGTTAGAAATAAACCCAAAATTTCAAGGCAGAAGTTTAAAATATGTTTGCCACCTCCCCTATACAACATTCCATCTTTAAAAAACAAAGGAGTAAACCTCTCACTGGTGTGTTGTTGGGCAGAAGATAGAAAGGTGCCTGTGTCCTTTCTGCCCTGCTTCACCTCTGCCATCCCCAAGTATGTCACTGGCAGGAAAGCTTCTCCTAGTGGATTGAGACAATCGTTCAGGTGTGGTTATGTCCACACGGACAATCATCCTGAGCACAGGACTATTTGCAAGGAGAATAATAGTTCCCACAGTTCACTGGCTGAAACACTCCCCCGGTACATCAGGCATGTAAATCACCTCTCAGCCTGAAGGAATATCACGCCACAGCACGACAATCTCACCACCCCAACCCTGGGGAAACTTGGATGTTCACCACCTCTCCTGGGGCCATCAGATCACTTTGCAGAGCAGTGAAACATGCAGGCATGTGCAGATTCCCTTATTATGTTTCTCCACGCTTAAGTCTAACACCTCCTCATGGGATCCCAGAGAGCACTCAGCTGTGCTAATGAGAAGGTATCACAGCTCAACAAGTGCCTGACTTGCTAGGGCAAACAAAATATTGGCTGGAACTAATGCAGAAAAAGATGGCCCTGGTGTCTTTTTTTCTTTTTCCTTCCTTCCTTCCTTCCTTCCTTCCTTCCTTCCTTCCTTCCTTCCTTCCTTCCTTCCTTCCTTCCTTCCTTCTTTCCTTCCTTCCTTCCTTCCTTCCTTCCTTCCACCTAAACCATCTGTACTATGGGTTTTGAATTCCTTCATCTGCATAGAAGGGAACTTGATTTATTGAAGTTGGAAAACTCACAGAGAAAAAAAGGCTGTGAAATTATTTTGCATCTGACATGATCATTAGTAGTATTATTTCTTCTGGAGCTGGGAAGGACACTTATAAAACATCTAACAAGCTGCTAAGGAGATTGCCTAAAGCACTGATTTTTTAAATCTGCTGCTAGAGCCTATTCTTTTGTGCTCTGTACATATTTCAAGTTCCAGTTTCTTTACATGGGAGGGACTTCAAATGAAATTTCCGAAGCATTTTTCTGACAGTTCTGTGGGTGTTCTCTTCAAATACTGTCCCTATGTTACCTGCTGATCATGTGTTATACAGATGACATAAGCCAGTACAATCCAAGCAAGTGTATTTAGTGTGTCCAGACCTCCTGGTTTGCATTGCAGAGGGGCAATAACCCCCTCAGCACACATGCATCTTGCAAGTCCTCCAGATCTCTCTCCCACACTGCAACCAAGCACAGCTAGCCAAGTGTCAGCCTTCCAGCTGAGGACACTGTTGGGGGGGTTTCTGGGGTCTCCTATGGGTAACCCCCTATTGCCTTCTTCAGCCAGGAACTGCGCTGTGGTCCCACCTGTCTAGGAGTCCTGGTGCAGTAACAAGGAGTGGTGGTAGAAGGCTGGTGGCACTTCCTCAGGGGCCAGGCAGCTGTTTCACACAGCCGCTCAGTTCATCCAGGTCTCAGCAGAAGCAGATTTGAAGGGCAGTGGAGACCAGCTTGTCCCCCTGAAAGCTCTGCTCGCAGAGTCAAGTGTCTGGATAAGCACGTGTCCGCATGAGACACTGCATGCCTTCTCCTCCTGCTGCAAGAGGAATTGGAAACAAGCAAGAGGAATTGGAAACCATGGTGCAGTTAGACAAATATGACTGATTGCTGTCATGGAAACGACACACATGGAGAAGGCTGAGGTACTCAACAACTTCTTTGCCTCAGTCTTCACTGATAGTTAGGCTTCCCAAGTTTTTATTTTCCTGAACCTGTAGATGGAGACTGGGGGAGCAAAGTCTCACCCACTGTAAGTGAAGAGCAGGTCCGAGACCACCTGATGAAAATAAACACAAGTCTATGGGGCCTAATGACATTCATCCCAGGGTCCTGAAGGAATTGGCTGATGTAGTTGCCAAACCTCTCTCCATCATATTTGAAAAGTCCTGGCAGTCAGGTGAAGTCCCTGATGACTGGAAAAAAAGGGAAACATCACTCCCCTTTTTAAAAACGGTAGAAAGGAGGACCCAGGGAACTTCAGACCGTTGAATCTCACCTCTGTGCCTAGCAAGATTATGGAAAAGATCCTCCAGGAAGCAATGTCGAAGGACATGCAAGACAAGGAGGTGATCTGAGACAGCCAGCACGGCTTCACCAAGGGCAAATCATGCACTTGGAGCCCTGCGTCCAGCTCTGGGGCCCCCAGCACCAGGAGGATGTGGGACTGTTGGAGCGGGTGCAGAGGAGGCCACGAAGATGCCCAGAGGGCTGGAGCACCTCTGCTGTGAAGAAAGGCTCAGAGAGCTGGGGCTGTTCAGCCTGGAGAGGAGAAGGCTCTGGGGTGACCTCATCACAACTTTTCAGTACTTGAAGGGGGCTTGTAAAAAAGATGGGGAGCAACTCTTTGCTCAATCAGATATTGACAGGAGGAGGGGGAATGTTTTTAAACTAAAAGGGGAGATTTAGATTAGAGGTTAGTAGGAAATTCTTCACTCAGAGGGAGCTGAGGCACTGGAACAGGTTGCCCAGAGAAGCTGTGGATGCCCCATTCCTGGGGGTGTTCAAGACCAGGTGAGATGAGGCCCTGGGCAACCTGATGTGTCCCTGTGTATGGCAGGGGGGTTGGAACTAGATGATCCTTGAGGTCCCTTCCAACCCAGGCCATTCTATGATTCTATGAAGCAAAGCAAAGAGCTTGGAAGCTGTAGCTGGCCAGATCTGCACTGAGAAACTGTATCTCTGGTTAAGGGGACTGTGACTTGCCTTGAGCAGGAACTGCCTTTCTAATGGTAAGTGTGGAGTTTATTATCAGTTATCGTAGCTCTCACCTGGCACTTTTCATAAGCAGATCACAAAGCATTTTGCAGAAAAAGGTTGGTATCATGATCCCCATTTTAAAGACGGGGAAGCTGAGACACAGAGCTGAACCACCTCAGAAAAAGTCCCCTGCAGGCAGCTGGCAGAACTGGGGACAGAGTCCCACAGCCTCCAGGTCCAGCCCAGTGCTCCGGCCTCCCTATTACCATCATTAGCAGTGGGAAGACTGCCTCTAATTGGTGTCAGATCTCTGAAAGTGGAAGGAGCTGTCGCCATGGATACAGCATCCACAGGCTCTCCTCTGGCTTGGCTGGAGCCCTTCTTTTCCACAATAGCTCTGTGGTCTTCAAACATCAGTGCAATAACGAGAACGGAAACAGGCATTCATTTGCATCCAGTGCAAATGCTCAAGATGTGATACAAAGACAGAAAAACTAGTTAGCTGTAGCCCTCTTAGATTAGCTGATCTGGTTCTTTGATTTCTCCAGCATGGACTGGAGCAGACCTTTGGGTCCAGTTGCCCTCCGTAACTCCTGCACAAGACTTCTGCTGAACGCGTGCCCTGCACAGCACAGCAGCACCTGTGCCCTCCACATCCCCACCCCAGGCAGTGTCTTTCCCCAGCTATAGGTGGTCTCAGCAGTGATAGGAAGAAAGACCCATCTCCCAGCCACATGCACACACACCCCCCAAGAAGATTTCAGCTGCAGAGGGGCAAAGCTGAGCACTCACCTGCAGTGCTGAGGAGTTCACTGCCAGCCTACAGACAAACATATTTTTCTTCCTTAACCATTGTAGTTAAGATGAGTACGACCAGGAAAAGGAAAAACAAACAAACAAACAAAAAAACCTCACAACAAAAACAGGAACAACATCTTTGCTACCCTGACCATCAGTGGCCAAGCAGCAAAGGATTCTCCAGTTCAACACCATCAGCTTTCTGAGTTTCTCTGCATGAATTGTGCTGCCTTTGAGCAAAAGGTAATGTTAATACCCATTCTGGCTGCCTTTTCTTGTCCCCCTCTAATTTCTGATGTTGACTGTTCATCTTTATCTTCCTTACAGGCACAGGTGCTCTGTAGCTTTGGCCAAGGAAGGCAATATTGGGCAGTTGTCACCGTAACTACCCAGCTGCTGAAACCCAGGTGCACAGCAGTTATGCCAAACTCTGCAGCAGGCAGACAGATATGCTCATCACACCTTTCCAAGATAGAAAGGCTCAGTCAATACTATGAAGGATCTGAGCAGCAATTTCCAAGCAGTCTCTGCTCCCCCGTGACACAAAGCACTAGGACATGCCTTTTGGTCCTAACGTCAGCAGACCTGTAACATGAAATTGCTCGCTGTTTTCTGCCTCTGTAGGAGCTTTTCTTCTGCCAAGAGGGCTTAGCAAAACATCCTGCTTTCAAAAAGAACTAAGTGGTAAAGAGAGGGGGTAAGAGGGGACAGCAGCAGTTTCTTGGAAGTCAGTATGGTTTTGAACGGCTTTCTGCAGGAGTTCAGGGGTTGAGTCAGGTTGATGCATCTGCCTCTTTGTAATCAGTTCTTCTCTCCTCTGAAGGCAGCTAAAGGGAGCTAAGAGAGAGTCCAGCCGCCTGGCTTTCTTCTGCAAAGCAGCTCAAGCTCAGCACAGGAGCAGAAACATGAATGTCTTCTTTTTCTGGGAAACCTGCAGGGTTTTGGGATCCATCTTCAGTGCCTCAGTGCACCTGACAGGTGTGGGACAGCAGGAGCTGCCTCCCTCCCGAGAGAGTCTGGGGCCCTCCTAAGGCTCTTGTGACAGACGGAGCTCATCTGCTGGAAAAAAAAAGTTGTAAGTAGTGGAAGTGTCCATTTTCACAGGTTCAAAATGCAGTTTCTCCTGTAAACATTCTCAGGAGACTCAGCTCAGGCAGAGAAGGCTGCATGAACAGCTCAAGATTTCAAAGCCCTTTCTGTTCCCATACGAGGGAATAAACCTCAGTATGAGTCTGATCATCCAAAGCCTTGCCAGTTGTTCTGTCGGGTGGAGGACCTACTCATCTGACTCCTCAACACCACAAGACCCAGCCTGGGCACTACTGCTGGCGTAATGCCACTGCTGCGCACAGGACGCTCACGGCTGAGGACACGAGGAGCAGTGAGAGGTGGGTGCTGGCAGCCACTGCTGTGCAGGGAGTGATGTGCTTCAGCAATGCTGCTGTCTTGTCCCAAAGCAGAAAGTGAAAAATAAACTTAAAGGCAAATGGCACAAACACTGCTCCTTGCTCGAGGCGTTCTGGGAAGCTGGATCCTCTGACATGATGTTCACCACTGCTTCAGGGCTTGTCTGGAGGACAGTGAGTACTCGGAGGAATTTTTCCTCTTTTTCAGGAAAGTTACGAGGGAGCACAACAGGAATTTAGACTCTGACTGCTCTCAGATTCTCTGTTATGGTGATAGCGAGCTCTGAGGAAAGACGGTATGTCAGAACCACCAGGTCTGCTGGATTAGCCTCCAGCATCTCACTTGCCAGCAGTTCCCTGGCCATTACAACAGGCTTATTTTACAGCCCTGCCCAAGCTCATCATCCAGAAAACTGCATGACACTGTGATCTTTGTGCAGCTAGGGCCATTCAGAAGTGGCTTTTCCTTTTTCTAACACCGAGTTTGCCATTAAATGCACTCGAGAAACCACAGCTAATGCCTTTTATTTAGTGTAAAAATTAGAATGTATGGTACTTAGGGTCCATCATCACAGTGGCTAAATTACTGATAATCTTCACCATCCAGAGACATAAGGGGAACTGTAGATAAGAGGTACAAGGGCACATGCACCCAGATCTGGAGAGGGCTGTGGCATATCAGAAAGACTTAGGTAGAAATGAAGATCCCTTTAAATAACCTCAAATCTTATAGCTCATCAATAATGTTATATAGGAACACGAAACTCTGCTTTTACACATGCCTATAACCATTGCTGCCAAAACAGAAGCAACCAAATCAGTGTCTGTTTGGGATCATCCAGCCAAACATTTTTTCCAAGGCACCCTTTTTTTTTCCCCAGTGGATATTCAGCACCTGTATGTTCTTCTCAAAACCCGGTAGCCCTACCTTAATGCAAAAATACATGTAATGAGATTATATAACTGCTGGTGCAAACGCATTACTGCAGTTATGGTAGATCTGTATTCGATTCCTTCTGCAGGCCCAGGGGACCTTCCACTGCCAGGCACACTGCAAGGTGGCGGCCACCACTCACCCCAGCTCTTCCTGGAGCTGCCCCCGCGTCCCTGTGGTTAAGCCATCCTGCACCACGTACTGTCCTTGCACACTCACCCCATCCCTGCCACTGCACTGTGCACTTGGGGTGTCGGTAGTGTCAGGACAGGCTAAGGACTGCCTGGGTTCCCTCTTAAGCTTCACAGACAAAGGAGAGAGGTTATAGAAATCTCAGATTTATTTTTAATCATCTCACTAGGAAGGATTTGCTATTATCTCTGTTGCATTTGAGTTGTCCGGATTTACCAGGGTGGCTGTTTTGTGTTTATAAAGGACTGGCTACAGTCTGTTTTCCTCCCTGGTTTCGCATTTCCTGCTCCCCACTGTTCTGCCACGTACCAATCCACCACCATTTTATCTGGCTCCAGCAGCAGGAGTCCTGCTCAGCTCCTGCCAAAAGCATCTGTGTTTGCTGACTGCCAACACAAGCATCATTTGCAGCCACCCTTGCTGTGCTGTCTCCTTTCCATTAGCTTGGTGTATGTGGGCAGAAACTCTGCCCCTGCGGGCAAACAGGGCTGCCGTATTTCTCAGTTTCGGCTCCCAGCACCAGGACTGGCTCCTGGAGGGAACACGACACAAATGTTAAGCACTCGTTGAAGCCTCTAAAGCCCTGGCTGAGACATGAGGCTCTGGAGGGGCTTCCAGGGCTCTGTATATCGTCTGCCCTTGTGCACATGGTCAACAGGGGTTGCAAGGGCTGGTGTGGGGCACAGGCTGCCTTGGGGTATCTGCTCTGCTGTGGGAGCAGGGAACAGGCTGCTCCCTGCACGGGGGAAAGAGCTCTGTAGCTGCCATGGTATCCTGATGGATGGTGGCTGGGAGTAAGCTCATGAATAGTGGGAAGGGAGGAAGGCAATTTAGTTCGCACTGTGTGTGGGTGGGTGCCAGTCCTGTCTGCTCGGCTGTTGGGATCCACGTTCCTCTGGCAGGTAACTGAGGAGCAGATCCATGTTGCTGTTTCACTGGTGCCACCTACTCACAGCTTTGTTTTCTTTTGGTTTTCTTTTTAAATGAAAGCAATGACAGATGCTGTATTCGAGGAGCTGGGGTGCTGGATGCAGGTTCTAACACAAATGTTTTATGTGTTCTCCTGCAAACAAAGCAAACTCTCATCTACCCAGATCCTGCAAAGGTTCAGTGCTGAACTCCCACTCATTAACAGGCTTGCTGGAATGTTGGACAATGCATAAGCAGAAGTAAAGCGGTGACTCTTGGTGGGATCAGGGTACGAGGAGGTACCTGAAACATGAAAATCCCACCCCACCCAAAGGTTTCTGTTGGGACTACAAGCAACTGCAGTATAAACTGCTCAGCTGATTTTAGTATTTCTATATTTTAAAGCCACTACATTGCATACAGGGAGAATCATTGCAGGAGCCAGATGCTGCTGGCTGCCCCTTCCTGCTGACCATGCCCACCACCACCAGGCAGGACCCTGCCTGGTCTGAGACCTGGTGAGAGACTGAGGGGTCTTTCTGCAAACAGGTGAAGCTCTGCTGAGGGAGATGGACCATGGGACCCCCGTTTCCCCTAGCAGAGTGGGGAATAAAAGATGTAGTTCCCAAAACATGTGCAAACATCAGATGGCTGTTGTGCAATTGTATTGTAAGGAAGGTGGATTGAAGCGAGTATTGAGACCAGCTCAGTAGGTGCACTCTGAACCCAAGCAGAAGGAGTCTGCTCTGGTACTACCAGTGTTGCATGTGGGCTGATCACCCTGTAGGTCTCTGGGGATGGTGCAGAGGGACTGGGCTCTCGGGGTACATCAAGACGAAAGACTTGAGTTTTAGTGCTTCTAGGGTTAGGCAGCAGCTGAGCAGCTACTTCATAGAATCATAGAATGGCTCAGTTTGGAAGGGACCACCAAGATCATCCAGTTCCAACACCCCTGCCAAAGGGATGCCACCCGCTAGATCAGGTTGCCCAGGGCCTCATCTCACCTGGTCTTGAACACCCCCAGGGATGGGGCATCCACAGCTTCTCTGGGCAACCTGTTCCAGTGCCTCAGCGCCCTCTGAGTGAAGAATTTCCTACTAACCTCTAATCTAAATCTCCCCTCTTTTAGTTTAAAAACATTCCCCCTCCTCCTGTCAATATCTGATTGAGCAAAGAGTTGCTCTCCATCTTTTTTATAAGCCTCCTTCAAGTACTGAAAAGTTGTGATGAGGCTCATTTCCTTCAATTCCTTATCCACTGAATGGCCCACCCATCAAACCCATCTCTCTCCAATTTGGAGACCAGGATGTCATGTGGGACCATGTCACAGGCCTTGCAGAAGTCCAGGTAGATGACATCGGTTGGTTTTCCTCTGTCAGCTGATGCACTCACTCAGTCGTAGAAAGCCACCAACTGGTCAGGCACAATTTGCCCTTGGTGAAGCCGTGCTGGCTGTCTTGGATCACCTCCTTGTATGCATGTGCCCTAACATTGCTTCCAGGAGGACCTTTTCCATGATCATGCCAGGCACAGAGGTGAGGCTCACAGGTCTGTAGTTCCTCAGGTCCTCCTTTCTACCCTTTTTAAAAAGGGGAGTGATGTTTCCCTTTTTCCGGTACTTCCAGCATTAAACTTCAAGCACTGGCAGATAAAAGCAATAGGAATCCCACATTAGGAGTGAAGCCCTTCTCCGGATCTCTTTAATTCCTTTTCTTTTTCTGATTATTATTTCCCAATAAAAAAAAAAAAAAGGCAACAAATTGCTGTTTCCAGGCTGTACCTGTGACCTGACGCAAGATCATAGAAGACGATCACAAAAGATTGTGGAAGCTCATGTAAGGTCATAGAAGGCTACACCAGCATTGCTTCTCTCTATTTGTAGGAGCCTCTGAAAGAAGCTCCCCTACCCAGAGCAATGTGTACCTGCTTGATTACAGAGCAATTAATGAGACACAGCAGAACCCATCACTGCCCCTTTCCACTTCTTATAGGCCAGGACTGACTCTGGGTCCTTCCTGCTGCTTCCCAGAGCTGTCAGTCACTCAGGGTCCCTCCCCAGCTACTTCCCCATCCAGCATATAAAGGCAGGGAGCAGGGGGGTGGCATGGTGTGGTGCCTGTTTCTTCCTTGCTGGTTGCCTGCATACATTCAACAGGGGAAAAAGGTACTGCTTGCTACAGGAGGGAAAGCTTTTGGTTGGTAAGGCTGTAATTGTTTTGTGAACACCAGGTCCGTGTTTGGGTGTGTCTTACCTGGATTAATCGCAGAGTGAAATGCGTCTTAATTAATACATGGTTGCCTGTGACCTTGGCTGAAAGGTTAGGTATGGCCTGTGCTGGTATCGAGTGAAAAGCTAGGTGGGGTTGGGCTGTGCTTTTGGTAGCAGAGCAGGCTTCTGAATGTGTCCTTTTTTTATTTTTTATTTTCCCCTTTAAATTTGCTGTTACTACCTCCCCTAGTGCAAGAGCTTCTCTAAGCCTTGGTGGGGAGGAAGGAGGTACCAGATCCCTCTCCTAAGCATAGTGCTTACTATCAATGTGATCTCTCTAACAGAGATCCACAGTGGGGAAAGACTTCCCTTATATAAGGGGAATAAGGGCAATGTGAAACCTAAATGTTAACTGGCTTTAGAAGTTCCACAGACCCCTTTTCCCTGTAAGGGGAGGGGACTGAGAAGTATCTTAATTTTTCAGGTAGGGTCTTCTTTAAAGCTATTTTTATTAGCAATTAGATTGCAATGGCAGGCATCCTGTAAGCAGGAGTGCACGTTAAAAGTATACCGAAACCTTGTATTCCCTGTTACCTGATGTTTGATTCCTTCCATGTTCCTCACTGGCTGAGTACTACAGGTTCACAACTTACTTGACACTTACTACTGTACAATATATGTACAACTTAATTTGACCAACTGTTAATTTCTGCTTTTCCCTTTTTTTTTCCTTCTCTCATGACTAGAGGGTCTGTGATTTTTTGGTTTTACTGATTTTTTTTTGCACTGCTTGTCCTGTTTTTCTTAGTTATCTCCCATGTTTTGGGACAGTGCGACCTTCCCCTTATCTTCCTAACATACTCCCCACTGCTATGCTACTGTCGTGCCTGCACAATCACTTTTGAATATGCAAGGTTAGTGGAATTTTCCACTGCAAAAACACCGTTTATTGCAAAAACACAACTTTGTTTCTGTGAGACCCATTCTGGGGTCTGTCCTTAATGGACACTAAAAAAAAGTTTCCTAATTATGTCAGGAAGAAACATCCCTCGGGAAGGGGAGCTCCTCTGGAGGCTCACTAGTGGTTTGGTCAAGTTTCTCCTAAACCATGGTACTACTTGCATTGCAGCTGCAATGGCCTCTCTTATGCCTGATAAAGAGGAAGCTGCAAAGAGCTCCCCAGAGATGAAGGAAGAGGAGCAACAGGTAGGTGCCCTGTGTGAGATGAAATGCGTGGTAGCTCTGGGGTGCAGGTATGAGCAGGTGGCCCTGCTGTGGCTGAGGCTGTGCCTGTGCAGAGGAAGGAACATCTCTGCTCAGTCTGTGCCTTACAGCCCCTCTGGAAATAGGGGTGGCAGCACAGCCCCAGGTAAGCCTGAGGACCCTTGGATAACCTCTTAGGCTACGTGAAATGGCCTGGTCCTTGGCTAGGAGAGATGTTCATCTCATACTGTAGCTGAGAGCCTGGCTTGCCACTGGCAATGCTCCTGTGGAAAGGTTCCCATGTTCCAGCAGCCCAGGAACCTCCTGCGCTTGCCTTGTTCCCCAAGACCAACTTCATGCTCGCTGCAGAGCGGTGTAAAGCCTGTTTGTGTACAACCAACCTGATCCTGTTTGGTTGAAGCTTTCTTTGGGGTGTTGGCTTGTTAAATAGCTCTACAGAATAAACTAGAACTGGATGTGTCCAGAAGCACTGAGGTTGTCTGCAGACTCAGAAGTCCCTTGGGTAGTGTTGCACTGGAGGAAAACCTTTCCAGGATGGACTGGCTATAAGTGTCAGTGCTCCACAGTTGATTTCAAGCTTGCTTGTGGACTTTAAAGCAAGTGTCTAAGCAAGGCTTGTCTTGCTTTCCTTAGGCCAGGTGACTTGAACAGGCAAGTAGAAATTCTGGTGCAACACTGCATAGTTGCATGTTCAGTGTCATGTTTGCAAGCTTCATGACTACTTTCCCCTTTTAGGATGCAGTAAATCAGATGGCTAGCCTGACCTTTGTCAGCTCTGCCTGTGACATGGTTTCTACAGCTTATGCCTCCACTAAGGAGAGCCACCCCTACATCAGATCTGTGTGTGATGCAGCAGAGAAAGGAGTGAAGAGCATGACTGAAGCCACAGCCAGCTGTGTGCAGCCACTTCTGACTACACTGGAGCCTCAAGGTAACTCCCTGTGGAAAGGGAGGTCCGCACCTGCCTCTGAAAGGCCCTGGCTTCTTCCAGCTCTGAGAGGAGTCCTAGGGTGTGGGAATGCACCTCTCCTTCTCCATCCTAAAAGGACAACTCCAGTTTTCTAAATAAGGTCAAAAAGCTGAGTCTTACTCCAAGTAATGTGATGGAGGGATGTTCTCCCTGAAAGATGAGGATTGACTTTGGCTACTCTAAAACTGATCTTGCCAGGTCCAAAGTCTTGTATATCAGTTGCACATAGCTTGAATCTTGCAGAGAAACTTTGCAGAGGCTGAAGGAAAAGGCCTCTTTTTTTACCGTGGCCCTGTCTCCTGTGAAGAAGCTCTGGACTCTTACAGGGAGAGGGGCTATTCCTAATGACAAGTATCTGACAAAAGTCTGTGACTGGCCTGGGTTCACTTTAAGTCCAGAGTGGGTATCCCTATCCTGTTGGTTACTACTTGATCCTGGATCCTTGGCATGCTGGGGTTTGGGACACTTTTTTTTACTCCTAGAAATAAGGACTACACAACTTTATTCAAGAGCTCAAGGACCTATAGGAGGGAAATCCGTGTAGGTGGCTATGTCCATGCAAGTAAAAATTGGCTGCTATTGAAGTGAATAGATCTATGTGGAGACCAAAAGAAGCTGCTCTACAAATTCAGCTTACAGCAGAGCATGCCTGGCCTGGTGGCCTGGATGGGACTTTGGTCCAGGCTCCTTGCAGAGCACTGTCCTCTGGCAGATAGGACTTGTGGGATAAAATAGCGGGAAAAACAAGCTTTAACACTATTTTTTCTCTTAAACAGTTGCTGCAGCAAATGAGTATGCCTCCAAAGGTTTGGATAAACTAGGGGAAAAGGTCCCACTCCTTCAAAAGCCAGTGGACCAGGTGAGATTTACAGGCTGTGCTATCCCAGGCTGGTCATTGCAGGCTTTCTAACCTTGGGAATGATGTAGCTTCCCAGAAGGAATGAAGTACCCTCTAGGTGCACAGTACAAGCTCCTATGGGAGCACATAACAAGCAGACACTGTGCAGAGTCCTTCTAGTGCAGTTCACCCTAAACCCTTACCTGACATAAATCTCTTCTGCAGGTTATCTCTGAAACAAAAGAGCTGGTGTCATCCACAGTGGCAGAGGCAAAGGACGCTGTGAGCAGCAGAGTGACAGAGGTGATAGATGCAACTAAGGGTGCTCTTCACAGTGGTGTGGAAGCTGCCAGATCCGCAGTAACCAGCAGTGTGGGGATGGTCATGGACTCCAGAGTGGGCCAGATGGCTGTGAGCAGAGCAGAGGCTGTGCTGGGGAGAACAGAAGAAGACAACTCTCTCCCTATTGGAAATGAGGAATTAGGTCAGGAAACAACATATGTGACTATCTGTAATGGGGTCATCAGATGGGGGGTGGTCAGCTCCATTCCTTTGGAATGTGGCTAGTGGAAAGTGTCATGCTGGAGGCTTCCTGACTCCTAGTCCAAGGTCTCCTGACACTTCTTCTCTCTGCTTGGTAAGAACCTTTGATCAGCTGCTTACAGGTACTGTCTCTTTTCTCAGCCAAAATGGCAGCATCTGAGGAGGGTGCAGGTATAATGTCTGTGGAGCAGCAGCAGGAGAAGAGGAGGTACTTTGTGCAGTTGGGGTCTCTCTCTGATGAACTTCGCCAGTTTGCCTACCTGCACTCTTCAGATAAAATGAAGCGGATCTGGCAGGGCATGCAGGAGGCTCTTGCACAGCTTCACTCCATCATTGAACTGGTAGGCAGAGCCTGGCCTCCCTGTTGGAGGGCAGGAGGTGACCAAAAGGTTGTCTTGGTCTCATCTTCATTGCTGTGATAAAATCCTGTGATTACTGGCTGATGTGTCCTGACACCAACTTTTTTCCCCCTGGCACAGATTGAGGTGTTTAAGAAAGGCTTTAGTAAAAAGCTTCAGGAAGGGCAGGAGAAACTGTGCCAGATGTGGCTGGACTGGACTAGAAAGTTTCCTAAAGACAGCAGATATGCCAGCTCTGCAGAGCCAGAGGTATATCCCTGGGGGAGAGCGAGGGGATGCCCAGAGCCCTTTTACTTTTCTTTAATTGACGTACTCCTGATCTTGTCCTTTCTGCCTCTTCCCAGGAGATGGAGTCTCTGGCCCTGCTGATGGCATGCAGCATCACACAGCAGCTGCAAATCACCTGTTGTAAAATCATGTCTGCAATCCGAGGCCTTCCCTTGAGCCTTCAGGATAAGGTGAAACAATCCCTTAATACCATAGAAGAGCTTCATGCTTCTTTCTCAGCAGCAAATTCCTTCCAGGACTTGTCCAGCAGTGTCTTGGCCCAGAGCCGGGGGAAGCTGGCTGTGATCCAGGAGTGCATGGAGGAGCTGCTGGACTACCTGAAGGACAACAGGCCTCTGTCCTGGCTGGTGGGACCCTTCTCTCCTCGGGAGGAGGAGGAAACTTTGCAGGAGGGGGTCTTGCAGGAGGAAGCAGAGACAGAAGGAGCAGGGGCTCGTGAAGCTTCTGCCACCTCCCTGTAAAGGGTAAGGCCCTGAGCACAGGCCTGACTCTGAGAGCTTGGACTTTGATAGCTTTACCCTACCTCCCAGCTGAAGGTGGAGCTGTCACATTGAATAATCATTGGGTCAATAAATCTTTCTTCAGGGGGGTAGTGGAGGTTAGCAGGACTGCTCCTTGGTGCTTGTGGCTGAGCATTGGCTCAAGATAGAGACCTGAAGGTCTCCAGTGTTCCCACCTCCCTAGCAAGCTGTCTAAGGTATGTCCTTCCATGGTGTATCCACGTGATGCCTGTACTCATGCAATAGCTGCTGTTGGTCTTAATCTTTCAACACAGTATGCAATGTAAAGAACTCTTCCTAGCAGTTTCATGTATATGACTTAGCATAACTGTTTAGAATAAAACTACTGCATGCAAAAATGCTTACTGCCTCATCTCTTCTGGAGAGGTGCTGTGAGTACTGCTCATCAGATGTGATCTATACTCTTTGCACCTTCAAGAGCAATATTACTGCTTAGTTGGAAAAAACAGGTGGATCTGGATTCTGAAAACTCACTTTAAAGCCTGTAAGTAGTGGTGTTGAGGCTTATGGGGGAACTACAGCTTGGGGAATTAAGAGTAGGTACCAATCTTTCTAATCATTGTTTCTAGATGACATAAGTACAGGCTAGGCTTGTGCCATTTGGGAATGCAAGAAATGGTGAACCATCCTTGGTACAACAAGGATTACAGCTGATAGGTTTGGAAGTACCAAGCTGCAATTTCATTTGACTCCTGAGCTTGGAGGCCTGTGTGTGCCCTCCTGGCGCTTCTCCCATGCTGGGAGAAACTGTAGGAAGCTGTTAGAATCCTGACACTTGTCATTTGGCCTCCTAGGTGTAATCTTCCTACTGCAGTTGTCTCTTGCTATCTGGTGGGGGCTTCCCAGTCTGTGGTAGGATAATAGGTTGCAGGAATGGCTGCCTGGATGAGATACAGACTCATGGAAGGCAAGTTCTTGGGGGTAAGTGGCAAACTTATGGGTGCTGGTCCTGTCAGTGCTGACCTCTCCTGGCCAGGAGGTACTGCAGGTGAGCTAGGGGCTCTTCAGCCACCATGTCTGATTCTCTTCCAAAGAGGTAGAACAGCCTGCTGCTTTCGGGCTGGCTGGACAGTACTGACAGTACTCCTAATAATAGCTCCTCTTGGAGGTTGGAAGCAGGGACTAGGGAGAGGGCTCTCTTGTGGCAGAGCAGCTATGGTCTTCTACTCTTTTTCTCCCAAGTAGAGATAGCTATTGCTGCAACCACTGTGTGGTGGCTTAGTGCTCTACTGTGGCGGGACCATGTGGTCCCTGAGTTCTGGCTTCTGTTATTCCACTGATGCAATGTGAAACCCTGATACAGCACAGCTTCAGGTCTAGATTCACTGAGAGAGCATTAGACTGCTCTCTGGCCTGCACTCCTTAAATAGCAACTGGCTTGTCCTGGAGGCAAAACAATAAGCCAACCTGAGTTGCAAGGCTGAGCTATTGTTGAGACCTGAAATAAATTGCAGGTGTCATCTCTCCACTGCATGCTCTCTGATTACTGCTGACCAATTTCTCTTTCTCAAAGAACTTGAGGAGAGGTAAATTCAGTCTCTGTGATGTAATTAGAGCTGAACCTGTAGGGAGGGAAGTGGGGCACTTATTGGAAGAAGCATTTGAACTAGTCCTGCTGCTTGGTGGGAAATATGCTGTATGTTCTGTTCTTCTACAGCAAAGCTGCACAGGGCTACCTAGAGGTGCTAAACTTAACCTATCTAAAGCAAATAGCTGGACACTGTTGTATTCCACACTGACTTACCAGTGCAGCAGATCAGATCTATATTAATTTAGTGCTTAGCCTAGCAAATCATACATGTTCTGCTTATGGATCATTGGGGCGTATACTTTCTTATTGCTTAAACCCAATTCCTGTAGTCACTATTGACTGCTCTTACCTTGGGAGCCTGGTGTACAGTGGGAGAAGGCAAATCAGTCATAGGTTCTCAGGAGAAGTTGTTTCCAGGTGTTTAGGTTCATAAGGGGAAGTTATGGGCTACTAAACTGCACTGGAGGTAGACTGACTGTATGAGTGTGGGTCTCTTACATCAGTGACCATCCTTTCTGTGCTAAGTAGAGCAACTTTTTCAGATGCTTCCAGAAAAACATCCCTCAAGGATGTATCGAATCTTGAACAGTTGGTATATTTAAGGGTTTAAAAAAATCCAACTGTGACTTTTTTTTCCCAAGGATCTGTTCTTCTAGTTTTTCCTAGCTTGAAGTTGCTCTGAATGGTGGGAATTCCTCTGGCTGTGTTTTGAGGGTTCATGACTGCTGTGTAGCACTCCTTACCTCTGGCTGCTGTTTCCCACCTGGTCTTTACTTATGGCACCTTGGAGTTACCAGATACCACCAGAGGTAATGTAAAAAACTGCAGGTGTCAGATCTGTTGCAGTTGTACCTCAGGATCTGTCCAAGTAATACAGGTGCTGTAGGGTAGGGCTTTCCAAAGTACCTGTGTTCCTAAGACCTTTCTGAGACAACCTTATGAGGACAGAACAGAAATAACCTTCCCCACCTTCTTGGATGCTGTGCATCCAGGCTGTAACTTAAAGGAGTACTGACTTGTGCTGTCCTGTGGTCCCCTTGGCAGCTGGGGACTCTGATGTTGCACATGGCTGGGGTATCCCTGGTTCCCTGTGCTGGAGCTGCTGGGGGGCAGCCCAATACCTGTAAGGTTTCTGTGGCCCTTCTTCTCTACTGCTATAGACCCCATGGTCTTCAATAGGCTAAACCAGCCTTCTTGTGGCAGCTCCAAGCTCAGCTTGGGAAGAAGTGTCTGAGTGGAAGCCTCTGCATGTGTTTTGTTTACATGTGTTTTATTTCTTCTTTAATCTCTAAAGATTCAGGGAACCATCTATCTTTTAGACTATCTTTTAGACCAAGCAAGAAGGACAAAACCCTCACCAAGACTAGCTGTGCCCAGGAATAGTTTGATTTCCATCTCCCTAGCTCTTCTGGTGTTGTCTATGCTGCGGAGACAGGAGGATAAAGTTGGAAAGAAACTGGGAATGAGAAATGGATGGGCTTTTTGCAAATGGCTGAAGTGTAAACTTCTCTGATCTCTGGGAGTGCACCCAATTTGTTCTGTTTTTATCCAGACCTGTTTGTTTGTCTGTCTATGCTTATTTCACTTTGGATAAGTGTTAGTAATCTGACAATCCTAAACAAACACCTTGGCTGGAAAGATATGCTTTGAGATGTCTTTTCTGGCTTTCAGTAGCTCTTGGAAATGTTGTAGTGCTTCTTAATTCTGATAATCAAATTCTGATAATCATAGCCCAAGTAATTATACCTTACCCTCCCCTACTGCTGTTTCTGCCTGCTTAGGCTGTGGCCACATGTGATAGCTCAGTTGCAGGCTGATTTGAATTTTAAATGCAATCACAGGGGCACTTGCTCCTTGTTTCCCCTCTTGCTAGATGCCACCTCACCTCTCCCTGCCATTTTCCTTAACACTTTATTAATTATTTAATTCTCCACTCATGTGCCTCTTTTTATTCAGTCCCTGCTATTCATTGTTCAAATGCCTGGCTTATAGGTCAGGGAGTGTGCTGGCACTGGCTGAAGGCTACCTCGGGCAATATTCCAAAAAGCTGTCATCTTCCACAAGTTGAGTTAGGAGGCATTAGCCAATGTGTTACTGTGACCTCCAACTGGCAAGGGTAACTGCTTAAGGAGGGTTTCCCAAGCAGCTTTGTCAAGAAGGCACTAGATTGGGAAACTGAAATTCTTAGCAAGTGCTGAAAGATGAAAGCTCTTTTGCTGTTCACAAGGAGTCTAATTTCTCTTTAATTTTCATATTTCTTGATATATTTGTATATTGTCAAGTCTTAAAAAAAAATCTAATTACTGTGTGCTGTAAAATAGTGTTATGTTTAAAAAAAAAAAAATGATCACCCTGAAGGGCTGTGATCACCCTAAAGGGCTGCTTGGGTAGCTGGGGCCCTGATTAGGTGTGAGCTGAATTCTATTCTTGTGTGACCTATAAGGTCTCTGCTTGGAGAAGTTTAAGACTCTCAGTGCTTATTGGCATTAACCTACAATGGAAACCGGAGGAAGATTCTGCTCTCAGTGCTGGGAAATGAGGATGCTGCGACTGGCCAGTGTGGGAGCAGAGTCAGGCTGTGGGGCCTACTCCAGTCTTCCCACATCACACAGCAGCAGGCAGGGACTGCATTTTGTGGGCCCTGTGCTTTCCTCTTGTAACCTCTTGTCCTCCCTTGCTCCTATTATTACCTCTACTTGTGTCAGAGGAGGAAACCAAAGGCTTCAGAGCATGGGAGAGGAAAACCTGAAGGGAGTTCCCTGTGTTCTCACTTGGATCCTGCCCTGCTGGGCAAGATGAAATGCTCAGGTGAGACCAGGGTGGGTATAGAAACAGCTGGGAAAGGGCTTTGCTGGAGAAGGACAGAAGTAACACTTCTTAGGAGCAGCATTTTGCAGTCACCTGGGCTCTAAACTGGATGCTTTTTCTCCTGAAATCTTTGCAGGCATCAGCACTCAGCTCTTCCCACTTCCAGAGGCTCCTGTCAGGGACCTCTTCTGGCAAGTCCTGGCAAGGTTTTGAGCTGGACAGCTCTGCTTTCCTCCATACCCTGAGGATGGCAGGAAAGGGAAAGGGGGTCAATAAATCTGCTTCAAATTGCCTTACAAACCAAGCGTGAACTTGTGACAATTCCAATACTGCCTTTGCGCGGCTTGTTAAAACCCCTGATGCCTCCAGGAGCGACATGCGTCTGACTGATCGATAGCCCAGCTGCCCTTTACTGCTGCAAACCAGGCAAAGCACCTCCTGTGAATACAGAGCACTGCCAGCAAATAATTGCCCTTGTTGTGGTGCTTTCTGGACACTGGCGCCTGCCCCTATGGTAATGAAAATCCATTTGTAGAAGGAGTTAGTTCACAGTATTGACTTCCAAGTCTCCCTCTGATTCTCATATTTATTTAGATTCAACTTGAGCTGCTCCAGCAGTGAACTTAGAGGGGAGGTGATCTGGAGGATAATTAACAAGCTGAATGCTGACACAGTTGGATTTTATTCCATCCTCGGTACTGATACTTTCTTTTTGTCTGGTTGTGTTAAGCTTGCTTTGTAAACTGATGGAGCTTGGTACAGGCCAGTGCATTCCTTCCCATCTCTCCCCATATGCTCCCATGGGCATCTCTCCAAGTCTTACCTGCCTTTTTGTTGCAGGTTCCTTCAAATGATTGCTCTTACCCAACTCTGCAGCTCCTGAGGAGGGCAAGGGATTTTGGCATACAGGACCAAACTGAGTCTGTTGCTCCAAAATAGTGTTTCATCGACAAGCTGGGTGCCCTGGGAGGGCTGAGGATAGAGTTGGGGGCCGCAGAAATACTTCTAGAGTTTAGCAAATTTGCAGTTCAAGATCAGTAAGCTCAGTAAGGGCCCTTACAGCTGCTTGTGGGTAGTGTTGTTCTGGAAGGGCTGGCCACATGGGGATGGGATCTGCAGCAGGCAGGGCTAGTGTCTGCTGTGGCTCGCTCAGCTTGTGTGCTTGTCCTGCCTCCCTGGGAGGGAGGACACAGGGCTTGTTGGAGGTGATAATTTGGGAAGCCCAAGTGAGGGCATGAAATGGTGTGGAGGGGTTTGAGGCTAAGGCTGGGAAGAGGTAGAATGGGAAAATGAGACGGATGAGAGAGCTGGAGGGCAGGGAGTGCTGGGGGAAACTGGAGAGCAGGGGAGAGGCTGGGTGTAAAATAGTGAATCAGGATTAATAGTGGTAATCCAATGTGTGTGGGGAAGGAGGGATAGACTGAGCATCTCAACGTTTGGAGCAGAAACGTAGGAGTGCTTTATGGGGGGATTCGGTTTGGGCAGGATTTGGGCAAGGTAGAGACCAATGGTGAACAAAGGAGGAAACAGCAGGGAGCTGGAGGTGCAGGCTGGGGACAGGTGTGGGTGTTGCGGAAGAAGCCAAGCAAGTCTAGGAAATGAGCGTGGGAAAGGGTTTGTGATGAACTCATCAGATCTGGGACCTGCCGGATGACTGAAAGGCTTGGTCAGGGAACGTACTGCTCTGTGGGAGGCACTTGAGATATTCAGTGCATGTAACCACTCATACATGAACCATCCTGCAAGGAGCTGTCCTCACATACCGTGGTTTTGCAGGAGCTGTTTTTCCCTAGGAGGAAGAACATCCTGAGCTCTCCCATTGAGGAAACAACCAGCTGCATGCACCTTGTGGTGGTCCTTCCCATGGTGGAGAAATCAAATTATTCAGCCTTGTGCAAGCTGTGCTCGCTAAAACAGCTCTCTAGTTTTGGAGGAACATCTGGCTGGCCCATTCGCAGGCAACTCTCACCCAGGGAGCAGCATGCTGCCTTCCTGATACTCCTCTCCCACAGGACAGTTATCACAGCTGCAAGCTGAAGGTCACTTTAAATGTCATCATCATTTAGCTGCCTTGATGGGGTAATTACAGCTGCAGATGTAAGGTTTACCAAACAAATTAGAAGCCAAGTGCAGTGTTTACCCTGTAAGAAACTGATTGGAAACACCTGCCATTTTGTGGGATAGAGGAAATCGATTTTAATATTTTTTAGATATTTTTGTTCATAATGTCTACTGTTGCACAAGTCTCACTCCCTCCTTGATCCTTGGCAAGTGGGGACATGACATGCAGCCTGTGCTGTGGCTGTTGGTTCTCCGCTGGATCCCTGAATCCTCACCATCAGGCTGAGCAATGAGCAGAGGAGGGCAAATGAGCTGCAGCAGCAGCAGCCTCCAGGAAGGCTTTCACACTTCTTTTTCACTCTTATGTTGCCAGTCTCAGACTTCCAGGGGTTTTCCTTATCCTGGTTCTGATTTACAGCCAAGACAAGGGAGTCTTGACAGCAGATAGGAAGCTTTAGTGCATTTCTACATCTCAGGTTTAAAAGTTGTGGAATGAAACAGCACAAAAGAAAGAGAGAGCCCTTGCACACAGCATGTGTTGCTTTCAAGCCTGTTGGTTCTGCAGATCCTGGCTGAGGGTTTTCCAGCCTTCCTGTTGTCAGTAGTGCTGGGAAGAGCTTGGCTCAGAAGAGAGACTGCAGCAAACCCTACTGAATAAAGGGCAAAGGACAGAGGCCCCATGAGTGTGATTTCATTTCCTTCTGGTTCAACTGGCCATTTCTATTTTCTGTTAAGAATCCCATTCACCAGAGTACCTATATGAAAAAAAAAAATCAGAGCAGAGAAAGCAAATTCTAAGATATGATTTTTTTTTTTTTGGTTGATTGTCCTGGTTTTAGCTAGGATAGAGTTAATTTTCCTCCTAGTAGCTGGTAGGGTGCTATGTTTTGGATTAGGATGAGAAGAGTGCCGATAACATGCTGATGTTTTAATTGTTGCAGAACAGTGCTTACACCAAGCCAAGGACTTTTCAGCTTCTCGCTCTGTCCTGCCAGCGAGCAGGCTAGGGATGCAGCAGGAGCTGGGAGGGGACAGACCCAGGACAGCTGACCCAAACTGACCAAAGGGGTATTCCATACCATCTGGTGTCATGCTAAACAATATATAGGGGTGGCTAGCCGGGGTGGGGGGGCGGCTGCTCGGGGATAGGCTGGGCATCGGTCAGTGGTCAGCAATTTTATTGTGCATCACTTGTTTCGTACATGTTATTATTATTATTATTTTATTTTATTTTCTGTCCTAATAAACTGTCTCTATCTCAACCCACAGGCTTCAGTTTCTTGTTTCTCTTCCCCATCCCGGAGAGGGAGGGGGGAGGGTGAGCGAACGGCTGTGTGGTGTTTGGCTGCCGGCCGGGTTAAACCACAACGTTGATTGATTGCAAAATCAACATGCCTTGCAACTTCCTATGAGGTATAGCACCAAGGAAAAGCCCATGGTTTGGCCAGCTCCTGAACACCAGCCTGGGAAAAATCCACACGACCTGTTTGTATGCTATAACTACCACAGTGCCGCATGGATGGTTCTTTTCAGAAGTTGCCACCAATAAGCGTTTTGTCCTTTCGCCCAAACTCTTAGATTTGCATCTTATAATGTCTTCCTCAGAAGGCGGTGGAGCTGAACGACCTTTGCTCTTGGGCACTGGCCCCTATAGTGGGTGCGATGCTGGGAGGAAGGAGAGTAAGTTAACGTGCAAAATACTGATTATTTAACCCTGTTGCTTATTTGAAGCTTTGCCTTGCTGTCAGGCTGTGTTGTATTTAAGGTAAGCTGTTTTTATATCATAGTGAGGGTTTTAAAGGTTTGCTGCTTTTAGGTACAGGAAGCAGTGCGATCTGATTCATTCCTGTAATGGCATCCCTTCTCCTGCGCTCCCCCAAAGCTTCAGCAAAACACAGCCCCATGCCAATGCCAGCATCCCCGTGCAGTTTGAGTGCTGCTTTGCAGGTAACGGATGCACAATCTGGAAACCCAAGAGTGGCTAAAGCTCCCCTGATGCTTCTTGTGAGCCTGCTGCTCCCCTTTGAAATTCTGTTTCATTGTCTCTGGGGGAGCATCAGGGCTCTGAACGCTCAGTTACAGTTGTTAACATCAAAGTCTAGAAAACAGTAAAGGAAATGTTGCCTGATCAGCTGCTTTTGCTGGGAAAACACCAAACCAAAACACTTGTGTTTCCAGTGTTGCAGCAACATCTCTGCTGCAGCATCATCTCTGCCTCCTGTGAGATGGGCTGGGGAAACCCAGCACAAAGCCAGGTAAGCTCAGCAGAGTCCTCACCTGCAGAGCATACAAGCAGAGATGTTGCTTCCAGCTGCACCTTCTCATGTTCATTGCTACTGGTGGATGAGGGATGCAGCATTAGGAAAACCGCCATGCTAGGCTTTCTGCCTCCCATCGCATCTTGTTTGCCTTTGCATGCTGTGTCCCTGTGCCCTGTTCTCCTGGGGCTGGGGCGCTGCTGGTGGCTGGACTTCCCGGCCATGCACTGGGAAGAAGCCTGTGGTATTGAATGATGAGTGTGGATGGCCTGCAGCACCAAGGCACCAGTCTGGTAATGACCATTGCAGTTTTGTTCTGTATAAAATCAGGGCCTGTGGAGCCGATGATCTGTGGAGGTCCCTTCCAACCCCCACAATTCTGTGAGTCTGTGACCCGTTTTAATTCTCGTCTTGAATTTTTTTTATATCTGTTTGCCTTTTATGTGCGATTTATGTGCCCTGGGACAGGGGAGGGAGGTCAGATATTGGTGTGGTGAAGGGAAGCCACCATGTTTAAGGCTGTCCCCAAATCTGGATGCTGGTACCTGCCTCATCCTCCAGCTCCAGGCCACTGCCTGGGCACTTGCTCTGAGAGTCAGTGCTAACAGCAGCAAGGTGCTGGGCTGTGGGTATGTCTGCATGACCTCATCCTACCAAAAATGACGTGATGGCTGATATCTCAGCTAAAGCAGTCCCACCTCCATTTTTGCATGTGCTGGATTTTGGATGGGCTATCCCCTTATTGCAGACATGCCAGCAACTGGAAGGGTTGTGAGGTTTTGCTGCAAAGCCTGATGGTGTTGTTTTCTCAGTGACACCAGCTTGGTGACTGAGCTCTCTGTCCCTCCTGGAAAGGAGCATGGCCACTGAATCTGACAGAACCCACAGCTCTTTTCACCTGGTGCGAACTCCCCTCTCACAGGTGCCGCTCCAGGGTGCCCTGAAGTGAAGTTTGATTTTATTCTTTTTATTTTGTATTTTTTTTCTTTCCCACCCACGCATAAAAAGGCCCTGACAATTCCTGCTGTTAGTTAATCTCTAATGCATTGTCTGAACACAGCGGCAGCATCAACACCTGAAATGGCATTCTCCAGTGTGATTGGCAAGACGTTGAAGGATGAGCAGAGTGTAACAACCTGAGGGTTCCCAGAGGATCTCCAAGCACTGGTGTTTAGGCCAAAGTGTTGGAAGCCCTGACTGGAGTCAAACAAATGGGAATCTGGAGGGAGGGGGCAGGCAATTTGGTGAAATGGGGTATGCAGCCGTTCTGTGGATCTGCCTTGTTTCTGAGTGCAATGTGCTACTGGAGCAGTGGCAAATGATTAGCCAGGGCTTATTGTCATCTTCAGTGACTTCCACTGGGGTTTCCAAGCCCATTGCTTTCAAATACCAGAGCCCTGCTGCCCACTGTATCAAAGACACGCACATAGTACAGAAACTGTTGGCGTCGCCTCACTGCAGCAGCTCAGTGTGGAGGGAAACCAGAAAGGTGCTTTCATTTTTCTTTGTTTTTCTTTTTTTTTTTCTTTTGTCCTTCCTCTGTTTGGATGTTTTGGGAAGGGAGGGAGGGGAGATACCTGAGTGAGAGAATGAAACCACTGATTTTGGATGACTTCTGGCCTTGCAGGGACACTGATTGCTGCAATTTCTCAGTGATTTCAGGAGGCACTATGCAGCTCTTATGGGAAATCTCTGAGTTTGTTTCTTCACCCTAATTAGGGGTTTAGCTCCAGCAGCTCAGTGGCAGGCAATGGCTGGGATGAGCTGGCTTGTGTTAAGAGCTCAGAGCTCCTCAGAGATGGAGGAAAATGCAAATGGCGGAGTGGGGCTGGGCTGTTTCTCCTCTCTGGGGGACACTGGGAGCTGGGGCAGGCTGGTGTGCATGTGGGTGTACATACATGTGTGTGCATGGTGCAGGCATTGTGTCCATCTTTTTCCTCATTCTTCTTATTTTGTGTACAATACACTTCTCACAATGTTGTTCTTGGCAGTAGGTGCCCTAACTGGTGTCCTTTGATCCTCCTTGGGACCGCAGCATCCATCCACACCCACAGCACTGCAGGGAGGTGGAGGAGTTTAGTCTTTCCTCTGGTTATCCCCCTTAATGCAGCCATGTCTCTCTTAGCTTCTTTCCTTGGGAAACTCTTACACTGACATCCAGAGGTCAGTATAAGAAAAGAGTTCTCCTAACAGTTTCATTTTTCCATCCCCTTTTCTCTGAAATGTGTGAAGAATGCTGCAGGAAACGCATCTGGGTAGAGCAGTCACAAGCTGTGCTTCTCTTTGCTCTTTCTCGTTCCATTGCAGTCCAGTTGATTCTGGAGGCTGCTCTGTTGGAAGCAGAAATGAAATCCCCAGGCTCTATCTCTGCTCGACCTGGATCAGAGGCTCCTTTTCTACTCAGGTGCTCACCGCAGTGTCATCTGTGGTAGGAAATTCAAGGGGATCCCACAGGGCTGCGAGCATCTTGAATGATACATCTAGAGCAAGCACAAATGTCAAGGCATATGCACTCAAGGAGGTGATCCGAGACAGCCAGCACGGCTTCACCAAGGGCAAATCGTGCCTGACCAATTGGTGGCTTTCTACGATGGAGTGAGTGCATCAGTTGACAGAGGAAAACCAACCGATGTCATCTACCTGGACTTCTGCAAGGCCTTTGACATAGTCCCACATGACATCCTGGTCTCCAAATTGGAGAGAGATGGGTTTGATGGGTGGGCCATTCAGTGGATAAGGAATTGGCTTGAAGGTCGCACCCAGAGAGTGGTGCTCGATGGCTCTGTGTCCAGGTGGAGGCTGGTGACAAGTGGTGTCCCTCAGGGGTCTGTCCTGGGACAAGTACTGTTTAATATCTTCATCAATGACACAGACAGTGGGATTGAGTGCACCCTCAGCAAGTTTGCAGATGGCACCAAGCTGAGTGGTGCAGTTGATACACCAGAAGGAAGGGATGTCATCCAGAGGGTCCTGCAATGGCTGGAGAAGTGGACCCACGTGAACCTAAAGAGGTTCAACAAGTCTAAATGCAGGGTGCTGCACCTGGGCCGGGGCAATCCCAGACGTGAGCACAGAGTGGGAGAAGAACTCACTGAGAGCAGCCCTGCAGAGAAGGACTTGGGGGTTCTGGTGGATGAAAAGCTCAACATGAGCCAGCAGTGTGCACCTGCAGCCCAGAAGGGCAACTGCGTCCTGGGCTGTGGCAGCAGGGGAGGGAGGGGATCGTGCCCCTCTGCTCTGCCCTCCTGAGGCCCCACCTGGAGCCCTGAGTCCAGCTCTGGGCCCCCAGCACCAGGAGGATGTGGGGCTGTTGGAGCAGTCCTGCCCACTCCCTGCAACCCAGTAAATGCAGCTCCCACTGACCTAGAGAGGTGCTGAATAGCATGAACACCGAGAACAAAGTGAGGGTCCTTACTGCTTTTGCTTTTCCTAAGGTCTTTTTGGTGTTCTGAATAGCTTTCAGTTATCCTGTAACTCATCGGTGAGAGATTTGTCAGCGTATGTGAGTAGATTTTAGTGTTTCTTTGAAAATCTACAGTAGCAATTTGGTGCATAGTGAATAACCAGAACCTGCAGTATGCTGGACCCCACCAGCTGTAATTTGGTATGGGTAATCACTTATGCTGCTGCTTCTCTCTGCTAGCTGTGAAAGCGCTGTGAATTTAGAGTAGGAATCAATTAAACAGCAAATAGTTTTTTTTTTTTTTTTTGTCAAAATCAATTAAGTCCTTCTCCCAGCCAGTGCAGTGGTCTCCCTGGAATTTCATATTCTGCTTGGCTACCATTTCTTCGGCAGCTTTTGCTGGATAATGTTGATATTTTATGGCTTGATTTAAATCATATGGATCAATGCATTTGCATACCTTATTTGGATTTTCAATTACAACCATATATTTAGTCTAAATGAATTATCCAGGTTATAATTTCAGCTACACAGAGAATTTTTCATAATGCCCAATTCAATTTTTACTTTCTCTGTAAGCATAAATGATTTCTTTGGAGACTGGGATCATTACAGTTGTTTTGCCCTTCTCGCTGCAATATTAGTCTTCCAAATAGGTCAGACCAGAAGTTTTCAAATGTCTTCAACCTGTGGATCCTACTTCTGCTTTGGATTGAGAGGCAGACGCTTTGTGTGTGTCAGTGGCGTGAATTGCACTGCGGTGTGGATGAAGGTCATTTTCTAAGTCACTTCTTACGGACTTTCTGGACTGCTGGCAGCCTCCTCGTGCTTATGCTCCCACCCACAGCTCTCAGAGCACGGGTGGCAACCACTGCCCAGCACTTGTGCTCTTGCAGACCTCTTGCACCTGGATTAAAAGAAGGTCATTCTTTCTGCTGACTCTTATGAATCAGGCTAACCTGAATCCGTGTGCATCTCTGAACCCCAAAATGCACTTGACAATTGGGCCCTTGCTTTCTAGGTCGCTGCTGAAAGCAGAACCTTGGCTCCTGAATCATCAAAGTGATTTTTGGTGGTTTTCCACGGATGATAATATCCTCAATCAGTGTTTGGGAGAATGGAACAATCCTGAATTTTGAGCCAAGCTGTGGTTTGACTATAAATCAGAAAATATAAGCCTAAAATGTTTTTATTTATTTGGGTCTATGCTCTAATTCTCAACAGTAGTTTTAGAGAGTTTTCTTCCATAGTTTGTGGTATGTTCCAGCTCAGCTCTACTTGCTCTCAAGGAGCAGATTATTGTGCCTACAAAGATGTTTCTCCTTGTGCTTATCAAATACATCCGAATTCACACTGATACCTGTGTAAAATACCTCTGAACATTAAAACATCTTTCCAGAGTACTTCTGAGATTTTTTGAACATCTGCCAGTTTTGACTTTGTACCTGCAATCTGTGGGTGAGACAGAACTAAATCCATCAGCCACTTGTCATCTATTTAATTCTTAAAAATAATTGATTACTGGAGGTAAATGGCATGTTCCCCATTGTCATCCAGGGAACCAATGTGTGCAGACCTGACCTTGCCAGCAGTGAAAATACTGTTGCAGAAATGGGAAATTTCACTTGTATTTTATTGTGTTAGAAATTACGAGGTGCTAAGAGAGCCAGAATAATAAAATAGCTATCTCGGATTTGCTTTTACTCCAGGGTTCCAATTTAGATAAATTAAATCTGAAAAGGGGGTAATTGCTAAAATGCTGTGAATGATTGATTCATTTTTGCATGTGACAGCCAAACAAACAAAAAAACGTTAAGTTGTTGGACTTCAGAGAGCTGAAGCAAAACTACACTCTCCATCTTCCACAAAATGCAAGTGCAAAGTGCGTGGCATTGCACGTGGTTTGATGCACTTTCCCTTTTCATGATGAAAATGAAGGCCTGGTTTAGAAGCTACCACCTGAATTTTCTCTTTACTTGAGAGGTTTTAAAGGATCAGTCATCTGCCCAAGAAAGTGCTCTGACCACTGCCAGTCCAAGGAGAAATCCTGTGTGGTAAACCTCAGTTTTCAGCACTGTGAAGCTTTCTGTAAACAATTAAATGCTCCCTGAAGTAAAACAACTTCCCAAGCGACTGCTCCTGCCTCCAGGCTAATGAGCCTTTCCCAAGGTTTTACTCTTGCATTTAATCTAAAAAATCCTTGCAGCCAAGAAAAATGCCAGCAGCAAGGAGTGAGGGGCCCTCAGCCCCAGCAGAACCCATCTCCTGGAAGCGGACACAGGAGGCAAAATCAAATTTATTCTCTTCCATGTTCCCATGCCAGGGATGTGAAGTGTTTCATGTGTCACAGGGCTCCTCCAATCGCCCTGTCCCAGAAGGTTTCAGTCCACCCACTCTTGTCAGGGTTATTGTGCTGCTCAGATTTCCAGAGCCGCACAGAGCATGTGCTGGTTAAGAAGCACTGCAGTCTTTTTCCAGTGAAATTTAATTCCTTAAGCGAGGGGCGAAAGATGCGAAGTGCTCACTGCTACACTGCTGTGGAGCAGGTTGTTGTGGAGGTGCAGAGTGTGGCCTGGACCCCTCCAGGGCAGGAGGGAAGTGGGCCTGGGCTTCCTGCATCTCTGGTGAGCAACCCCAGACTCTGAGATCCTGGGTAAAAGGATGGTTTCTTACCCTATGCTGTGAGTTAGCCTTTCTACCTTTCTACATTATTTTTCCTCTAGCAGTAAGTTGTGGAGCAAGTCAGCTCACCTTTTGGGGACTAATTTGTTATTAACCAGGGGAATGAGACAAGTGCACAGATTCTTCCTCACCACGTGAGTTACTCTGTTATTGCTACCAGTTTCATCCCTTGAATTCCCACACACCGGTGATTGAGAGTGGTATTCAGACTCATGCCTGTATATCATACAACTTTCCCTTTATCACTTGAATGCTGCTAAGATCCATTTTCAGAGCTCTGCCATCTGTTAATTTAATAATTGCCTGATGTTGTAATACACACACGCTTTAATTGAGCAATTTCCTGGTTCCCATCATAGAATCTATTTAATCTGTCAATATTTCTCTATATTGCCTATTTTTTCAGGTCCTTTTTTTTTTTTTTTTTTTTTTTTTAAAGTGGCATAATTACAATAACTTCAGTTAAGTCTGGTACTTCATTAGACAGGCTTCTGTGGTGCTTCATGGTAAATATTGTAAAATCCCCAGGTAACTTTAAAACAAATTTGAAACTTTTTAAATATTAAGGGAGTACATCCTCATTCTTACAAGGCAGTAGGTTTAATGGTGCAATTATCTAGTCTATTTGTTATTATCCATCTTCCTTAGGCAGCAAAAACTATTCTTCCAATGGTATGAACTGATGCAAAAATAAATTTAGAGGGGTTGGTTTATTTTATGTCTGCTGCAACTTTGATTAAAAAAAGAAAAAAAAGACTGTTCCAGAATGCCAGATGCTGGGGACACTAGATGAGGAATGGACTTATCTCAGCGCAATGCCTTTCTTCCTAGTTTATGTGAAGCTGATTTTAGAGTCCGATGAGAAAATAAATAAAAATATGACTCCTTCTTGTTCCTTCCAGACATGCTGAATATATTTATTGTATAGGGAATACATGCCTCAATTTTACTTTAGTGCCTCAGCTTTTGATTTTTAATGAAATCTCTGCCAGCTATAGGTTGCATTGGACAGGAAAGGCCAGCAATAACACTGGCAACCTCATTAAAGCCTCTTGCAGTACGTCATTCCTGTTTCCTTGTGAAGGTTTTGCCTTTGCTTAACTTTGGAGCTTTGCAAAATGATCAAATAAAGTTTCTCATAAAAGCACCAAGAGCTGTTAATGAACCACTGAGAAGGAGCCATATTTTAGCCATCAGTGAGTACCTCTGAGCCACAGCTGGTGCTTGGCTGTCACGATTTTGCTTCCCTCTGTGACGCTCTGGGAGGTGCCTGTGTCCTCCTGAAAACATTCACAGCTCATTGTCATCACTGTTGTTACTATCATTATCACCCCCTGCATTTTACGCTTAAAAGCCTAAGTGCCCATAGCTTTGAATCAACTGCTGGGACTTCCATGGCATGTTGAGGAGGATTCCGTTAACTTTAGATAGCAAAAAGTTGCAAGCTAAAGCCGTGCTCCTCAGCTTTAGATCCCTTGTAAAGTCCATGGAGTGAAGTAGGCACCCTGTGGCGGTGGGTCATCTTCACCATTTTAGGCATGCAAATAGGATCGAGTGCATCCTCTGGCACCCTCTCATCCTAAGGGCTCATCTTGGTCGAAATGGACTTCTTCCACACTGCTTTGCACCTTCTTATCCTTGCCAGTCATTACGCTGTCTCTCCTTTGGCTGCCCTGCAGGAGGAACATGCATTTTTTTTCTTTCTAATTTTCTAGCAGGAGTTTGAAGACTTGTTATGGATTGTGCCAGAAGGCTGTGGTGAAAGAGGGAATCAAATGAAGATGTTCTGAGCAAAGGACAAGTGGGCATTGGGCCATGCTTTCTCTTTAGAGATGCAAGTTCAGGTTTTGTAAAGTGCTTTGAAGTCCCCTGGGATGAAAGCTAATGTAAAATGTGACAGTTATTACTATAAACTCTCTCAGCAAACTTGAACTTGCCCAAATGTCTATTCATATGCCTATAAGAAATCAATTCCAAATAATTGCATTATGCCCTTTGTGTTAGTGGATTTTCTGCCAGTAATTGACTTTATAGAAAAAGACATCTATCAGTTTGGCAAGGAGTTTACACCCAGCCCACTACTAGGAAAATTACAGGACTCTGTATGTGAAAGCATCTTTAACAGAGTGGTTTAAAATGAAAAGCAGCCCTAACAACACTGTAATTATGAGCATCCCCTCAGGCTAATCCAGCTAACAAAATGTTTAATGCTGAATGAGTTTTCATCTAGGGTTCAGAAGCATCCTGGATGAAACTGAGAAGAAAAGTGAAGTGAAGATGTGCACATTTGCTTAGGATTAGATTTGTGAAGGCATGCAGGTGTTTGCCACTCTAGAGCTGGAATACTAGACCATCACCTCCCCCAATAGGTCTTAGGGGTGCATAAGGAAACATCAACATTTATCTCACTAAAATCCCTGAAGTGCTAAAATTTCTGCCTGCAGACCCACATGTAACTGCTGAAGTCCGTATGACCACGAGCAGTTGAGTTCCTCGCAGGCTTGCAGCCCACCAGATCTGCAGCGCAGGGACTTCAGGACTGACTTTCCTGAAGCTCCACCTTGGTGCTGCTCATGCACTTGCAGGGTGTGTGCGAAGACTCAGGGTCACATCACTTTTTCGTGTCTCTTAGATCTGAACAACTGGGATTGTGAACATATGTAGGCTGAGGAATCATACTTAATGTCTTCACTAACAGAGAGGAAGAAGCAAGGGACTGGCCTCCCAGCCCATGGCAATGACACGTGGCCATGTGTAGTTAGAGGAGACCTTAGGGACACCTCTGGCCTTCAGACCCATGTCTGTACACATTTACTATCCCTCTACTGGCCCACTCAGGATCTTTCCAGAAAGCCCACGGAGCAAACACTTGAGTTTAATCCACTTCCCTTAAACATTTTGAATCAAGCCTTATTGAAATGTGTAGTTCCAGGCACTGTCGGGAGGCTGAAGTTTAAGCCACTAAGTGATCACCCCCAGGGGAAAGCCTGCTCCAATTTTATCTGTATCCCTTTGTTTAGCAAACAAGGAAATAGTGAAGTTGTGCTGAACATAAGCACACCGAAACCTGAAAAATCAATTTCTTTGGTAGTTAGGAAGAATCTTTCCTGCATTCACAACAAAGCTAAGATTAACTGGAGAACAACGTTTGTTAAGAAGAAGAGAACAAACCTTCTCATGGATCCTATAATAATTAACATTCTGTCTAAGTAAATCAGTAACTAAGCAGCTTAACAAGGAGGTGTTTGCTCTAGGACCAGCTTAGCACCTGGGACAGGGCAGTGCAAGAGCTGGGCAAGAGATTGTCCCATTGGCCTTTGGGTGATTTCCATGTCTTACTCTGGAGTACCACGAACACTATTAAGGTTTCTAGCACTTTTGCATCTTGAGGATTTGCAATAGTACAACCTCAGCCTTTGCTTTTTTCCCCATTCTACAGTCCAGAATAGGGCATATAAAAGTGAGATTTAGACTGAGGTGTGAAATTTGCTTGTGGATACCAAATTCTTCAGTTTTCACAAAGATTTCTAATCCAGAGATTCTTCTTTAAGTTCATGATTAGCAGAGATTTAACACAATGAGACAAACATGTTGTCTAAACATTAAAGCTGGCCTTGTTTTTGAACATAGTCAAGGCACTTGTACATTTTAACCATACCTGCTCATTCATTTGTACAAGCATACTGAAGGTATCATACACTGAAATTGGAATATGAATAGTGTCAAAATACTGGCAAGCCTCCAGAACCCTGGGGATCTAAAATGAGACAAAAATCTAGAGGAAGTAATAATAAAGGTGAAAAAACTGCTTGCAGTGTTATGTTTATAATTTCATCTCAAGTTTTTGCAAATATATATTATTTGCAAAGTACAGTCTTTGTAAAATCAGACCATCTCAACATTTTCAGGCATTGAAATGGCCCCTCTGAGACCTCACCTGCATCCTTTTCAAATTCTTCCACGTGCTTCTCTCAGCAGAAAATACAATTAGGAAAAGCTGTGAGCTTGAAAAGGTGTCGCAATAAAATAAAAAAAAGACCTCAGAAAGGCTTTGGAAGCTTGATAGTAATCAAATCTACTGCAGAAAAGAAAATCAATGTTGCTATCTTTATATATCAACATAAACATTTATTTTTCATTACACCAATGAGAAGGACAAACTGTAATGAATCAAGAGGGATTTCAGGAGTGGAATGAAGACGAAAAGGCCTGGCTTGTCAATGTTCCCCTCTTGTGAAGGATAACCCTGTCTCTCCAAAAATGCTGTAAATCTTTCACCCCAAGTGCCTATGCAGCCAGAAGCAGGAAGAAGAACAGACCTCCAGCAACTACTCATGGCCAAATTGCTTCCACTTCAGTAGCTCTCTAATGGGGAATATCGATTGGGATTTCTTTAGCTGGTGGGCAGGGCTGCAGGTGCGTAGATCTCCAGGACCTTGTTGCTAGAGGCGGCTGTTCTCTGGGGGAGCAGATAAGGACAGGGTCCTTGCTCCCCAGGGGGTGTCAGGAAGGCCGATCTGCAGCACCCAGAGGACCCAGCAAGTCCAAGTCCAGCCCTGCCAATACTCCCTACATGCAGGCACATAGACAGCAAGTGCTCAGCCACACCATGCATTCATGTCAGGGTGGGATTTCACTCAGAGCGCATCTCGGTGCTGTCCTGAATAATGTAGCTGCAATTCTACACCCCTCTTCTCTCGGGTACCCCTTAGACACCCCTCAAAGTTATCCCTAGAGTGCCCACAAACATACTGTGAAACATAATGTGATCTTCCAGTTGGATGCAATGCAAACTCCACCTGAATAACAAGCGTTTTAAGGAAGGCTCTACATGAAAAGAAAGCATCTTCTTGAAAATTTCCCATTTATGTGGGTTTCTGTGCAGTCCCACACCCCTTTTCTTAGCCATTTGCCGTGGACATTAAGGGGAATTCTGGATGCTCACTCCACCAGCCTTTAGGAAACAAGCTCTCCCTCACCCGCCAAAAAACCTAAATAATAGTATCTCTGTGGCAACTAGGACTTCTTGAACTGGAGGTAGGATTTACTACTTACTATTCAGTATTCTGTAGCCATCACTTGGTATTAAGTATCTGCATTTGTAATTCACTAATCCTTCATTTAGAAAGATCTGAGTGGTGGAAACAATACTTTGAGACTCCAGTGACCTCCCACCATGGATAAGATTTTGCAAACAAAGCAAAATGTTCCCAGATACTCTGTACAGTCGGAATGTCCTTCACGTAACAAGTCAACAAACATGAGGAAGCAATGAATACATTTGCAGAAAATAGTTTTGGATCATGGACGGAAGGACTAAACCACTGAATAATGTGTTAATTCTACCATCTCTAATATGAATGAGGAAAGAGAGATTCAGATATGTGAACAGGTCAGCCATCAGAAATTTTAGTTTGTTTAATGCAAAGTTTGAAGCAAAAAACACAGACTCCACTACATTTCAATTAAAAATATGTATTTTTAAATTTATGTTTTAAATTGCTTGGAAGCATACCAAGGTTCTTGTAGCCACTGCAGAATAAAATTGCTCTCCTTCATAGCATAGATTTTGGAGTACCTTCCCCATAATTTGGGGGGAACAATTTGTAGGCTGGAGGAGAGGGCTGCAGGAATGGGCTGGTGAGAACCTTATGAAGTTCAACAAAGGCAGAAGTAAAATCCTGATCTGGGAGGGAATAACCCAACGCAGCCGGACACGGTAGGCAGCTTTGCAAAAAAATGCTCCTGGGGCTGCTGGTGGTGAGCGTGAATCAACACCATGTCCCCCCAAAGCCCTCCTAGCAGGAGTGCAGCCAGCACGGTGAGGGAAGGGATCCTTGCTCTGTTCTGCACTGGTGAGATCCCACCTGCAGTGCTCGACCCAGTCTGGGGCTCCCAGTGCAAGTCCCGTGAGTCCAGCAGAGGCCAGCAAAATGATTGGGGCTGGAGAACAGGACGTGTGAGGAGAGATTGAGGGAGGTGGGTCTGTTCAGCCCGGAAAAGGGAAGGTGAAGGAGAGATCTCCCTGCTGCTTGCAGCTGCCCAAGGGGAGGGTGCTGCGAGGGCTCTTCCCATGGTGGGAGGCTGGGAGCCAACACGTTGGAAAAAGGAAAATCCCCATCGGATAGAAAGAAAGAAAATCACCCTGACGGTGGTCACACACTGGGCCAGGGGTGCAGAGATGCTGTGAGACAATCAGAACTCAGCTGGGCAAGGTTTGGAACAGGCTGCTCTGGCTGGCTGTGGTTCGAGCAGGAGCTTGGGCTGGGAACCAAGCACACATGATGGTGTGATTCATGTCCAACCATCAGTGCATCAAAGGTAGAGCTTTGCGTCAAAGGACAGTGACTAAAGCTGTTGAATAATCTTGTTGAAGCTTTGACTGTTCTGAGAAAGCTGCAGCAGTTTGTCATATGAAATTGTACGTCTGCAGGGCAGACCGTGAATGAATCCTTTCCTTTGCGTGGAGGGAATATTCATGACAGTTCCCAGGAGGATAAGTGTTTATGAAACCTTGGCAATTGCACATATCTAGCCAGCCCTCTTTCTCTGTGATATATGGGAAGCCTGTTTTCTCAATGTGTTAAGGAAATAATTTTCATATCCTACAGCATTTTGATCTCAGTGTCTTTCCACACAAGCTGGCCCATGGACAGCCATATCTTTCAGGTACCCGGTGACCTTCCTCCTCCTCCTTCAGGCTGCTCCCTCCTGCCCACCTCATTCCCCCAAGCAATGCATTTTCTCCCCTTTGCCCTCTATAGTTCTAAGAGCAACACAGTCTTTTGTGCTCTATGTTAGCTGGGCTGCAGGTTTCTCCTCTGCAGGTGTCTGTAGCAAAGCAAGAGGGTCTCTCAAGACCTGTGTTTGCTGTAAGCGATATGCTGGGAACTGCTGTTCCATCTCTTGCTCTACGCTTGGATCAACGATAGCTCCAAGGCTTTCAAACCACTGCCATCATACACAGCTCCTCAATCAATGTTATCAGAACTGTTTCAGAAAAGCTGAAGCTCTGACAACACAGGCTTATCTTTCAGGATCTGCTTGGCAGTGCTTGAAGGCACCCAAGACTGGCTTCTTTCTCACTGTTCCCTCTCTCTTTTTAAATAAATATGACATCCCCTTTGCTCCTCTGGGCTGGAAACTTTTTTTTCTCTCCGGGTAGCTGCTTTCTTTCACTCCAAGGTCTCAGGAGGCTTTGGGAATAAAGAGACCAACAAATTAGATTGGTTTCACCTAGTGGATGAGCCTGCAGCTGGGATATTGGGTTTTTGTATGCTGCAATTTAATTTCTTTCTCATCCTGTAAGCTGTGCAATCTTTTCCCAGTTCTTATTCCTGAGAGCAATGTCAGGATGTTTTCCTCTTCTCTGACACTGTTAACCTCTCTAAGTCTGAACAGGGAAGAAAATAAGCAAAATGTTGCCTACTAAAACTCTTGGAGCCCAACATCTTGTGTCAACGTTCACTTTGGAGGATGTGTGAGCAGTTCTGCTGTCCTCCTGGAGAGCCAGTTCTGAGGTTTTGCAAAACCTCAATTTCTTCTTTGCAATAAATTAAGAGAAGGTGGCAATTTCCTGCCTCTAGAACAAGCACTTTCTGGCCCCATTTATCTTGAATGAATGTGGTCCAGCCTGCACAGAGATGACCCATCCTCTCCTCCAAACCAGTCTGAAGTCTCAGTGCTGTGTTAAAAGTGATGGAGGCTGAGAATGCCCAGCAGCAGATCCAGCCTGAACCCCATCCCAGAAAAGCTCTCTTTATCTCAAATGTAATACTGAACATATCAATAATCCAGAATACATTTCTTTCTTTTTAAAACCAAATATATGAAGGCGTGGATGTGCTGAAACAGTGCACCTCATAGTCCCAGCACTGTGCTCCCGAGCCATAAATGCAGAAGCTTGGGAAATGGCTGTGGAAGTCTGGAGCTGAGGTAGGCTGTCCCCTGCCCAGCAGAATCAGCCTCATCCCACCCCATAGCTGCTGGCCCAGCCCCTTCTTACAGCCTCCCATGATGGAGACATTGCAGTTACATGAGGCAGTCTACTCCAGTGCTCTACTAGCCACAAAATAAATAAAAAATAAATATAAATCCTAAACGAGTAAAGTGAATATTTCATACTTCATTCTATATGCATGAATTCCTATCTTCCACACACAGAAAACAAATGGCGTCTCTCTTTCCAGCAGCCATTTCTATCTTTAAAGAACGTTACCACATCATTCCCCTTCTCCCATCTCCTCTGTTTTATAATGGAAAAAAAGAAGAACAACAACAACAGCAACAACAACAACAAAAAACAGTGTGGTCGTCTTTCTTCATAAGTCCTATTATCTAGGTTTCCGAATGGCATGCAAGTATTAGGAACGCATATGGCAACTTTGGTTCTGCAGAAGATGAAGCTCATGTATAAGGGCATAACAGATATTTGCCTTCATGGTATCACCACAAAGTTAGCAGTGAAAATTTCTGCAAATAGATGCAGCAGTTATTAGCAGCATGGTCTAAACCTTACCACGTTTCTTCAGCTATAGCATATGAAGTTTGTTCCATTGAGCTCTAACGAGAGAGGAAGGTTGCAAAGCTTGAGTTATTCTGCTACTGAATTTCATGAGCACAACAATGTTACACAGGATCATTGCAAAATTTGCCAAAGGATCTACTTTTAACTCATTTTGCACTGCAAAACTATGCACAGATATATTGAATGATGCAGATAATATTCTTTACAGGATTAGGAGAGTCAGTCTACAGGGAAAAGCTCATCATGGAGCCTCTGCTGCAGGATGTTATTGTGGTTATTCTACTGAGGGACTTGTCTTGTTGCTGCTGAGGTTCTTTGCTGAAGAGCTAATTAACAGGAAGGCTGGAATGGACCCTGGGTACAAAAGAAAATCTTGAGATGTCCTAGAAATAATCAGCTTGAAGATCATTTTGGACCCATAACCCTAGAGACAAATATATGCAGTTCAGAACAATTGCCTTGCTAAGGAGCAAATTGTAAACAATATACTTTTAGAGTTAAAAATTATTCTAATTTAATGATATCTGTTCAGTCAGTGTTTGGAAGTAAATCAGTGTGTGAGTAGTAAAACAATAATGTACTTTAAACTAAATTATTAGTAAACAAATCAGTCTGGTAGGCAATGAATGTGTGATACATAATTCATTTCTATTATCCAAAACACTTCACTAGCTCTCAGAGCCTGGCGATAAAGTATGCAGAATACAGTATCCACCATCCCAGGAAACAGTCTCTAATGTGATATTAAAGTTAAAAGAGAAGTGAAGTATATTCCCCCAAAGCAAGGTATTTGAATAATCCTGGAATGAATCCATCTGATGCTTCTTTTTACAGCTGGCTTTATTTTTTTTAACTAAAGTGCTTTCATTAAAGCCCGAACGACAAATGTTCCCTGCTTGGGTCTGCCACCAACCCATTAATTTGTCCCAAGAGGTCTCAGTAATGCGCGAGGTGGATGTGGTGCCAGCCTGGCCCTGCTACCCCCCCATCCCTTTGGGGATCCTGGCTCCCCCCCAGACCACCACGAGCGCTGCGCCCAGCTGAGTCAGGAGAAAAAAGCCACGTGAGGCCATGGGAGGATGCAATAAAACCTTCTCTGGCCAGTTTTTGACCTTGTTCCTGTTGTAACCTAATCTGTGATGCAGGAACAAGGCAGAACGAGTGCTGTGGGGGGAGAACAGGGCATGGGCAATTTCCTGGCAGATCCCATAGCCTATGACAGGGGGGTTGAGCACTGAAGACAAATTGCTGTGGATGAGACACTGTTCTCATCACACACATTGTGCCAGCAGCTATTTCTCTGCAGCGATGTTGGGGCAAGTGCTTCCCTTTCAAACCCTGCAGGTCTGGCTGGAAGGAGGTGATCATCACAATGATTTATTGCTCTTCTCCTTTCACCTGTTTTATAGCAGGATGTAAAAAGGTGTCAACTCCTGATGATGATTTCATCTGCCCCATGCCATAAATGTCATTATTTCCCAGCAGGGAAGCCAGGACGATCAGAAATAGCAGTGCCGATCAGAAACCTTTCTTGCAAATACAACTGGCCACTCAGGTCCAGGGCAGGGGGACCTCTGCAGGTCTTGGTGATAAGAAAAATAAACGATTACTGGGGCAGGTCAGTAGATAAGGACAAGTACAGAAAGTTTCGGGTACAGAAAGACCATTCCAGTTTTGGGGTTGGCACACTGACTACACTGCTGTCACCCAATTTGTGACAGTGGAGGGACTCCAGTTTACTACCAATCTTTCAGGTTTAATACCTCAGCCCAGAACCTTTGTTTAGAATCCCATCACGTGTGATATTCAGGAACATTGTTTTTTATAAAATACCCATTGACTTTTAAAAAAATCTTTGCTTTCATACTGTGGTGGTTTTATTTGGGTGGGCAGCCGAGCTCCACCACAGCTGCTCTCTCACTTCTCCTCCTCAAAGGGAAAGGGGCAGAAAATACGATGCAAAAGGCTCAAGGGTTGAGATAAGGATGGGGAGATCACTCAACAATTATCATGACGGGCAAAACAGACTCAGAGTAGGGAGACAGTAAGATTTATTGCCTATTACTAACAAGCTAAAGAAGTGATGAGTAAAGGAAAGAAACCCAAAACACCTTGCTGTGTAAACCCACTACACATACTGAAGATGACAGAGACTGAGTGATTAATGCAGCTGGCCTTAATGCTGAGATTAACACAGTGTGATCTCTGCTCCTTTGCTAAGGGCTTCAGGAAATTTTCCCTCTGGGAAATGTCCTGCAGAGGAGGAGGCTGGTGGGACTTCAGGAGTGCGTCAGTCCTGCCCCAAAGCTGGGGCTGCTGGGGTGTCTCAGGCTCTGTAAAAGTCTGTCAGCCATTTTACATTTGCAAGGAGTTAATGCAAGCTTAATGGGAAAAAAAAACAGGTAATGAAAGCATGGGAGGACTTTAGCTTTCAGAAGATGCACAATACCATGTGATAATGCATGATATATGAACGTGTCCCCAAAAGTGAGACATCCCAAAACCTTCTAAAATCCCATACCCCTCACATGCTGCACACACAACAAAACACAACCCCCACAGGAAACGTACCCCTCTTCCCCTGCCCTGTCTCACCTGCCTTCAGTCACACAGCGACGAGGCATGGGTGGTACGGTCCCCTTGGCTTTGCGGTGAGGAGGAAATCCATGAAAGCCAAATGGGAGAGCAGGCCGGGCAAATGGTGGTTCCACATTGGTGTGCCAGGCAGCACGGCTGCAGGCTGCCCTGGGGGAGCCCAAGGCACCACTGATTTCAGGGGTCACTGGGCAGCCATGGCACCCAGAGACTCCAAAGATGAAGGAGAAAATCTGAATGGACACCTTCATTTGAAAAAATAAATAAATAATAATAATTAAAAAAAAAAAGGGAAAAAAAGTGCTTTTCCATCTCCAGCTTTTGACTCTCTTAGGATTAGAGCAGGGAGTCTGCTGGCTGCAGCTGATACTCGCAGCATGAGCAGACTGAAAACTGCTCCCCAGGAGGAGCATCCACACTGGGCATCTGGTGTAGGTGCAGAGCCCGCATCCCGCAGAGGTGGCTTACAGGCTCTGTGCCATGAAGAGTCATACAAAATATGAAAAGGAATTCCCAAGACTATCAGTTTACTGAATATTAATTATTCTGGTAATTAAGGATGCCTCCCCTCTTTGGAACAGTGGTGGGATGTTATGGGGAGAAACCCTTATTTTTTGAACCCCTCCAATGTTTTAAATGTATTTCTAGTGATTATTGTGGCACCTTAGGAAAGAAAAGGGTTGCTTTTAAGGAGATGGATGAGTCGCTAAGTTGCCACTTCAGATTCTTTGCATAAGCATTCTTCTGCCTGTCAGTGTTGGGACTGCAGGACCCGGGGAGTGTGTACTTGCCAAGAAACAACAGGACATGCAGCCTAGCTGCGAAGAGATCATCTGGAATAGCACTTGACATAAAGCACCCTCAGAAATGAGACGTTCTTACCATGTACACTCTTCAATGGACACATTAGCCTCCAAGTACATAAAAATATATGACAGCTAATCTCTGTTATGACATTTACCTTCATGAGTTTAGGACCAGAGGTCATAAGTGGATACACATGTCACAAAAAATCAATCATCAGCTATTTTATCTGAACAATGAACAAAGTATTTTTTTTTTCTTCTACCACTAATCTTTGGAGAGTAAAATCTTTGGTTTTCTCTGAGCTCTTTGACAATCCAGTGCAAAAACACTCAGAGATGGGTGCTTTTATGCAAGGATTGTTTTCTGCCTGCATCCTCTAAGGCCCAGGATGTCTCCACCTCAGAGTCCCTTTTTAATGGAAACTTCTTTTGAACTGAAGCGTTGCTTGAGGAGGTTACAGGAAAAAATAACGAGATGAATGGCAAGATTGCCAGGGACAGATCGCATCAGCCACATGCACTCAAGATCAAGAATGAGATAACGAACTGTCACTGTAGGGTGTAATATTGTTCTCCAGACTACCCCAATGCCAGAGGACTGAAAAGGGACCAATACGATGTTGTTTCTTTAAAAGGATTGGAAAGGTCCACGGAGCTACTTTTGATAGTCTGCTATCTCCAGCAGACACCTTGGTGGAAGCTAAGACTAATGAGTAACGAGTGGTCACCCAGTTAGGGATGACTTTTCTGGAGAAAAGTCATTCCTCAGAAATCTAAAAAGGGCTGTAAAATCCCAGTTGATATGTAGAAGCTGAATGGGGAATAAATTTCACTGTTTCTTCCAATATAAGATCTCCTGCCACCAAATGAAACCTGCACGTAAGAGGCTCCAGACCAAGTGAGGGCAGCTCCTCCTGCCTCAACGTGCAGTTAAGCTCTGGAAATTCTTGCTGCAGAAGCAGCAGACGCAGAAAGTTTACTTAGATTCAAAAATTAAGTAAATTCATGGAAAGGAGAATACATGGAGGGCTATTTAAATGCAAAAATACCACCTCTGTTTGAAACCTTCAGATCTGTGGAGGGTTAGAGAATACATCAAGGAAATATCTAAATTTGTACAGCAAAATACAGATCTTAACATCTTGGTGGGAATGGAATGGTGGGATGTGAGGACAAAAGATGGATCAGGATTAATTTGCTTTCTCTCCATTTTTCCTCTGGCAAACTGTTTGAGAACAAACATTCATTAAAGAAACAAATGAACAAGATGTTTAGTTTAGTTTATGGAATAAATAGGAAACAAATGCAACAATAGTAATTGAAATATTTTTTTCAATTGAACTCAATGTATGATTATTGATTCTTGGCTTATTTTTAAGTGGCTAATTGCAAGCGTTTGCTATTAGACTGTTATATTAAGTTTGTCATTATAATTATACAATCAACTGATATATTTACAGAAGACTTCTACTGGTTGATTGCTCAGGGGATGTTTACACTCTTTTACTTATTTTTGACAGAAATATATAATTCAGCCTTATTCTCTGACTAGGGTTGCATATATATTGTTTTATAATTTTAACAGAGCTGAGGGGGGAATAAAACATAATGTATAATTTATTTAATGAATTTGGCTACGTCTCTTGATCATAAATTGTTTGTCAGCAGTTTATGAATGTCCTGTGTTTATTTGTTATTCAAAAAGGTCTTCTGGAATAATTGGTAATGTTCCTTCCCGCTCTGTTAATTGCTTGTGAGCAGTTTGTTCCCTACGCTTGGGAGGAAAGTCTGGGCTGTGGTGTTGGCTGTGCCACTGATGGGCTGCTACTGGGGTGGGAAGGGGCTGGAGGACCTAGCCCGAGCCCTGCTCAAGGCAGGGTCAGGCAGAGCACTCTGCCCACAGCCATGTCCTGTTGGGTTTTCAATACCTCCAGGGATGGAGACCCACAGGCTCTTTGGGCAATGTGTTCCTGTGTTTGTCTACTTTCACAGGAATTTTTTTTTTCTTATGTTTGACCACAATTTGAGTTTGTCCCGTGCTGGGGCACCACCCAGAAGAATGTTCTTTACTCCCCCATCAAGGTATTTCTACACATCGACCACATTTCCCTGAGCCTTCTCCAGGCCGAACATCCCAGGTCTCTCAGCCTCCCCCCTGGACATCCAGCTCTCCAGACCTTTAATCACCTCCATGGCCCTTTGGTTGTCCATATCTGCCTTGTACCGGGGACCCCAGAACTGGATCCCCCAAATGGACCATCTGGTTTGGAGTTCTCTGATATTCCTTCAAGAACTGCTATGTAAACACAAAACTTAGACCTGTCCCCTAAGTAAATAATTCTGATTTTCTCTAAATGAGTTAATAGCTATAGGAGTACTTCTTTAATCTCTTTCCCAGGCTGAATTTTTAAGAAATGAATATTCCCACCAGACCTACCTATTCATAGCTATGAACCAATATTTCCATTTCTGCAGCAATTTTGTCCTACACGTTGGACGTGCCCTTCCCTAGAAATGCCCCCGGAGAGCACCATTTTTGGGGCATTTGGGTGCTCCTGGCACTGAGTGTTAGAGATGAGCTTTGGTGCTGCACTTCCTCCTCCCAGCGCTGGGGACTTCAATGCCATGGTGTGGCTTCCACCACCATAAAAATCTTCCATCGTCATCTAAAGCACAGAGGAGCTCAGTGGGCCCTCGGGGCCAGTCAATGTCTTCCAGAAGCTGACAACTCCCTTGGGACCTGTGGCAGGAATGTGGTCAGGTGGGCAATGTCCCCGGGAACACAAATTGTATGGCGGCAGCACACTCGCAAAGACAAACAAAACATCCACATAATAGCTCACTGTCCTCTCTCACCAAGGCTTGCTGTGATTTACCTCTTATGAATTTGTTCTAACCTGCACACAGTCTGTGGTAAATGAAAGAGCTCGTGCTCAGAAGGTTTAGGATGAAAGACTTTCTGTCCCTGCTCAATTTATGATATTGTGGGTCTGTAATATTATGTTTCCACTTGTATTGGATTTTCGGTAGATTTCTACAACAAAAAAGAAAAAAAAAAGAGGGAATGCCAGTTTTATAGCATCTGATGGCTACATCATTAAATTCAAGAACAAGGGCATAATAAAGGTGAAGAGTTAAGTAAAAAGCTCGATGCAAAGTTCACTGAAGTCTTGGCCCTTGGGCACCATGCTGCCATGAGGGGTGGGCAGCAGCCGGCTGTGCAGAAACCCCTTGCTCCTGCCCAGACTGTGCTGGCTGTTGGCTTTCCCAGGGCTCTTGTCCTTGTCTCTGCTCAGTGCTGCTCTGCTAGCACGCTGCGGGTCAGGCTCAGCCTACAGTGTCTGGGGGAACTGGGTGCTGGCCAGGGCTCGAGTGAGGCCCCTGGGGAGACAGAAAGGACAACCAGAGGCAAGGCAGTGGGGAATGCTCCCAGGATGTGTTTTGTTGTTCATTGGCAGGTTTTGCTGCTTGTTTGCATGCTCGTCTTTATTGCCACCTATTTATCACACAAAAAAAACAGCTAGAGTATGTTGCTCTGCTAACATTGCTGGCTTATGCAAGGCGTCACTGGGTGTTTTACAGCTGTGAGGAGGTAAATGTGGTGGGTAGCTTTCCAAGGGAACCATTTTTCATAAGAAATCACAACGCGGCAAGAGCAACATTTTCTGTCCTCCACTCAAGCTTTTGCCATTAAGTCTGTGAGGAGGTTTGGGCTGCTTTCCGTTTCTGAATGGAGATTTATGTGTGCATCCTCTAAGTAGATCTTAATTTATTTTGTGCAGTGAAAAGCCCTGCTCCTGCTCAGCCGTGCAGGGACCGGGCAGAGCAGGATGGGGCTGCAGGCACCTACGTGGGCAACACTTGCGAGGCTTTGACCTGGGTCTGTGTTGACTTAAAAAGAGACACATGGCCCCTGTGGAGCTGTGATACCTTCCCCCTGCAAAGCCGGTGCAGTGCGTGCCCAGGGGGACCACAGGACCCCTTCCAAACCACAAGGCAGTGCGTGTGGCTTGTCCCTTGGGTGAGAGGGGGAGGCTGCAAACAGGGCTGGGGAGGACCCCCCGGGACCACGGGGCAGCATTGCCATGAGGTTTCTTTCTCACTGCTTCTGTAGCTGTAGCAGTCTCTAAATTAGTCTCCCTGTACAAAACCTGCTAGCAGACTTGCTCATGGATGAAACTGACCTTTGAAAGAGAGAGCTGATACCCAAGGGGCCGGACATCTCAGGAACCGGACAGCAGGTGAACATTAATCTGAGAGACATATTTTTTTTATGCTACAGCTTAAAACCTCCAGTCATCTGAATGATTTACATCTTTGCCTTTCTAGGCTCCAGAGTCCTGCTTGTTCTTGTCCTCGACAGAAATTTTGTGATCGTAACGCTGGGGTGTCAGAGACAGACAGACATCTTGCAGCCCATTTCCCCATGTCAGTGGGTGTCTGTGCCTTGGATGGGCTCTGGGAGAGCTGGGGTCTGGCCGCCAGGTGTCCTCCTGAGCGTCAGCATCCCTGCTTGTGGAATGGGGATAGCAGCTTTGGCTTTCCCTGACAAACCCCAAATGGCAACCTTCCACGAGAAAAATGAAATTCAGACTATCTACAGTCCCGTGATGCCAGGACCCGAGGGGATGCAGTCAAAGGGGTAGGAAGAGGGTGAGAGCCTTCCAGCAAACTACACATGCCACAACCTGCAATAATGCATCACCTTTTTAACAGAGGTGCTGTGTGAGCGGAGGAGACAAAAATGGAAAAAAATAAATCCATGTGTTGCATTTAGTTGTAACGAAAGACTAATTGTTTATGCCCAATGTGCTCTCATGTTTATGTTGCTGTTTTACCACACGGCTCCTGCAGGAAGCTGGCTGTAAAACAAATCCTCCTACAGCAACCCTGCGCAGCTTCCTCAGGTGGCTGGTTTAGCACGCCCCTGTCTCCTGCTCTCTGCATGCAAGCACTATTGATTAGCACTTAATTACAAAACCGGTGTTTGTTCTGAGGACATGGAGGCTGTTTAACAGGGTGGTCTCTTGGGAAGGAGCTCTTTACAAGAGCCTTGAACGAGGCCGACCTGGGATATGTGGGCAGAGGGGTCCGTAAAAGAGGGTCCTGTTTCTGTTAATTTGTGGTGTCTGGAGAGGTTCCTGGTGTGATGGAGAGCAGGGGTGCCCCACCTCGCTCCCTTCTGAGCCTGGTGTTGGGCTTCCTGCCCTGTGGTGCTTGGAGTGGCTTTGTCATGTCCAGGTGGAAGCCCTGGCACTGCCATGCAGGGCAGGTTGTGCAGAGCTCCTCATCTTCCCTCTCCATCCTGGTTGGATCTGGAGCTTGCTCCAGCTGGAGGTTGCGTGTGTGTGCCTCTTCCAGAGCATGGCTGCATGGCCACGAGCTGTGTTTTGATCCTTTTGGGACCTGATTAGTTGTTAATACTATTTCTCCTCTGCAAAACAGTCCAGATCTTCCCCTTCTGTGTTTTCATGCTTGCAAACATGAAATTCAGCTTCCCTTGCTCTCCTGTTAGCCAGGGAACCACCTTCAGATGGTTCGGGTTTTATGTTTATGCCTGACCATGTCCTCAGGTGTCCCAACACCACTTCCAAAGAGGCAGTATTTCTGCCTGGGAAGTAACAGGTCAGTTCTAATTGTTTCTTCTGTTTTGGAAGCCTTCATCTTCGGAATACAAGTTTAAAGCCAAGCAGAGCTCCAGACATACTCCAGATTCCCATTTCTTTGGAGCTTCTATCTCCATGTACACTTTCACTGGGTTTTTCTTTCTGGGCATTAGCTGAAGACGGAGCAGTGCATTCAGCTCTGCCAGCGGGGCAGTGAGAGGCTCGAGTAAGGCTGTAGTAAAGGGTGAGAACGGTCTTATGCTTTTCCTATTATGGGAATGGCATTTGCTAAGAAGCAATCCAAGCTAGATAAGGTGGAGGAAAAGAACTATTTAACCTGTGTTTTTTGTATCTTAGAAAAGTTGGAAAGCTGGTAGATGGATACTTCTGCTCTTTGTATAGGTTTAAGGTGTCCTTGTGACTGCATTGAATTGAAGGACTGGGAGAAATAAAAGCAAGAAACTGGAACTAGTGTGGTGGATGGCCCTTGAAGGAGTAACTTTCCCATTGCAGCTTTGCTCTGCTCCCTGGGATAGCTGGTCTTCCAGCAGATGCTACTGAGTCCAGCAGTGGGGGATGCAGCGGGTTTGTGGAGGGGACCTGTGTGCTCGAGGAAGGGGCTGTACTGTTGGAAAGGGACCTGGGGCTGTCCTCCTCCACTGTCTGCATCTCGCTGGAGCTGCCTGGGCCGTGGGCAAGACATGCTACTACCCGGGGGACTTGGCTTTGCTAGTTTTGAGCAGCGGAAACAAAACAGAAGTTCATGGTAGTACTGCAGTGGAGAAATGCTGCATTAAAGCAGGAAATGTCCAATGTGCATTGCAAATGAAGAGGTTTTTCATTTGTGTTGTAAAGGAGGAAAAATACCTTCAAGCCTGGTTAATAACACAGGAAAGCTCTTGTGGCTATCAGGGATCTTCAGCCCTAATCCCCTCTGATAACAGTAAATTGAACCAGCTCCTCTGCTGAGGTTTTTCTGTAGCTGAATCATGCCCATATAATAAGAGAAATGGGCACTGCCTCTCCTATTTACCATTTCTCCATTTAAATAAGTTTTTAAACTGCACAGTTCTTCCTCCAGAGACATCTGATTTACTGCATTTTAAATGGCAACCACTCCTGCAACAATACCTTTTCCTATCAAGATTTGTAATCAGGCTGTTTCTGTTGAACTGTTGTTATTCAAGTTATTAATTTGTCATTTTGCGCAGAATATGATCACAGAAAGAGATGAGCAAAAGGGTTTATTCACCTGTAGGCAGAGCAAGATGGATTTAATTAGAGCAAAGCAAGCGGCAGGTTTTATTTTGTGTATGTTTTTTTTTTTTTTTTTTTTCTCAGCCCAGCAGTTTAAAAGCTTACACAGCAATCTGCATAAATCACTATGTACATTTTTTATTTAGATCTTACACCCAATTTGATTAATGATAATGACTTTGACAGGGTATTCTGAATGTCTTGTAAGGGAATGGGATCTATCACTTTTGTTGCTATTCTCTCCTGAGAGAAAGTGAATATTGGGAGCCATCCTTTAACAGAGATGTGGAGATTTTTTCTTGCTCTTGGGGTGGAGGCAGGAGGCAAACGCTGGTATCTGGGGAAGCCGGGAGGTGGAAGCATTTGCACTGGATGCGATGTTGGTTTTCCAAACACCCTACCTGGACCAAGGTGAAAAGCAGTTTCTCCTGCAGGGAGTATGATGGGGGCAGGTGTCAGTGTGCAATCCAGTAATTCCAATTTGAACGGTGATTCAGATCTCTTGAAAGAGTTAGCATCTTTCAATGCCTTAGCTCTCCTTCCTGGCTCATACAATGAAATCAAGTTTTCCATCTAGTGTTTTTGTGTGTGGCTCAAGCCAAAAACTGAGCCCCGATCCTGCCAGCTGCAGGTTGGCGTTTGCCCTAGGGTAGCTGTTAGAAGAGTGGGAGTGTTGGCTAGGAGATGCTGACATTTGCATCCCCATTCCTCTCCCGCAGAAAGCAGTGCCACTGCTGCAACCCTGTTGCAAGGACTGGAACAAATCCTAGAGAGGTCTTGGGATCTCCCTCCTTGGAGGTTTTCAAGATTCATTTGGGTAAACTCCTGCCTGATCTGGTCTAGGGTTGGTGTTAGCCCTACTTTTGGGAGAACATTGGGTCAGAGATGTCTGGAGACCCCCTTCAGATGGCATTTCTGTGGTTCCTTTGGTTCTGCACCAAGTCATCACCAGGTCTGTCTGCCTAGAAGAGCCCCTGTAGGGGTAACTTTATTCAGGTGAAAGAAGCAGCTAAGATTATGATCCCACTCTCTACCTGAATGGAAAATGGAACTTTGCTGTAAGAAAACCCCCATTTTTATTGATGCTGCACAGAGGCAAGCAATCTTGCATCTAGTTTTAGGAGAGCAGTATACCTGGCATTGACAGCCGGGCCTAATAATAATAAAAAGGCCCAGCTCCTTGTAGTGTATCCTGATAACAAAACACAAAACTAGAGTGTGAATTTATCCCATAAAAATTCATCTACCATGGCTAAAGCCATGTAAATTGAATTCTATATTTTGGTTGTTAAATAAATAACATTAAAAACAGCAAAAAAACGAACAAACAAAAAACACATAATGATAGAAATATTGCTCAGCTCCTGCAGTTAAAACAGCTCCTTGTTAAAACATCACTTAGAGTAATTTACGAGGTTTGATTAAAACGTATATTTAAATGAACTATAATTTCCCATCTCTCCCTGTCTCTTCCTCCAGCCACCCAACCCAGCACCAAGGATGTAAAACATTATATTGAGGCTAGATTTCTTCAAACAGAAATGGTAAATCTAATACCCTGCACAATAACATCCTGCCCCACATTGGTGCTGACCATATCCCACGCCATCACCAGACAGAGAGATGCTGCCCCTCGCCCAGTGCTCTGCCCACCGACCCTCGCTCCTTGCATCCACTTGGGCTTGTACCCAAATACACCACGGGGAGAGCAAGGTAGGAGACTTGCAAGCATAAAACCTGAGTACAAGGAGATAAATTAGTATTAAAGTGCTTTTAGACATCAGAGAGTGTGTTCCTTGATTGTGCTCAGCTGAGGTCAGCTCTATTAGACTGGAGCAAAAACCCACTGAGCTCAGTGTCTGCTTTTGACAGCGAGCGAGAGGGACCCAATATAATGATTCTTCCTTTGATTGGTGTCCCGGGAGCTGGGAACACACAGCTTATGCACTCCCTGAGCCAGAGGCTGGGTTTTTGTTGAATTTAAAGGACTTCAACGGATTGTTCTTCTATGAACTTGTCCAACTGCCTTTTGAACCTGTGTAAAATTTCATGTCCGTGGTCTCCCGCAGTGACAAGTTCAGCAGCGCAATGTGTGAAGTACCTCCTTCTGCCTGTTTTGAACCTTTCAATTACTGGTTTCACTTAATGATCCTAAATTGTTATATTAGAAGAGACCACAAACAGTCATTTCCTATCTGCTGTCCCCATGCCATTTTCTATCTCCTTACTGTCTTCTGTGCTGCTCAATTTTGGTTACTGCATGCGCTCCTGGGAGGTCCCAATCTGTTTAGCTGTTCCTCATTTGGAAGCTGCTTCATACCTTTGATGACTTTTGCTGCTTTCCTCTGGAATTTTTTTTCAGTTTCACTTTATTCTTTTTGAAACAGAAAGACCAGACTGTGTCCAGCTTTCAAGATTCAGGCAAGCCATCAATTTATGTGGTGGCATAAAGCAGCAAAATAGATGTTCTGCTCTGTTCTGTAATATTCCTACAATTTCCTCATAGGTTATCTTTGTCATTTCTATAGCAAATTCTCCAAATTGTTTCAGCCCTATGACTTTAAGTGCAGTTCATAATTATTTGAATCCAGTTGCATTTGACAGGCTAAGACAGATCCAAATCCATCTTCTACTTCCAAGCTAGCTGTTAGAAGCCCCGATTATTCCCAGCCTTTAATTCTGTTTGCACATTGTCGCTGCTTCCTTGTGATGGGCGTTCCTGGGAGATATGAATTTTATAATAAAATACATATATTTGCAAGAAATCTTTCCAAAAGTAATATTCTGTGAATTTTCTGTTCACTGCCAGCCATCAGCGGCCGTGTTCTCGGTGGCAGCAGCAGCAATAAATGAACTACCTTTTTCACAGCCGCCTTACACTGGAACCAACAAAACATTTCTGTCTCAGCCTACAAATAAGTCTGAGCAATGGCTCCTCAAGAGAACGGGATGTGGACAGGCTGAGCAACAACATTTTTCCACTTCAACACTATTTCATATTTGCAAAATAAAGGTGTAGCAGCCCTGAGCAGCGACTCCAGGTGGTGAAATGCTGAGTGCGCTCCTGGGTGGCAGATGCTGTGAGTGATTTCTCTGGGGCAGCAAACAGTTGAGGGCATCTTTGCTGTTCATCACATCCTCCACTATTTCACTTCCACCTCAGAGCTAGGTGTCTGGTCCAAGCTAGTCAGCATGGCTCTCACAGAGTCAAAGACAGGTGTTGGCATCACCGGAGGACGTTTGCATCTTCTCCACCACCAGTCCTGGCTGGGGCAAACCTCTTCCCCTCCTGGGCCCTGCAATGGTTGTGATGAGGTGAGTCTCTGTCCTCATCCACTGAAGCCAAACCTGAGCATCAGCCCGCAGCATCAGCTTGATACCAATCAGTTACCAGCACCTGATCACCTTTCTGTAGAATGAGAAGATAAAACCAGCTCTCGTGCTGGCTTTCAGCTGGCACCAGGAGGACATACGGTCCCCACACTGATGTAGCATGAGAGTGATGCAGAAAAGTGACTGGTTTTGGAAAAAGCCAGCACACAGCTAACCCATGGGGCTCTCTGAGCCATGTGGGTCCAGTGGAGAAAGCTTGCAGTGTCTTTCATCATGCAGCTATAGCATCTTTTATCTGGCACTAGATCCTCCAGGTTCAGCTCTTACCACTGCAGCTGAATGTGGGTTCTGAACCCCATTCTCTCAGGGAGGGAAACCTCAGGGAAAGCAGAACCTTTGCTCCAGCTGGAGCATCCTGCAGGTGAGCGACCACATCTCTGTGTTGTGTTGGAGGCAGGTGAGGGCCCCAGATATTTTGGCACACCCTGAGCACTGCAAGCTCTGTTTTGGGGGATCTGCTGAGTCCCCAGCAGCTAGAAATGCTTTGAAGACTTGAGCTCTATCCAATGCTTTTCTTTTTCGTTTCTTTTTCTTTTCTTTTTCTCTCTCTCTCTCATTTTTTTTTCCTCCTCTCCATTTTTGACAGCAGCAGCAGGGACCTTTGGGGGTTTTGAAGACTGATTTTAATCACTTACCCAATTGAAGTGCTCGCCTCCTTTAACTTTGATATTTCTTGTCATTAGCCTACTGACTTCTGGGATTAAGGTATTCATCTTCAAGTGCTGAACCAGCTTTGTTTATGCTGGTGCTGGGGGTTTCTGCACCTGCTTCTCCCAGCGCTGGATTCATTCCTAAGCATGGGTCAATGGGGTCCTGCTCTGCCTGGAACCCAGGGGATGCTGTGCGAGGCAGCATCTCCCCCAGCCCCACTTTATTTGCTACAGAGATATTTAATTCCACTGATCCTAGAGTGGGATTAAAGAGGAGAATGCGTTCCCTTCTTTTGCTGGCCTTGAGATTTATTCCCCCCCATATATTTACCAAGGTTTTGTGAATGATCCTTGTTTTATATTTCAGAAGAGCTGGGTTTTGCACTGGAGTTGTGCTCTCCGTGATCCAGAGCTGCTTTCCTCACTTCATTAACACCTGGCAATCCAGAGGGGTCTGTGCAGCCCACACCCACCTATGCTGGGTGATCTGTGGAGGACAAGGGGGACCCGAACAGCTCGAGGGGCTACGGTAACCCAGAGCAGACGTGGGCTACCAGCAGTGAACCAGCTGCTGAGACTACCACTAGGAACCACAGGCTCGCCCCTCAGTCATTTTCTGGTGGGCTGGGCATGGACAAGAGCTTCTGCTCCCCACCAAGGCAGCAGGCAGCTCCTGTCCTGCTCCCCACTGGTCCCTTGGCCAACACTGATTCCCTGCTGGGCAAAGTCCTGTTTCCTCCGATCCTTTCCCACCTATGCCAAGAGCTGGGTCAATGTGCCAGGTAGGATCAGCCCCAGCTGTCCTTCCCTGGGGACTGCTCGCTGCCCCAGGGGAAGGAGCAGCCAGGCTGGTCCCTGCCCTTCGCCATCTGCGAGGAGCACAGAGCCAGGAGGAACCCCAGAATTAGCTGGAGGTCCAGAACAGGGAATCTTGCAGGGCTACTTGGGCTGCCTCTCTACAGGGATGAATTTCACCCTGCTTGGTAGACCTGGCTCTTCGCTAAACGCAATGTTTATGACACCATCAGTCTTCAGAAGGGGGGAGCTGGGAGCAGTGGAAAATATTTTTTGGGAAGGTGTTTTTAAATTTTATTTATTTATGCTTTTATTTTTTGCATCACGAACGTTAAAAAGGAAACTCCTGCCCTCTGTGAGCCCCAGGAGAGGCTGGCTTGCCCTCACCTCCTGGGCATTACCCCAAGGTCCAGGTCCTGTTGTGCCAGAGGGGGCTTTTCTTCCCCAGGAACTCCCAGGGAAAGTGGGGAAGCAAGGTGGGGGCTTGGACGTGCTGGTGCCTCCAGAGCCAGCCCAAGACCTTTGCTGGCAGCAGGAGCCCTCCGTGATTAACCTGAAGACATCTCATGGCTCTGATGAGGCCATGGAGGGGAATGACGAGAGTGCAGGGAACAGCTCCCAAACAGAGATGTCACTTTGAACTGATTTCCTCCGTCTTGAGATCCTCCAGAATACAAATTTTCTGAACATTTGTTTCTTGCAGCAGGAACTATTGTTTCTGACATATTTATCCAGCTCAGTGCTACCTTGAGATAGCACTTTTGACAGATCACCTTCTTAAATTAAACATACAAATGTTCTGTACTGAGAGGGAATAGATGAGCACTAATGGTTTTGAGGATGATGGAGAAACCTGCCCATTAGCTCCTCCTGAGCTGCTAAATTTGCTCCTTTATTAGGAAAAGAAACAGCAGGCCAGCTTGATCAAAAGGGTAATGGGGAAAGAGATCACAGACTTGGGATTTAAGACAAAATACAATCCATACTGAAGTGTCAGAGAGGCCAGGGAAAAGAAGTCAGATCTCTGCTGCATGAAAACCAAAGCCAGGTTAAAGACTGGCCTAAATTCATGTTACAAGCTTGAATTTTAAACCCCAAACCAAGCCCGACATCCAGACCAGCCTGAGGACCCTCTCCTTAAGCGAGGTGGCAGCATGGGGTGGAGCAGGACGGACTGCAGCTGGGCCATCCCAAAGAGAAGCGCTGCCCATGGGGGCCTCGGCTCTCGTCTGGGTTTGGGAGCCTCCCCCAGCCCTTGGTGCGGCTGGGACAGGGGGTGTGGGGATGCTCACGGGCTGCTCTCCCCCTGGTGGGAGGCAAACAGCCCATGCTTAGCCCATGGGCTAAGGGATGCTAATGCTGTGCTACCGAGCACTCTGCCTTTTGGAGATGTCATTGCATTTGGTGCAATGTCCCTTGGTGTCTCTTTCCTTCATCTCCTTGCTCATATTATGTCCAACCTGTCCTAAATGCTCTGGAGCAGAGACAGAGTTCATTATTTGACTTTACATTTGATCAGGAGCTGGGCCTCTAGCATTCGTCATATCATTAAATAAAAGATGTAGACTGCAGTGTGATGGTTTCCCACTCAGACATTGCAGAGGTCCATGAGGCACTGCTCTTCACCTCTTAAAAAAAGGGGGAAGGAGTTAAAACACACAACGTTTAACTTCTGGTATGAAATGTGCAGGCTTGCTGTGGGAAGCTGGCAGACACCTGTCTGTCTGCAAACACGCTGCACAACCTGATGGCTGGTGGCCAAGGGTGCTCAGAGGGATGATGGATGAGCTGGGTGGGGGGGAGGGGGGGAGTTGTGTCTGGCTGCTGCATCCCATCCAAGTACCACTAGCCCCTTTCCAGGGAGGGCAGTGTCCCTGTGCCTCCCCCTGGCTCCCCCCAGGGCCCCACTGTCCCCTTGTCCTGATGTGCCCAGGACGATGGCATCACCGAGGTGCCAAAAGGTGGCTGCCACAGGCAGGGGCAAGAGGCTGCAGTGCTTGCCCAGAAGTCCTCACCCCAGGGGTGGATTTTTTTGCCTGTTATTTTAAGTTTGTTCACCCGTTATTCTAAATTTTTTTACCTGTTATTCTAAAATGGAATCGGATCATTTGCTTTCCACCAAATTGCTGTTGCTACCTCTGCCCTGCTCCACTCACGGGATGGATGATTTCAATCTCCTTTTTCCCCTAGCTTCCTCCAAGCTTCTACTATTTTTCTCCTCAGCCTCCCATTTTTCTTCCCTCATTGACGAAAAGGCTTTGACCGATCCCCAGCATCCCCAAATGAAATGGCCAGTTCCTTGACATACTGAAATTGCTCATAGTTCTTGCTGCTTCTTTTCCTAAATGAAGCGTTTTTGAAGAATTAGGTGGCCCAGCACTCCTTCAGCTCCTGGCTTTTTGGGGCAGACACACCGCGTCTGTGCAGCAGTGCCACCAGCACTGCCATACCATGGTGCTGTGTGCCTGTAATTAAGCTGGAGTTTATGATTCAGTGTCTAGGCTTTGTTTTTTTCTAGGGAATGGTGAGGAACTCTCTGGAGGAAGCATTGTACACTCTTTGCTCGATTGCAGTTATGTATGTTCCTCCCAAATTCTCTCTCCACATAACGTCAAGAGCACTCCTTTGAAAAATGGATAATCTATATGGGGAATTTTACAGCCAGGCTCCATTTTTAAAAGTCAAAGATAAAACCCAAGGAAAATGAAAAGAAAAAGGAGAAGAAAAAAGGCAGAAGAATGGAAGAAATGAGGAAAACGGCTGTTAAAAGGGGGAGGGGAGAAGAATGAGAGAGGAAAGGAGATGAAGAAGGAGATAGAGCCCTACTTCTTAGGGCAGTATGCTGCAGAAACGAGGTGCAGGAGGAGGAAGGCTCCTTTAGGACTCTGGAGAAAATCGGTCATATCCAAACCCCAGACTGCCCCACTGCAGAGCTGTTTTCCAGGGGTTTCCAATCTTTTCCCATTTCTAGGTCTTTAACAATATTCCAGTCAAGGTGTTGATCTCATCAGTGCTTTCCTGCACTTGGATTCACTTTCCTCGCCATTTCTGGGTGGGATGAGGACAGATCCTACACAAACACCTCTGCTGGCCAGGACACCCCTGGGGTCTCTCTCTGCTCTTTCCAGCTCCTTATCTCCTTCCAAACACCTCACGGGGGATATAGGTTTGTTGCACTGCTTCGTACCACTCACGGACTTGAAATTCGCTTCAGAGGAAATACATAGAGAGCAAATACAAGAGCAAACGCATAAGAGCAGCTGGAAACAGCACTGGCAATTTCAGCTAAGAAAAGTTTTCAGAAAAAGAAAAGAAAAATGTAATCTGGGAATTTCCCAGGTGAAATACTTTCCTTTGGAAACAGCACCGTGTTTGATTAGCAGGCTTTCATAGGCAAAGGCTTTTGTGTCTAAAGAGTTTTTTTTTTTTTTAATTTCTAGAGAATTTTTAAATTTAAAAATTGGACTAATTGAAATAAAAAGGCATTAAAGGACTGAATTGCTCCTCAGAAATGTATTGGATTAAACTGAAAGGTTTTTCTTTTTCTAAACATGCAAGAGAGGCTGGTTTGGGAGGATGTGTTGTCTGTGAGGGCATCTGGACTGGAGACCAAGTTTGCAGGAACGGAAGGGATGAGATCGAAGGCTGGGAAGTAAACTTCAGCCACATCTGAAAAAGAACAATAGAAAATCCAAATGAAAACCACCTATGTTCTGGTTCATCACATGACACCTCCAAAACATGATATGAGTATATTTTCTCCTTCTTTTGCCTAATTTAAAGGCACAACTGGCAAGGAGCTGCTTACTTCTGCAGCAGTGGCAGGGGGCTCTGCCTACCCGGGGAGGGCGCAGCCATGCCCAGTGCTCTGGCAGGGCTGGGACTCAGCTTGACATAGTCAGCTTGCTGGGTCAAAGCATCTAAAGGTCTGTCCCCCTAGGGTGCCATGGCTGGAAAAGCAATATATCAGCCTAGATTCACACAGCAGAGGGAAGGATGCAAATGCCCCATATATGTCATACTCGTGAGTCCCTGTCTAGGATGGGGAAACCGAGCCCCTACACCTTGAGCTTCAGATTTAGGGCTCTACCTCCACCATGACCTTCTAGTTATACTATTCATACAGACATTTTTTACCAGCCTTTAGTAACTGAGTTTCAGACTCAAGTAAAACATCGCAAGCCAAATCCCAAGTGTGTCTAATTTTCTTTGCCGTTATCTATGCTCACTAATGATGGTTTCCATAATTGCAGAGGCTGGCAGTGTGAGCTGGTCACGTTCCTGCGTGAATCTACAAGTGGTTCTTTAGGAACAAAAAAAAAAAAAAAAAGAACAAGGGGGAAAACAACTTTGGCTATTCTTCCCCCTGACGTCTGAGCTGCACATTAATTGTGGATGAGCAATGCTGGCGGTGCGCTCAGGCTGCGGCAGAACGCTCTGGTGGGAGAAAACACGTAGGAGAGGTGATGGGAGACTTCAGGGAGGGGAAGGGGATGAGTACCAGCAGCACAGAAGCAATAATTAAAAATCCTCTTGGGAAACTTTGGGTGCTTGCTGAGCCATCACCCTGCAATATAAAACAATTAGCTCTACTAAGTCTAAGAGCTGTTTAGACTAATTGGACACCTTGCCAGCAAGCTAGAAAGACTAACGAATGAGCACTAAAGAGACCCCTGGTGTGGCTCATGAATTGTAAAAATGGTATAGCTCATAGGAGGCTGGATAGATGGGAAGGGAAGAGGCTTGTGTTCAGTATGTGAGCTCAGCCGAAGGCCCAGGGGAGAAGCAGCAATTGTGTCGGGCACCCGTCAATGAGCACAAGCAATGCCGCGGCTGAGCTAAGCAGGAGCAGCTCCACGCCATGCTGCCAATGCCAGCCCCCACGAGCCTGTTCTCCTCCTCTGGCCATTTGGGATCCTGCTCTTTGGCCACTCATCTGAGCCTGGGGAGAGGCAGATAGCACCTGTCATACAGTTTTTATCAGGGTTTCTTTGTGTTTTAAACCAAACAGGCTGATGAAGAAAATTGATGCATGTAATACAGCAGCAGGCTTTGACTGAAGAGCCTCGCTTTGCTTTTATTGTTTTTGTTTGTTTGTTTGTTTGTTTGTTTTTGTTTTTTGTTTTTTGTTTTTTACTCCCACAGAAAAGACAGGACAGAAATATGTTTGAACCCAAACAAAACATTTTGCCTTTTCAGGCATTTTTTTTAAAAGCAAAGGGGTTTGTTTACTCTGTCTCTCCCTATTTTTATTTGGTCTTGGTGCTATTTCCAAGGGAAAGACAGTCTCATAAGAAATATACAGAAAAAGTCTGGAAGCCATCATCAGAGGCTTTCAGGATGTCTGTGAGAAGTGATTGTCCCAGGACGGGGCTTGTCATGCAGAACAGTTCCTTGGGAAGACAAACACCATCACTCCTAATGTCCCCTCCATCCTCCTTCTTTACCCCAGTTTTCATTCCCCATGCTTCCCTATGGCATGGGATGTCCCTCTGCCATTGGGGCCAGCCGTCCTGGCTGTGCCCCCCCAGCCACTTGTGCACCCCCAGGGCAGCATGAGGAGCTGGGAAGCCCTGGGCTCTGTGTGAGCACTGCTCCTGGGCTCTGTGTGAGCACTGCTCTGCAACAGATAAAACCGGTGTGTTGTCACCATTGTTTTCATCAGCAGCCCAAACCACAGCATCACACCAGTCTCTACAAGGAAAATTAGCTCTATCCCAGCCAAAACCAGGACACAGCAGTTCCAGAGTGCTACATAAGAGTTATCATGGTAGGGAGCCCACCCCACAAGGGAACCATACGCTCTCCCTTAAGCAACAAAGCTGTCATGAAACATTGCTATTTCCAGGTATCTGGCTTTCCAGATGCTTCACAGCAAGCAGGGACTTTCTTCAAAAAGAGAAAACTTCTACCTCATGTAGGCGATGTTTGACTGAAGGTACTATCACTAGCAGCCCTGTGTATTTTCAAAGTTCTCAGAAGACAGATTCAGCAGCTTGACGACAGCTCTGCAGTTCATGGGAGAAAACAGAAATGTTTTTCATTCTGGATTTCCATCACTTAGGCGTTGGTGTTTTCAGCAGCTCATGCCGGGCCAGCCTGAAGGACATCACCTCACTGAGCCTCGAGGGGTTCCTCCTGCCAGAGCTGATGTGGAACTGCAGGAATCCGAAATGTGATTCTTATGCCAAAATACTCTGATGAGAGCAATTTATGTTGACTTGCATCTGGATCAGGAAACAAGCTAAAACAAGAATAGGATCTCTTATAGGTTTGTTCTCTGCTCTACCTCCCATGATGTCTAAGCAGAAAGGCGATCTCCTGAGTTTCACGCAGACCTCAGCTACTAGGCCAGTTGCATGTGTATGGGGCTGTCTTGGTGACATCCAACAGCATCCAGGCTGCCTTGAAATCACGACACCACGGGCACTTGAAACAACATGTGAAGGAATTCAGACATCACCTTGCGCCCACAGACCCCAGGTGGGTGCCCTGGTCACACTCTGGAGGCACTTTTCCATGCTCACTATGCAAAGCAATCGAGAGCCAGAAATGGTCCTAAATCTCATTATGTTGCTGACAGGGAATGCAGCCATTTTTTACGTGCCCTTTGAATAAATAGAGGTTTTCACAGCAGCCTCCAGGAACCTTAATTTTTCACCCATCCTAATAACCATAAAACAGAGACAGGCAAGTAATAAAATGTCAAAATCTATGTGTTTTAAAATCTGAGAGAACTCTCAAATGTCACTGAAATGTGGAATGAAAAAAAGAGATGGGAGAACCTGTAGCTGAGCTGTCGCTTTATGGACCCATGCCTGTGGTGGAGGCTGGCTGTCATCTTCCCATGCTCCCTCTCTTTTGGCCAGGCTTTGTGGGACTGCTTGAAAAAAGAATTGGAAGCTTTGCCTTCAGCTAGCGTCTTTTTCAGGGGATGGGGAGATTCCTAAAGGACCTCTCCAGGTCAGTGGTGATGAATAACAGTATGCGATGTGAGTTAGCTTTTTTCATAAGTCATATTTCCATTAGTTACTGTGGCAATTTGAGCAAATACTGCAAGACAAACGTAGGTGCCAACCCAGAGAGAGGCTGGCTATAAATGACACTTTCTTATCCAGTACATCCTGGGATCAAAAGCTCTCCCTGAGCTGTCCCCTTGGCCATGCACATGCTGCACTTGGCATCCTCCATCTCCCCACGTGGGCAGCACACAGAGACGCCTTGGTCAGCCCAAACCGGAGCCTTTCACAGGACCTTGGGAACCTTGTCTCCCTGCAAGCCTGTCCCAGTGGCTCTCCAAACCTGAGACTGGTCCCAGGACCAACCTAGAGAGCATTTCTGCACAAGTGAGAGGACACGGCCTGTGGCCCCATCAGTGCAGGGTCCCTGGCCACCAGCAATGGCCAAAGCAAACACCCTGTGAGCTGATGAAATCCTCAGTGGGTCACACCAAGTTCCCACTGCTCCCAGCTTTTCAGGCTGTGGAAAACTGTGGCTGAGGAGACAGCTTTGGTCACAGAGGCCGGTGTTTTGGTGCTAAAGGGGTGGCTCCATTCCTGAGGGAAATGAGATGAAACATGGCTGCATTTCCTCTGCTGTATCAATCCCAGTTTAGTCCAGTCTCCCAGGGAGTTCCTGATGGACACGGGAGCTGTGTGAGCATTTTGTCCTCCTGTTCTGCAGGCTTCCTCAGGGGCATCACGTACTGCGAAGGCTGAGGGTGGCTGCCCTGACAGCCCTGATGCGTTGAGGTTTATAATACAGTGTGTCAGCCGACTGATGTACAGAACATACACGTTAACACAGAAGGTCCTGGACTTCTCTCCACTCCCTTCAACCATCAGAATCTTTTATATAAATTGCCATCACAGTGGTAACTGGAGCATAAATGGGAAATGGTTTTCTTGTGTGTTAAAAATTCTTCAGATTTCATAAAAGAGTAAAAGAAGTATTCTGATGTCATACCCAACTAGGATAAAAAGTGGAGATCTGTCTTTTTTTCCTTTTTGTCTTCCTTTTTTTTCCCCCTTTTTTTCTTCTCTTCCCTCCCCTCCCCCTCCCCCCCCCCCAGCAAAATATCGTTATGGGCTGTCAGACATCTCATTTTCAGAGACTCTGGATGAATATGATATTTGACTTTCCTTTTTCTTCCTTTGTCTGTTGGTTAGTCCAAGCTAAATAATGTTTTGAAAAAAAAAAAAAAATCAAACAACACCTTTCTCAATTCAGAACCAGAAATGTCTGAAAACCAGAAAGGAAATTTTTGAAAATGCCAAGAGTTTTCTCCAAAAAGATTTTTCCTGCTTTTTGAGACTCATCAAAACTAACTTTTCCTTATGATTGTTTGTTTGATCTGGTCCTGTATCTCTCTGAAAAATTAATTACTGGTGCTAGTGACACTTGCAGGGCACCGACAATGGGGCCATGTCTGGTGCACAGCTGTGAGAGCCCTGGGCTCTGCCCCAGCCTCCTTGCAGTCCTGGGCTTGCAAGGACCAGCCAGGACCACACTGCCTGAATGCCACCAAAGATATAAAGGGGCAGAGTTTGTTGCAATAACTTTAGTGGTGATGCTAAGGTGAACACAGAGTGAGGCAAAGTTATCCCTTAAAGAAATAAAACAATATAAACCTGTCAGGAGGACATATTGTTGTGTGTGAAGCCATCTGGTTTTACTGCTCAGGGAAGTCCTGTTCTATAAATACCCAATAAATGAGTTAAAGGCTAAATAAAACACCCCATATACTGCAGAGCAACTCAGGCATCCTAAATGAGTAAACACACTCAAAGGGATAAATCTGCCTGGTGTCAATTTATGTTAATGTTATACATGATTGAATCTATTAGAGCAAATAACCAGTAATAAGGCCACAGATAAACTATGAAGTGATTGCAATAGAAGGTGAGGTGTTTAATAGGGCTCTGCTTTTCCTGTGTTTGCCACCACTGTGCTCCTTGGGATGGTGCCAGCACCCCATGGAAGATCTCCCTGTAGTCATCGGTACTGGGGGCTCAAGGCTTAGCACTGGAGCTGGAGGATGCTCAGTGCCTCCTGCTGCATTTTGTGGGTCTCCATGCACAACCACTAGCTCTGGCCAATTCCTGTTTCCTGCACATAGCGCGAGGGACACCAGCTGGCCTAGAGAAAGGTTAGTAGAGCACATCAAGGCAGGATGAGTTCTCCCCTGTAGGACAGTGCAAAGTGCTCAGGAGACAACCTGTGGCCAAAACACAGTGGCAAGGACTGACTCCACAACTGGAGAGAGAGACCACACACCAACCTGTGTGTGGTCCTGGTGCTGCACTGGATGTCTGCAGCTGAGAGCAGAACTGGTGTTTCGGGAGGGCCCAGATGGGGAAGGCACTGATGAGTCTGGATGAGCTTCTGAAGACATAAACTCGCTCCACTCTTCTCATCTAAATGGCTTGGGGTGTCTTTGCTTTATCACGGTGTCCTCTCAGCAGGGCAGAGATCCTGGGAGACTGCAGAAGACTGTCTAGTGCTGGGATACAACCAGCTTCCCCCCAGACATCAGTGCCTGCAGGGTCAGGGTGTCCCAGAGCCACCAGTGGGCTTTCCCCAAAGCCATCCCCAGCAGATGGAGCACCACCTCTCCCACTTCACAGGTGTGAAACTGAGGCCAGTGGCTGGTGACTGCAGCACCACCACCCACTTTCATTCACAGCCTTGCTCCCTGCTCCAGCTTCATCCTCTGCTGCGTTTCCCTTGCAGCACCCAAGGTCCCACCAGCCTGAGGGCTCAAGGCTTCAGGCTGCCTTCAAATGCCACCTAGGAAGTGAAAGGAGCTTAGCAGCAACAGATAAATGAATGCAGATCTTGATCAGAGTCTTACTCCTGTTATGCAGAAGAGATTTCATAGGTGACATTCCCGTGACACTGTTCTTGTGAGCCCAGACAGATGGGGCACTACATGAACGGTGCTTGCTCAGTCCGGAGATGTTTCCATGTCACTTTTCAACTTAGCAATACACATAAACATATTTTACATGTAAACTGGGCAATTAAGAAGGCAAATGTTTTAAAATACGAGGATTTATTGGCATAAAATTTGCCATCTATCAACACTGCATAAACAGTGTTACATAAAAAGCCATCTGGAAACAGGTTGTTTATCATATTTATTCAGTTACAACTTGCTGGTTTAGAGTCTGTGCCTAGCTCATTAACTGTCAAGGCAGTTTGACGTTGCCTATGAGAGGTGGATGTATTTGAAATTCTGCACGAAGCACGAATATTAACTTGGGCTTTTAGGCAGCTGCGCTATTTCAGACACCTTGGACATGCTCTGTGCTGGAATTCCTCTGTGAGAAGGAAGCAGGCTGTGAAGCTGCCGTTTGCTTTGGATTGTCGGGGTCTGGCTGGAAACCTCGGGGTCAGGTCTCAAAATGTATTTGACCCAACTTGAGTTGAAGGGTCTGGGTGTGGGCCTGATGGTGGTAGCAGGCTTATCCATGCGTTGTCGTTGTTTTCATGCAGCATTGCAAAAAGCAGCACTAGTTGCATCCCCTAAAGAGGTGCTGAAGTTGTCCTCCCGGGCTGTGGGCTCCACAGGAGACACCAGGGGCTGCAAACAACTCCTCTGCCTGCTGCACAGGCAGCAATTCAGGAGTCAAAGCGCCAAGCCTACAGCCACTGGCTTTTCCTGACATTTGCTGTCTCCCTTGGTTTCAGTAATTAGATCCCCTGTTTTTAAATGTCAGATCTCACGAGGTGATGCTATTGTATTTAGCACTGTGCCCTTCTACTGATTCCAAAACACTTTGCAGAATTACTATAAATAATCCAATAACAAGAGTGAAATAAGCAGTTGCAGCAGAAGGGGAGAGGAAGAGAATGCATCTCAGCGTTGCTTGGAAATGAGGGGAGAGCTTCAGAAATGCTGTCCTATGGAGCAGAGCTGCTGGGGAGATGTCTATCCATCCCATATTGTGGGGCAAGGCAGGAGAAGGGAAGGTCAGCTGCTGAAGGGACAGGGCATAGTGGCATCCCAGGCAGGTCTGCAACAGGACTGAAATGAGAAGATGGCAATGGGAGGGAAGGGTGGTTCAGCCACAAGCCAGTACTGTGATGATGCTACGTGCTCGTGTCCTCAGCCAAGACCTTCAATCTGTGCCCAGATTTTAGTCCAGACTTCCCCTGCAATAGGGCAATAGAGAAATCTCCTGCCAACCCTTTGTTTAACTCAGGTGCTGCTTTCATGCTCCAGCCTAGACCAGCCATGCTCCATGCCAGGTAGCTGCCTGGTCTCCGTCTACGGTGACTGGGTCAAAGAGCTGAGTTTGTTCCTAACTCAGACATCACTTCTATGAGGCAGGAGAAGTCACACAGAAAAACTCTCCCTCCTGCATTTTGTTTGTGTGCTCCTCTGGCACTGGGGTTCCCCTTACTTTGTAGAGCAGAGAAACAGCAACTTGAAATTCGGCACTTACAGGAGGGTGTCAGGAACATGGAAGGACATGGTCTTTCAGCTACCAAAGGTGTAGCATTTTGAGCTGGGGATGTGCATTTGTAACCTTCATTCTTCTACCACATCTGCAGCTGCACCTCCAGTACAGATGCCCTCCACTCTCCTATCTCAAGTGAGACTTCCACCTCTGCAAAGTGGCTGCATACAAAAAGTAAGAGAAGTGTCATGGGTCCCTATTTCCCAGTCAGACTTCTCAGGAAGAGCTTCAGTATGTTATTGAGTTGTTCTGATTCACACGTCTTTATAACTTCTGTCAGTTCAACAGCAGCATGCTCCAACCCGAGGACTGCTTAACAGCAGGTCAAGATTTTGGGGAAATATACCACTGATGTATCTTGTTGTACATTCTCTGAAGGGCATTGAAGCTGGAGATTAAAATATGGATTTGCAGATATTTCAAAAGAGACACCGTTTACATATGTCACCTTCATGAAAGAACTGTTTATCTTTTCTTCAAAAGGGCAAATTACACCGGAGTACCTCATGACATTTGAACTCTCTACAAAGAGGAAGGATGAGTGCTGAGACTGACCACACATTCCTGCCAGGCAAAGAAAACCAAGGAAATCAGCTGCTGGCTGCTCTGGCAGCTGCACCCCAGTATGGGCAGGGAGCAGGCCACTCAGCAGCAGCCTTCAGTATTGGCCTGCGTTCATGCACACTAATTAGCAGCAACATCCTTGCTCAGTTCATTCAAGCTCTACAGCAGTAAGTCCCGGAACAGATCCCAGGTAAAGGAAATGGCTTTATCTATTAAGCTGCTCCTGTTGTTATTAATCATGTAACAACTCTATTGAGGAACTTTATGCCTGTCACCACATCACATAACGTGTTGATGGCTGGGTATGAATACAAATCTCTGTTTCTGTGGCACAGCCCGGCCCCTGAAATAAAGGGAGCTAGGGAGCTTCTCCATCAGGCAGGAGGATCAGCCAGAGCTCTGCTGTACAAATGAGTGCTCGCGGTGCCACAGGCAGAAGGCCAGTGGGGCACTGACAGACCACAAATACCGACTACTGCCTCCTTGCAGGCAGCTCTGAGAAGGGCTGCGTAAGTGGTTTTCGCTTGGCCAGTTTCCCAGTTCCCTGAAGAATTTAGGAATTCTGCTGTGTTTTCAGCTGCTTGGCTTAAAACACTCCGGCAGTCTCAGGGTGGTGAGCTGTAAAACACACGGGGTGCAGCTGCCGGGTGCGAGAGAAGGCTGGGGAGAGGCTGCAGGGCTTTGGCTGTGTCTGTAGGTGCCTCTTGGCTGCTGCAGAGCTTAAACTCTTCTTGTTTAGGAGGAGAAGAAAACTTCCAACTACATAGTGTTAGAAGCAATTAAGTAATCCCTTACTGAGAGCACCTGAGCCACGAATGCCCGAGCAGCGCTGTTGTTACCACGCAGAAGACATAAGACTTGCCATTCAAAGGACATAAAGAAACCAAAGTGCTGTCAGTGAGGACTCCCTTGAATACCTCACTGCGTGAAAAATCATGAGTATCCTTAACTCTGATGCTAAATAAGGGAGCAGAAGCACTGTGAGGAGTGACCGAATGTCAGGCCAGCAAGAAAGCAGGGCTAAAATGTAGATTTTTTAGTGTCCCCATCACCTTGCCTGGAAGTATGGGATTCCCCCATGCACAGGCAGGATGACGCAGTAAATGGATTGTGAACTGATTCAGTGCCTGGACATCAAGCACTGAGTAGCAGAGGAGTAGCAGAGTAATTACTGACATTGTGAGCCTTCCCTTTGAATACTTTTGTCCTGTGTTTCTAGCAGAGCAGACCTCCTCACCCCCCAACACCCACCCACCATTCCCCACTTCTCATCTCCCCAGACTGCTTTTGTTTCATGCTTATGTGTGTTCAACAACACAGAAAACAGCCCATGGCATTTGAGCAGAGACAACAAAGGGCTCGGCAGGTGGCTTCTGTTATACCCACATACATCCCTTAGACTTGGGTCAGCCAACAAACCCTTGTCCGCCCGGGATGCTGCGATGTGGAGAATCTGTGTGCTTCTCTAAAGTGAAACCACCAAACCTGCTTTCTCTCACTGAGCTCCTATTAGTAACAAGGGGTGAGGAGGCAGAAGCACATGTATTAATGCAGCAGGCTGGCAGACATAGATGCTGATAGAAATGGAATAGAAGAAATCATTAAGGGAGCAGAATAATAACTTAGCCAGGAGATATTAATAAAAGCCTGATAGCATTCACATAGGTCTATATAATGTATTTGTCACTGGCCTCCTTCCTCCCTGGACAGTGGTAATAGGAAACAAATGGCATGCTGACTTCTGAAGAGTGTGCTGATATCCAAACCATGGGGGCTGGCCGCTGAGGAAGTAATATCTCCCTGCTTTCTTCAGCACAGATGTCTGGCCACCACAAGCCAGCGACAGGGAAAGCAGCATGCGGAGGCGATAGCAGGACCTCAGCCCAGACAGGTTAATACCACCGTGAATTTTTGCCCAGAACTCAGTGCAAACATCAGCCAGCACAGAGACACAGAACACCTGGGAACTTTTGGGTCTGCTGTCCTTATGCACCACTGTTCAGGCTTCCCACACGGGCAGAAGCTCTGGAAGCCACCTGAGGCTGTGCCTCTGCTATCCCCAGAACTATAGGCATGGGGGATCTCAAGAAAGAGCAGGTTCTGATATGAGGTGTTTTCAGTGCTCCAGCTAGGTAAGCACCCCAACACCCAGGTCCTTGCCCAGACCAGCCCCCAGCCAAACTCCCCAGCGTTTTGCAGGTGCAGGTCTGGCAGCACTGCGGGATGTGGCAAGAGGAACAGGACGGTTCTGTGTGCAGACAGGGAGCAGACACCACAGCACCTCCAACAAGTCAGAGCGAATTTATAATTCAACACCAGAATTAATAACATACATCACATTTAAAGTCCTTAATATGTGTGGCTAGGCATATTAACAGGCTAATATGAAATTAGTGTCATAGCAGCAGGCACGAGTCATTCAGAGGCTTCTCCTTCCCTGCAGCTAGCAGCAGAGCAATATGCTTTCGGTTGGCTTAGGGTGAGAATATGCAGCACCAGCAGATCTGCACCCAGTCCATGCCCAGCACAAAGCAACTGAGTCCTACAGAGCTGGACAGGAATATGAGTGCTTGTAGTCTAGAAAGCTCCATGATCTTCAGGTGCTGGACAAAGCCCTGGAAAACCCAGACCTCTCAACAGCACATCTGCAGGAGGCAATTCCCATATTTCAGTCAGAAACTCAGCAATAGGGAGAGTCCATGCCTTTTTCTGGGCTCATCAGAATCATTGTCTGATGAGAAGGCAAGAAGTAAAGCCCAGTCCTGATGGAAGCAGGGAGGGAAATGGTTGTGTTGGTCAGTCTGGTGAACAGCCATCCCCACGCTGAAATACTGAAAGTCAGAGTTAGCAAGTCATCTCTTCACGCAGAGCTAAAAGACACTGAAGCAATGGGGAATGAGAAGGGAGAGCTGGCTTATTTCTCTATTTGCTGCCGTGCTGGAGGAAAAGAGGCCAGTGCTGGAGCTGGGCAGGTTCTGGTGACCCTGGGGCACAAGACATGGGCACCCTGCCTGGAAGGCACCTGGGAACAAAGACACAAAGGGAAGAAGTCATGGTAAAAGGGAAGAAGTCATAGCAAAGATACAGGACTCCAGACCGTCTTTCCTAGTACCCATTTGAATGGCTCTTCACTGCTTTAATGCATGAAAAGCACAAAAAATAGAGCTGTCTATGCTTACTGTTCTACTCTGAACATCTCCTCTTGACAAGTGCTTCACCACATACTTTAATTCCTGCTAAGTCTTCCAATGATCCCACAGATGTATTCAGCTCCTACAGGTCTTCACAAAATGCTGCCTTTGACAGCCTGCAGCAGGAATTCAGCATTTAGGTTGCACGACTTGCCACAGAAACAGCTGTCTTCACTGCAGAACTAGACAAAGTACACAGATTTAGCACTTAAAAAAATATTAAAATCACTATGCACCATGTCAAATGGCAATGCTACCACTAGGTAGCAAGAGGGAACAGGGTCCCTGTTAGCCTGGCCTGTGTACAGGTAAGATAAGCCAGCATACAATTGTGGTGCATCACAGCCCTACCCCGATGAAGCTTAGTGTCCCGGGGGACCTCAGGGGTCATCTGGTCTGACAGCACCACAGGCTGCCCTGATTTCCAATATGAACTGAGCTGTACCCATAATAAAGACAATAACCTATTATTTTTCATTTTGCCTGATGAACGATCCTTCATTAATTGTTTTATTTAGGTTGTCCCTTGTTTTTCTTTTCTCTTCTTCTTTTTTTTTTTTAAGAAAAAAATTAAGAAAAAAAAAAGTAGTCTAAATACATTTATCCTCTGCTTTTGCGTAAGGGCAAGTACAGGTCATACCTTTTTGCCTTCTCACTTTCTGGTTTCCTTCCCAGAAACTGCTGAAAATATTTCCTTCTTGAATAACTTCCTGGAATAAGCCACCCTTCCTGCCTATCTCTGAGTGAACAAGACCATCTGATCTGGTGCTGCCTGAAGTCAGTTACAGTCTGCCATCCCTTCTGCAAGGAGAGGAGTGCACCAAGAGAGCTGGAATGTAAACAAATACTGCAAAGTTTTTGGAAGAAGAAGGAAATTTCTAGGGGACAGAATCAGCAAAATGAACATCAGCCTTTAAAAAACAGGTTGCTACCTGTCAGCTGTCTGCTGAGAGAGAGCACAGAATGAGGGAGCTGCAGGCACTGGATTTGAAGTCTGAACAAGAGCAGACTGGAGATACTGGAATAATAAAGATGCATCTTGAATGATCAACAAGACCTGAAAATCACAAGGAGCTGGAGGAAAAGGAGTGAGATTAAAAAAAAAATGTTAGAGAAGAGCAGCTGGCTGATAATCCACTTCCCTGTGACTGTGCAATAAGAGAGTGGAGTTCAGAAGAGTACCTTAAGAAAGTATTAAGACTTACAAACACAGGGGGTGTTCCCCCAAACAACAACAACAACAACAACAAAAACTGACCTTGTCTTGATGCTCCTGATACTGATACCTGGACTAAAAGTAGTTGGTATAGGGAGAATATCCCTGGGTAGCATCTTTTGCCAGAATACTTTAACTGATTACCAGGATACTCAGCAGTATCACTCTGCACCTGTGCCAGTGTCAGGGTGAGACAACAATTACATTGATTTCAATTATCCTTTGCAGGGGTGAGGCTTAATGCTCAGATTTGTCTCTTGCTTGCAGTGCTCAGATTAGGTTCAAACAATCAAACTTTAGCATGAATATATTGCAGTAAAGGTACTGAGGAAGAAAATCTTTATTTCTCCTAGTGCTTGAATAAACTTTATTCTTGGACAAGATCCTGGTGGGCAGACAAGACTACAGATCAGCCTCCTGGGCTCACCACACACCTGGAGAAACGAGGTTTCATTCCCCACACTGGCACATTGAGATGTAGTTTGGGGGGCTCTTGAAGGAGACATCAAAGCATCACTGTCAAAAATTGTGAGATGAATTCGTGAAAGAGAAACTCAGCCTCCTTGAGGAGGTCCCTGAGGCAAAAATCACTTGAGGCTGGAGGTAGATGTGCTAAAGAATATCTTGCCCTATGTGTTTTCTTCTTCCAATACTTTGCGCATGTAAGCCACTGATGCTCTGTATGAGGCTGTATCAAAGCTATGTGGAGCTTTGATCCAGCCAGCCTGGCCACCCACAGCTTCCCTTAGGCCACCATAGACTCATGACATGCCCCAGATGGCATGCCCCAGTGTGGCTGGTGGTGAAGGAATGCAATCCAAGGTGTCGGTGAGAGGAGCCCACTGTGCTGTTGGACAACAAAAGTCATGGTGTGGCACTGCCCCATGCTTGCCAAGTGCACTACGCCCCTGCCTCTGGCCAGGATGGCCCAGCCTCCGTCCCACTGAATGTGCACAGGCCTCTTGCCTTCACCTCCGCGGGACCCAGGGTTTCTATGCCACCACTTCTTGCAATCCACTGTGTCCCTCAGCTTCAGAACAAAACCAGCCAATAAAGATTTGTTTGTGGCTGTGTCATCACGTCTCAGCTTTGGGAAGCACAGCCAAGCCCATTAGCACATGAGAGACAAAGGCTTTCAGCCCCGTTCCCAGGAGCCATCCAGCAGCGTGGGGGTTGGTGCTTTCCCTTGGTCAGAGCAGGGATGTCCTCAGGCCTGTGCCGAGTGGCTGAGCAGAGAAACTGGATGCATATGTGAAGAGGGGAAAAAGGGTAAGAACTACATAAATCCAGCAAAAAGCCATGCTTACTTCATCTGGATCTCTGCCCAGCTCAGAGCACCCTGACAGGCCTGGCTGGAGCAGTATGACTCGAAACGACCTCCTCCCACCTGCAGAAAAAGATGGACTCTGCACAGGCATTTGAGGGCAGAGAAGGCCAGGAGCCAACCCACCCTTAGAGCTACAGCTGTACAAACACCCAGGGCTGGGTTTGTGCCCTCCTGTCCTCTCAGCTGCCTGCAAAACAACGTGCTGTCAGCTGCATAGCCACTGCTGCTCTCCCACTCCCAGCCCATGGCATTTGTCTGGTCTCAGCTGCCAAATTACTCGGGTCTGTGTAGTCCACGCAGGTAAATAGCTTATGACAGGCGAGGAGTGAGGTGCTGATGCGGGTAGAGCACTCCCCAAGCTAATTCAGCTTGCCTTTCTGTCAGCACATTTGTTTTGGAAAGAGCCAAATTCTGCCTTGCGGGTCAGGGCACCCCTCGTGCATCAGGACCAGGCTAGGGTGAGGAAGCCCTTCGCTCTGCTGCTGGGCCAGGGCTGGAACCGGCCCAGGCTGTATCAGGTTCTCAGGTTCTAGGTCAGTTTTCTCTCTCTCTCTCTCTCTCTCTTTTTTTTTTTTTTTTTGGGGGGGGGTGGGTGGGGGGATGGGGGGGTGGGGGTGAGGGGTGGGGAGAGGAAATCCAGTATGTTTTCGCCTTGTGACACAGAGTCCTGGTATGTTCTCCGTGAGCAGCACCACTACCTGAATCTGATTGAGATCATAGAATCACAGAATCACAGAATCATTCAGGTTGAAAAAGACTAAGATCATCTAGTCCAACCCTTGACAATCCTTAACTTACTGACAAGTCCGCCACTAAACCATGCTACTAAGATCTACAATTACATATTTCTTGAAGACCTGCGGCGATGGTGACTCAACCACTTCCCTGGGCAGCCTATTCCAATGCCACACAGCCCTTGCAGTAAAGAAATTTCTCCTAATATCCGTTATAAGATGCAGTTGGCAGAACTTTCCCCAACTGTTTCCTTTATAAGCATACTTGTAAATCTAGAATAAATTATATTCACTGAAGCTACATGATTAGAAAAATAGGGGGCATGTCTATCTTCCTTTGCCTTATTACAGAATCACAGAATCACAGAACTGTAGGGGTTGGAAGGGACCTCAAGAGATCATCAGGTCCAATCCCCCTGCCAAAGCAGGTTCCCTAGAGCAGGTTGCCCAGGTAGGCATCCAGATAGGCCTTGAATATCTCCAGAAAAGGAGACATCACAACCACCCTGGGCAGCCTGTTCAGGATGGATGTTATATCCATCCTTATCATCATCCACAGTATCCCAATTCACCTCCCCACCAGGGCAGAGCCCCTGATCAGAGCAGAGTCTGGCCCCACTGCAGACTGAACCTGCTCCAGCTTCCCCTGATCACAAAGCAGCTGTGAAAGCCTTGGACTGGCTTCCTGGGCTCCCCAGTCACTCAGGGACACAGTGCCAGCATCTCCATGTGCAGGAGACCATTATGGTCTCAGTGATAGTGAGACGCGTTCATTGTCTCTTCAAGCTCTCCTCTGTCCTACCTGAGGTCTTTCTACTCAACCCCAATGTGCTCGTTGTATACCTCTCTCCAAGACACATTGGTTTCCTGGCAATAACTTCAGAGTGAATGAGACTTAAGATTTATAAAGCATCAACTTTAACATGCTCAGTGAAAACCTCATTTACTGAACAAAAAGAGGTTTAAGGCATGAGAAACACCAGGCAGGGTGTTCCCAAGCTGCTCTCTCCCCTCTGTACTGCAGTGATGCTCAGCACTGCCTGCAGAGCAACTCCTGCTGGCATCCAGGTGTGGGATCACTCAGACAAGTCTGCCTTTCCAGATGACCCCAGGCACTTCTCATCATCACTGTGTGCGGCAGGATCTCTCTGAGCAGGGGTGCTCGTGTGCCAAAGCTCATTAACCTCCTGCATGCTGCCTCCAAAGAGGCTGTCAAAAAGACTGCAAACAGCCACTTAGCAGTATTTTCCCATTTGCTGTTTACCCCACACCTTCTCTCTGGAGGTGAAGGCAGGCATCGAGCAGTCTGATGCAGTTATCTAAGGGGAGAAAGAAGGAAGGTGGTTACCTGCCAGGGTGGGTCTGATGGGGACGTTGCAATGGGATGCAAAGTTCTCCCTGCTAACACCTCTCAGGGACTGAAACCAGCTGTATCTTCCAGGAGAGTGTTGGTCTCCAAGCAAGGTGGTGGCTCCTGCGGCAGAGCCAGTCCTGGGTCTGTCCTGGGCACTGTGTGTTGGGTGCCCCAGCAAGGAGATGGTGTGGAAAACTAGGGAGAGTTAAAATAGCAGCACCAGCAATCCTGTCTGTTAGTGTTTGGTTTCCTGTCTCTGAAGCTTTGGGGTGCCTCAGGTCATTGTTTTCAAGCTTTCTTTTCCAGCCTGGAATCTCATTTACAAAGCAGTAGCTGGAGTTCAAAGTGATGCCTGGGAGCTAGGGGTGCTGGTGTGTTATGAAATAAAATATAATAAATCAGGAATCAGAGGACTGGTGAGGAAGTCAGCAACTTGTTACAAACTTACACTAAATTCAGGCCATGGAGCCTGAGGTATAAACATCTGCATCTGATTGCTGCATCTTCATTTTACTTTTTGATCTTACCTTCTTTATCTGAAGCAAGATAACAGGAATTGTGCCATACTGAAATGAGAAAGGTACAAACTAAGAGCAGACTGCTGCCACAGCCGTTGTTGAAGCCAGAAATCCATGGGTGCAATGGAGAAGGGCTGCTGCTCTTGCTTGGGAAGGCAGGGGGAACATTCTTTACCTGTGAAGCCAAGAATTCATTGTTGGTCCAATTTACAGTTTGAACAGTGTAACCAGAATATAACAAATTGTGACTATTATTAGTCCAATTACAGTGCTACTAAGGCTCACAGTCTAAATTGTCTACTTAAACCAGATTTCATTAACTTCATTAACATCTGCTTGCATTTGTTTTCATGCATTTTCTGGGCATTCTTTATACATTTTCTTCTTTCCATTGGTTTCCAATTATTATTATTATTATTATTATTATTATTTTCTGTTCACTTTGCTTTTTCTAAAGATTGCTTTGCTCTCCTGAAGCGACCACTGACCAGCCATCACGGTGTGTGTTTACAGTCTGGGACAGCTGATCCTATCCTATTTCTGCATGCTGGCACCCCACACTTTATTTTATAGTCAGAATGCTCAGTCTGCATAACTACCTGTTCTTCATAGACTACAGCAAAACTAAAAGAAATTTAGCCAATTTGTAATCAATTGCTGTTGCAGATAAAACAAACAATTATCAGCTCAGACCAAAATCATGAGATCTTGCTTTGCCAGGTCAATACCAAGACTATGGCCTCCAGCAATAATAATCATTGGGGTACAAAGGGAGAGTTTCTCCAGAAGGCTACATCCATTCCGTGGGTCCAGGCTGCTGCCTTTATATCTGCTGAGTGAAGTGTGGGAGTCTGGGGGAATCAAGGGTGCTTTTACAACAGTTGTGTTGTTGTCATTTAATCACAAACCATCAGCCACAATCCTATGTAGAACCTAAAAACAGGAAGCTAAAAGACATGATCCAAAATCAGGATCTGGTCTTAGATTCTTTCTTTTTGAATATTTTTTGTAAAGAAAAGAAGGAAAAAAAAATCCACATTGTTTTATTTTCCAACCCTGGCAGACTGTATTCAGCCCGAGGAGAGAGTTATCTAATTTCTCCCCAGGTTCAAACACACCATTTTTTATAGTAGATCATTTTTGGGAAAGCGATGACTGAATTGGGTGAAAAGGGGCTGCTGTAATCAGCACAGATTCTCACCCAATACTTTGTCACTACTTTTATTCTGTTATCACATGGAGACAGTTCATTCTGACCATAGTTTTTTGCAAAGAAGGGACAAAGTGTCTAGCAGGGAGAAAAAAAAACAACAACACAGCTGTGAATCAGAACTGAAATACTGCTGTGGAATAAAAAGTCACTTTTTTTTCCCTCCCATCCTTGCATTTTGGCTTTTCAGCTCTGTGCATCTCTCCCACATCACCAGGAGTACTGGCACAAACTCCACTGGTACCAGGATGCCCATCTTTGCTTCCAAGACTGTAAGTCATTTTGCCAAAACCTTCCCCCAGAGGGGTACAGGCTGTTTGTGATAGCTGCTCTGCTTGTATTTATGACTCCAGCCATGGAGCCAGCAGAAGGAAATGAGAATGTTCCTCCCTTGCTGCAGTGCCTGGCGCTTGGTTAGCTTCAGTGCCTGATGAAATCAACTGCAGTTAACAATGAGGACCTTGCATGGAGGTCAACAGAGAGCACAGAGACAGCCCCTTCCAGTGGCCATGTCCTGGGGCTGACACCTGTCCTGGACAAGCATGGTGTTGCAATGGGGCTGGACAAACTGGGCAGGAGGGAGTTGCAGGTGGTTGTATAAGACATCTCATACCTATCAGCGTAAGTGAAAATAGAGATTAAGCTGAGTAGGTACTGAAGAACAACCACAAAATCTCCTTAGACAAAGCCCTTGGTCTGATTTCTTGTGATCAGCTTATCTACTATTTGCAAGTGTTCAGCCAGCCATCAGTTATCTGTCAAAGCATTCACAAATCCCATGATGCTTATCACAAGTGGATTGGCACTTGAGGACTCACGCAGCAAACAGCTATTTTTAGCTGCCACGCATTGTTCCCAAGATTATGAAGTGTCACTCACCGAGCGGGGAGCAAGGAGGATTTGATGTGATGTCAAGCAGCAGCCAGGTGCCAAAGTGCAGAAGTGTATTGTGAGAAACTCTCTGCCACCCTGCAGGATGGGCATGGCTCATCCAGGTTCCTTGACAATGACAAATAATATGTTCAAAGTAAAACAGGAGGCTGCTCACTGATATTGTGATCAACTTGGTTGACTGTAGTCTAAATCTAGAAGGAGATGCTAGAAAAAATTTAGTTGTGGATGGTCTTTGAACTAAAGCCATGAATGGATCTCTGGTTTATCTCTAGCTCATTTATTTCTAGCCTTGGGTTTTCTAAATTTCACTCTGATTAAGGATTTTAACCAAATAAGACAGTCCCAGGTATCCCTAGCAATGAATTATTCCCAGAATTCAGGGAAAAAATTACAAGCATCAATCTCACAAGAGAATGAAATGCTCATGTTTTATTGCAGTAGCACCTCACAGTAACCTTTCAACTGTCTTCAAATCTCCCAACAAAGACACCTTTTCTCAGATCTACATGATAACGGGCTATATGGCCTGATTATAACTAGCAAAATGTGTGAGATGTGGTCACCAGAATGTTTTCTTTGTTTGACTGATGTAAACAAGTCACAGAGGGTCAGAACCCCTAATATCTATGTTAAGCTGAGCTGGCCTTCCTAAAGAGTGAAGAATCATTTACCTGCCTAGAAATGCAGTGTATATGGGGTTGTGTGTGTGTTTGAGTGCGATAGGTATATAAAAATAAGTGCCAGAGAGAACAAAACACTTAAACTGATTTAGAGCAGGAAAAACACAAGATGGCACAAGTAGCATTTCAAGGATGCTCTGTGAAGTTGAGAAACGAGTAATTCATGCACTGCCTTAAAGCCACAACCCCTAACTGGAGAATACTAAACAGTACAATTGCACTATAAATTGCTGTGCTTGCCCAAGAAAGGTCCCCATGCAGTAGCTCATCTTGGTGTCAGTCAGCTGCAGGAAGCATCCTAAACCTGTCTGCACAGATTGTGTTATTTTACAGACCTCCAGAAGCCTCAAATGCCATGTGCTATCAGAAGACACTGCCATGGGTGTCTTCATGACCTGAGTCTGCTTTGCAGTTCACTGGGGACCTGTACTCACATCTTATGATCAACAGAGGAACCTCCTAAATATATGGACCTAGGACTCCTATCAAGAACCATAATGTGCTCTGGACAGTGACTGCTGCTGGTGTTTTCTCTGTGAAGTTGCCAATGGATGGGATAGGGTGGTAATACAGCAAAGCTGGGACTGCAATAAGTATTGCCTCATCGTGTTAAGTCACCTTCTGCCAACAGCTGAGCATGCTGGATCCCTACCAAAGTCTACAGAAGCTCAGAAGACTTGGTATTGCTCAAAATCCAAAGCTTTGTTTAGCCCAGGAGCTGCAGCCATGAGCAATCTGATGCTATACCCATCCATGCCCCCAGCGGAGTCTGCCTTGGTGCCTGCTGTGTCTTGGGAACCCGGGCTTAAAGCTTTCTCTCAAGGCTTTCTCAGATGAGTAGCCACAGAGTCACAGTCAAGCCCTGGGTCTAATACCCTGGTGCTGTCAGGCAGTCTGGGTCTAGAGGAATAATTTGCAGCTCTGACTTTTCTTTAGATCTTGCAGTCCTGGGATGAATCCTAGGAGAGCCTTTGTAGAGAACAGCCTTCCTGAGTCATGCTGACATATAAGTGGGCACACAAGCCCACCAAAAGCAGGTTTCCTAGTACCCTGGTTGGTGCACTGCTGCAGGCCATCTCTTTTGTTAGTATTATACCTTTATGTGAATTTAATGAGTTTGCCATTTTTAAGAGTTGTTATTGAACTCTACATTTTCAGTAGTGGCAACCTGTCCGAGGTGATGAATGGGGGTATATCAGGCAGTTTTCCCTTCCTTCAGGTAAGCAAGTGGCTCGTGATGCCATGGATCTCCTGGTCCCATGTGCCATGTGCTCACAGGCTATCATGTTCCCCCAACATGCCCCCAGCAGCTGCATCGAAGTTCACCTCCATGCTCAGCCCAGGTGTAGAAAAGGTGGCAAACACATTTCTGCCCAGCCAGCCCCATCGTGGAAGAGCCCTATCAGATGAACACTGTCCTTTGATGCCAAAGTGCTGTGTATTATCTCAGATGCTGAACTGAAAATACACCACTGACTTAATTGCAGGATCCTTCTGACTTACAGAAACACTTACGGCAGTACCCAGGGTTACAGATACCTGGGCATACTCCTTTGTAATTAGCTTGTCTTCAAGCTATGAACAGCTTTTGTGGCCCCGTTTTCCCCCAGCATTGCTCTGAAGGTTCCCTAATTGCCTTTTCGGAGCAGTGCGCAGTGTGCTTGGTGCCATCGGAGCAGCGCTGAAGCAGCCCTTTTCTTTCTGAAGCAGCTTTTTTTTTTGAAAGCTCAAGCTCAGCAATGCCTAGGTGTGTGGGGTGCTAATTAGGTTGATAGACCAATCATGGAGATGCTGAATAATTATCAGTTTCTTCAGCAAGGGCCACCGTGCATTTCCAGTTTGTGCCAGCTCCCAGCCTCTCTCCTGACAAATCCTCCCCAAAAGGGCAGCCCTCAAACCCCCAGCTCTGCATTGGTGATTATCAGGGGGCCAACGCTCACAGGGAGATGTGAAAATGTCAGCACAGATGGAGATTAAGCCATCTTCACCTAACGTCAAAACTGCCATCTGCTTCTCTCCTGCACAGCTTTAATCAGATATCAAATTTTATTGGAAAAAAAAATGTAAGCAGGAGGGACAGGGAGGATCTGAGTGCTCTGGCACTCCTGGCTTTTCCGTGTGTATGTGGAGAGGCCTAGGAAGCTGAAAAACTTTGTCTCGACATTTTGTTTGGAAAGGCTTGGTTTGGCTTCCCGCACCACTGCTGTCTCTTGAAAGGCAGGTCTTGCCAGGAGCAAGCACTGAGGGCAGCCCTCATGCTGTATCGGTGGAGGTAAGAGGGAGCTATTGCTGAAGTGGACCTTGTCCTTGTTCGACGTGGTTTGTTTATTTAATCGATAACCAGCAAAGTAAAGCTCTTAGCTGATGAGATTTTAGTGGGAGCTTGCTTGGTTCCCCAGGTTGATTCCACCCTTATGCTCACAAGAGCAATATGCTTTGGAAAAGGAGTGGGTAGCAAAAGCAAGCTCATGGTGGAGTTGGATGGTTTGATCCACAGTCACACCAGCCCTTGCCTTGCCTTGCCTTGCCTTGCCTTGCCTTGCCTTGCCTTGCCTTCCCTTCCCTTCCCTTCCCTTCTCTTCCCTTCCAATATTATATTTTTTTTGCAGTTGCTTTTCCACTCATTTGAAGTTGTTTTTCTATGCATTTTGCCCATTCATCTGTCACTTGTCTTTCCTGGAAATGGAGGACACATCCTTTTTGTTACACCGTCGCTGGTGGTTCTTTCAGGAACCCAACCGGTTTCACTCCCATGCATTTGGCAGTGTACCAAGACTGGAAGGGAATGGTTTGGTGCTTGCTGAAGTTGGAGACTATAGCATGTGACTTGAAGTTTCAGGAAGAAACTTGGTGCAAATTGTACCATGGCAGCAGAAAACAGAGGAGCAGACCAAAACACAAGTACTAGGAAGCCCAATATGTTCAAGGCTAAATTTGCCACTGCTATATAGAGGATACATCATTTTAAGCAATACTGCATTATACATATGGGCAGGATGACTGGATGTACCTTAACTTCATGTGTACACAGTCTAAAAGATAAGCAATATGGAAGAGTCCTTGACATGGCTCACCGATCATCGTTAGGTCTGTGGAGTGGAGCTTGCCTTCGCCAATCCATGTGATGTTGATGCTTCTAGATCATCTGATTCACAGTAATCTCAGAAACTTTCCTTCAGACCTACTCATCAGACTGTTGATCCCTATCTTAAATTAATACGGCTGACTGTTCCTGCCCAGATTAATTTATCCCCATTGAGTAACGTGCCTTTTTTCAGATCATCTCTGACTCAGCTATGGATTTTTCAAGTCCACTGTAAGCCTAGTCATCCAAAATACTGGCAGTCCTTTCTGAATGACGTTGTTGGCTGGCTTGAAAAGTGTTTTCTCTCTTCCATCACCAGGACCATTAACAAAAGTGCTGAAAGCTTAGTCCATACAGTAAGTCTCCCATTTTGACAGTAATCTGTCAATGATTGCTCCACCTATAATTTTCTATACAGTTTTGCAAGTACCCAATAATATATTCACCTAGAAGATATTTTTCTAGCTCATGAAAGTGTCATGGGAGACAATGTCAAAACCCCTTCTAAAATCAAGATATACAACATTGGCTGTTTCTTCTCTGTCCACGAGGCTTTTTGCACTGTCATAAATGAAAATTAGATTGGCCTGACATATTTGTTCTTGACAAATCCATGTGGGCTGTTATTCATCTCTCCAGTGAGCTCACAGCCTATTTGATTATTACAGGACTCTGGGCTCTTCATACCCTTCCAAACCCACTAAACTTTATTGTTTATATATATAGAAATACAATATATATATATTCACACATATATATACATATATATATGTATGTACATATATATATACATATATACATTATATATATATAATATATATATATACAAATACAGCCATAGCAACCTCAGTTCAAGTTCCCACAGTCTTCAGATAGAGCTGTCCTCCTTTGCCATGCATAAAATTGGAATTTGAGGTCATCCTCATGTATCCTGAGTATATATCACCTATGTTTATTGGTATTGCTCCTTGCACAAAAGATATTCCCAGACACCCCCCCCCCCCCCACACCCCCCCCCAGTTTCTAAAAGGTACATTATCCCAAGTTCTTTTTGGAAGCCTTGCTCTGAATTCATCTGTGGACTGTCTTTGCTTCAGCCTGGTCTGCACTCATCAGCACGAGGGAGAGGAGGCAGGATGTCGGAGGACTATCAGTGAGATGGAGGAAGCTGAAGGATCACTGCTGGAAGACTTCTTCTGTATGAAAACTACATGTCCAGATGTGCCCCAAACCCACGGCAGAGAGGCATGGAGATGGCACGTGAATGGGGAAGAGCTGGTCTCATTACTGGGAAGTCTGCAGATCCCACAGTTACCTAGAGGCAGCTACCTGCAGTCAGGTCAATAATTTTTCAGGACTAGTGTGACCTTAAGATCAATCATACTGATGAGGATAGACAATCCCTGACTTACTAGGCTGTGTGGCATACGTAAGACGTCTTGCAAGTCTATGGAGCTCTTAAATCCTCATTATATTTCAAATTCAAGGAAAATACATACAATTTGTCTTGCTGGATAAATGCAGCTCCAGAGTTTCTGAGAAGCTACGGACCACGTACAACACAGCTAATTTCTTATAATTCCAAATATACTAGCTCCTCCATTACAGCAAAAGTTGTACCTATGTACCTATTTTACTTCATATATCATTGCCTACAAGTTTACAAGAGACTTACAAGATTCCCAAGAGACTTAGTCTTTGGTCCAGAGCTGGCATGTCTATCCTATGACCTACCTGAATGAACAAAATAAATTCTGCTCTCCATAAAATAGATCTATAATCCCAGGACAGAATATAAAGGATAATGTCTCCCAGGAGAGACAAAAGGACATGCTGGCTCTTTGCTTGACTTCTCTTCCTGCTGGAGTGGTAGGAGTGAGAAATACGGTAGCAGAAGTTCCTGCTTTGTGTTTCTGTAGGGGCAGCTCAGTGAGAAGTTGTGATGTCTCTGAGCAGGTGCTCCTAAGTATGCTACACATTGAACCATGGGACTCTGTGGAATATTTGTGTATGGGCCTCATCATATTTGGAGCTTTCTACGAAGTCCAAACTTTCTGAAACTGCTGCTCCAGCTATATATGTGATGCCTGTGTTGGTAGTCTCAGACCTGTTTTACCTGTATACAGAACTGTCAAATGTCATTACTTTGTCAGAAACAATCATTTTTCTCTTCTGCACTGTGGAAGGTTGATGAGGTCTAAACATCTTTTATCTGATAAACTAAGCAGTATGTCTCTGTCTATAATTTCTCTTCGGCTTGCATTTGTAGTTTTCTGTTTGTATGCACAGGAAAAAATGGATGTGCAGCACTTCTGGTGTGAAAGAGCATTCCTTGGATGCTGTTGAAGTCCTTTGCTCACCATTTTCTCCCGATCAAGCAATAACCACTTTAATCATGATCACTCAGAGTTGTCTTAAGCACAGTGAATATTCACAGAGCTCATTCCCCTCTGTTACAAACTATTTCAGTGAGAAGAGAGCCTTAGCAAGGCATGGTTCTTATGTATGTCATTAGAGGTTCAATTAGGAGATAGAAGAAAACACTTTCATGATGAGAAAGAAAGGAAAATTAATTTTGCAAGGAAAAAAGGCATGCCAAATACTTATGGAAACAGTGAGGGAAAGAAAGCTTTTCCAAACAAAAAAGTTAATGCAAACAGAAACTATTGCTATGTTTAAGAGTCCCTTGAAAACTGATTACCTGCATTGACCTGTATCTAAAGCTATTGACAAAGATAAGCAGGGACAGTCAGCAGTCAGTTCAGATTCAGTTCTAGTAGTTTGAATTAGATGGACCAAACGAGCTGGAATTATTCATTAAATCAGCAAAATCTGCTTGTCACTGGCTTTAAAGCTTGATTAATTCTGACAGCCAAAGGGCTTAAAGCCGCCCCTTTCTCTGGCCATGCAGCAGGCTGGGAATGTGCCTGTCCGCTGTGCAGAGACCTTGAGCCATTGCCATCTGTTGAGAAGCTGAGATGGGATTTCAGTACCATGGGTTTTGTCTCTGAGCAGAGGGCTGCCATGGGAGCTCTGGCGCACGAGGGCTTTGCAGTCTTACCCTTGCTGGAGCTAATAGCAAAATGCCTGTGTGAATGCAAAACAGTGCTTCACCAAATGCGTGAAAATTGCACTTGTGATTATGACTCAGGTTGCTCTATTATTTCATCTAAAATTTCCATAGAGAAGTCCACAGAAAAGAGAGCACCAATCCAGATTTCAGAGCTGTAAATTTAGAGGGTTCAGACTTCCAGGCTTGGTTTGGCCATAAGAAACATAAGCTAGACCCACAGCCAGAGGCATTGAAGAGCCATAAAGGCTGAGTGCAGAACATCTCCCTCTGCAGTTCTTGCAATGAGTCCAAGCCTGGGACCAGTTGCACCTCCAGTGCTGTGTGCCCCAGAAGAACAGAAATGAGTTTACTTGGGATATGTTAAATAAAAGCCGTAAGATATTGCTTTCCTGAGCTTACCAGTAAAACCACAGTGCTTTGTGTTCTTGAAATCTCTTGAGCTAGACCCCAAAACAAAGCTGAAGATATGCAATAGTGCTGAAATTATTGTGCTGACAACAATAAGAAATTAAAAGATGCTACTGAAATGTGAACTCCTTTTGTTCTCTGCTCTTTCTCTGTTCCTTTTTTCTATGCAGATGAATGCAGGCAGATCTTAGGCTGCTCAGCCCAAATTCTGGTTAGCTTCTGGCTGGCATTGCTGTTGTCCTGCTGTCATTGAGCTCACAGCTTGGGCATAGATGCTTGGGTTTCCTGGCCTCAGAAGTGTGCTGGTGGTGTCCACAGTTCCCATACAGCTTCCCTGTGCAGAGGTGGAAAAGTGTTGCAGTGATTTGAAGAACACAAGACTGGTATGGAGAGCAGCAGCTTTGGTACACATCGACAGGGCTGGTGTGTTTGTATTGCCCTTACAACTCCAGCAGTACCTCGTGGTATCCTCTGCTCACACACACAACACCTCTTCTCCCAGAACCAGCAGCAGAGCTCAAGCATGAAATCAAAAAATTGTGTCTGAGAGGGAATTTGAGTTAAACAAAAATTGTGCACAACAGGCGACAGAATGGAAACCTTTCTAGAAATAGCCCTTTAACAACGACTTTAAATGCTTTGAAGTGAAGGGTTCAGATTTCCCTGAATGTTTGCAGTTTGGCTTTGCATTTTTCAAAGCCTCTTTTTCTCTGTGATGCCCCTCGCTATGCATTAAGCTTGCTTCTGCATGCCCCAGGCCATAAATGATTCAAATTATAGAACTCAGCTTTCTGCTTGAATGACCGTCCCATCTCTCTGCTGTTCACTTTGATCACAGTGTCTAACCTATTCTTCCTAGTGATACAGTAGGCACATTTAAGTGGGTGGAAACCATTCTTCCTCTGACTGCATGCTGCTCTCTGTGTAGTGCTTTTGGAAAAGAGACAGGATATCAGTCCCAGTGATGGACAAGAGATTGTGCTGTGTGGCATCTCAGCTTCCACACCTGAACAATGAGAATTATGGTGCTGCTTTGGTCTTAAAGCTCTTTTGGGTCTACTGGTGGAGAGACAAAATGATGATTTTGCCACTGTTGAGAAAAAACACCCCTCATTTCCCATCCTGTCCATGTAAATGAGCAGCTGTAGATCAAGTTATGGGCTTGATCCTCAGACGACGAAATTTGCCAGAAGCCCATCTCTGAAAGAAAGGGGTCTAATCCTGTTCCCTTAAGAAACGAGTCTACCTTGGCAGTATGGACAATCTGATTGATCAAATTATTTTTATAACTAATGTCAAAGATAATTTTAGGTTTCTTGATTTAGGGGATGAAACGCAATGTTCTTAAGTTCACAGCCCAGTCTTCATTTAGAGGAAAGGTCTGCTCCAGCAATGCTGGTGGACTTTGTTACATGAGACCACAGCACTGCCTCCAGAAATCTGAGACAGCTGTGGCAGACCCCAGTCCTCTTGTTTCCAGACAAAGATACTCTCTCCTGCACCCAGGTGCCCCGGCTAGGGCATTTTTAAATGGCTGTGTGGTAATGACTGTTCCTGTGACCTGCCTGGGGAAGTCTGTGTTTCGCTAGGGCTGCAGCTCCCCCAGCATGGCACTGACTGCTCTTCCTGCCTGGCCTCAGGACTGGTTTTCTGCACCTACTGAGCTCTTCACCCTGCATTGCTGCATTTCACCAAAGCATGAAGCTCCTCCCTGAGGACATCGGCACCAAGTCTGCACTCAGAGCATGATGTTGGGCTCAGCAGGAGTCAACAGAGCCACTTACTCTTGACAGCAACCACCCTGTGCCCAAACACAGTCAGGAGGGATCAGAAACCCTCCAGGCTGTCTGCTTCCCTGTGGGGCTGGTGGTCACTGGGAGGGCTAGATCAAGGTCTGGGGAAGGAGCAGAGGAACAGCAAAGAGAGGAAAAAAAAATAAGGAGAGAAATGGTGCAGTTCTCAAAATAAGGCAGTCGGCGGTAATGTATCCTCTCCAGCACCTCCTTCCAGTCTGAGGCCAGCAGCATTCCCAGCATGGATCCTGGAGAACTCGACATATTTTTGAACATTAGGAATAAAATGCTTGTTGGATAGTTTGGGTTATGGTGAAGGGGGAAAAGTACCATGACAAGAAATGATTGAAACTTATTGCCATAGAAACACCATGAAAATGTTGGTTAAACTTGCTAGGCCAAAATCTTATTTGATTCTCGGGCAGCTCTGTACATAAGCTGCCTTCCAGCTCAAAAGAAAAGATGGTCTTTTGTGATCGTTTGAAATGGAAAGTGGGAAAACAGAATTGCTGAAGGTGATGCATTTTACCGCTAAAAAAATACCAAAATAAAAATTAAATCAGAAGAAAGAAGTAATTTCAAACAGGAAAAAGTGTCATTTAGAAAATGCCAGAACTGAATGTTGTGAATAATTCAAATGAAGAATTCAATAGTGAGATGAAAAAATATCTCAGTGTTGCCAGATATGCACTCTGCCCTAAAAACAGTGTGAAAAACATAGCCAGTTGGAATCTTCACAAATTTCCATTCTTGCCAGAGCCCCAAAGCTGAGTTTTGCTGGGGAAAGGCAGCCCACTGGGCTGCCTGGGGCCCTGTCAGAGGCACTGGTGGGAAGTCAGCCCCTGAGAATGAACCTGCATGAGCCAGCGTGGGGCTTGCCGAGACCCGGAGTATGTCGTGTGTAATGATGGTGATGGGAAATGTGAATCACCAAGCAAAGAAGAATGCAGGCCATAATTAAATATGCAGAAGTACATCATAATTATAGTGGACTAAGAAGTAAGTAAATGACACGGTTAGAAAGCAGCCGATCAGATGGGTTCTGAGCTGATTATCATAATGTAAATGCCAACAGCAATTTGCTGAAATCAGAGAGGTTTATTTGCAGAGTGGAAACTAGGTTTAGTCCTAATCAAAATAAAATCAGTGTATATTTCAAAACAGATTAGTGCTGTGAAACAAAGCAACCATGATTGTTATTCATTATCTTCATCAGCACCAAGAGGGAATCATTTATGTTACTGCTTAATTACATAGATGTTAACAATTAATTAAGTCAACGTGGTGATAGCCAGTGATTTGGGAAATGGAGAGAAGATTGTCCTCGATTAATGTGCTTTTGTTTTCTCAGCCCAGCTCAAAGCATTGTGCTGGTGACACTCTCCAGTGGTGACAGCATGCGGAAGCCAAGGCACAGAGAGACTGCTCAAGTCATCCCTCCCTATCCCCCACTTCACAGATGCTCACAGTCTCCTTGCTTTTGGAGACTCCCTAAGGTTCTCTTCCAAGTCCTCGCTGTCAGGTATTCAGTCTCCTTTGGCTTAGTGAGCAGGGTTTGCATCTGTGGTCTTCCTAGGACCTCATTACAGATTCTGGACTAAAAATCTCCTTTCTGTGAGCAGAAAGAGCTGGAAACAGTCAGGATTCCAGGGGAATGTGAGAAGCAAGGCAGAGGGTGTGGTGGCCCGGGCAGCAGGCCTGGTGAGGGCAGAGATGCACACTGCTCTTCTGGATTCATGTGGGGCAACCCCAACGCACAGCCCAAATCACCACAGCCTGGTGATGATGTGGAGCACGTTGTTTGAAGAACTGCATTTCTTTCATTCAGATGCATCATTTCTCAGTGACAAATGAGGTGTTCAGCTTTGAGAAGCTGGGTTAGGAGGCTGACCTAAACCTCTGTCACCATGCCCGACTGCCCAGAAGGAGTCCAGCTGATGCCACCAGCTGCTCCAGTTTATTGCAGAAGGAAGAAGATGTGTTCTTGGACAAAAAGAGCTTTGAATGAGCATTTGGTCCTCCAATCCAAGCATCAGTCTGATCCTGAGTTGCGTTTCCCTGAGGGCATTTCCTAGAGTGCCAGGCTTACCCCAACACCCAAGATGCCAAAAACAAATGGCCCAACCTTCTCCTGTGCATGCGAAAAAGCCAGCACCAGGGGCGGAACTCCACAACTTGGTTCAGTCTGTGGGGAGCAGACAGCCTATTAACTTTAAATCCATTGGTCCTTCCAAAGGCATAAATAGTGCTACTGGGACCTTGGTAAGTGATTTTAATGGAAATATTGCCTAAAGAATCCTCTTCAGCTCTGGGTTGCAAAATTGGTAGCCTTTCCCTGTAAAACAGAGCTCTATTTATTTGGGTTCAATAGGTCCTCAATACTAGGTTTATTGCCAAAGCCTCCAAGAAACTACTTTTAACAGTATTTTCCTTCCACTCTGCTCAAGGAAAAGTGGGCCATTTATATTCATTGTACCTTATAAATGTTTCCACCATAACAATCACTTCTGATTATAGTGGACTTTGTTTTCTGTTGAGTTTAATAGCAAGAGAAAAATGACACATGACACAAATTTAAATAACACTTTGCTCCCCTCCTTTCTCTTTTCTTTCTGAACGGCAATCCACTGTTTATGTTGAAGAATGACATTGTTTCCAAATATTCTGAATTATTAATATTTTTTTTTTCATTTTTTGGAAGGTGTAGAAAAGTGGATTAATGAGTTTGCTTTTCCACAGCACTGAACAACTGAGTTTTTCCTTGGGCTTTCAGATTCTTGACAGCTCAAATTGTCAGACCCAAATTATTTGTAAGACAAGTTTGACTTTCAGGGGCAGGAAAATATCTGATTGCAAATATGCATTAGAAATTTTACTTGATAAAATCATATCCAGGCTGTAATAACGATTTTAAGTACAATTTTCTAACCTAATTCCTTAGAGGATGTTTGTCTAGAAGGGTGGGCCTAACAGGCTGTATACAGGTGTAACAGAGTCCTTTTCTGATTGTAAGTTATTTAACAAATAAAGAGAAGGGGGGAATGAAAGCATCCAGCATGACCCCAACTAGTCTGTTGTTACCTAACAAACTGGAGTTTTGCCATTGATTTTACAGAGAATGAAAATAGGCCACATTGAGTACATCTGAATGTCACTTTCTTCAGCCAGCTCATTCTGACCATCATGAAAACGTGTTCTCTGGAGACGAGAATGATGAAGCCATCACCCTCTGCTAATTCTCCCTTGCTAGCAGGGGTGTAGGAAAACAGTAAAATGAAAGGCATGACCAGGAGTCTCACCCTCTGCACATGTTTTGGCAAGACCTTTATTCCTCTCTAGAGGTGTCTGGTTGAACCTGGTATTATGACAGATATTATTTAACATGCTACATGTGAAATACATTCACATTTTCCTGCGATGTCCCACTCGTCCCAAGATTTGAATGTGGGCCTAGTGTCCTTCTGCCTGCCTCGCATCCATCTGCCTATAGCCTAAATTAAATTTAAACTTCTGTTTGTGTGATGAGTGCTCAGCCCCAGCACCTGTAAGTATTTAGCATGTGATCTGTGTTAGACTCTTCCTGTAACTCATTGTACATCAACAAACACCCCTCATTTGTTGCGGCAGAGTGTTCCCATATAGCCTGGCACAAAGGTGATCGTGAACCCCAACTCTCCTCTCTCAGCCTTCCCACAAGCCACCCAAGATGGAGTTAGCCTTACGGAGTGGGCCCTCAGTACCCAGAATCACACTTGAAATGCTGGGAGATCTGCTTCGCCGCTTCTCTGCCTTTTGTGGGTACTCGGCTGTCTCCCAGATGCCTTTCTAATTGCTGTTGCCAATTCATGCTCCATCTGCAGATGCGGTTTGAAAAGCCCAGGAGGTCTGTGTTTCAGAAAAGAGCACTGTTGCGTACAAATGCTCATCCTGGGTTGTGCTGTTAATGACTTTAATTACCTTGAGACCAGTTCTGACTTTGGTCTGGCATTCTCACAGCTAGCATCTCTCTCCTTACTGCCTCGGGGCTTGCAAAATCTTTCAGATTCCTCTTTTCTGGCCTTTCAGGATCTGGCAAAACCCACGCAGGTGGAGGAGCAGAGGTGCTAACAGCAGCCACCAGCCACGCAGGAGGCCGCTGGGCCAGGGCTGCCTGTGCAACCCGTCTTGCTTTCCTTCTCGCCCAGCTTCCCACACAGCCTCTGAGTGCAGGCCTCTGGCTGCTCAGCAGGTCCCAAACACCTCCTCTTGCCCGACACCGCCAGCAGAGCTCTTCTCTCCTCATGCTCTGGGTTTGAGGGCAGCCAGCAGCCCCCGGCACCGCCAAGCCAGCAGGTGAGGGGTGCATTGGGGGTGCCTCTCCTCACGGCCTGCTCACCTGCTCTTCTCACCTGTATCTCTCTCTTCAAACTGTCAGAGCAGACAGCATTCTTCGGGTTCGGTGTTTATGTGGGAAAAAAGGTGGAATTTGGACAGAGATGAATGGGAAGGTGACCTCAGACAGTGTAAGGCAGAATAAGAACATGAACAGAAGAGTCTGATGCCCATAGTGACACCAGTTTTCTCACACCAGACCATGCCGAGGTAGCCCCCATGAAACCACCAAATGCCTACACAGACTCAGAGGTGATGTAGCTTCCTGCAGGGCTTCTTTCCCTCATGGGCTGTTGCGTCCATGCATATCGTGCATTTGGCAGCTTCCACCTTCTAGCTTGGGAATGGTTTAGAAGCGCTGGCTTTGTGTTGCCTTGCACACGGCTATGCATTTCAGGCTGCCTTGGGACCATGGTCAAAACTCAGTATAATCTCCCAAAATGTGCTGCAGGCAGGCAGGTGAGGAGGAGAAAAGGCCAAAGCTGCTGAAATTCTCCTTTGGGTATTTGCTTCCCAACTTTGCAATGCAGGGCAAGAAGTGGTTCCTGGTTCCCTCCCAACCCCAGCCTGGGCAGAAAGACAAACCCCAGAGGCTGAACAGGAATGGTATCATGCAGCCTTTATGGATAAGGCTGAAAGACTTGTAAAGTGACAGAATAGTTCTGCAAAAACATTCAGTTTAAGGGGAACACATTTTACCCGCCTGTGAATCACAGTGACTGGAGGTGGATGGATGGATCCCATCAATGAAATCACTTTCTTAGTGGCTGCTTCAGCATCCCCGGCAGCACTCCAGGACAAGGATACACATTTCTGTCCCTGTGAGATGCAGTGATGTGCAGAAGGTTGTGCTTCAGGGAACACTATTGATGCAGGAAGCACCCAGATCCAAACTCCACGATTTCCTTGGGGCCATCCTGCCCGTCATAGCGCATTTCTGATCAGCAGGGTCAGTCTGCTGTTTCCCCTCTCCCTGGAGCAGTGCCTCCTGAAAGCCTTGAAGGTTTCTCTCTGTCAGCTGATGAATTTCACTTTGGATTTGTGAAATTCATGCCGCTATGCTCATAACCCTTGGTGTGACTTCCAAGTATTGTGTCTGGGAGCTGTGGCAGAGTCATTGAGTGCTCCCAGGGGAAAGCTCAGGGAGAGATGTCAATTTAAAGGAGGCCCATTCTCTAAGCTAAAGGTTTTCCAGACAATGGTGGAATCAGGCCTGGTTCTGCCCTCTCTGCTCATCCAGGACTCTCAGAGGATTCATTTCTTATCTACTTTCCTGGTGTAGTTCAAAAGTGTGCATATGCCAGCAATTCCTTTGCAATACTACCATATTGCTAATGGGAAAACCAGCATTTGCTAAACCAGATTGCACCTGGAGGACTGCCCTGTGTGACAGAGGACACAAGGAACTGTGGTCAGCATTTTGGAATGAGGGCAACCTGGCTCCTTGACATGGGTGCTGTGCTGAACAACCAGGAAGGTTCACGTCACACCACCAGTGACAGGAGTTGTGGTCCAGGTCATGGGACTGAGTCTGGTTCTCAAAACTCCCTCCACACACACAAACATCAGTGATTTGGCAGAGGATGGTCTGGGACCTGCCGAGGTCAGAGCAGTGGTGATGGCTGGCAGGGTTTGCAGGGTCTGAGGGGCTGAACTGTAGAGCGAGAGCTATGAAATGCTCAGAAAAGAGCAGTGCTGCATTGCTGGTGGCATTGGCCTTTCCAGGGACACAGGCTGCTTCCCCAGAGAGAGCTGCAGCATCTCAAAGCCAGCGGTGATTTTACTGCTGGATCCTCCTGACAGCGCTGGAGTCCCTCATTCAAATGCACGGTGTAGGCAAAACTTGCCTGGGGCGTAAGGGTTTTTACACTTGACTCTACAGGGTTGAATGATGCTCCAGGCAGTGCTTCTGGGTACTGTGCTTGCTCACAGGTAGGTAAGAATCCACCACACCTGAGGCACAGGAGCCAGGTGAAGGCTGCTGATGAAGCATTGTTGCTCTGAAGAGGAGGAATTCATGCTGCTAACGGGCTGAGATGGGCTCTGTGCAGTGACTGGGTGCAGGAGTACAGCTGCCTGATGACCAAGCAAAGACAAATGCTGCATCGCTTGTGGACTGGAGCTGGTGACCTCAGCTGTGCTCCTGGGAAGCAGCATATGCTGCTCTGCTCTTGAAGAAAGAGCAAGATAAAGACCTGAGGTCTTTTTCCCACACTGCATCATCTCTGATGGTGAGCTGTTCCATTCAGCTGAGGGATGAGGTGGAAACTGTGCTTGTGCTTGTTGGTCTCATTGCTCCTTTTTTTTTTTTTTTTTTTTTTTTTAAACTCGTTACTCATGGTTAATTGTGCAAGTGGAAAGGCTGATTACAGGAACAGACAGGTGATAAGATGCATTGCTGGCCTGGCTGCTTGCCAGGAGGGAGGGAACCATGAAAGAGAAACTCAGCTCAGGAGCCCTCTTCTTGGCCAACACTGTCACCTGGATCCAGTAGAACCTCTGGAGTCCACCAGCCATCACCAACTGCCCTTTGACAAAGGACATGTAAGGACCTGACCAGCAGGGCATGAGACTTCTCCTCTGTGATCTCAGCTAGAACCTTCCTCCCTCCACAGATATGAGGGGAGCAGAGTAAATAAAGCTGCAGGCTGATGCATTGGCCAGGCACAGGCACCTCCTGCCATGTGAGATGCTCTGTGTGACCCCTCCGTGTCTGGCTGCTGCACCAGTTCCCTTCCATAATCCGGAGGGAAGTTTGCAGTACTGACCTGGACACTTCTAGTGACAGACCCAGCCTGTCCCTACCAAACCACCCTGCCCTGAGCTCCCGTCCTTCTCTCAGACTGCTGGGCATGCATCCTGCTGTGCTGTCAGGAGGTTCCTCTTGCTGCTCCTCACTGCCTGGGCAGCAGCAGGGAGCTTTGGCAGCACAGCAGGACGCCTGCCAGGGATGTGCTGAGAGCTTGCTAACAAGGCTTTCCCTGAAAAAAAAAAAAAAAGGACAACCTAAACACATTATCCCACTACCGCACATGCTGTGGAGAACTGAGAGCAGCTGCCATTTCAAGGCATGTCTTTCACTCTTTCAAATTAAAATAATCCAACCTATGCAAAATTATAAGCAAAGGTGACACTGGGTGCCTCAGTGCCTCCTCAGCCTCGTGGGGTGACTGATCGGAAAGCCCCCCCAGTCCTTCATGCATCCCTAGTGTCAATGCTATATGGCTAAGGCTGGAAGGCAAAGGGAAACCCCACTGGGCACAACCATCCAGAAAGCTCTTTTCTCCTGCATTGAAGCTGTGATGGCAGCTAGGAAGTAGTATTAAAAAACTCCACCACATGGATGGTGGTGTAGATTAGAGGTTTCTAGGGACACAGATGTTTCAGGGGGAGAGAAGGCACATCTGGGCGTTATGTGTCCTGAGCTCAGCAATTGTCTTTTGCTACTCCATTGAACTTAGAGTGCTCCTTATTGATTTTCTGCAGTAAACTCAACACCTGAGACATTACTGTAGTTCAGAGGATGAAAACCAGAGCAGGAGAGTGCACACAGTGAGAGTGGCAGAGGTCCTGCACTTGGACGTGGCTGTGATGGGCATTTAACAGCCCCCGAGAGGTCTCACTGCAGAGTAGAGCCCTAGGTACCAGCACAACCTGGAGAAACATCCTCAGCTGCCAAAATGCAGTGATGAGCACTCACAGCCAAAGAGATGGAAAACATGCACTGTGTCAACCTTTGCTCCTCTTACCATGCAACCCATTGCAGATAAATGTCATTGTGTGTCTGAGAACAGATATCTGAGCTCATTCTCCCTCCCACTCCAGCACCCATGCACAGTGTCTGAGATTTCCCCTTTCTTCCCATCCTTCTCCTTCCCTTTCAGCTTAGCTTGCTTTAATCTTGCTATCTGACTCCCTGGGAAATCTCGCCAGCTGTGATGCATACATTAAGGGAATCCTTCCTCAGCAGAGCAACTTTCAGCAAGGCTCTGCTCACAAGAAGGCTTTCAAAAAGAAATGTAAATTAGCATCTGTGAACCGACACAGGACTTCCAGATTCACAGCATGCCCCAGGCACTGGCTCCTCGACCCTTCTTCTCTCTGCCCCTCCCTCGTCCTGCAGCACTTCCCTCGGCCTCTCTGGCAAAAGCAAAAGTTGGACTTGAAGAAGTTCAGGGCCATTTCCCAGGTAATTGTGTTGATTTTGGAGTCCTAGTTCCTGGCTGTGCTAGTATGGAGCGTGAAATCAGGCTTCAGCAGTGTGGTCAGTGAGTATTGCTGTGTGAATTCATCGGCAGCAGCAGTGAAACGACACTTTGTGCTGTTACATAATGTGTGTTTCAGCCTTTTAAATTGCTCTGAAAACAGGACACAATTCACAGGCAGAGATTTGAACAGCAAATTGTTAATGGGTTTGCTCCTTCTCCTGCCATTGTCCTGTCACCCTGTGCAGGTTTATAATTACAGGTGGGATTTTGACAATGCAGGTTCCCAGTAATAGCAGAGGCAAACTCTCCAATGTGAATCAGGGGAAGCTAAAATGACTTCGCATAGCATATTTCTTAAGGATAGTCTTTCATGAGAAAAGAATTCCCCTCCCTCCCCTAAAAACAGCATAAACCCCATTGCTGTCGATATAGAAATACTTGCCTGATCATACAGAAGACATGACACAGACCGGGAGAGAGCCCTGTTAACGTGTTAACAAATGCAGAGCTCTTGGTCATAGGGGCAGCAGTGAGGAGCTGCAGTTTTGGCTCCACTTTGCTGAAAAATAGGAGGGATGCAGAGCCCTAGTTTCCTGAGCCCTTCCCCTTCCTGCCGTCCCCTGTGCCCAGCAGATCTGGACATCTCTCTTCAAACTGTTCTATGCCCAATTCTCTGTTGTGGTGCCTGCAATACACTGAGTTACTGAGTTCTCCTGCTCCTCGGGCCATAAAGCTTTGTAAGGCAACCTCTAGAAGAGACTCGAGCAATGAAGACCTCTACCCAAATCCCTAGACCCACAGTAAGAAGGAAAAAGTAAGAATTTCTGACTAAAATCAGAAAAAGAGATGAATCTATCGCTTTCAGGTTGCCTCCCCCTCCCCTGCCAACTCCTGCCCAGGAGAAATCATGGCCAAGAATGCCCTATGAGCTTCATTTCTTACAAAAATAGCAATAAAGATCATTTTCCTTCCCTAATGCTCTCCAGGTTGCGTGCAGTGCAGCCTGATTATGAGGAAGAGCAGAAATTCATACATTTGAAACACTGTATCCTATTTTCTTCTAATGCCATTTTTATCTGCATTTTATTCAGCTTAATGAAAATGGAAATGAATGCAATGGCTCACCAAGTAATAGCCCTTTTCCAGCAGCAGAGGTGGCTGGACCTGAATGTCCCACTTCTGCACTCCCATCAAGGGATGCTTTCTCTGCCTGCTTGCTATTTGCATTTGGGATATTTTCAGAGACAAATTAATATGCCAGTAAAGCTCTCCTGACACTTGGTAGTACTTGTTTGGGAGAGGAGATCCCACTCCTTCAAACACAAGCAGCAACCGTGGCAGTGATGGACCACGTGCCTGGACAAGGCACTGTCCAGGGGTGAGGATCTGCTCTTCCCTATCACCATTTGCCCCCAAAATAGTGTTTTGCTGATAGCACTGAAGGAAAAAACTAAGCCAGGAAGGCATTAGGAGCCACTGAAGACTTCCCTGGTAAATGCCTTCAAGCATTTTACCTGAACTATGCATTTACTCCTGTCCTTGCTCCTGGCCATGCTGGCAGGCTCCATCTGAGCCCAAGGAATCATTTATGAGAAATATATATATATAAAAATATATAAATTCTACATTTTTGCAGTATTTTTACAAGGATAAGGACATGACAACAGCAATTATGCACAAGACTGACAATAAATAGTCTCTCTGCAGTCACAGGAGGGATTTTTCAGAGAGACAGCTCTAAGCCCTTCTTACAGCCTGCACGGGACAGTGATTTAGCACCCCTGGGACCCAACACTCTTTAGCGTTAACTGGCTTCAGACTTCCAGATGGTTCAGCCCTGTCTGCCCCTGTGTACAAACAGGCTCTGTCTCCTGTGCGTACATGAGAGCTAAATAATGGTTTTAAATTGCTTTTGAGATGTTAGACCTAGCAAGGTCCCATTGCTCCAGTGCAATACTGCTACTCTGCAGCTGGGAAAGACAGTATTTAATTGCATCATCACTAAGGCAGGACAGTAAAAAAATCAGGCTTTTTAGAAAGTGAGGGTTAAAAACTTGTATGGGCTCAAAAATATATCAAAATTCCTTCTATTTCACTCTCAGTTTTACCTTTGGTGAGTCTGTCCCAAGCTTTTCCCAGCAACAGGCAAACTGAAGTTTGTACACTATTACAAGGAACTGTAATTTTAAGGAGAAAAAAAGGGTAATTATTGCAGGACTCACAACAAAATCAAAAAGTTTATGTTCTAAATACTTAGTTTGGTAGATGGGCAAAGAGAAGGTAGTGGCATTTCCTACACATTTCTTCCTCACTTTTAACAAATAAGTTTATTTTGATTATTTTACTTGTAGACTGCAGGGCAGATGTTGTAAGGGTAACCAAAGAACACATAGAAAAAGGGACGCAATTTTTGAGTATCTGCCTGAAAGCCTTTAATAGTACCTGGTTCTTGCTTTGGAAATCAGGTCTGTTAAGGTGGTTTGAGCTGACATCTGAAAATGCCCCCCCGTTCACTCCACCATGTGGATTAACAATATTTGCCTGGGGATTTAATCAGAGATGAGAGAAGGGTTTGGCAGGAGCCTGTCACTCTGTGGCTGCCTCTGCTCCCTGTTTTCCTCTTTAGTTTAGCTCTGAACACAGCTTCTCCTGTCAGATTTTCTTTCCTACCTTCTGAAGTCAGCAGCATCCCTGGGAGGCTCAAAGCTCTGAGAATTGCCCATGGACGGAAATCATGAATCCCCTCATTTGGAGCCTGTCCTTTGCAACCTGGCAAGGGAGAAGCAAGGCTGCATCAGGTCTACATTTTGTTTCAGGTTCCTCTCAATTTGTAAAACTGTTGGAGGATTTTCTGCTATTTTACGGGATTTGTAATCCCTTTGCAGGGGACAAATATGTAAATACTCTTCTGGACGTACAAAAGAGTCAGATGTTCTGGTGAAATCCCATGATTAAAACAAGCAGCTTCTCAGTCTGGATTGTGATGTCAAGATTTACCAGCAGATTTTATAAGTCTGATGCGAGATGCAGACTAAGACCTCCAGCAATGCGGTTTTCTGCATCTAAACCGCAGCCTAACCACAACAGACAGGATGATTGACTAAATAATCCTTTCTCGTTCTTCTTCTTCTTCTTTTTTTTTTTTTTCTCCTACAAATGATGCTTCAACTTTGCATTTTTATTCTGCTTTTTAAAGAGATGCAGCACCAGTCAAACAGCAAGCATCTGCCCCATCCTGGTCTCAAGCAAAGGCTCAGCCATAGGTGGCCTGTCCAGTCCCCCCAGTTTGGCTCTGCAATGGGAGGAAGCCAGCTGTGCTGGATGACTAGTTTGTAGCCTTCCAAAGCTATGGCATTAATGTGCTGGTCACCGGTGGGTCAAGCCGGCACACTATTTACAGCATGTGTTACAGGAGCTTTGGTGCCAGTTGATGGGGGGCAGCTGCGTGTGCTGAATGCCGCTGCCTGGGTCTGCTCCTGCATGTTCACAATGCCTGGATGGATGGGGCACAGGAGAGCATCCCCAAAGCTGCCAAAATATAAAATGAGGGATCCCAATGGGAAGAAGCTCCCGTCCTGCACTGACGTGGCACTGAGCAGCCAAGGGGGAAGGTGATGTGAACACAAGGAAGAAAATTGATATGAAATCATTATTTTTATTTTTGGGGAGGTGCAGGCAGCCTAAGGATAAAATATAATCCTGTCCCTCCAGATTTTAATCACAACTAGTGATTTGAGGACTCCTCCTTTCATATTGTCCGTTGGAGACATCATACCGTGCCCGCTCTCCTAAACAGGAGTTCATAATTCTGGCAAGGCTCTCTCCAAAATGGGTCACTTCTTCAAATAATGAGCATGGAGCTGTTTTCAGTGACTGCTGTTACAGGACAAGGGCATTTATGTTTTCACACAGCTGGGAGTAAGATATGAAGTGTACCAGCGTTTAGGTGTAAATGGTGTTTCACATGCCTGCAGGCTGTAATGTGGAATTTCATCAGAAAATAAACAAAAAAACCCCGGAGACTGGCAGTGCAGAGATAGAAAAGCACCCGCATACTGAGAAGGAAGCACAGAGAGAGGGAAATGTGTCCCCAGAAGAGAACAAGCTACATTTGTGAAATGCATCTCCATGTTAAATACATTAAAATTTGTATTTTCTGGTATGTTCTGTATCTATTCAGCTTAGTGTGGCAGCAAGGAGGAGCTCGGCATACTGTTTATGTTCAGCCTTTGTAAATCCCAAGACAATGGAAATGCTTCCATTTAGTTGTAGATCCACCTATGTGCCTGCTCTTGGCCATGCAGTGTGTTTGGGTATCTGAAGCTTCTCTGGAGGTTTGATGCAGCACCCACATCTGAACATGAGTCCTCCTGAGCACCTGGCTGCATTGCAAAGCCTCAGCCCTGGAGTCACATTTATGTTTAGAGAGAGGAGAGCAATCAGTCCCTGCCTTCTGAGTTCCCCTATAGCAAACACACCACCAAACTGGCAAGTCCATGTTCCTCTCTGCGGCTTGCAAGTCACACAGCACTTCCCACAAAGCCGCCCATCCCTGTGCAGCACCAGCCAGAGAGAGGTTTGCTGCTAACCATCTCTGAAAGTATAAACCAGGGTAAAAAATAGGGGGCAGACAACAAAGTTCCATTCCCAGCAGACTTCGGCCCCACTTACTCCGCTGTTGGCACAGGTGCCTGGGGCTGTGGTGTGTACCTGGCCATGTACAACAGCTCTGGGGACAAACGTCTCCTGAACATCAGGCTGCAGAACCTTTCTGCCAGCCCATTTCATATGGTGCAAACATGGCCCTTGAGAAGAAATCCCTGCCAACTGCAACAATTTTTTCCTGCCAAGCCTCCCCTAGCTCGCATTAAGCCCCAGGTTCAGAGATTGGCCAATGTACTTAAGTTGTCGCTAAGATATAACGATCAGCGAGTGCTGAGTTATTTCTATAGCTTAATGGCAGTTGTTTCCTATCAAGACTATAGGTAAAATTGATCTTATTCTGCATTAATGTGAAAGCTGCTGTGTTAAGAAAGAAAACCAAGAGCTGTACTAAAAATAAAGTGGATGACGGACAGACTTACAACTGTCACAAACGAAACAGAAACCTGCTGCTATCTGTGGACCCTCCGTGCTGCTCCAAGCAGAGCTATTACCGGCAACGGCAATTTGGCTCTTTCAGGTTCCCATTTGGGAACTTTATTTTAACAAAATACGACGAATAAATGGATTTTCTTCAGAATTGTTGGCATTTTCCAGGAAATATAGAGATGTGAAATCTGCCAGTTCAGAATTACATTTCAGTGTGCTGGTGGAGAGAGCGCAGCGGGGCTTGCAGAAGTGAGATGGGAAGCCCATTTCCCAGCTACACAAAGTTCAGACTTCGCTGCCATGGTGTCCAGACCCAGGTTAAACACTTGCTTATAAAATCAGGCATTTCTGATACATTCTTTTTACTGCTGATAAGGCTGCTTCTCAGAGCATCCCAGAGGTACTCCAGACTGCAGCTGGCTGAGTCTCACTGGTGACACATGAGAAGGTGCCCGAGACATCCACAGAAGACAGAATACCAGGTGCTGTTGGAGGAACCCATCCCACAGGAGTTATTCCAGCTCCCACCTCTCAGTGGGTGGAAGTGCAAAGTCTTCCAGCCTCTCCTGGATCTGGAGAGAAGTATTTCTCCTTCCTTTAGCACAGAAACAACATTTTGTTCTTTGCACCCTTTTTATTTTAGAAACTCTGCTTGATAAATTACTAGAGGGCCTCATTAACTGCAAGGATTTGTCAGTTTTCCCAAAGCTATCAGGGTGTTAGTTAGACTGAAGGAGCAAATGGAAAACTGAAATGGAAGCCAAGCACAGTCTTATTAATCCTGTGTTATGGATCAACATTTGTCAACTCTATTGAAGTTTGTTGTACCAAACAGAGCCCAGGAGACCACTCAATTACTTTATCTCTGAGCAATCAAGATTCTGCTCTTTCAGGTCAATCTGTTGGTACAGAGAAAAAAATTTGGATAAAAGATTAACAGTAGAAAATCCACTGCTTTTTGTTTAAGGGTCTTTTAGAGGAAAAAAATGACTTTCCTTTCCAAATGTTCTGCCCAAGGAAATGAGAGTTTGTTGAAGTCAGCATCAGCAAGGGACTCCCCAGCATGGTCAGGGATGCCCTCTCCATCGCTTCCCAAGCCAGATGATTGCAGAAGGATCAATCTGTATTTTTACCCCAAAAGACATGGCTAATGTTATAAGCTAATACACTGAGAGATGTCCATTGAAGAAAGACTGGTGACTGTTATGCTGCATAAAAAAAAAAACACTGTTAAGGTACACAAAAGGTGTAGGCTACAAAAAGCATGATCCACCTTCAGGTCTTAACAATGCACAAGTGAAGTGTATTCAGTAGGAGAAAGGAATTTTTTGTTAATTTGTACATTTTTCTGTAGCTCATAATTCATCTTCAGAAGGCACATACATCAGATATCAGTAGATGAACAAGTCTGGAAGAGTTTTTAAAAGTATTACAGAAAGGTATAGGACACAAGAGGAACTGGGTTATAAATTTCCCATATTCAGGGACACTTACATTTAACTTGAAACTTGTAGCTTCTACTTCTGACCTTAAAAAAAGCATGTGAGTCTGAAAATGTGTCCTTTAAAGTAAGAATATCTGTTAGTGTAATAAAAAATACTGCTTTTCCCTGAAAGCCTTCCTTTCACACCCTCACGACTAGAATGATATGAACGCTTGGGAATGGAAACCACTGCCCAGGCTACATTGTGCCCTACAGAGGCATCATGACATTCAAACACACTTCCCTGTACTGGGACTCATCTAGCTAATTTGGGCCCAGGTGGCACCGTGGACTTCAGCCACCACCCATCGGCTGCTGGGATGATATACTGAGCCTATGCTGAAGTCTGCTTTGTCACAACCTGACTCCTAGCATTATTTAAGGAGGACTGGTGAAGCCAGGTTACACAGAGTACAGAAACTGCTATTAGACATCTTGATTGCCTGTACAGGAAGACCTACCCCTAAATTTGGAGTTCAGTTATTCTAATTTATTTGCAGGTTTAGTTATTCTCTGGTTGGACATTTTGATAGAACTCCTAAGATAATTAAAATATTTGTCTAGAAAAAATGGCAGTGAATGGAAAATGCAGTTACCAAACTGTTACCTTCAGTTTCAGGATACCATTTGACAAACTGAAGAGCTGAAGACTAGACAGGGGGAGAAAGGTTTGAAAAAAAATAAAAAAATAAGCCCAACAAACCAAGAATCATATGATAAATTGTTTTCAACGAATGATCCCACCAATTTGTACAGCTCCTCTTCACTGTTATAGAAGATTGAAATTGTGTATTGCGATTAATTTATCCTGTGAGTCATGTTCAGTGACTTAAATCACTAGCTTCCCCCCTTCTTCTATCATTTCAGCAAATTTAGTTCTTTTTTTCTGTTCATGAATCATTCCTGATTTCTGAAATTTCATCCCTCACTCATAGCTATTGAATGAACGGACTGAATTAATGCATTTTCACCTCTGGTTTGTTGACTCACTGCTCTTTCATCATAATGGCAGGCTGACCTTCTGGGCCACATGGACTGCCTTATCCCTTGATCTAATGACTGAGATGTTTTAAACAGGAGAAAAACAAGTACAGTTAAAATTAACTTGTCCGTCTAGATAATTTAAACAGTTAATGAGGCATACGCTGGGTGTCTTCTATTATATTTCCAGATATTTCATCAGCATAACACTGGGGCTGGGGCAAAACCAAGTGTCAGAGCCAGTTCTTTGGGCACCAGTTGAGCCCACTTGCCTGCCCCGCCACCTAGGAGTGACTGAGGGACATTCTATGAAATGGCTTTCTATGAAATGCTGGTTCAGCGGAGAAGGTGGTTTGATACCTGCCTCCCTTTCTGAGCATAGTCTTTTTTTTTTTTTTTTTGTGTTACTGTCCTGATCATGGCCCTTCCTACACAAATACCTGTGTCACATCAGTGCAAAACTGTGTTTGACCAGGCATGAACATCCCTCGGTCATTCTCAGGCATCCTCTAATGCACTTTCCCACAGCTCCAGGAGGGCTGCACTGGACACTGCGCAGAGCAAGCTCTGCAGCAAGGATGTTTTGCCTCCCCATGCCCCTGCTCCCACCCACACCTGCTGTAGGAAACCCCTCATGTTCATCTCCCCAAGCAAGGAGCAGCAGGGTGCTGCATGGTGTTGACACAGCTTTTCCTGGCAGTGATGGATCAGGGGCAGCAGCTGTGTATTGAAATTGCCAACACAGATCAGAGCCCAACCCAGCAGCTGCCCATAGCAGTCACTGCTCCAGGTCTCAAGGACAAGTCTCTCCCCCTTGTTCCAAACATGCAACTTGTAAATGATCTGCAAAGGCAGGGCTGGAAGTGAGGTGACCACACTGGTGATGATACAAATTTATAGAATCAAAGAATGGTTTGGGTTGGGAGGGACCCTTAGAGATGATCCAATCCAGCCGCCCCCCTGCCATGATCTTTTACGAGATCAGGTTGCTCAAACCACCCAGTGCAACTTTGAGCACCTCCAGGGATGGGGCACCCACAACTTCTCTGGGCAACCTGTTCCAGGGCCCCACCGCCCTCATTGTGAATGGTTTCTTCCTTGTATCAAAAGGATATAAGGAAGGGTGGTAAAGAGGAAAGCTGATGTTGAGGAAAGCTGATGGTGGACCTTCCAGGTCTGAACATCCAAGCAATTGGCCAGCAGGTGAAATGCCCCATCAGCTAACGCAGCATGAGGCACCTGAGAAGAGCAATCCTAATTTTACATATGCAGGAATAGGGTCTACCTTGCTCTTGGCCACTGAGGACCAGCATAAAGCTTAGAAATGTTTATAAGAAAATTTCAGGCCAGTACTCATCTAGGTGTGTGTGTGTGCTTCTGCACATGAACTGCAAGCTCAATGTAGAGCCAAGAGGAGTATTTAAGCATGGGAACCATTTGTGGTGCAAGATTTGGTTTTGAAAAAAGACCCTCTGCATTATGGGTGGTGTAAGGAAGTACGTTTGTGTTCAGGAGCCACCCGGCGATATTTGGTGTTTCGGGGAAGCACGAGAAAGCCAGAGACCACTCCTGTTTCCTGAGACACCTGCCTGTACCTCAGGCTCTGTCTGTGCTGGAAACACTTTCCTGCTATTGGAAACCCGCTCCAGTCTGCTGGCAACGTGCGTACACTGATGTGAGGGCCTCTTTGTACCACTGCAGTAAGCCCATCTCCAGAATTACCACAAAGAATACAACTGCCACTGATAAAAAAGCCTCCCTGAGCTTTGGGTGTCCTCCCCCACTGGGGAGAGCCTCTGTCCCCAAAACACGTCAGCTGGGGACTCTCCCTTTCGTCACCAGCCACTGTGGCTTTCAGCATCAAAAGAAAGATCTGTGTTCATCCACTTCTGAGACATGCTTCCCAACCCTGGTATGGAAAGCATTGCAACGGCGTAGCACAGTCACAATATGAGAGGTGAGCTTCAAGCCCCAGACACTGGATTCCTGGGATTAGGCAATTATGGTAGTCTTAATATTTAATATAGAGTAACTAGTTGGCTTTCTTATTGCAGAGATAAGTTGTTTTTTTGTGGATAAGTATTTTTATTTTAAACCTCATGATTTTTTTAAAGCCATTTCCGTGTTGCCTCTGTATGCCAGTGCTGCAAGCAGAAAGGACTGGTGGCCCGATTCATTGCTGCATCACTCTGGGGCCGTGCCGGGAGAGCTCTGCAGGAGTTCACAGACCTGCATGGGTATAACTGCGGCACTTCAGGCTGCCCAGTGGAGCCTCTTGTTTCTGAATCTCAGGCGTGGTCTGCATTGCCCATCCTCTGAGAAGGCCTGGCAATACTCGTATGTGGACTCTCAAGTATCCCATAAAATAACCTCTTCCAAAGAAGTATCCCTCCGGACTCCTATCTGGGTCTCACTTTATGCAATTTCAGATAGTCAGAGAGCTTTACACGCTACATTGCTCTCAGAAATAGAATTCTCCTAAAACACAGCTTTAAGCAGCAAGTATTTCAGTGTCTAGAATTATGCTAACCACTGCTCATCTAAATTATTATATTAACTGGAAAGGGGGAGCACATGCAATTTAACAGGGGAGAAAGAGCAACAAATCTAAGAAGAAAAATTGGAGCTTTACAGAGAGAAGAAAGCCAGGAATCTAGTGACGATAAAAGCTTTGCTGGAATTAAAGAATCTTTTATTGGAGGAATTTCAAAGCTTTTTCTTCTCAGGGTACATGTTCTGGAAGGCGATGCATGGATCTGCTAGGGAGAAGCACGTTGACAGGGGCCTAGACATGAGAGCTGTCATTGAAACCTTGCAGTGATGGAAGGAGGTTTGGATAGACCTCAAAACCACACCATACATCACCAAAATAATTTGTGCTCCATCCTGCCTGGGGAAAGCCTTCCCTGCCAAAAGGATGAGTGTCTGCTGGATCTCCTTCCCCCGCCTACACCAGGCTGTGCACAGCTAATAATTTTGATCTGAGCACATTGATCTGAGCACATCGTTTCCCCCCAAGTTTGCTCTTTCAGAGATCAAACACAGCTCTGCAGCCAGCTGTGCCAGTGGAAGAGAAGCCTCACTTAAGCCTCCCCAGTTAGAGGACAGAAATAATATTAAAAACATGTATATGAAAAAATGATTCCTGCGGTTGCTAATTCAGCAGGGAAAAGTTTTTCTGTGATCAAAGCAAAACAAACGGGAATCACAGCTCCTGGGTCTGCTACCAGGTCTCCCTTTAGCTCACTCTCGTGCACTGGGCCATAGTCCTTAGCTGTCTGGGGACTTTGCTTTCTCCTCTGGAAACAGAAATGTATGTGTGAGTATACATGCAAATATAAGTGTGTGTTTGCCTGTATGTACATCATGTTTATAAGCATATTTTACAAAGTGTTGCGAGCCAAATAATGAACGCTTTTAAAGTGTTTTGAAGTCTTTTGCTGACAGCAGCTGAAGCAATGCAGAACATTATTAGCCATTTCAGAGCTCTTTTTGCAGAGCATGCAAGGAGCTGTTAAATAAACAGTGAAATACAGTAACACATTGTAATTTACATTTCTTTGGGAGAGAGAAAACTCAACTTTATTTACTCAATGTTTTTGCTTTGAATATAAAAATACCAGTTACAAAAATGTTTCCTTATTACTGTAAAGCATGTTGTCTGAGATCTCAGCAGCAGTAGAAGGTATATTTATCATGTAACAGCGGTAGGAATAGCTAACACATACATAAACCTCCTTCAGTCCCAAAATAAACTCAAGAAAAGAGACCCTGTAAACACTATGAGAAGACAATACTAATTCATAAAGTTCTCCAACCTATGTAATGCCTATGTGCATGTATTGGTTTCTTATTGTATTGATTATATTGCAGTGATAAAATATAAATTCAGTATACTCAGCAACGACAACTTTACTGCCTTATTGTGCTGATCATTACAGAAAGCATAAATTGGGTCATAATTCTGTAGAGTCATCAGAAAACCATGTGCAACTCCAAGTTATTCTTTTGAAATAGTGCTTATGAAATCTTCAGGAGAAGATCAATATACACGTGTGTGTCTATCAAACGGTGTGGAGGGCTCTGATATCTGATACACACACACTCAGGTGTCTCCTTTGCTCTCCTGTGCAGTCAGGTTCCTGGTGCACACATGCACTGCTGTACACAGACCGATGGCCACATCGTACATCTAATCTTCCCTGCTCCTGCAAGTGGCTGTTTATCCAGGCAGACAGAGCAAGAGAAGCTCTGGATATTTATCATTTATTTCTTTCTGTCCCTTAATCTCTAGTTTATAAGGCCTAGGTCAGACCAGCATCCTTCCCAGTGTGTAGACACTCCTGTTTGTACAGAGACAGCTTCAAAGGCTGGGCTGGCCTAGGGAATAACATTGCTTCTCCCTGCCATATAGGGAATGCCATAGGAAGCCTGAAATGGGAAAGTACGAAATCCTGGGGCTGGGCAGACATCTCCATCTCTGCCTACTGACTGTGTGCACTTCCTGTCCTGGAGACCAGCACTGCCCAGGGCAGCGGCTGTGGTGTTGAGCCAGGGGCTGCAGGAAGGGAATGGAGAAACCCTCACGTCCCCGGTGTGCGAGCACAGCGCCTGCCTTCGCTTCCAAGCCCCTCACTCCCAATGCTAAAAAAAGACAGTTTTTACTTTGCCCTCCCTTAACTTGGCTATGCAGAGGCAAAACAAGATCTGTGCAGAGAGTGCACCAGGAGTGAGCTGCTGTGAGTGTGTAGACACATTGCCCTGTGGGGAGGTGGGGACAGAGCAGTAAAAGTCACAGGTATCTAATGTGAAGAAAGGGAAGTCTTGAGGCACCTGTGCAGGCTGTAGCTGGTGGCAATCTTTGCTTCTCAAACTCCATGTTGAAGGATTTTTTTTCTGTGGAGTTTCAGTCAGTCCTGAGTGAGCCTGGTCTTCTGAGACCTGCTATGGGAGTGGGAAGGAGGCTTAGAAGCAAAACGACCCAGTTCTGCATCTAGCTTTTTACAAACATGTGAAGCTTTGGACGGTGTCATTGTCCCTCCTGTCCTCCATGCCATGTCCTGTATTCATGTGAGCAGGGAGGAGCAGCACAGGGCTTTCCCATGGGCTTGTGAGCCAGAAGAAGGCCTTACAGCAGTGGGCAGGCTAGAAAAAAAAGCAAAAGGAGAAAATATGTAGAATACATTAAACAAGCTTTGAACACATTTAATCTTCTCTCCTTACCTTCTAAAATTTCAGTAAAAGGTGAGCAGAGGACAGCATGGGTTGTAATTCATGTGTATGGTTAGTTATAATTCTTCATTATTTTAGCATCATATGTGGTCAGATTCCACCATGCCATGTGTAAAGTAAGGGTCACTCTTCTGCCAGAAAGGTTTATGGAGAAACAGAATGGACTGGAAAAAAAGTGAATGGCAGGTGAGTGCAGGCATCTAAAGATGCTTACTGGGGAGATTCCCAAAGACAGCATTTCACTGCTCTCTGCAAGAGGTCTGACCCTTTGTCACCACTTTTCAAAGCAACTGTAGCAGGAGGCAGGGGCTGCAATGCCTGGACCTGAGTACTTCTGGGGAGTCCATGAGACTTGCACCCAGAGCTGCTTCACTCTCCTACAAACCAGCTAAGATGCCCCAGATACCACCAGAGCCGAGAAAACATCAAGCCAGCTTGTCTGCATTCATCAGCCCGTCTGAATAGCTTCAGCGCTCTGCCTCCAGAGAAGAGCTGAGCTTCATGAGACTTTCAGGCAGCAGCAGCAGCCCTGTTCTGGGAGCTAGGAAAGGGCTTGACAAATTTCCACTGTATCTATTTGCTTTAACCTCTCATTTCCAGACCCCCAGTGTCTGGGGGATAGAACAACCAGCAGGTCTGCATTTCCCCAGGAAGATGCACTGGTGTGCTGAGGGCTCAGGCACCAGCCCTTACCCTTCTCTGGCTCCCTCTGTCCTTGTGTGTGTTCCCACCCTCAGAGAAACATCAATAAGACAGCCAAGGACAGGACCATAATGCTGTTTACAGTGGCGGATAATCGCAATAATAAATATTTAATCCTCTCATTTTCGAAACACTGTCAGAATTTGATAAAAATATGACTCTATGAGCTGAGGAGACAGTGGAGGACACAGGACCAAAGCACTCTGAAGAGCACTATCAGTTTCTATTTTGTCTTCTGCACACCAACAGCTAAATCCAGAAATGATTCCTGGGCATGTGATCTTGGAGCCCCCCTGGATCCCACATAAGAAATCCTTGCTGGAACAGGAAAAGCATGCTGGGTTGGATCAAGGCTGAGCAGATATAACTATCTCACTCTCAGGAGTAGCTCTGTAGAGACTGCATTTTACTTTCCATAAGTGCTCAGCAAACAGCAGCCCATCTCCTCAATCAGGCTGGTTTTGCAGGGCAGCACGGGTGTTTTTATGAAAAACTGGACCCAGTTTTCAGGACACTGGTCCCAGCTCTTGTCCCATCCAGCCTTTTTACTGACTCCTGCTTCTCTGTAAGGATGAACTACACACATGTTATAGAAATGACCGGATTTTTTTTATTATTCCAGAAATTGGTTTTGAGAGCACAACAGCACTAACCACATATTCCAGCCCTCACTGCAGACTTACCATCAGATATGAACACAGGAACCCCAACACCAGCTCACAGACCTGGCCTGCAAGAACCACAGGAGCAGAGGCTGTCACTGGTGTCAGCAGCAGCTGTGCATGGGGAGGTGAAAATATGTGCGGGCTGTTGGTACTTAGCATCTCTTGTGAAGTTTGATTGCAATGAATAATCTGGTCCCTTTAAGCCACAGAATGAATATAATAGTCTCCAGCTGCAAGCATTACACATCTGGTAAAGTTATAACCACCAAAAGATCAGATAAGAGTTTCTCAAATTTAAATGGAGTACATAGACTTCTCTCTTCCATTGTATTTTATCAATTAACCTTCAGCAGGCACAAAGGTTTTCCTAGATCTGGTGCTCCTGCTGGCATCTGGAGAAAAAGAATCAAATTGTACAGATTTTTTTTTTTTTTTTTAAGGAGAATATTTTTAATAACCAAAATGTTTCTGCACTTTGAATAATGAGTGACTTTTCTCTTTCAAATGCTAAATTATTTCAAGCTGAGCTGTTGGAAACCATTAATAATTCAAGGAACTCTGCCTTGGTTAAGAACAACATCTGTTGGAAGGTGTTAAAGCACAGGAATAACCTGAATTTCAAAGTTATTTTACCATTTTGTTATTCTCTTTGTGAGAAAAAGGGATGCATTGGTAAATTAAAGTGAGAAGTTGTTAATATGCCACTTCCTAAACAAGGAGAGATGAATGACTGCAGTCCCAAGGGTACTAACTGCGGTCTACTTTGCCATTCTTCTCCAGAACACCAGCTTCTTAGAGCTATGGTTTTCCACCTCTTCTGATCAGCAGACCACTAAACATTGCCAGAGCAAGTTCAGTACCCACATGGCTATTTTAATCAGCTTATTGACAACAGGCTAATGTTTCTCAGTTTCTTTTCCCAGCATCTTTAAAAATTGTTCATGGCTCATCAGAAGATGATATTAATGAAGTTCCCCAGTTGTAGTCAATGAAGAATGAGAGAGAAGAAAAACATGAACCCCTGGAGAGCAACTCGCCTCTCAAGCTCAGGATGCGATGAATCGCACTTCAGAGGTGCCCATCTCTCTCCACTGATGTTATAGAGAAGTTATGTGACTGAAGGAGACCCAAAAACTGGATTTTGGAATGGTAAAGCTGAGCAACATTTTGTCCTCCTTCTTGAAATGAGTTAAATAAACCAATGCACTTTAAAGATTAGCAAGATTTAGAATACAGATCCACATGCAGTGTGGTATTTCAAGATCTCCACGTGTTTAGAGATGAGAATTTGAGTCAGCTTATTGACAAAGCTGCTTTTGCAATGTTTAGTCCAGATATGGGTTTAGAATTATGTCTCTCTGCAAAGTTCAGATGTGGAATTATGCATGGTGCCTACGTCAAACCAGAACCTTCTTCAACCCCATGCAATACTCAGCTGGCAACTCAGTTGATTTAAGAGCATTCCTATTAGCTATAATTCTGTGTCATGTACACTGAAGTGTTGCAAACCGGGTATCACAGTCTCCCACAATAGTGCTGTGAGGCTAAATTCATCCTTAGTCCCTCACCAAACATTCCTTCCAATTTTCATGATTTTCAATTACATCGTATGTATAGGTGCCATTGATACCACACAAGCAAGGCAAATAACTACAGATACAAGTGGAAAGTCAAGTCCTCATGTATCAGTGGGTCTGCAGAAAATCAGCACTTACATACTGAGCGAGCAGAGTATGGCAGCCATCAGATACACCATACTGGTCTCTTTCCTTTTTTATTTCTGTGCAGTCCTTGATTGCAATAAATATTGGTACCATTGTGAATAGATCTGATGTGTATTGAGAACAGATCTAATGTGCTCTATAGTAATTTATTCAGATGCTGTTGGAGCTGCTAATTAAGAAGGTGGCTCACTTATTACAAGTCACTGCTTGTGACACTTGGAGAGAGAAGACTTGGCTACTTTGTCATGGGGATGACTGGGCATGCTTACCATGTATTATGTGTCTGCCAGCTACTCAGAAAGAAATTAAAAAAAAAAAAAGGTTTAAAAGTTTAGAAAAAGGTTTAAACAGCCTCAAATGTGGAATTCCTGGTGAATGAGAGATACCAAGAATATAACCTTTAGAAGAAACGACACGAAGCAGATTTATTCCTCACCATGACGACGTGGAGGAGGGTGAAGGAGGAGGCTTCATAGGGACATAAGGACTGGGGGATGTTCTCCCAGGGAGAGCCCAGGCTGGCATTCTGCCTGAGCTCTGCATGGATGGGCAAAAGATGGGAGAACCCCTGTTCTTTAGTCCTTCCTGCCCAAACCATTCTGTGATCTAAGCCACTGAGCACAGTGCCCACACAGTTAAGCTGATGATGAACAGGCCACCAGGTTTTGGTTCCTGATTGCCCGCACATTAACACGAGGCTTTTGGAAACTGGGTTTCTATGCCAGAGACTTAGAAGGACAAAGGCTTTATTTTATCAAGATATGTTTGTTCAACAAAACATTTTAAAAGCAGATATTTCCTGTGTCCTCCATCCTGGTTTACTGAGTCCAGACATCATCTTCTCATTTTATAATCAGCTACATAATGTGTGTTATAAATTCATAAGTTTTATGTTGAACTTAAGAATCAGCTCGTTTATCATGTATTGCACTTCCTTACTAATTTTCCTTCTCTTTCTCTATCCTTTTGTAGGACTCTGCAACAACAGCTAAGCCAAGAAGAAAGTTATCCAATAAACCAGTGCTGTCTAGAGGATGAACATTGATTTTCCTGACACAATTTGGAGCTCGTTAGCATTTTCTGTAGCAGTGTTATATCACCCTTTCTATCATGTGAGCTGCCTTGGACTGTATTTTAAGAGGTTCTCTCCTGAGAGCATGTGGACTGTGGGGTTATTTCTGAAGTAAAATTCCCAAGGAAAATACAACAGTGGTTGTTACTACTGATAGACATTAAAACCATGCTGACAGCACCAGCCTTGCTCTACAGATGAGAGGAAATTTGCCGAGAGGCCTGTCTTCTCCCCCTGATGGCACAATACACAGCACCGGGGTGTCCTGGTCAAAGTCACAGTCTCCAACACCAACAGTAACCCTGGTAGAGACAGTCCTCAACTGGAGACTGCATGATTTCCTCTGCCTTCATCAGAGTGTGATGTAGCCAGACAGAGCTTCAGGGCTGTCACCTGCCAGGACAAGTGCCACCGTATGCTCTCCATGGCCCTGGGAGGGCTGGGCAGGGTCAAGCGTGCTGGTGGGACATGGAACATTTGGAAGTAGCAGCAAACAAATTTTACCTGTGGATGCTGGTACTATGTTTTCATCTGACAGGATTCAGTGGCTTAAGAAGAGGGGAATTACCTCCTCACATTATCCTGGCTTACACATAAAAAGAAGGTAAAGATTAATGCCATTAAAACATAACCAATTGGTGCTTAAATGTAACATGACAGATTTACTCAGAGTACATTCAAAACTATGGACTTTTAGTGGTGTTAATAAAGCATTAAGAGAGATGTTGAAGCTTGAAGTAACAGCAGAGAAACAGTTGCATGCTGTGGGAACAGAGATGAATCCCATTTGGTTTTCAGCCTGTATGGAAATGGCTTACGTGCTTAATGTGAGAAGCAGACATTTATTCCCTGGGCTAGTTCTTATAACTACTCCAACTGCAGAGCAATTTAAAACCCATGCATTTTTATAAGCGTCCATTTTTTACTTTCGATGAAAATAACCCTTTGGCATTGGTTAATTTATAAATAGAAAAAACAGGGATGATGCATTGCCAGAATACCAATAGAACAGCTGTAAGGCACCAGCAGCACTTACATCGGTAATACATAACAGTGTACGTTATGAACTGGAGCGATTGCCAGTGCAGAGAACACCCCCATAGAGGTGATTTCATGAGAAAAGTTTCAGACCAGCTGTTCTGGAGTTGTACAACCTTGCATGTTTGTGCTGCATGGTGATGTGGAGCGGGGTCTTCAGGAGGAGCCATGTCACCGAGCCAAGCGGTACGCATAAACTGCGCTGTGTATGGACACCAGCCAGTGGTTTGTTACTACTGATATCAGCTCAGCTGGACTGCACTGATTATGTGTGCTTGTGGTGCTTTTTTCCCATGTCTGTTTAGTGCAATCAAATAAATACATCAATGAGAAAAGCACATGCTGCTATAATTTACATATTTTGGTAATGATGTAATTTGATTACTTGTTCCCTGCTTCTTAGTCTAGCTCCCAGCAATTCAGCTCAGTGCAACTCTGCAGCAAAATGCTCAGATCTCCTGTGTCATGCTTTTGTAGGCTTTAGATTACACTGCTGAGCACATATGGACGTGTATGCACTCATACACGCTGCGCAACCTTAACTCATCCCCTTGGATGCATGCGTCACGATATAGCATATGCCTACACAGTCACTCGGAGAATTGACTGCAGCTCATTCAGCCATTCACGAGTTGTCTCCATGCAGAACAAGGTCCCTGAAGTCGTGTTGCTGAGTCAGCTGGGGCTGCGTCGTGGCTCTCAAAGTGCGCGGGACCAACCCACACTCCCCATGCTGGTGCCAGAGCTGGGAAGCTCAAAGAGTGCACAGACACATCTCTGGGCAGCTGGCGAAGCACACTTCTCTCCCATTTTTAAAGATACCATGTGTCAGAAATTGTATGCATATGAGAGACAATATATACATGCTTGAAGTTGAAAACTCAGCTCAGTTTTCCATGTTGAGGGGGATGTACGCAGATATCTTCCATGAAGGTGCACACAGTAAACAGAGAATCTAACCCAATTTTACCAGTCAAAAAAATGAATGACGAGAGAAAAGTCAGATACTTCAAAAATCTAAGCATATAACACTGAGAAAGCAAAATAAGTACCTTTGAATAGGTCCTCTCATATTGTTTTTGCATTTACCATCAGTGCTGAGCAGCTATGGAAAACACTAAAACTCATTTTTTTTTTTTTCTGCACACATTCTAGTGAATATGATCTTCCACCCTGAGTTTTAATTTCTGATACCTTCCAAAAAGTTGGACTCAGAATGGCTCAATAACTTCAGTATATGTGGTTTAAAAATTGACAAATATATAGCAAAACAAAGGTTTTCCACCTTTTAAGGCTTTTCCCATAAGTATGTTAAATTATGATCAAGCTGTCAGCACTAACTATGCATGGCCTGATCCTGGGGCATATAACCACCTGCCCACCAGGGTGATCCTGCTGCCCTTTTTGGGGTCCCCTGCTGTCCTGGCACACAGACTGCATGGGCTGTGGCTTCCAGCTTGCCTAGGCAGGCAGAGTGGCCCCAGCAGGCTAACACCTCATTCAGGGTATCTGTGCGTCTGTGCACTGATGGGTAGCTGCCATAGGATGTTAGGTGCTGACCTTGGGATCACTTGAGGATGTGCAGAAGAGCAGTGGCTGGGATATGCCCTGCCTGTTTTTCATCCTGCACCAGCTTCTGGCACCTTCTGCTGGCCCTGACTGTGCTGTGTGCTTCCCACCCCACTCATCAGGATTTTGTGGTTCCTGCTCCCCTCTGGAGTGAGACGCTGCTGCTCCACAGCCCTGTCTGAGAAAACAGAGCAGCTCCTGTTCCTGGAAATGCATTGCCAGCCTGCGTGATAAGCTGGAGTCGATCATGAGCCTCCAAGGATGCATTTGCTTAAATTTAAGTTCTGTGTGCGTGCTTCTTAGTTATTTGTTAGCACCCAAAGAGCTGTTACTTTCATTACTTTCCTTCATAAATGTAAAATAACGTCAGACAAATTGCACAAAGGCCACTCTTAGCGTCAACCCGACTGACAAGGATTTATTTTATTTACTAACTCCTTGGCCTCTTGGCCAATTGAGCTAGTTGAAATGTACTCTCTGTCTCCATTTCCGCAGAGGGTCTCCTGCACAGCTGTGAATGGACCCCTGGGCACAGGCAGTGACACTGCCCTGCCTGAAGCTATAGTTTACCTCTGGTTGCTGCTCCTCTGCTGGGGGGTACTGCCCAGTCCTTCTCCAGCACCTTCTTGGCTGCTCTTGTGGTCACCCCCTCGCCTGTGTACATCTCTCATGGGGTGGACTTGAAAAAAAACCACTCTGCTACTAAAGCCAGTGGGCACAGATGGTTCTCTGATAGTTTTTCCTCAGTTCCATAGTCAAGGTTGAGCCTTCAAAATCTTCACACCAAGCAAGCACATGTGGCTTCTCCAGAGAGACACTCGGCGAAGCAAGACAGGCCACGTGGCACCTGGGGATGCTGAAGTCTTATGCTGATGCCTTTGCCTAGACTGCCTTTACATCTCCTTTTTCCACCAACCACTCAGGGGCATCCCTCATGCAGCTTCCACTCGTCCATCCCAGCCTCTGCCCTTCCTTTTGTTTTCCCATCTATTTTTCATCCTGTCTTTTCCCACTGCCTACATGTCCCATGACTATGTCTTGCTATGGGCATTTGCAGGTGGAGCACTCTAGAGTCTGATATAAATCAAGATCCATAAAAATAATAGCAACTGAAATGCATAATAATTATAATTGCACAATCTAATACCAAGCACAAATATAGCTGTGTTTCTATGGAAGTCAAGGCCGTGGTTGAAGTAACAGAGGTAGCCAAATTCACAGCTGTTATAACCCTGCTGAAGTCAAGGCTGGTTTCTCCTATGGTTCATTTGACTCCGTGCATCTGGCTTCCCTGAGGAATTTCAGTAACCAGAGTGAAAGGACATAGAAAGGGCAAGAGCTGGAGAAAAAAAGAGGTTTTAAACATCAGTGTGAAAAGTAGGGAAAGCAAGTTCTGCTAGATTTCAGCCATTAGGAATTAATTTATTATTTCTCCTGTGAAACCTGGGGGAAACCCTCGCAGATGCAAGGGAAAAAAGCAGGAAGCAAAAGCAGCTTGATGCAAGGGATGACTGGCTGCATTTTAAAAATCCTTCACTTTCTTTTTGTGTTGGGCCATCCCCAGGGCTGTGCAGAGGATGGGAGTTCAAATTCACAGAGGATTTCAGCATTCTCCAATTTGTCTTCATTCCAAATCAGAACTCAAGGAGAAGTCTTTGAAACTACCTGCTGTGACAAGGGCACGTCCTTGTTGTTCATTCCCCTGTTGCTCTGTAGGTGCTGCGTCCTTTTTCTAGAAAGGGTACAAGACTGCCTGTGTGCCTTGTCCTGGCTGCTGGACACTGGGCCATGGGCACCTTTCTGGAGAACGGTGCGAAGGTGAGAGCTGGAGGGGCAGGGAGAGCAAGAGGAGGAGCGAGCCCCCAGGGTGCAGCACCGATGGCTCCTAGGAAAAGCAGGAGGCTCCCCCAGGGCAAGGAACAGAATCGCCTCCCAGGCATGATGTTCCTGCAGGATTGCTACAACCGTGGAAGCTGCTGAATGTCACCAGGAGAAATGTGGGAGAAGAGGCTTCACCCTAAGGGCACGTTGCTTGGGGAAGGAGAAGGAAAATTTGCTGTTGGCTTTTAAGAGTGCAGCCCTTGAATATATAATTTAAGCAGAAAATGCATGCATTTCATGTTGAAATGAGACTTTTTGACACTAATCCAATTGGAATATGCTCTCCTGAATTAGGACAAGTGTGAGAGGCTCTGGAAGAAGCATGGGGCAATGCATCTGTGCAGTGTTTGCATGCTTGGTTCTGCCAGCTCTGTGCTGGGTAGGTCCTTACACCAGAGGCCTTGTCCTGGAGTCCCAGAGGAGGTAAAGCAGTGGTTTGTCATGGGCTTTAGAAAGAACTCACAAAATGTGTGTATGGGTTTATGTATGAGTTCACCTCCCAAATACAACAAGGTCCCAAATGTTCATGTGTGTTTCCTTTGTATTGCCTGCAGGAAAGACTGAAGACACTCCCCACCACTCATAAACACCTTTCTCTGCAGGATTTAGGTGAAGGATTTTGTTATTCAGGCCGGTTGGCCTGGATTTTATTATTCAGGCCCAGGGTTTACTCTGAAGAATGGCCAGCAATTGCCAGCTGAAGAATTTGAACTAACCCCATCTGTTTTCCCCTGGATCCTGCTGTTCTCCAACGGATTTAGGCGGTTCAAGGGGACCCAGATCTGTCTCTCCAGTGGAAGTTCAGACAACTTCTTCCACCCCAAAGTTTCTCAGGTCTCCCAGTCTGGTGAGATGAGAGATGTGCTTGTTCAGGAAGGAGAAACGCAACTTCTCTCAAAAACCACTTTAAGACACCAAAGGCAGCAAAGTAAAAGATACAGATTTTTAGATGACCTTTTAGGAAGAAAGCTTATTTTCGTTGCTTTTCAGCTCTGAGAAGAAACCCCATGTGGTACAATTCCCAGTCTTGAATCAAAGATTTTCATCACCTACATCTTTCACCAGATTGTCAAAAATCTCACTGACCTTCCAATGTGGTGTAACTGTCATTTCGTAAGTGAGTACTGGATTATCCATCACCAGCCCCACCAAGGCTGGTCACTAGCTAGTGGGTTTTGTTGTTATTGTTTTGATTTGTTTTGTTTTCTAGGGATGTGTTGCCTTCTATCTTGGAGCTGCCTTTACCCACAAAATGAGATATCTTGGGGGAGATGAAGCAGACAGGTGGAAGCTCTGTGGAGCAGGGGAAGGTGGGATGCTCAGGACGTACTGTGACATGACAATGGTGCATCTCATGCTGCCCATGGATGCTAAGTAGTCACTGAACATAGCTGGGGGATGCACTGAACACAGCTTTCAATATTTAATTCAGGACAACCACTGATTTTTCAGTGTCTTTAAATATTTTATAAAACCACATAATATTTGCCATTAAAGACATTCTTACACAATATAATGTCACTTCCATTGCTTAAGAGACCTATTATGCAAGATACAATATGGCACTAAAACACATCTTTGTTGACATAGGTGAAGTTGTACTGAGACAATTTCTGTGTTAATCATGGAAGGATTTGGGCAAAGTTCTTGGCTGTTTTTCTAAAAAAAACACAGCTAGTTACTGAATCTTGTTAGAGTATTGTTATTAAATAATCATGATAAACATTTTAACTGTAATGAAATAGAAAATAGATATGATAATGGTAACAAGAGAAAAACAGCTCTTTAGGCAACCAAATCATCCTTCTCTAGGTAATTTTACTCATCTTTTTAATTACTGGGTAGGGTGATATTCTTTCATCCTTTTCAATTTGGACCTGTCATGATCCAGAGTTGAAAACACCCCACACATTCAGTTGCTCACTGAATGTGTTTGAGAACCCACCTGTGAGGGTTTCCCTTAGGGGGAATAAGGTATAGGAAACAGGACTTCAGGCTAGCTTAATTTGAGTTAGGTTTTCAGCAGGAAAGAAATGTGTTTCAGGACCAAGATGCCGCAGCAGTGATCCAATCAGTGGAACAAAGGCACTGGCCAGTGGAAGAGTGAGAAAAACTGAAGACACTATAAAATTAAAACGGGACTGTCAAGACTATCTTCTAACCTCTGCAAGTGATAAACTATTGATAGGTGTGGGCTGAGATCAACCTCAGGGGTTGTACAGGCACGGAAGGGAAGGGAGGCAATGGGAGGAAGATGCCAAAGGTATTCAGGTGTATTGCTCTCTGGCAGTAAGCACTGAAGTGTGTTCAAAACCATTGCTCTGGAAAATTTGGCTATCACATATTCCCTCTCATTTCCTACAGAGACACATGTACAGGGACATTTTTGCAGAAGAGGATCTGGCAGTCCTAACTCTCCCATTCTTTCGCAGACAAACTCCCTGTGGTGTGTTACACATTATTTTTGATGTTGATCCATTAACATGCTACTGAAAAATTTCATGGACCTACTCTTCTTCTTCTTCTTCTTCTTCTTTTTTTTTTTCTTTTTCTTCTTTCTTTTCATGTCTCTGTCACAATCTGTGTTTGAATCAAAAGGGAAATGCACAGTCCTTTGTTTCTTCCTCCCTGGAGACTGAGAGATGGTAATTATCCTTCAAACATAGTAGAAACTTTCTGAAAAAATCAGGGGGAAACTGGCTAATGAATCCAACTTCAGGAGCACCACAGATTTCAAACACGGCTCTTCTTCAGATTAGATCAGTTCACATCCAAACATATGCAAGCTGGCCATTCTGCTGAATCCCCTTTGGGACAGAGAAATTAAATGACTGAAAATAGATACCCCCAAAGTTATTCTGAAACTGAAAGCTGTCAAGTGCCTTGTTATTCTCATGTTGGGACTGTACAAATTTAACACTGTGAAAGAGAAATCTTTCCTAATGGCGAACATCCTTCTATTCTAGGGAAAATCAGTGTAATAAAACTCAGTGAGTGATCTTATGGAAAGCAAAAGTGATATTTGGTTACAGAATCACTCAAGTTGATTCTACGCACTCACATGCTTACAAGCACCAGGATGTATGTGTCCCAGTGGTGGGATCAGAATGACTCCCGTGTGACACAAAAGACAAGAAGTTCTGGTTGTCTGTGTCTCTGGAGTCTTCCTTGACTGGCAACAAAAACTTGTACACAATTTCTCTCATCCTGACAAGTTAGGGATCTCCAAAATCTCCTACAGTGCAAACTTCTGTGTATGTAAAGGGGAAGCCCAGAGATACAGAATCATAGAACCATAGAACCACAAAATATCCTGAGGTGGAGGGGGCCCACAAGGATCACTGAGTCCAGCTCCCGGCTGTGCACAGGACTACACATAAATCAGACCGTGTGTCTGAAAGCGGTGTCCAAATGCTTCTTGAACTCCGGCAGTCCCAGTGCCATGAGCACTGCCCTGGGGGGCCTGTCCCAGTGCCTGACCACCCTCTGGGTGCAGAGCCTTTCCCTAACACCCAGCCTGACCCTCCCCTGTCCCAGCTCCATGCCGTTCCCTCGGGTCTTGTCGCTGTCCCCAGAGAACAGAGCTCAGCGCCTGCCTTTCTGCTCCCCTCATGAGGGAGCTGCAGGCCGCCATGAGGCTTCTTTGGGCTGAGCAACAAGAGACCACAGCCACTCCTCATATGTCTTCCCTTCTAGACTCTTCACTATCTTTGTAACCCTCCTTTGGACACTCCTTAATAGTTTTATGTCCTTTTTACATTATGGCACCCCAAACTGTATGCAGTACTTGAGGTGAGGCCACAAGAGTGAAGAGAGGGACAGTCACAACATTTCCTGGCTGACCCGTCTGTACCTCAGGCACCAAAGCTGGGTTCAGATTTTGGAAGGTAAGTGGATACATCGGCATGGAAGCAGCGACAGAGCTGGCAGATCCTGAGGGCTGCATTCATATGGGTATTTTGGCATCAGGAGGATAAATGGCCCAATGCTGAACCATTTCAGCAGCCTGCTCAGCCCATGTTCTGGGCACACCATCCCGCTTCCAGTCCCAGACAATCCTCAGGCTCATCAGGCACAGAAGGACTTGGGGCAAATGTATTCACAGGGCTGCTAAATTAAACTGGAGTAAATAGAGAGATGGTCCAGGGGAAAAAAAAAAAAAGAAAAAAAGGATGTCTCTCAGCTGCCGCTCTTGACTGACCAAACCATGAGCAATACCTCCCTCTACCCACCACTTGCTGCTTCAGCAAGTCCTCAGCGCAGCCACCGCATCTTCATGGTCAGCTGTTCTCCTCCTCATCTGCTTGTCTTTAGTTCTTTGTGGGAGGTATGAGCTGTTGAACATCCATAGGCATCAAGTACAAACTAGTCATTGAGGTGTAGTCAATTAGGGGAAAGCCAGACCTCTCCAGGGAAGACACTGTCCCACCTCCCAGAAAGCAATGAAACCATGTGGAGGATTGCATTTGGAGCAAGGGGTTTGCTGGATCCCTGGTGGTGTTGGTACCAAACAGCCCATCACGGGTCTGCATCCAGCTGTCCACGTGGCTCTGGCAAGTGTTGCAGGATGCCAGTGCTCAGCACATGAGCCAGGCCATTCTGGCAGGAACAGGGGACCCACCTGCTGTAGCCAAAGGTCGGGCTGATCTGAAGATGTGGCTCCCAGGAAACAAGTGATCACATTGTGTTCATACAGGTGTTGAAAAACCCAGGCAAGTTTTCAATGTGTCCATGAAGCAGATCAACCACAGCACCAGCCATGTCTGTGCAAACAAACAAAGCTGTTGGGAGGCCATTGGAATCAAAAACACTTTAAAATATCAGTTCCCCATTTTACATGGGCAATCCTCTGCCACTGCTGCACAGTTGGTGCCCTGTCTCCCATTCACGGGGTGCAGCCAGGCATTGCCAGATCAGGACGGGGTTTTGATGCTAAGGACACTTGGTCACAGGGGAGCTGGACTGAAACCACTTCCTCATTTCACACAGGCTGTTGAGCAGCCATCAGCTGGTAATGACTTTCATCTCTATTGGCCTGGACAATACTGGAGCCTGGCAATGAAATGCTCCATAGCCCATGGCTAAACCTCTTTCCCATCCCCTCTCTTTATTGCATGCATTTCACCATAAAGTCCTAAATAGCTCCCATCCACAACTCCATAAGTTAAGATGCACTTTGTGTTCAAACAGAAGGAACTGGTGAGACATGTTGCGGTCTCTTCAAATCCCAAATATTTACATGTTCTGGAGTACGAGTGATTTCTGTGAGATGTTTAAATATTTACAGCATTTAGCATCCTCTGTGACAATCTGTGACCTCTCCGTGACTTTTTCCAGACCTTGCTGATAAAAATTAATTAGTATTCTGCATTTCATATAAATCCAATTACACTCACCTCATTCCCCACTTATGATAATTTTGCTGTGTGAAACTTGACTTAAAATGACTGCCTCATAGTATTTAAAATTAGTTGCTTACTGCCTTAAAATGTAGTTGTTCACCCATGTTTCCATCACTGATGCTGCAAGTGAAGAACAAACTTGCAATATAGATGGGCTGTGTCATTTATGTTGCATTAAGGCCTAATTGAAGACTATGAGGACCCTTCTTCATTAGGTGCTACATGATGGCCTAGTGAGAGCTAGGCAGTGCCCTGAAGCACTTACAGTCTACAATGGATAAATGCTGCCTTATTAATACTATTTTGCAGAGGAGAATTAAGAGATTAATTATGTTTTTGCCAGTCCTGAGCATCCTAAAATCATGAATCAGTTAATTCTACCCTTTAAATTATGAGTGAATTAAAAATCACAGAATGCCTTTAGTTCTCCATAGCATAAGTCTGCAGTTATTTTTTCATTTGCCTACTATCCTCCTAACCTTCATTTACAGTCACATTTCAAGCATTTTGTGCAACGACAGTAAATAAAAAAATTACAGAAATGAAAGCTGGGACATTCACTTGACTCCAGATGATGGGACTTCAAACAGAGTGATAAATATGAAAAGACTCAGCAGCATAATAAATAACTTGCCTATGATTATGAAAAGAACTAGAGTGAAACCTGTGTCTCCTGTTACAATGCCAGTACAGCGTCTTCTTATTCAATGCCTAAATCTTTCATTGTGAGGAAAACTTAGAAAAATCTGTCCCCCTCCCCATTCTTTTTATTCCTTGGCTATAAGAACAGCTAAAACTTTTATCATCAGCGTCTAAGACAAGACAGCAGAATCTCTTCCACTGCACAGACCCAACTCTCTCTCTCTCCAAAAGGAGACTGTCCCTCAGATAAACATACTGGCACTAGTGCAAATCCCCACAGGGAAATTTTGGTAGAGCCGAAGGAACAACACCACAGCTGAATTTATCCCTTCAGCTTGTGACTGAGATCTCTTCACTTCAAATTCAGTACAAAGAAGGAAATTCTAATTTCCTTCTATTTTTGATTAAGGATTCTTAATGCTGAATGGCATATGGCTTCATCAAAGAGGCTCCTCTGCCACTTTTTGGGTAAACAAACAATAGTCACAAACACTCTTCTAGAAGCTGGTGTTTGGAGCAGGCATAAAAAAGAGTTTCCTGCTTACACGGCTTCCTTTGCAGCATTACAATTACTTCCCCATTGCTGTTAATGACTCTAAATGATATGTTTTGCTGCAGCTCATTAGTATGGAACAGCAGTGCTGTCCATTGGGAGGTCACTGTTACGCAGCCTCCTCCCTTTACAGGCTTGATTACAGCTTGGTACAGAATACCAGCATCAAAACTATCGAATGCTCCAACACAGGCAGAGCTATTAATCCAGCACAGCCTGGCCACTCCTCCCTAATGTGAATTGCTTTGACCACTGTTGATTTAAGAGTGGACCACTGCACTGAGAAGCAGCCAGTGAACCTTCAGGAACAGGAGCCCTTGCCCAAAGTCAGTCTCTTCTCATTGAAGTGGCTGCATCCTCCTCCTTCCCTTACATCTAGCAAATTAGAATAAAGTTTCTCCCTGCCTGTTAATATTTTCCAGTTCTTAAAGATCTGACATGTTTGAAGATAAAAGTCTTATTGAGATGAAAGACCCATTACATGGCAAGTGGTATCTACAGAAGAAGAAAGCAAGACTTGAGGTTTTGGGGGGTTCTTGCTAACAGCCTAAAGAAAGGGTGTGCACTGAATGGAAAGCACTGAATTCTCTTATTTTTTAGAATTTATCCTGGTTCCTCAACCAAGAAGTCCCCATCACAGGTCTGGACTTCGTTGTGCAGGCTGCTGTGCAAACAAACAAATGTATGTTGGGGCAGTCTGTACAGAAGGGAGCAGAGATGGCACCAGTCAGGCTGGTGGATCCGTGTGGAAACAGCCTGCCCATACCAGCACATGTGATACTTGTTCCAGCATGCCTGTGGGTTCTGGGGATCAAGCTCTTGGCAAACTGAAGGGGAAGGGCTGCATTAGAGCTTTAATTTCGGTATGGCAAGTGCTTTGCTCCATGCTGTGATGACTACTCTGTCATATACAGTGAAGGCAAGCAATAATCTGATTTTATATTTTTATTGTGCATCCCTTCTCTGCCACTAACATGACTACTGTCATAAATAATTTCCATTTAAAAAGCTTTTTGCTAAATATTCAAAATCTGAACTGTTCTAGCCCACAAATAAATTTATTTTGGCTCTGAAATGTTGCTGCAATGTACCATGGGAGCTTCTGATTTCCCTTCCCAGTCCCCCTTTGGACTGGCTCCAGTTACCATGAGATGCCTGGAGGAAAGACTGACTTTGAGAGGGTGGCATTGACTGCTCTCAGGGCTCTGAGTGCACCACTGAGGTCTGCAGCCTCTTCTCCAGTGCTGGCATTTTGGCTGCCTGTGCTTGATGCTGGTTCTGGTATGACACAGCTGGAAGCTGGGATCAGACTGCTGGGAACCAGGTATGTGGGTACCCCTCTGTTTCTGTCTGCAAGACCTGAACCACTTTTTCCTCTAATCATGTAAAAATATTTGCTGTTGAAGGTATCCGATATCACTTTCAGAACAAACACCTCAAATTAAGATCAAGTCCAAATTAAACTGGGGCTGGTAAAATTACATCTCATTCCTAAATCAGCTCCAGCATGATCAGTACCTCATTGCTCTATCCTCTTTCTAGGCTATTCATGCTCCCCATGGCCATGCCTACCTTTGCACAAGCTACTTAGGCTCCAACCTAGCAGCCATTGCCTGACCTGAGCTATTGATATTGTTGTGGCAGTGCTTGGTGGTGGTCAGAGTGCTGAGGGTAGCGCTGAGCCCACCAGGACATGAACCCATTGGAGACCAGCTCAGTACACACTGGCCTCCCCCCTCCTCCCCATGCAGAGCCCTCACCTTGGGGGTACCTCAGCACCATGCATGTATGCAGACAGACAGATGCTCAACCATATTAAGTCAGCCACCAAATGAGGACAGAGAAATGTCAAGAGCCCATGAGGAAGGATGGGGCATTCCTCGATACCTCTGCACTAGCTGAAATTCAAGGACACGGGATAGCTGGTTGCCTCAGGCCATCTGGGATCAAGCAGCAGACTGGAAGCTCACCAGACTATCATCAGGGACAGGCCCCTTGAAACCAGCTAGAACTCTTGCCAGCTTTCACAGGATGGGTCTATCCACATCAACGTCCTCCAGCAACACCATATCTACTCCACCTTTGCTTCCAGCCCTCAGGATGGGTCCCCAGCAGCAGCACAAGTTGTAGCATCCTTCCTCTAGCCATTGCCCTTGTTTCTCCCCATCTTGCTCCCTGCTGTGCCTCGACTCCTGGGAGTCCCACTGCTGCCAGTGCTGCATGCAGAAATATTGTTACTAGATTATGCTGTTTTTTGTTGTACACAGGAACTGGAAACAGGTGATGTTAAACAGTGCCTACAGGACAGGATTCTGACTAGAACCAACCTTTGTCCCTAGGAGAATGGCACCAAAATTCTTCCTTCTTTCCTTTGCATCTGTATACAACATCCCTTGACAGTGGCTGTTATGAAGACAGTGGAGATGTAAAACACTCTGCCTTGCCTCTGTTGTTGAACCATCAGTGCTGCTGCTCATTCATCGGTGATAAAAAGTGGTCTGATGGACCTGGAGACAAATGCATTTCTTCAACTTACTGTGCTGGGAGGGATGCGTGTGAAATTGCATGCTCTAAGTAATGAAATGAGGTCAAGATCAAGAAAGGACCCTGCAGGGAGTGCCTCTAAATTGATCAGCTTTTCATTGGGAGGACATTTAAGTGTCAGTTCCCCAGAGGCCTCTGTATTGCATCATCCCACTCTTGCCTTTCAAGGGAGAAAAGCTTGTAGAGAACCTGCTATTTCTTTGAAAGGAACAGACATTACTTCAAAAGTGCTTTCTTAAGGGCTGCATGCTTGTATGTCAATAGCCATATAGAAAACTTCAAATTCCTCTTTTCCTCTTGACAGCCAAATCAGATGGAGTCAAAATTAGCTGAAGAGCAGAGCCTCTTCCCCCTCTGCATTGCCACCAGCCAAGGGTTTGACCAGAGGCAGTGAGATCCTGATATAACCCAAGCTCTAAATATTTGGAACTTTCTAAATATTTGTTGCTTGATTGGTACACAAGCATGCACTGGGGACAATGATCGCATGTCCCAAGGGTGTTCGTGGGCATCGAAGTCTCAAGAGCCCCAGCATGACTGCAGTTTGCTGAGTGAGGACTCAGAATAGCCCCTGTATGTGACTAAGGCAATAGGCACAGGAGCTTTGTGGTTTCAGAGCAGGATGCTCGCAACCAAAGATGCAGTGAAGTCTCCAGTGAACATAATATGAAAGCTGTTAAAATCAAAGTATATACTGTGCGAAATTATTTTTAGCCTGTTACAGCAGCCCCTGAGCAGCTATGTCCCTTTCTTTTGTACTTGGATTAAATATATTGTTAATTAAAAAGTGCAATTACCATGGAAATACCAACTTTGAGCCATGCTCTCCTTTGCTGTGAGGACTACATTCACAGAGAAGGGCTCTGGGCTAAGAGACCCTCCAGAAATATTTAACCCAAGAATGTTTTTTCAGCCATTTAAGATTCCATGAATTGTTAATAAGCATTTAAGTGCAATAATAAAGTGTGTATATATACCATTACAGAAAAAAATCTTAGGCACTGTAAAACTGGTTGCCAGGAAAAAGTTCAGGGCCTGGTTATTTTGTGGGCAAATAAATGACTTGAGATATGAGCTGAAAAGGGCAATTTCAAAGCAAATAACAGAAATATACAGCAGCTCATGTACACTAACTGTGGCATCAAAATTACAGCCATAAATAAGAGACAAAAAGGAATAGCATGGTGAGGCAGATGGATGAAACTAGGAAGGAAACTCTGCAAATTATATTTTCTTTTGCATATGGAAGTATTAAAGTTTCTGATGAGCTCTCCTCCTCCACAGATTGGCACTGTGCTCCTGTTATCCCATTAAAGTGTCTAAATAGGTTTTCAATAGATATTCTATCAATTTGGAAAATATCGTGTCTGTCTTTTCTGCTGACTGAAGTGTTGTGTTGTTAAATCTCTGGCAGGGTGGGCGGGTGAATTATACCATGCTTCACACTTTTATTAATAAAGTGGAGCATCGCTCTTGCTCAGGGGATGAATCTTCTGTTTACGCAGGGTCTTTGCTCCCCATGACAGCTGATGTCATGCATCTCCAAAGGTCTAAATGCTAACAACCTAATAAAGTGTTTTTTAAATAAGTATAGAAGCAAACACAGTAATTGCTTGATGTTAGCTAGTGGTTTGATCTGAAATAAGAAGACTTCATGGTAAATTGTTTAGCTAAACGAGAAGTGCCATCTGCTAACAGAAGCCAGGGAGAGACCCAGCAATTAGGGCTGGCAGTGGGAGGTGAGAGGAACCACCCTCTCCCCTTGCCCTGCTCAGAAGGACAGGGGCAGGGTCATGGGCAGGGTCATGGGCAGGCATGGCTGAACATCATTTAAGCCTTTGGAAACACAGCATCCCTTCAGGGATATTGCATCACAGGATATCACCACCCTTCTTGGTGTCCACGCTAGGGGAAACATCAGTGTTTTCTTATACTGGCCCTGATGTTGAAGGTCTGTTCCCCTGGCCCCAAGCTTTGGTTTTTAGAGGGATCTGGAGCAGCTCAGACACCAGAATGGTCCACCTGAGTGCCTCCTGAGTGCCCACAGTGTGCTGGTGGTGGTACAGCTGCTCCCAGCAGCTGTTCTAGGTGTTTCAGGAACATCTTCATGGCCCTGTGTTGTGACTTACACTAAGGTGGTGACAACACCTGCCTGTTTTGAGAGCAAAAACTGAATATCGTGCTTTCTGAAGACGGAAACTGTCTTCTGCTGCTGCGGGCTTGTGGCAACACCAGCGCAGGTCAGTGCTAGTGCTCAGAGCCATGCTGAGGTCCTGTTGGTCATGCACAAGATTACAGCCTTACAGATCTTTCCCTGCAACATCATAAACCTGTGTGTTTGGCAACACAGGGAGATATTGGTTATTAGAGGAGCACAGGCTGCCAGGAATTTAGCAGAAGATGCCCAGGCAAAACTCCCTTTGGATGCATTTAGCAGTCACGCAGTGGATTTGCACAGCTAATAAGAATAGGGGGAGGCTAAAAACCTCAGAGCCTTTGTCCATCTCCGCAAATGCTCACAAAATAAACCTCAGTCAGCTCACAAGATATAAGGGCTCATTTTCACTGGTTATTTTTAACACTCAACATTTGATGGAAATAGCTGGTATCCAGGTATTTTCCTTTATCTGTTTATAGATTGTAGAAACCAATAAATATGAATACGCATCAAACAGCTAAAAGGAAAATGGTTCAAAAATGCTTCTAGGTAACCTCGAGTTCAGGGTTTTTCCACAAAGATATTGTTGATAGCTCTGAAAAAATATTTTTTTCCTCTCCCACACAGTCCTACTGAAGTGCACAGGAGACTGTGTCTATGCATCATGATTTTCTCCTCTAGGAGATTCTTGACAGCCAAACTGTCTGCTGTGTTGTTCCATCTTTGCTTGCCAGCACACCACAGGTACCAAGGAATCAGATTGTCAGAGAGCTGCTTGAGGAGCCCCCTGAGCCTCTGAAGCCTGCTGGTGTATCAGATCATGGAACTAACAAATTTCAAGAAATACTGTCCTCATTTACCTGACTGAAGAAACTCTAGCTATTTATCTTCATGTCAGCTTGCCCAGTCTTCTTCCCTATAGAAGGCAGTGACAATGCTTCAGCCTCTCAGAGAAAGGCAGGAGGACTCCAGCTGGATGACTCACATTGACTTTGATGGGAGATGGATGGTTAGATTCACCCACCAGCTGTGATGTTTCAAACTGGGAACAGTCATTCCTCTTTGGAGAAAACAAGCACTTCGATAACCCATCCACAGTAAATCCCTCTCACCCTTTGAATAGTGGCATCCCAGGTATTTCTCCTATATCCATAGCTGCATTACCTTTGGACCTGGTATGCATCTGGGGAGGACCAGGCATACAAAGAATGATATAAAATTTCCAAACTTCTCAACTCCCCACATTCTGTATAAACTGCTTAGCATTTGCTAAACACCCTTGATATTGGCTGACATATTTGAGTACGAGCATCCAGTTCAAGGGGGGGTGTTTTCAAGAACAGTTTTCAACAAAAACATGAAAACTTTAAGAGAAATATAGTGTCAACAAGAAGGAATACCGTAATTATATTATGGTCCTGTTACAAACACTGATTAATATAACATCAAATTTATCTTGGGAGGTGCAGAACTGATTTTACAGAAAACATTTCAGTTGGATGGTGTGGTTTCAGATCAGGTCAACACAAAGGAAACCATCCTTGAAGTGATGCAAGATTTAACTAAATAAACCATAGCTGATCTGGTATTAGCCAGGTCTTCCCAGGAGGTTTCACAGGAACTCCTGCTTAGAATCTTACAGAAATGTTTTCCTGCACTCCTTCAAGTTATCCTGTTGAGACATTACTCAAAGAGCAGACCCTGGACAAGGTTCACTCAGGATTTACTCACTCCATTTGTCAGCCATAATTCACTTTCGTTCTTCAAACCTGAGAAACGGAAACTGTAAATCATTATTGGTGATCTTTAGCCTATCGTCAGCAAACAAGGACTGATATCCTTTGGAAGTGTCTTCTGAAAGCCACAATTATGTACTGACCTCCATATTTACTGCTCATACCCTGGTTCACTGCAGTTTTTACAAGATTGTCAGAAAAAAAATCAATAGTCATTTGCATTGAGAAACCCTTTCTCATAGCCAAAACACACAGCAGGTGTTGCATGAGCTGTATTTATGCCTGATCCTTAGTTTATTTGTTACACAGATCTTATGATGCTGCAGCATCCTGGCACTGGATCCTCACTGGTATCCTCAGTGAGCAGGTAACCTCACTGATGTGGCAAATTGTAGCGCATGTGTTAGGGTCAAGTAAGGCTTTGTAAACAGCCAGTTTTAGACCACTTAATTCTGCAGAGCACATACCTATACAGCACCCCGTTGGTGCCGCTAGTCTCCCTTCAAATTGGCAGTGCTCCACTAATTCAGCCACATACAGGGAAAATGTTTTTTTTCTTTTTCATTCTCTTGATGAATCAGAAGCACTGCAGACACTTGGGCTTTGGGCATTCTGCAGCATATTTGGTTTTCCTGCAAACATTTGGTTTAATAGTGCTGTTAAACTGCACGATGGGTTGCATGTTCTATTCTTCATTATAATAAAGAAAAATGCTGTATTTTTCCCCCTTCAAGTCTACCATTTGAACAAGTTGTTCCAGTTTCCCCATGCTAGTGGCCCAGATATTTATCATGTTATGGAACAGATTTGACTTTCCCCAGATTTAGCTAATTTTCTAAAAAAATAATTTTAAAAGTTTGCTTGCTGGGCAAGCTCCAAGACAATTCAGACTATATTTGGTACAAATCTGCAACTACAGATAGGAGAGAGGCACAAGCATGGAGAACCCCCAGAGTAAAGGATTCGGTCAATTTTTTCATGCATGCCTACAGCCTGGTGCACCTGGAGGCACAGCACATCTTGTCTCTTGACAACAGGGTTTCTACAGATTGAAGCGGGGCTGTTGCAATGCACGTGGAGTGAGAAGAGGCAACAGGCACATTGGACCACAAGAAAACATCCCACTTTCAAGTGCCAGCTGCTCATCTCCAGGTAGGAGCTGGCCCAAACCCAGCAGCTTCCTTGGAGGTTGTTTCTGGTTTCGTCTCCATTGTACAAGGAATCATGAGGTCTTTTCCTCATCATCTGACAGCCGTCACACACATCTGACTGTATACAGTCAGATAAAACCTACAGCTATGTAGGGTTTCTCTAGCTGGTTATCCTGTGGAGATTTCAAAGGAGCTCCCAGACTACCTGAATGCTCCATCCACCCTGCTCCTGCTTAGATGACTGTCACCTTCTCTGAAAGACAATCCCATATACATTTCCAAACTAAGTAAAAAATTCCTTGCAACGTAGTGCAAAAGAGGTGCCATTTCTTGGGATTCTTCTGTCGTTCCTGCTTTGGCTGGGAGTAGAGGCAATGACAGTGTACACAACTTGGATTAAAGTTGCTATTTTTGTGAAGGAAATGCTTGGTGTTTCAGTAATTTTAAGCTGGAGTTTATCTATCAATGCTATCCTGTCTCATACGAGGCTGTCAGAGTGAACTCTCTGCATATTGATTTTAAGACTTTTGGAAAGAAAATCGTCATTTGTGCTCATGCTTTGACCTGCTTCCTGTGCCGCACTCCACTGCCTTTTCCAGTGTATAAAGAGGCTGCAAAAACATCCCAGGAAGATAAAGTTCACGGTCTCAAACCCTCAGTTTGAAACTATAAAGTACTATCTGCTCTCTGATACCATGAATAGTCTTCCCAGACTCACATAATTTGGGTTTAGGTTCATGAAATTTGTCACAACACATCTAGTGGGTTATTGAAGTCTGTTGTCTCTTTTAGAATTCACCTCTTCACTTTCTTGTGCCTGCTGGATTAATGAAACAGACAGTGAATGAAACAGACATTTTATCAGATCAATTATCATATCTAACAATCTGGGAGGAAAAAGGAGTGAAAAATAATGGATTAGTCAGTGAGGGATATTGGGGAAGACATATTGAACTGAGTAATTTTCAACTTATTGCAAATATGGGGTAACAAATTAATAAGAAAGCTGAATTTGGGTAATAACCATCACACTGCTGAGATGAATTGTCTTATGCACATTGCATATATCTGTAATGTAATGTAATGAGCTGGACAGGAAAATTCTGAAAAAAGTCTTGAGGGATTTAAATATTAGCAATCAGTGGTGCTTCTGTCTCGCCTCCATAGCTATTAGAAATAATATGTTCATTTACTTCTAGAGTACCTGTCCCTCCTCTTCCCAGAAGGGCAGCCTCACTCTTCCAGGAGTTGAGAGCCCCAGAATCCAAGCTGAGTTTCCAGATGGCCTTGGTGTCCTTGCAGGGACCCCAATCTGGTGCACAGCCCTTGGGCATCCATCCCACCATGGGGGGGGTCAGACTCTGAGAGGTCAGTCCCCAGCTGTGAAACCAGGGTGAGGATTTCTCAACATTTGGTCTTTTGCAGAGAGGTTTGTAAGAAAGCATTTTATTGCACAGTACTGGAGAATACAGGTCCGTGCGTTATCATTACAACCATTTCTCTGAATTTGATGCAGAGACAGATTTGCTAGCCTTTGAACTCTCCTTTGTTTCAAGCACTCCAGGCACGGATGGGACTTAGTTATCTTCTAAAGAATTTTTGTCAAAAATTAAAGCAACTAAACTTAATAAAAATATTAATAGCAAGGTTTTATTTATAAGCCATATCTGACCTTTCATTGACATCAGTTACTGTTTCATTGATGTTGAAATAACAGGTAAGTCTTGTACTTTTGAAGTAAAATGTTGATCAAGCTGCCTTGTGGGTGTGATGCCAGCCAGAACAGAGCAGTGAGCACAGACACTTGCTAACCCCTAATTATAATATCTCCCATTGGCAAGAGGCTGTCCTGACACATTGCGAGACACATTCTAGTTTCATGAGAAGTGCTGAAACTTTGATCTATTTGCATGGGGTCATTTGCATCAGAAATGTCCAGGCTGAATTTTGCTCCTTTCTCATCTCTTCTTTACCATACATGCTCTCTTGCCTGGCTAATAGCAATACCGAGAGCTCCAAACACTCAGAAATCATGGTTCAGGTCTAAAAAGCATGAGGATAATATTCTGAAAATCGTGGTACTTTAAAAAAAATAGTACAAATGGGGAGTTCTTGTATTTGCTGTCTGGGGTCCAGCAGGATTAAGGTGACTAACGTGCACTTATTTGCATTAAGAGACACAGACCTTAATCACCAAAGTCTGGTCGGCTAGCAGCTTGCTTTTCTGAGAAATTCATGCCTCCTGACAGGGGTTGTTCAAAACCACAAAATTCTGATTGCAGAAAGCCTTAGCACCTGTATGAGACATGGCCCAGCTTCTCACTTGGAGAAGTCTCATGAGGAACATGGTTGCTACTTCTGTATTGTCATCTGACCAGCAACAGGTGGGCACCCATGCTATAGTTGATGGAAAATCCAGTGATGCAGTAGGGGGCAGCTTGTATGGCCCAAAGGGGTTTTCAGAAAACCCCCTCTGCTCCCTGGTCAATATCTTGTTAATCCCGCTCCCCTGTGGAGCATCAACATCCAAGTGATATGTCACCTGTGGGTGAATCAGCCACAGACAACTGCTTCCTTTTTGCCCTCTGAGATAGGAGATATGTATCTTGTGTCTCTCCACACTTAAATGCTGCATGTAAGGCTACAAAGTCTGGCCAGTCTTGCAGGACTGGTGCTCCTACCATCCTGTGTATAGGTCAAAGCCAAGCTGTGGAAGTTGTGAAGAACGCCTGGTTGTCAGACGAATGAGAACATGGACACTCAGCACAGCCATCGCTGACCTTCTGATGCCTCGCTGCCTGGTGCATTCAGCAATTCTAGTAAGCTTTCTGTCCTTGGAGATGTACGTACAAGCCATGAGTCACTCCAACTCACTGTGCAAAACACTGAACAGCAGAAGATAACTCTCTTGGTCACTACTGAGCCAGGTCAGATAAGGATCAATGATAAGTGTATGTATAATGTGTATGATAAACTCCTATTACTACCTTATATACATCCTATGTGGATGGACATCTTAAGAAAGTCCAGTTGGTGTCATAGGCCCAGCTTTTATTTAAGAGGGTTTTCCAGGCTATCCAAAACCAATACAGGATATCAGGTTTTGTGCAGTGGGTAATTCTTTTGTCTCTAGAAGATACAGGTCACAGGTGCAGTTCCTTTGCTCTTCCTAGAATAACTGTGTGGTAGAAGAGCTGCTATAGGTCCTCAGTTCCCACGCTTCCAGGGCAATACAGTACATGAGACAGGCATCCAGGTATGAGCTGATGTATCTAGACTGTTTTTTCAAACCTGCATCTCCCTACATGCAATCTCAGCATGCAGCTGGGAAATCTCATGGTCCCTGTGACAGTCTTTCAAATGGGCACATAGCAATTCTGTGCCAACAGCTTGAACCTGCAGGAAACCTGGCCCTGCTCAGAGGGGTAACTGCTTCCTCTGCTTCATCTGAGACAGCAGGTCTAACATTAACTATTCACTTGCTGATCATTTCAGCTTGTCAAAATAAGGAAATGACTGTAGTGAAGCCCTCGGAAAGGGTACAAGACGCCTGTTGCTTTGGGGAAGGACATCGGTTGACAAAGAGAAAGGAAAACAACAGAAAAGCAACACAGCAAGGATGGTGAAGAAGCAAAGGGTAGAAACACAACAGGCCTGCAGCAAGGCAGATTCTGAGTAGAACAGGTCAGAGGGGATTTTTTTTCCTCCTTGCACAAAGTTTTGACTTTCCATAGAAGGCAGAAAATCTCAAAAGAGGAATTTTGTTTTTAACAGCTGACAACAAAAATCACTTGAAAAAAATAGTCTGAGAAAAGGAAGAAAATAGCTGAGGAACAGCTGTTTCTCTGGGAAACAAAACCACCATCAAGGAAAACATACACGTCTTAAAAACTAGTGGAGGAGTCTGCTGGAGCCTGCCTTCTCCTGGTGGGCAGGAGAGAGAGGAGCTCTTCTGAGCCCCTGGCTGAGCAGCTTCCAAGCACCAGCTCATTGCTCAGCCACTGCTGGCTGCCCAAACCCCAGCTCCTGCTAGCTTGCAGGGGCAGGAGCATCACTGAACGCAGCCGAGGCTTTACAGGGGATTGTACAAGCAGACTCATTAAGCAAGAGAAGCTTTAGGCAGGAGAACAAGAGAAGAGAAGTTTCAGAGCAGGGATAACTTCTGTGCTGTGAAGCTGCCCCAGGGTTGGAGAGGGAAGACGAGAGGATCAAGTTCGGGAGAAAGCTACGAAGGGCGGAGGCAGGTCCTGGGCCACCCCAGAGAGCCTCCTGCCAACCCAAGAGATACTCCAGAGTGCTTAGATGGAAAATAAAATAATAATAAAAGCAACAGAACAAACAATGAAAGCCATGCCAGATTTTATGTGAGCCAGGCACTTGGTGCACTGTTGCCTGGAAGAAGGCATTGGTCAGATGGTGTGTGCTGCCTGTGTTTGCTGGACATGCCCCAGGAAAACAGCAGGACCTACGCATCTGATGTTTTGGGAGAGGGTGGGCTTTGACACTACTGCCCAAGAATAGCAAATACCCCCTCCTGTCAGGGAGGGCTCTGGCAGAAGAACTACGCCCAGGAGGGCACCGGAGTGCAGTGCTGACCTCTGTCCAGGCTTCAGGGGCTCCAAGTGCTGCAGCCTCGAGGTGCAGGAGCCAATGCAAGAATCTCATACGTGAGGAGACAAAGAGTTTTTTCTTCCACAGCAGTAGATACGTCTTACCAAATTCATAACATGTAGCTGTAGCCCTGAAAAAATCAGCTCAGGTTGTGCCTGAATATCCTCTGTGCTGCAGAATTTAAAGTGGTGGCTGGGAACAGTTCCTTAATGCACTCGGGGCAAGACATTAAAAGCAGAGGTCAGAGGCAGAAGCCAGTAGTGCTACTATGACTTTTTTATCATCTATAATGGTATTAGGCCAACGTAGATGTGCACAAAATCTCAAGGAGAGCTGTCAGAGATAAAAGAACAAAGCAGACTGACAGACTTGCTGCAACACACTGCAAGCTCAATCAATTTTTGGCTGAACAAAACACCTGTAAAGCTAGTTTTTGAAGTTTTTTCCATAGCAAGTACAGAATCGTGAAAGGTAGTGCAAAAGGTGCTAGTGTAAACTCAGCTCAAATCCAGACCACAGACTGGGTTAGCCTGAGTTAGACCTAAGCTAAAGGAGATTACAAGGACGTCTGAGAAAGCAAACTCCTCATTATGGTGAGTTATTAAAAGGTCTTGATTCATTTAATACAGTAAAATGAAGGCTGAGAGGAGTCAGCTACTGTCTATATATATATATCGAAGAAAAAGGAAAAATAAATACACAGAATAAGGAAAGAAGTAACGTACTTGAGCTAAAGTCAATATTCCATTAAAAAAATCAACATAAATAAATAAATAAAAGTAACAACTTAATTTATTTTAATTAGAAATGAGAAGATAGGTCCTTACCATGTTAATAGTGATGGGAGTCTCTGTAACTAAAACCTCTGAGAGCTGAGTAGCAGAGAAACACCCAGAGAAGAGCAGAAAGGCACCCATTAAAGTAGGTGGTGGGTGAGGAACCAGCCTATAAAACCTCACACACCCCCAGCAGCTGGAGAAAATATGGTGGTAGCTGTTAAAGGTAAGGTGCTTGTTAATAGCCTCATAGAAAAGTAAGAGAAAGTGTAGGCAGTTTGTTTTTACTTTATGTTAAAAAAATAAAACAAAATATTTTTTCCCCACTGTTTATTTAAGTTTTCTTTTTCCCTGCCTAGATCACATGCCAGCATTTTGTTAGAGCTGTTTTGTTGCTGCATATCTAAATTTCTTTTTCCTAGCCACAGCCCCAGTAGTGAGGAAACTGGGTCTAATAGAGCCTGCAGACAAAGCTTTTCTTTTCACATGGCTGTTTCCTATGTTCAGCAGCTAGGCTATGCTAACTTCAGTGCACTTCAGCAGCTTCATTCTTTGCTGCAGTACAGGTAGCTGAGGTAACACTTTCGGGGTGTCCCCAAAGCCCAGCTGTGCGCCCATCTTACCCCACAGAAGTTGTCCTGCTGTCAGCCCCTGCCTGTGACTGCTCCCAGACCGTCTCCTGTACCACTCTGTTGAGCAGCATAGATTCTGTGACAATCCAGTAACTTAATTATACGGCTTTTAGCAACTCGGAGATGGATCAGCCTTAGTTTAAATAGTGTGTAAGCAATAAAACCTTAAATAACAGGCATACAAGAAAACTAAACAAAAACAAGTGAAACAAAAAAAAAAATGTTGGCTGTATTACTTCTGCAGTATGCCCTACAGTGTAAAGCACTGTCTGGGGGAAATCAGGCAATGCTATAATTAGATTTTATCATAATGCACTTGAAGAAGGAAGATGAAATGTGGTCACAAAGAAGCAATAAGTCTGGCACAAAACCTCACCTTTGAGTCTGGTTTTCAATCTTCAGTAAAATTGGCCTCATATAGTTTCCTTGTATGTGTTTTCATTTTTCTTAAGCTTTTAAGAGCTGCAAAGCAGACATTCCATCTTATGGCATCATCTTTGATCTCCTTGGCGTTCATTAATGGACCAGGGCTGGCCGGTTGCCTTGCCTGGCTATGTGCCACGGGGGCTCAGAGGAAGGCACAACCCCACGGCAGCGCCAGGCGTTCAGCCTGCTCTGTGGGGTGGCTCCAAGGCTGCAGTCCTCTGAGACCCAGTGACCCAGCCTGCTTTTCTGCCATGCAGTCTGGCTTTTGTGGCTTACAGGGAAACTTAGTCTGGAAGAGCCACTTGGAGGTCTCTGGCTCAAAACTGAGCTGAACAGTGGCCACGTACACTAGGTTTTTGAGGGCCTTATTTTGTGAGTCTGTCTGAGGACGAACACTTAATATTGGGCCCCTGCTCCAGTATTTAATTAATCTCATGGGAAAACACTTTCAGGGTTAAAAAAATGTGCCTGTGGTTCAGTTGTTGCTGGAGGGCAAGTTATAAATGACGTGTGGAATCAGATACAGGTTCTGCCTGCGGGCTTGCACTGGTACCTGCTGGGGGCTGGTACAGCTTTTGATGGCCTTTATTCATCTCCATTCCTGCTCACTGCAGTTATAAAATGAGTGGGCAGAAGGGCCACTGGCAGCAGCAGGCAGGTTCCTCCTACCTGAAGCAAATAGTCACAAGCAGGCCAAAGCTTCAAAGCTTGCCTTAGGCCACCAGCATTGCCTGCACAGGAGATGGGCTGCAGGACACGGAGCTGTTCCCACCACTGGAGACACCAGGAATAGCTGCTCAGTGAGAAGTATTGACAGACATACCTGCACCATACTTGTTTGCAAGCACAAAGGCAAAGAGACAAAAGCCTCGCATCTGCTCATCCCTCGTTACTTCTTACTCCCTTTGGGTTGGCTTCTGACCCCTATGCTGTGTGGTCAGGCAGCTGCCCCAGCCTGGACCCAGCAGGGCAAGCCTGAGATGGGCTGGAGAGGTGGGGCAGGGGGCTGAGGGGTGCATGGGGACCCCTCGCCCTGCCTAGGGGAGCCCAAAGGCTTTCATGCCAGCAGTGCCATGACACCTGCAATCACAGCCTCAGCCTGGTTCTTGCACCAGCAAGGGAACATGAGCCAAGCGCTCCTTCCCAGTTCGTTTTGCAGGATGTTGCTGTAGCCCTTTTCATGTTGGTCTGGAGGAATAATGAAACACAGCAACAATTCCCAACTGTATTCCCACCTTGGAGGGCTAAAGGGTGAGGCTGTGAGCTCAGACTGCATATTCAGTGGAGCAGAGGGACCCTGTACTGGGTCATAAGTGTCCCTTTGTGTCACCCAGGCCTGATCTGGAACTCTCTACCATGAAGAGAGAAGATGGTGCTAAACATCTCATCTAATAGAACATCTACCATGTACCTTCCTACAACTTTCATTTATAGTTATCTGTAATACAAGGTTATGTTCCCTGAGACCCTGGGAGCAGAATGCCCATCCTTCACTATTATTCTGCACAGATTGTCTTGATGGCTTGGTAAGTGAATTATGTAAGAGACATTATACTGTGAAGAGCTGACCTTGTCCTTAACCTCAGCACATTCTTCAATTAATGCCCTGCAAGATAAATTAATTCTATTAATCCATACAGGCCTCTGAGAAGTTGAATTTGGATTTTTGCATTTCTCACTAAACCAACTTCTCCCTTTCCCTTCCTAATGATCCTTTGCTTACAATCAATAGATAAAGGCTTGGTGATATTTGAAAGCAAAAATACACAGTGCTTACTGTACTTACAGTCTGCTTGCCCCCTGCAACCCAGCTGTGAAGGAGCTGAGAAGATGCTGAGAAGCTGATATGTATTTTTCTGGCCCCAACAGACCTTGCATCCTTTCCTTACATGATTGGTGCTACAAAAGGCAAGCAACCTTATCACAAGCAACAGTCACCCCAGAGCCAGCAGTCTGCAGTACCAGCCCTGATTTGCTTACATCACTGTCTGTAGCTTTAAGCAACGTGCTCTGCAGTCACACATGAGTGCAAATGGAAAGGGTGGCTCTATAATGAGCTTTTTTGGGAACATGCAGAGGTCCGTGTTCTGGGAGGCTTCCATGAAAGTTTCTGCCAGGGTGAGCTCTTTGCAGTGTAATCCCCAGTCAATGCACAAGAATCTCTAAGCACAGCTGTGTCAGTGCAGCTTGTCAGGAGCATGCAGAGATAGCTATATATTTGGGATCTCCTCCAAAAGATGTAGCACTGTTTGTCCTGGAGGGTGCTGGAGGGTCTGAGTGCATCAGGATGGAGGTGGAAATGTTCCAGGTTCAGTGCACTAGAGAAAGACCTTGGACTGGAAAAGGGACTGGAAAAGAAATTTTGTATTATGCCAACAAGAGGCAGCTTCGTGGATGCCTTCCTATGCCTGCTACCTCTTGACCCTCCAACACTTCTGAAGACCTACCCAGTGTCTCACTAGACTGTGTCTGCAGCTCCAAGCAGCTCTGGGAGCGCTGCTTCCCTTGGGTTTTCTTGCTGTGACGTAAGCACAGTCAGTGCAGTCAGGAGCTAGGAAAGAGAAGTAAACAACTCTGGGAATTTGTTTGGACTGTCTCTCATTCTAGCAAAGCACCAGAGTCTGTGGGAAGGGAGACCAAATTTCACCTGGAGCCCCTTGCCCAGTGGTCCCATGGCAAACAAGTCCCTGTGCTGCATTTTGGCTTCTCAGCCATCCTTCAGACAGGGCAGGGCACAGACCTTGGAGAAAATGTGGCTGGCTGACCACAAGGCAGGTGTCCAGCAGAGCTCTCCTGGGCTGCACTTCCCAGGTGCAGATGCAGCGTTCATGGTTGATGTCTTAACCACAAGGACCTCGAGAATGCTTCAGTGTTGCTTGAGTATCACTACCAGTAACATGCTGAGCGCTTATCCATCAAGTAACCTAGGTGTTTTGGTTTATTTTATTATATTTTATGGGTTAGATATGGCAGCTGACAGTATCTAGGATATGTCAGTGATGATGAAGGAGACCATTTCTTATGGCATAATAATGATGATTAAGGATGGGATTTCTCCAAAGCAATCAGGGAAGTCAATGAGAGTCAATAAGAAGTGGGTGCCTCATTTCCTTAAGGTGCTTTTGAAAATCCTAGCCTAAAACATTGATACTTCATGTGGACAAATTAAAGTCTGTGTGGGGGAAGTCTCAAATCCTTTTTGAAAAATGATATGCATATAGTAATTGGAACAGATTAAATTACAATATCTGCAGCAGCTTAACCTTTTATTCTCCTGATTTAAATAAAGCACTGGATGTTTTAGTCATAAACAACTGTAAACTACAGCTAATAGGGGGCCAGATCCAGACACGTCAGCTGGCTCAGCTGCCCAGACATGAGCAGGACAATTCTGTTCTAACCCAGCCAGAGATCAGAGGCTAAGTATAAGATGTAACCAGAGCAGTATTATCAAGTTGCAAATACATTCAGAGAAGTGCTGGCTATTCAGTGCTCAGCATACATAATGTCTCCGTAGGCAGCCAACATTCAGACTAGAAATAGGGCCATGGCTGTGTGCAGTGAGGCTAATTAACTGGAGCAACTTAACTTAGGAAGGCAAGAAGTTCTCAGTGGTATGAAATTTCCAGACTGGGATAGGAAACCATTGGAAAGAGACAATCTAGAGAAAACAAACAGGGATCTAAGTGCATTGATCATGGGGAAACCCTGTTCCGAGTGAAAGAGGAGGTTGGATTTGATGGCCAAAATGGGCTGGGTGTAGATGCTGTGTTGCTGCTTCTGAACAGGCAACAACAGCAGCCTGGCTTCTCAGGGTGCATGCAGATTTTCCCTTTCCTCTGCAATCACTGGGGCTTACTGATCACATATCACATGTCTCATTTTGTTTCATGTCTGATGAAACTTTAGGTCTCAATAGGAAGCCTTATGGGAAAAGCTGTGTTTCACCTGGTGTCACACCAGAACAATTACAGCCAGCTGGTTTCATCTGCTTTCTGTTTAAGCTCATCAAATGGCTTGGGAGTGCTCACAACTGGCTTTCCCCATCCACTTCATTAGTCCCCAGCTTGCAACAAAGCCTCAGCTCAAATGACTTTCCTATAAATATATGTGCAGTTCTGACTATTTCACACCACTCTGACAGCACAGGCTTGCATCAAGCAAACTCACCACATGATACATCAGCAACGAGGAGGAAGGAAGAGACAAAGAAGGAGGTATTTGGTCTGATTTATGAATGCTGGGTGAAAATGAATATATACCTGAATGCTGACAGACTTACAACTGCTGATAACTACAACCTATGCATTTCAGAGGGCAGTGTTTCATCAAATGCTCCTTAGGTATTCTGGAGTGGATTTATGCAGCAGGCAGTAATACAACACAAAAGGTAAGGTAAACTGGGTGCAAGTAAATCACTAACTTTCCATGAGCAAATAGAAGCTCTTTGTGTCTTGGCTGGCATGTGCAAATGGAGAGGATGGAGGCATACTTCTAGTGGCTCATCCTTGGAGTTGGGGGCTGTGTCTAGAGCAGAGCTCGGCAACCTGTGCAGTGGGATAGCATCAGAAGTCCCTGCAGAAACTTCTGTCATTGCTGCATTTCCCAAAGCAAAGCTCCCCACAGGATTGCCACCCCTCTAAGGAGGTGGTTGAGCAGCCATGGGTGAAAGGTGCTGTCCTTTGTGGGAGGGTCTGGGCTGGGTCACGCTGGAGGGCACTGAGCCCTATGTCCTGTCCCTGCTGGTGGCCCCTGCTCTGGGAAGCCCTTCAGAATAAGGCAAACATATAAGAGATGCTAGCCTAAAACACATGACAGTGCTGAAGCTCATGGTAGCAATGCCACAGCAAGGATGAAGTCCTGCTGGGGAGTAACTCATGTATGGCTTCAGGAGAAGCAAATTACTCCCAACACCTGTGTGTTCAGCTGAGCATCCCTTGGGGCACTGTAAAACTGCACCACCCTACAGCTGAGCCCACTGGTGATCCTGCTCTGGATCAGATTCCTCCCTGCCTTTGCTGTGTTGGCTTGTTCTGCTGTGTCCCATCCAGCTCCCTGAAAACCTTCCACCTCCAAGGCCTTTCTGGATCAGACCTGCCTCCTGCAGCTCCCTCTCCCTCCTTCTGTGCCCCAGTAAAGTTCCCACTTCTTCTCTGGGTCAGCTGCCTGGCTCTGGATCCCTTATGGGGTCCCCACCTGCCTGCTTGCTGTCCTCAGGGTGCTTCAGGCACCTGCAGGCTGCAAGCTGGGGTACAGCCTCGTGGCCAGGTTCCTGCTGCTATCAGCTCCATGTTAAAGACACTGGGACCCAGGGACAGGACACCACCTGCACGTTTGCCCTGCCTTCACCTTCCTCCAACTTGCATCAGGCAGAGCTTGGGGTCCAGGTCCTGATTCACTCCAGCAAGAGTAAGAACATCTCTGGTCCATGAGTTGCTTTTGCAGGTCTTCCTGGTTTTGTCATTTGAAATATTTTGGGGGCTGTGACCATATTTTCCATTATGTACATATCGTTTGCTTTTCCCTTTGTATTCATGATTTAATAATTTTGAGTCTTTCACAATCAGTGTTGAAAGGAGCGTAGCTAGGTGCAATGGAAATAATTTGAAAAGAAATGCTAAAGCGCAGGAACAGTCTGTGTCCTTTTTAGCAGATGCAGAGTGAATAACATTTAGGGACATGTTTATAAATCAGTACACCCTTTAATTAAGCAAAACATTTTGCTAAGAAAGAATTAGTTAGCAATTCATGGCACAAGGCTTCGCCTATTATCAAAGAGCTTGTACACGATAAAGCACAATTGCCTGTGTGTCTTTAGAGCTAATTATCAGTTACTAGTTTTATTTTTATTTCAAAGATCCTTGTGAAGAGAGAAGATAAAGATCTACACAAGGGGTGGTAGGCTGGTGGCTTGACTTTCCCTTGGCTCTCTTTAGAGTTTGTACTAACTGTTGTGAGCAGAAAGGTGCCGGTGGCTGCTGTGCAGTCCCAGGCTGAGGGATAAGGGAAGGAGGATTGCCCCAGTCCTCCGTGAGGCAGGGCAGGGTTCAGCCTTTTCCTCTTATAAGCTCATTCCATGATGCCACACAAGTTAAGATCTTGATTTCTCATTTGTAAAGTGGGGACAACAGCACTGCTGGCCTGGTGGGGGTCTGCTGAGAACGGGGAGGTGAGGATGCGATGTTTGGTACTGGGAGGAGGCAGAGAAGGACTGGGAGTGGATGGGAGCGAGTGAGCAGTGATGGATATCTGGGGTTTCCAGGACAGCTCCCCAGTCTGCAGAGCCTGTGGCACAGAGGAGGCATCACCCAGGTCTAAGAGAAGAGGGAACCCTGTTTGTCCTGTTAGGATACCAATAGAAATGGCAAGAAGGGCCTCAGACCCTAGGACTGGGGGGACATTGCTATATAAACTACAAATATCTGTCTCTTGGGCACAAGCCAACAGAAGAGCTTAAGCTTGCCATGTTGGCAAGAGTGACAGGATTATGAGCAGTTTCAATCTGATGCAGATGGTCTTCCCATTTGCTTCCTTGTTTAAACAGCAATTTGGCAAGTTTGTCATTCATAAAGCTTTTATAGCGCTCTGCACGCGTCTCCCCCGTGGCCCACTAGGAGCTGCTTGGATATTTGTCGATGCCTGGAAACACGCATTAGTCTTTAATGAGGTTGTATTCATATTGTTTCCTTTGGTCAGAGGAGTCTTGGGAATTCCACACTATAGAATATATTTCCTTTTAAAAATCTGCAGCTACTCACCGAAATATCACTTGGATGCTCAGCCTTGCCACCTAAGTACTGCAGCTAGTGTGCAGCAGCTATGGGGAAGAAAGAAGTGATCTGATATTGGCTGAGAAAAAGCCATGTGAAGATGCAGGTGTTGCTCAAAACAGAAGTGGGAGGTGGCTGGAGACAGGGCCCAGGTGGGCACATGGCAGTGGACTGCTCTCCATCTCTGGAGACAGAGCAGGTAGAAATCCTCACACTTCATCGACAAGGAAAGGCTGAGAAACCAGCACAGGGGACAGCGTGGTTCAGCTTCACACACCTCAGATAAGCTCTTCTTTCATTAACCAGGCAGATGGACTGCAGGAATACTAAAGGGATTTGTTTGCCCGCAAATAATATCCTAGCAAAGCACAACTGAAGTATAATCAATTAATAGCTTTCATGTGGTTTTGCTGAGTGTAAAACAACAAGGCATCAAGGCTTGCATTGGCACAAACTGCTCAGATCTTAAGGCAAGTAAATATTTAGCCAACAATTTTGATTTTGGGCAACAAAATGCATCTTTGCTCTTTAGCTGCTGACTTGTGTCTTTAATTGCAGGGATAAGGCACACTAGGATAGCAGACTTTAACTCAACATCTTCTGCAGTGGGACACTGGTGTCTTTGCAGGAAATCAGAAAAAAAGCCTTTGGCCTCAAGATTTCTGTATGGTATGTGTGGTAAAATAATTTTTCTGTAGCTGTCACATCCAGAGCTCCTATCCTCGTGTAAACCAGCAGCCTTTACTGCTCTGCATAGGTTCTCTTGCCATGAGTAAGATTTGTGGACAAGGACTCCTTATTTCTTTTTCAGCCCCCTCAGTTTGCTATAGATCTGTGTATTTTTATGCTTTGCTCTATTAGTAAACAGGCTAAATTTTACTCCTTTCCTCATCTGTATGTTCTTACAAGGGCTGTTTCATGGTAAGTGCCCGACAGATGTGAAAACAGTGAGGTGGGGGATGGCAGCTGGAGGCCAGACAACTGGAGACAGGTGCCCATAGGATAATCTTGCTGTGGGACCGAGGCACCGAGGTGCAGGTCTGCCCTTGTGCCTGGTGGTTTTTACTCTGCCTGCTCCAGCCTCTGTTCTGTGCTCCGAGAGGGGTTGGGAGGGTAAAAAGAGTTGAGGGAAGAAACTTTTTCCCATTGACATAAAAGCTACTCACAAATTCATCTCACAGTTCTGGGGTGTCTGCTGCCATACAAATGCCTCTCTTTCTCAACTCTGTCTTTGTACAGCTCACAGAAAATGTATTATCAGGAGGATATATTGTGACATTTTTGCAATACTATCCTCTGTAGCATATTCCAGAACATCTTCCTGACAATGGATTTCCTTCACGTGCAGCTCCTGTTATTAGTGCTGTGTGCTCTTCCTAGAGATGTTCTTAGGAGTGATGGGTTTGAAGCAGTAACAATGTGCAAGTTATAAAGAGGAACAAGGGGTTATGCAGTAGTCTTAATGGAATTCAGTGGAGACAGGTTTGAAAACACCATAAGCCTTGATTTCTGGGGAAACATAGCCCTAGAATTCAGACTGTGCTCTTTTTTTTTTTTTTCCATGCTATGTCATCTGATCAGTGTCATTTGCTCTGAAAGCAAATCTAGTTACAAGATAGGATTAGGCAGGATCTTTGTCTGTATTGCATCTTTTTTCTTCCAAATAAAATAATACAGATGGGAAATATCTTTTTCGAGTGCCATAAGAAAGTCATACACACAGATGTCTAAAGGAAATATGCCACAAACTCTTAGATTGTATACAGAAGCATCAAGTTGTTAGGAAACCCCACAATGGGAAATAAATTCACTTTCTTGCATCTCTTGTCAGTTCTCCCATAAGAACTTGTCCTTGTCTGAAACACTGGTTTGGGCTTGCAGAGGTGTAAATAGCAGCAGGCGTGTTTTTTTTTTTTTTATTTTCTTTAAAAAGTGCTTTAAGGTTTAAGGAAGAGGGAAAAGTCTGAAACATCTGTAAATAAGAGTGATCAAAGTCTGTAGCTGAGAGCGTGCCATCCCCTCTAGCTGGACTTCATCTGCTAGAGGAAGGCAGAGCAAGACTTGCTTTTTTTTGTTCCCAGAGTCTTGGCCTCTGTTTTGACAAGTTAAAAGATTGAAGTGGTACATGTATTTGGAGGCCATCCATCTTTACAATGGTGCATATAAATGCTGGTGTCAAGCTTTGCTAATGATTGCCAGTACCTGCAAAAGGATTAGAGCTTGTTGTAGGTTTGCCAAAAACCTACAAGCTTGGTACAAAATTGGGCCCACGTGAACTGAATGAGGTTCAGTAAGGTCTAAATGCAGGGTGCTGCACCTGGGCCAAGGCAATCCCAGATGTAAGCACACATGGGGAGAAGAACTCATTGAGAGTAGCCCTGCAGAGAAGGACTTGGGGGTTCTGGTGGATGAAAAGCTCAACATGAGCCAGCAGTGTGCACCTGCAGCCCAGAAGGGCAACTGCATCCTGGGCTGTGGCAGCAGGGGAGGGAGGGGATCGTGCCCATCTGCTCTGCCCTCCTGAGTCCAGCTCTGGGCCCCCAGCACCAGGAGGATGTGGGGCTGTTGGAGTGGGTCCAGACGAGGCTGTGAAGGTGCCAAGAGGGCTGAAGCACCTCTGCTGTGAAGAAAGGCTCAGAGAGCTGGGGCTGTTCAGCCTGGAGAGGAGAAGGCTCCGGGGGGACCTCATTGCAGCCTTTCAGTACTTGAATGAGGCCTAAAAAAACAATGGAGAGTAACTTTTTGCTCAGTCAGATAATGACAGGATGAGGGAGAATGGTTTTAAAATGAAAGAGGGGCAATTTAGATTAGAGGTTAGGAGGAAATTCTTCATTCTGAGCTTGGTGGTGAGGCCCTGGCACAGGTTGCCCAGAGAAGCTGTGGGTGCCCCATCCCTGGGGGTGTTCAAGGCCAGGTTGGATGGGGCTGGGTGGGGCTGGGGGCAGCCTGGGGTGGTGGGAGGCATCCCTGCCCATGGCAGGGGGTTGGAACTGGATGGGCTTTAATATCCCTTCCAACCCAAGCCATTTCATGATTCTATGAAAAACATTGGAAAAAAATGGTTCCAAACTTTTGGGGTTGCTAGGGAAAAACAAAACAATAACAAAAACATTTATTCTTAGTGTTTTTCTATTTGAATACTTCTGTTATGAGTTTTCAAAAGAGACCTAGAAAGAGCACAGCCTGGAAAAATATTTGCCTCCAAAGCATGCTGTGTGGCCACCAAGCAGCACTCACTGCCTCCTGCCCAGCCCACAGCTAACCAAGGAGCCCAGAAGGAATTCAGAGATTCTGGAAAAGCAATGAATAGCAACAAGAGCACATAAAGAGGCATGGAGTTCCCTTGGACAATGCGAAGGAAAGAGGGAACATAGGAGACAAGGAACGAATACTCTTTCTGCATGTACCCTTGCTACATTTACTCTACAACCACCACTGCCACAAACAGGTTTTTGCTCAGAAAAGGTAAGATGCAGGGGGGAAAAAAACAGCTGCAAGAGCTGAGGATTCTACAAGTCACCAACTATCACAAAGAGAAGCAAATCCATTGTAGGATGTGAGATGGGAATAAATTTCCTGTGCTCTTCAGGAGAGGCAGGTACACTGCTCTGCACTGCTACACACTTAATTGTAGTCAGTGTTGTATGTTTTTACAGTGTCAATGATAATGACTGGTATAAGATGAGGTATTTCATCTTACTGGAATTCAGTTCCCCTTGCATTGCCATGGCAATGCAGGAAAAATTTTGATCACTAGCTGAGACATTTCAGTATAAATTAATACAGCTTTTGCCAAGGGGAGCTGACTGACAGCTATGTTTGTAAGTTTGATTTGAACCTTCTGTTTTTATGCTGTATCAAAAGCCATGAGCCCAGAGAAAGTTGAAGGGAAAAAAGAAATCTTACTGGCAACTTAAGAGAAATGCCTGAAGTTGAGAAAATATGTTTAATTCTTACTAAATTGGCATCAACATCTTTAGCTGACTGCAAGGCAAGAAAGTCCAAACTCCCTTGAGGCAGCAAGTTCTAAAATAACCTCATACTGCAGCACTTTGCTGTCAGAAGTTCTAACTCGTGTTTCTGCTCATCTCTCTGTAGCATCTTCTTGTTCGCTGGGGCAGGAACTTGTTATTCTATCGCTTATTTGTATAAGGTGTGACATAAGAATAGCAGACCCATATCTGAGGCCTGTCATGCCAAGTACAAACAGCCCTAATTTGAACTTCTGATGGATTTAATTTCTACTGTTTCATAACTATGAGAATAACAAGTCATGCTTTTAATGAATGTTTTAAGTCTGAGCAGAGTGTGAAGGCGCCCATGTCAGCAAGCCAGGTGTGGAATTCAAGTGGAAGGTGGCATGAGACCAGGTGAAGTGGTTCCTCCAAGAACCATCCTCCCCAAACAACCAAGCAAGCACCACTCTGGATATCGAAGGGTCACAAACCTGGGTATTACAAGGAGCAGACTCAGATCACATTTTCCTCTTTGGTGCTAGGGAAGAGTACATGTAAAGAGTGGTCTCTTCACAGCTCCTACCCACTTCTTAGAAGATGACCAAGTACTATGTGTTGTCCAGGAGCATCAAGGTGTGTGTTTCCATGATGCCCAGGAGTCAGCAGGGATGAGAAGAGGCACAAGAAGAATAGGGCTGATACGTACCTCCGGCAGCCAAGGAGCTTGGGTAGTCTCAGCATCCTGATCTTCCTGATCTTGATCAGGACACCAGAAACACAGGTTTTTTTTGCTGCTCCAATTATTCTAGAGTAATTGAGGTTGGCTCAACCACTGGAAACAGAACTCATTTGACAGTAAGAAAGTGATTCTCCAAAGCTTTGGAAAGGTCCAGAGTATGATAAAGTCAACAATGCTCATTGATAGCAGTGCAGCATTCATGCCTGCAGTACTTTCCCTGTTGTAAGAAGAGTCAGGGATAATGTGTTGTCTGTGACAGCGTCTGCCAACAAAAGCCTTTAAATCTTTAGAATTGGAGCCATTTGAATAAGTGCTTACCATAAAGATGCTCTCCTTGTTCTCTGTCAGATTAAATAGATTGCCACTCAATTTCTTGGTGATGTCTTTGGGTTGTCCGGACAGAGCCCACTAATGGTTAACACACTGGGATCTGCAGTTCAGTTCAGTCATCTGGAACAAAGCCACAGTCTGTCCAGCCTGTAACTTAGCAGCTGTGACAGTGCTTGAAAGCCAGACTGACATCTCTCTAACTTAGACACACATTCATGTCAGCTCTTGTAAAGTTTGCACACTGGGGATCTCTCTCTATGCAGGTGACTTCCTAGGGGCACAGACTTCTGCCTGAAGACTCCTACAAGGCTTTAAAATTTATATTTTTTATATATATATATATATATACACACACATATATATTTTCCCTAGCTACAACTTTTCTTTTTCCCTGCCTAGCACTTTATTAGCAGCTGAAAATGTTCCATAAGGCCACCAGCCTAATTGAAAAGATAGCATCAGAGATACTGTTCTGAAATATGTATGCATTTAGAGTTAACTGTACATGCAAAATAGAAATATATGCATATGTATGTATCTACAACCATTTTTCTATTTTTGGCTGTGTGTGCATATTTCCTGGGATCAGTTTAGATTCTGATCTCTGACAAATTAGTGTGCAGGGCTAATATTTTCCAAAAGAATTTAGTTCTGGAAAAAAAAAGAAAAAAAGCACAGTTCAACTGCATGTCCAATTTACAAGTATACTTTCTGTACTGCCATGGACTGATCAGGAATTGCGTGCAAAAGAAGTGGCTGTCCATTTGCATTACTGGTTATCTGATTTACCAGCACAACCATTCATGCAAACTAGGCACTTGGCTGAATTTGGATTTTGTACATGCATGTGTATAGCTAAGTCTCTGGAAAAATCTAGGTCGAATACTGCAGACAAACTTGTCAAATACAGACTTCTGTATCCACATGCACTTCACTCTATAGGAAATTGATTCTAAGCACATTAGAGACGGGAAGCAGCAAAAGGAAGTTCTGATCAAACAAAATGGATTCAAATCACTCAGTCTGCCCCAAAATATAGCTACTGAGGGTTTCTTAAGGGAAACACTTCCCGTTTTGTTCAGCTCCATTAAAATGAAATCAAGCGGTGCCACCACTGTAGCATGGTAATGCAGCCCTGCAATTTGATGTGCATCCTGCTGTTTCACTTAGAGGTTCAAACTTGAGGTTGAGCCTGCTTGAGGATTAATCTAGTTTTCCAGCCTTTCTTTTCTAAAGCTCATAGGTACTTACACCCTAAATTCACACTCTATCCTATCCTTTATTCTCTAGAAAGTTCCTCAGATTTACTTAGTAGGAAAACAAATAGGCACTGGCAGAGAGTACCAGTGAGTGGAAACCATCATCCTATGCTCAGGCATGAAGTAAACCTCTAACCCAAAGATCAACTTGAATGGGTTTTGTGGAATCTTTTTTTTCTAATTTTTCACATGCCTGTCACAAAGTTTGAGGTCTTTGATAAAGTGAGACCTCAAACCATCTCATTTTGCTCAGCCCATCAAACACGTCAGCATTGTCACAGCAATTTCTAAAACTAACTGATCAATATAAAGGAAACACCACTATGACACATGTACATGGCTCATGGATATTTTTGGCTTAGTCCAAATAAGTAATGTCAGGAAGAAAGACAATGTTCCCTGGCATTCGTGTTTACTTGACAGAGGCATCTCTGCCATCACAGTTAGATTGACTTAAGCTTTTCCACCACAAGGCCCTGCTTGTCAATCCTTTTAGTTTTGAATAATGTAAATAAAGAGAAGATCCAAAAATATAAAGACTAAGCCAACAGATACAGAGAATGACAGCTCCAGAAGGAGCCACCAGGGTCATCCAGGCCAGCTGTCTCAAGCAGTCAAGCTGTGGACTGCGGCTCCCACCAGATCCAGAGATCCTCCTTTTCATACACACAATCTATAAGACATCTCTCAGGAAACTCAGGAGTACTACTAGAAAGATCAGTGACAGAATTCCCCAAAATTAAGAATGCTGAATGTGTCTTACCCTGTCTGAAAGGAGGGAGATCTTTCTTTCTCTGCTTGTATTGATGTGTCACAAAGTCCTTGCAAAATGCCAGGAATAAGTCAGTACCTATCGTGCTCAGGACACGTTTGTCTAGTCATTAATTCTGAAGACACACAAGACACTAACTAGCTGAGAAGAAGGAGCCGATGCTGGTGAGTAAGGGTCTGCTGAACACTGTGACAGAAGTAAGAAGTCTGATCCTGGTCTTCTCAGACTGTATTTGCACGAAGATGCAGGTGTCAGGAGAAATGTGGCTATCCAGAAGGAAAAGCAATTAGAAATGGTAGACTTTGACAGAAGCTTCCTACCTGAGAGAGCTGGAAAATTGTCCCTGCTTCCTTCTGCTAGTGTAAAGCTGGAGTAAAGAATGTCACTCAGCACAAGAAGAGCAAAGACTGGCGGGGTCCAGGAGCCATCAGGGGTAAGGAAGGACAAGGGGAAGAGCTGGTTCTGTGGCAGAGAACAGCTCTTTCCCTAGGGATGCCAGCTGTGAAGCGTGCTGTATGGACACGCTGAGTGACAGCCGAGACCTGAGCTAAGTAACAGCTAGCTGGTGGAAGGGGCTTTGACTATTGAACCTCACGCCTTGCAGAAGCGGCCTTGCTCCTACCTTCCCAGTCTAGCCCAGTCAGGAGGGGTCTGGGGTCTGCACAGCTGCAGAGCCGTGGCCGCATTGGGATTGGGGGGACACTGCTGGGGTCGCTGACACTGCTGACGTGCTGCCATGGGTGGGCTCAGCTCCTCAGGAGGGACAGGCTGGGAAGGTGAGGGCAGGAGTTCACCTTCACGGAGCCCGTTGGGACTGCGGGATGGCTGGATAGGAAGTCTGCTGCTGAGGCATCGGCATCGCCCTGGGGCAGGCTGGTGGCAGAGGGACAGCCTGATCTCCACACGGAAAGCACAGAGGTGCAGTGTGCCGGGGAAGAAAACAGTCGTCCCTGCAATCACAATGACATTTTCAGGTGAAAATAGTTGACAAATTGCGTGTGTGACATTGCAAAGTTTTCAACAAGTGTGTGTGCACTGCACATGTGCTTGTGTAAATAAGTGTTCACAGAGAGCTCTTTGGTCGGGTCCTTTCTTTACACTGTGTCTGTTTTCTACCTTACAAAAGGCTACTAACACTGAAGGATCTTCCAGTCACCCTGTCCAACGGTCATCTCAAGGAAGCCCAGAGGAAATGAACCTGGAGGTTGCAAAGCCAGGATTTCCTTGGGGGCTGGTCCTTCCCTTCCTCTGTCCCCAGGCCACCTGGGTGTGTGGCAGCAGGCAGGACAGGAGCCTGCCGTGCTCTTCCCCTCTTGTTTGAGACTGTAGGATTCAACAGCAGAGCTTTGGCTACAGGTCTTTCATTCTAGCAGTCAAACCCACGCTGGCAATAAATCAGGTGGCAAACAACTGAGTCAATGGATCCTGCCAAGTCCCTTTACACTGCAGTTTTTGGGTCTTTTCTGCAATATTTTGATGTATATATTTGGCCTATTAGAAAAACAACTTCATTTCCAACCACAGTTTCTATAGTGAGATGATTCCTCTCTTCACTGAAGGTCTCTCTAGATGGCCAGACTTAAAAGAGCATCACGCTTGGCTCAGGTTAGAGGTAAACATTGTATTGTAAACGTAGAGGCACTGTGCAAAAGCCCATTTTTCAGAGGCCTGGCTAGAAGACAGTTCAACTCTGAAGGGTGACAGCAGTTATGAAGGCAATAAATGGAGACAGCAAACGCAGCACAAAACAGGAAGCACTCCTGTGGTCCCATCTGCAGGCAGTAAGGAGCAGCAGACACCACTTTTTTTTTTTTTTTTGAAAGTGCTTTTTCTTACAGGTCCTTTTAGGTGCAGGAAGGTGCATACCTGGCACAGGCTGACTTCTCTGATGTTTCCAGTGGCTGTTCTGGATGTCTGGGCCCCTTTTGTTCACCTCATCACCCAGACCTGACCTACTGGAGCATGAATCCATGTCTGTGGGAAAAAAAGAAAAAAAGAAAAAAAAAAAAACACAACACGACAGAGCCAGGCAAAGTCTTCCACCAAGGTGAAATGCTGCAGGAGCCGGAGCACTTACTGCTGCTGGGAGTAGCACCGAGAAATTCAGAGGAAGAACTGAATTCAAAGCTGAGGACTGAGAGCAAGAAATAACCAGAAAGTCATCCCGGTGAAAAGCTACGGTGGCTGTGAGCCCCATCAGCAAACACTCCCCTTCCCTTCCAGCCTCCCCAGCACAGCCTTGGGATGCACTGCTTAACATTTTTCAAGACTAAGACAAGAAAGAATCCTTTGGCTGAATAATGACCTATTGGAGAACAGGAAAGGTTTTATGAGAAACTATTGGCTTTTTAGAAGTATTTCCCCTTTTTTGATTTTTTGGTGACATCCTCTATCAGTCTTTTTTTACCGCAGCATGCAATGTAAACTAGCCCTTGGTTTCTCCTCTGGAATTATTCTTATGCTAAGATACTTTTTCAATCTGAGCATTATCAAAGTTTTTCATCTACAGAAAACCTGCTTTTGAGAAGCTGAAGCTTTCATTTTTCTGGAGGCAGACACATGGAGCACACTCACTCAATTCTGAATATGTCAGCATGTAGAGGTGCAAGACAGACTGCTCCCCAGCCCGCCCCTCCACACTCTGCCCAGACCCTTATTTTCCTGCACCAGGAGCCAAGGTACCCCATAACCTCTCCTCTCACTGGCCGTATTCCTTGTTCTTCCTCTGCTTATGAATTTCTAATGCAGCAGCAGCCTGCTTACCTCCAAGCCACGTGCATTGCTCCCCCCAAGGTCTCCCAGGAGCTCTGGGCAAAGCAGAGAGGCGTACAGCATCTCCAGCCAACCTGGAGAGGTAAAAGGCACCAGCTAGTAGCTCCACAAAAGGCCTCTTTGTGCTCATTTCATCAAACATTTTGCAGCTGATATTTTAAGAGCAATATCTGAGAAGATATTTGAAGAACAGCCTATGTGATGGTTTTGTTAACAGCAGCAAGAACACGCACAGGGAAGCTTATTGATTGTTTATTGGGCAAAGTTTGCTTCCTGGAATTCAGAGTCAGAGATGGGTCAACGACTGCAATACCAAGTTACTGTGAGCTGCCCACATGTAGGAAGCGAGCAGAGCACGCAGCTGACCCAAACAAGCTGCCGGAATAGCTGCTGAAGCACAGCAGGCTGCAGCCCTGACCCACTCATGAGGAAGGGGTCAGGAAAGGAAGGAGAGAGGGAAAAGAAAGAAAAGTGAGAGCAATAGGAGATGGGAGGATTACAGAAGGTTTCTTTGGCCCACCCTGCCCATAGGCCCTGGGAAAGTTGCTACTGCTCGATGCATTTCCCTGGTAGCAGCAGCGCATGGAGGTGTGGGATAGCGAGTACGGATGGCCAGAGTGTGTGTGTGTGTGTGTGTAGGGGATGTGTTGTCAATCCTTGTACATTCCTCTCTCACCTCAAAACCTTCCCATGAATTTGGATCAGACGGGAAATCCTTGACATTTGGATTCTAGTCCAGCAGATAAACAAGTGTCCCAGTTACACCGTGCTCCAGCAGGCAGGAGTGTGCCATTGGCAGGTGGGCTCCTTTGGCTCAGAGGTCCCCGAGCCAAGGCTGGGTGTTGTGACAGGTTGTGCAGCTACAGGGACAAGGAGGGAAATGGTGTGTGCAGAAGGGAAGGGAGGGGACCCAACAGGACCCTTGGAGCAGGGCAGACAACAGGAGGGGAGGGCAGCCACAGGCAGCCCTCAGGGTTATTTGCAGACACCATGTACCTCTTCATCCTCACACATTCACGGAAGAAAAAAGAATAAATTGATTGTTTCCTCATCCTGCAGGTCAACCTCACAGACCTCTGGTGATCTGCAGTTGGGAACATCTACTCTAGACCCACTCATCCAACCAGACAGTGGGTGGCAGGGACACCACCTACTAGATCAGGCTGCCCAGGACCACGTCCAACCTGGTCTTGAACACCTCCAAGGATGGGGCATCCACAAAATGTACAAAACCAAACCAAACCAAAAAAACAACTACAGACATGCAGACAACCACTCCTGTTATGTGCTTTAGAGCTGTTTTCCACCCCAGCACTATGCAGCTTCTGCTCTCTCACAAAGGAAAGTTGCAAGCATCCTGCTCCATGCTGCACCTGAACAGAGAGAGCCCAGACTTCACCTCACCTTCCCAGGAGCTCGGTCCTGCTTCCTCGCTTCTCTCTCTGCCACACATCCCCTCCTGCCACGTGCAGAAGTGCTCTTCTGCTCCACAATCAAGGATGAGTTCATTCTGCAGAGGGTAAGGGTGTCCTCTCCCAAGTTAACCCTCACCTCCTGGTAACACAGCTTCACTTTGTGAGAATTTATAAGTCCATCTGCTAATTCCTTAATATGCATTCAGCATCCTGTGCTAACCCAGCTGGGGACCTGAAGAAACTCGGTAACAGCCTCCCAGTGGTGCTTCCTCGATTGTCCTTCATGAAAAACCTCACCACTGCTGTACACCTACTTTCTCCCCTTTGTTTCTAACATTATAATATTTTTCAGCATTATTCTTTATCCCTAGAATGATCAGCATCCAGCAAAGCCGATCAGTGATAAGCTCTATCTGTTACCAGGAGCCCTGGGGAGGGGGAATGGATCTTGCCCAGGGCTGACCCCAGGGTTTTGCAAGAGGACATGTGGTTGTTGTATTTTCTCTGTAAAGCTTCTGCCAACTGATGAAACATCAGTTATGAAAACCAATAGTAAAAAATGAGAAAACAAATACATCTTAGGGAACTACCCAGTGGACCAAAGCTATTCAACAGGAAAAACTCAACAGGGAAATGTGTGTTTGTGTGTTTATGTACAATAGCTGGTTTGTTTGCTCTAGCTTTTCTCTATTGTTCCACAGCACAGTAAAACGGATAGAGAGCAGTCAAGAAGCTTTTTTTTTTTTTAAAAGGTGAATTTAATTTAAGAAAATTTAATAACAGCATAGCATCGTGTTCTTATAGGTACACACTAGCTTTGTTTCTTGCACTGTACTTACATTTTGATCCTTTCAAAGTTAGTTACAACGGTGCTAATTTTGAACAGGATCATTTTAAGGTAAAAATGATTTCTGAGCTGCTGTAAGTGTCCCCCAGGCTACTAATGGAAAGCCAAGAAACTCAAGACCAGGAATGAAAACCAAACGTGGGTTTCTCCTTCACTGCATTCACAGCAGTCGTATCCCTGTCCACCTACCACTAAAGAAGAGAGTAAACTAGTGAAATGTAAAGACAGAAATAAAATTAACTATTGCTTCTTTAAAACCCACTTAGTTCAATCTGTAAGAGCAAACATCCCCATGATTCAATCAAAATGGTGTCTCCCATCCAAGGGAGCATTATGGGTCCTTAATAATCTAGATGTGACACATTTTTGGATTTTCCATACTTTTAAACTTAACTCTTTAATCCTGAGTTTCTAATGCTTATTTGTGCAACAATTGCAGCACATCGTCATGTGCTTTAATCTTAGTCACAGATAAGTGCTATCATCCTTACCTTTTCGGTGCTGTTTATGCAGAAATGAACATTGTTTTTGGCCCAGCACAATCCTCAAGGTGCCAGTTTGGTTTTCAGATGCTCTTTATTTCTGCTCTGCAGTACCACTCTGCTATTTCATGCAGTGTGTGCACAGCAAACATAGCCAAATGCTTTCCAGCTGTGGGTAACACCTTCCCAGGGGACAATGTCTTGGGAACTCCCCCAGCCTCCACTTTTCTGCTCCGTATCCCACCAACTTTCCTTCACTGCTGCTTGTCCTCATGCCTTGCACAGACCCATGAGCCCACCCCCCTCACTCCAATTTTAGCCCCAGAGTGTTAAAAATTATAATTAGTCATTAACCATTTCCCAGCTGTCACTGTGATGCTGTCTCTGGGGAGGCCCAGCAGCTTAATGATGTCTGTCTCAGCTGGGACTGCATATGACTCCAGCCCAGTTCCAGCAGCTTTGGTTTATTATGATGAACACCTGGATGAAGACATTTAAAGCACATGTGGTTGCCCTGATGACTGAGTTGCTTCAGCTTCATGTTTAAAAAATGCTGCAATCACCATAAAGCTCCCCTTCTTCAGTCTGATTTCACAGGCCGCATTCTTGGTGTAATTGGGGATTATCTGGAGTGTCTGCAAGACCAGTGAAAAGTGCTCAGAGCCATCTGCAAAGCTGTAGTAAAAAGTGCTTGATATTAATGTTATTTCATTTTTATTCCTTAGAGATCTCAGACTGTGTTGTGTCTGGACCACGCCAGGTGCTGAGCCACAGAAGATGATAATTTGTACCTTGCAGACAAATACTATGAAAAAGTCAGCAGCTGCCAGGCAGCGCAACATTAGATGTCACCAGAATTTTCTCCTGTCTTGCAAACCTGAATCTTCTAATCGGTTCCATCTCCAGACCTTACAGCTCATCCTTCATCATCATCCTCTGCCTCCTTCCTACAACTGTAAGGCAGCATTTGCTGTCAGAGACATGGGTATGAAATATATGCTTCTCTGGATATAAGTGGAACTGAAGCCCTGTGAGGAAGGTTCAAGGACGTCTAGAGGAAACAGTGCAGGGTGGCCAGCTGACTGGCTGGGTGCAAACCAAGAGAAGAAATTATCTATCACTTTCTTCCTCCAGACATGTTCCTCCAGGGTATTCACACTTACGATTTTTGATCAATCAATAACTGATAAGATTCCTTCAGGGAAACCAAACATGGTAACATGATGTGGTCCCTAGAAATAATGCAGCAGCAGTGGAAATAGGCAGAAGGAGCTGCACTGGGGCCACTGGTGCACAGGACTGCCGTACTGGGGGTGTCTGTCCTCCTGCCCAGCTGTGGCTCCTGCTGCCTCTCTGTCAGGCAGGCTGCACTCCGTGGGCATGGTGCTGCTGGATGTCCCGACTGCTCGCAGCCACACCAGCTTTGGAAAGTTTTAAGTAAGGGATGCAGAAGAAAGTGCCAGGCAACACAGATCACTTGTAGGATATAGGTCAAAATAATTCCCATCTTTCATGCCTGAACCCTCAGGTCTTAGGTGCTTGCCTTTGCCAAGTGGTGTCAGCAAAGGCTGGCTGAGTGTTTAAGTACTCCTTAAGAAATAAAAGCTAGTAAATAATAACTGTCCTTGCATGTTCCTCCCCTCCTCCCTTCCCAGGGAGGCAACCCTGTCAATTCCCAGACAGATGCTGATTAGGCTGATAGTTAACCTTCAACACATCCGTTTAGCTATTCATTTTGCTCTGTGTGAGGTGACACACAGCTGCCCTGATTGCTCTTGGCAATTCACACACCTGCAACAGAGCTATTTTGGGCTGCCAAGATGGGGCATGCCAGGTGGGTGCAGGTGGAGGTGGGTGCAGGTGGAGAGAAAGGCTTGGCCAGGAGCTCAGGGAGAACATCACAGCCAAAACCACTGCCAGGAGTGCCACTGGGGGGAAATAGGTGCAAAACTGCAGGTGTGAGTGCCTGATGCACAGCAGCCTGGGAGGCATCAGGATGGGAAGGGGATGCAAGAGCATGTGGCAGAGAAGATAAAATGATTTTTGTTTTTAAAATTCAGTGTAAGTCATTTTTTCCACCACAAAACTGAAAAATTGAAAACCTGTCTCCTCCTCCTTCCCCTCGCGGATTTTGAAATCTTTATTGTGTGGGTAAAAAAAGTTCCATCTTACTGTAAATATTTTTAGCACTTCAAAACCAATAATTGAATATTTTGCTGAAAAGATAATATCGAAAATTTCTCTATTCGTGTTTTCTTGAAGGAGAAAACGAGACACTTTCAACCATACAGAAAATGTTCTCATTGGGTCCGACAACTATTTTGAGTACAGGACTGATAACCATCTGCAATTATCATCCGTAGACAGTTGGATGAATGTTCTCTTGCAGCCTGAAAGGGCAGGTCACTCGCGGCATATCTTACTCATTAAAAGTAACGAATAACATGACGATGTGTCACTGGTACCTCCAGCCAGATTGGCATGTGGAGCCCTCCCTCCACACCGGGGCTGTGTAGGTGGTGACTTCTGTCAAAAATGAGCCCTAGAGGAGGTATAATTAACAATCACATCTTCATCCCATAAATAACGGGATCCAGGGATGATTGATGAAGAACCTGAAGGTGCAATACATCTTCGCATTAAACATCACAGTGCTCTATCTCTACTGCTCCCTTACTGACTTCGTCAGAGAACTGGTGAGCTCTGGATTCAGCCCGATGCTGCTGATGATTTAAATAGGCATGGCTTTGCTCTGAAATCCCTACAGTGATGCCCACTGGAGGAGGCAGGTGGGAGGGTATCTCGGTGCAGTTCCCAGCTGTTGCTAACATTTGGGTTGCCTGAACAAAGACATTTGACAGCTTGACTTTACCTGTCTGTTCAATAAATGGGGCATTTTTGATATTTGCAGTCATCAATACGTGTGTGTAAAAAATGACTACCACATTTTCCCCAAACTGCCCTTTTGCATGTATGACTACATGAGCAACATGCTGAGGTCCTTCCTTAGGCAAATGCCCCACTGATGTCAAAGAGACACTGCCAAAGTGGCAAATGGGCAACATGCAGAAAGCACTGACCAGGACATGTGCCTTGGGAGGTCCTGTAAGTGCCTTTGTGCTCATGAATACAGAATTGACGGTTTTCAGTCTTTTTTTTTTTTTTTGCCAAGTCTGCAAGCGTCTTAACAGAGTCTCCTTGAAAATGAGTCCCAGTTGGATAAACTCCAGGCAGTCACAGGGAGATGGAAATTCCTGTCTCCACATCTTAGAGGGACGCTGCTGCAAGCTTCTCTTCCTCATTCCCATACCTTTCCTGAGATTCGCAGTTTCGTGAACCCACCTATGGCAGACGCACAAATATAAAAGTACCTATACATACGCACACACACGCACCACGTACATTTAGTTATTTATCCTGGCATTTAGAAATTATTGTCAACCTCTTCATAATACATTATTATTCTATTAGGATCACTTCAGCTAACAAACATTAAAGGTACAACTGCCCTGAGGTCTCCTGGTGTGATACACATTAAAGTTTAATACTGTATTGATGTGTGCATTGTGTTCCATATGAGCCAAGCTGTTCCATTAACTATGTGCAAAAGGCTATGAAGTTATAACATTTATCTCTACAGACGCTCCAGATTACTTTTTCCTGTTGCATGCCTCCAAGGCTAAACATCTAGTCCTCAATTTACGTTGAGCTGTTAAAATTTTTAAACCTTTGTAAATGATGAACACTTTATCAATGTAACTGCATTTTTGTCAGGCTTGGCTGGGGAGGATGAAGAAATATTGGCAACTTTCCAATGGTCTTTTTTTATTTTTTTCATTTAAAACATGAGTTGGGTAGAAACAATATCCATTATTAATAGATAAATGTTTTATTAAAGATATAAAGACCACAAAGATTTGTAACTTTAATAATCTAGATTCTTATTTTAAATTCTGTAACATTATTATTTATTGAACAACTGAGGATATTTCTTACAGGATCACAGTTGGGCAGAAACACAGCAAAATGGATAACTCTGTGTTATCTGGGGGAAAATATCCTGGCTGACTTAAGAGCTTCCTGACAGGATATTTTTTTAATAATTTTTAAAATAAATTTGTCACTAGCTGTTTACAACGAGACCTATAAAGTTTCAAAGGGAACTCTTTTTTTCTTAACTTTACTTCTGCTACTGCACACACTGGCGTGTCCTTACAGCCCTGCTCAGATAGTCTGCAAGTTATTCATGTTTCTGTGTTAAGCCAATACTTTTTTTAGCCTATGCTGTGCTATAGCAGAGTGCTAGCTGCATTTTCTCCTCTCTGCAGGGTGATCTGTTACTCTCAGGTGACTGAGTGAATTGAAAGGGGAAAAGGGACATAATTTTGAACTTTATTTCGCTTTCCCTCCTTGGATTTCACTTCATCGGCATTTTTTTTTTCCATGTTCTTCCTGTACTTACTAGACATCAAAAGGGCCATGTGAATAACTGATTTCTTAAGAGTAAGGTCTGGCAGTCCAGAAAATTCTAAATGTAAAATTTCATGTTCAAAACTAAAATTTTATAATCAAAAGTCAAATCATGGAAAAATTATTGTTTCAAAAAAAAAAAAAGTAAATTTTGTTTCCACTTTTTGGTAGAAATCTGAGTCAATCCACTTGAGTGTTTTCCAATAAAGCTTTTCCACTGAGGAAATGTCAGTTACTGAAACCAAAGCCATTCAAGGGAGGAAACAATGTCAATTAGCTTTTACAATCACTTTTACCACAATACAGTTCAAAATTGTCAAAGTACTGCATTTCAATATTTTCTAAGCAAGCATTTCTGGTTTAGATTCATGAAAATGATGAATTTTTAAAAGCTGTAATTATGAAAAAAATCTATTTAACTGTTTATTTACTGCTAGACAGTTATTTAACCATCTATTGAACCATCTATTCAATCAAGTATTTACAAACATTTGAGCAGATTTAAATGAAGCTTTATGTTTCAGGAAAGCTGATAATTTTGAATGTTGGCCGTGATTTAGAGAAGGCTGTTTGGTGTTTTTGAAACTGCAGAAAGCCCCATGGGACAAAATCTCCCAGACTGTTCTGGCAATTTCTCGTGAGGAAGTCTATTTTGGATCTTGCAAAAATCATTAAGATTTCATGTGCTCCCTTTCACTCCAACAAGTAATATCAACCACTGTATGGATGGGGGCTAAAATATATTTTTTATAATCAAACCTATACCCTGACTCTGAATGAACATTGCTTATGTCCTGACTCTGAAGGAACATTGCTTATGTTCTACTTAATCTACCGGGAAATTCTCTAATATAGTGCATCAAAAAGGTTTTACACATTATGTTTGGCTAAATAGTGCCAAAAAAATTGTCTTAGGATATTGACAGCTTTCATGATCATACATTTCAGTGCACAGTCACAGGGGTTTGTGCATGGCTGGTGTGCATCAGTATGAGCGACCCTGCTCAGCAGGAACATGGGCTTTCATAACACTTGGTATGTTAAAGGACTGGTGGTGTGTGTAGCTGATGGCATTTACCTCTTGTTTATATTCTGCATTAAATGTGAAGCTGGGCATCCTGGACAAGTTTCAAAGCTCCCTCTGGACATGAAATTGTAGGTCATCTTCAACTTATTTTGCTGGCCCATGAGACAAATTGCATTTCTATTAAATCAAGCCTTCAAGGAACATCTTCCCTGACTTGACAGTGACTAGTTAGTCTCTCTTGCAGCAAATAATTATGGAGCAATAGGCATCTGACAGCAATTTCTCAATGCCTGGCCTGCAGTTTTCTCTTCTTTTCCTCGGCAGGTTGCAGAGCAGCAGCAGGATGTCCGTATGTGCTTCAGGGAGGGAATTTCTCATTTCACTCCTAGCCTTTTCCAGGAAACTCTCTCTTGATAGCAGAGCTACAAGGTGTGGAAAGCTGAGATAGTCTGTAAGAAGGAGATAGGATTTCAAATTTAGCCAGTTTGTTAGAGTTAAAGGAAAAGGCACAGAGAAGCTCCAAGGGAATGAAAGCCCCAGTGGGGAAGTGGGGAGTAATGTGTAAATGATTCCCCTTTCGTCCTGAGCACTGAAATTGGAGAACATGGAGAACGTGCTGTGTTTTAACATTGCAGGTGGTTCCTCAGACAGTGCTCCATAGCTGCCTGCTCAACATGGCGAGGAAACAAGACCATGGTAGCCTAGCGGAGCATCTGTGTCCCATTGGTCTGCCAGTGCTAGACCATACCCAGCATGCTGGTGGGACTTAGACTCATGCCTGTACTCAGCCCATACTCTCAGGATAGGAGAAGCACAGTCCTGAGCCCAGCTGCTTACACAGTTTAGCCATGCTGATCCTGCTCTGGAGGAGATCTGGAGAAGAGATGTTTGGGTAGTGACTTAGCACAGAACATTCAAGCTTGAGAAATTTCTTTGACAGTTGGGAACTGTAGGTATGATGAGATATCTGAAACATTGGATTGGCCAAAAGAAGAGACTAGAACTAGAAAACAAAAGAAAGACACAAGAAGGTTGTTGGGTATGAGTTGTTTGCTAGGAAATGGTTTTGGTTAGTAACAGATATGTAGTCATGTTGTGATGATAATATAAAAATTAAAATGAGAAGGTAAATGCCAATAGAAACTTAATGTAAGTAATGGTTTGATTAGCCAATAATATTCTGAACCTTGATATGTTTTCAAAATATGAGTAAAGAAATGCTTGATAAATGAATATGTGCAGTAGGTGACTACAAAATCACAGAATCCCAGAATGGCCCAGAAAGGTGGGAAGGGACCTCTGAAGATCACCCAGTCCATCCCCCTGCCAGGCAGGATCACCTAGAGCACATTGTGCAGGATGGCATCCAGGCAGGGTTTGAATATCTCCAGAGGAGACTGCACAGCCTCCCTGGGCAGCCTGTCCCAGTGCTCTGCCACCCTCCCAGTACAGAAGTGCCCCCTCGTATTGAGCTGGAACCTCCTGTGCTTCAGTTTGTGCCCGTTGCCTCTTGTCCTGTTGCTGGGCACAACTGAAAAGAGACCGTCTCCATCCTCTCGACACCCTCCCCTCAGATATTTATACACACTGATGAGGTCTCCCCTCGGTCTCCTCTTTTCCAGGCTAAACAGGCCCAGCTCTGCCCACCTCGATCTCCCGCTCCACTGCAGCACGCGTCTGCGTTCTTGCTTATCTTGCTTATCCTCTTCTTGCTTATTGCACACAGCTCAGGCTGCCAATGCACCACGTGCCTGAATTGAAGCCAGATGAACCTGTTAATGGCAGATCTTCAAGAACTATTTTACATCTCCCTCCCTTCTCTGGGACACCAGAGCCACCTGCTCTGCATGCTCTCAGGGCCAGATACAATAGCAGGCATTCTCTCCAGGGTAACTTTCGGTGGTTTTCAGCTGCTCTCACAGCTAGGGGCCTTCCTGGCATTTCTGCAAGCTTATGACACTGATAGCAGTAGCCAGATATTTCCTCTTGGGCAGCTAAGAATTAGAAGATGCTGTACATCTGGGGATACAGAATGAATTAATGTCCCCTTGCTCTGGCATGAGCTGTAGCTCTAATTCTCTTCTGTGCTAAGGTTAGTAGGACGTGAATCCAGCTAATGACATCCATGGAGGACAGAGCAGGAACTTAGTATTTCAAGCTGAAACCTTAGAAAACAGATGTCCATCCTTAAGGCATTATCTTGATTATTAACAGATTCATTTCCATTTTAGCTCAAACCAGAACTGCTTAGAGCTGAGTCTTCACGATATCTGGATCCATGGCCCACCAGGGACCGGGGAAGAGCAGTGCACAGCACACCAGAGGCATGCCTCGTGGCTATTGCCCGGGACAGAGACACCGCTGCTCCATCCCCAATAACCCCAGCAGCACGATCAGCCTGACGGGAACAGCCCCCATGGGGATGAGGCAATAAAACCACCACTGAAGGAGGATGAAGAGGATTTGTCATGCTGAGCAAGTGCTATAAAGGTTTTTATTGCCACTTGTTGGGGAAGTGCCTCACTCTTGACAGTGATGGAGTCCTTCTGAGCTGAAGATATTTATCCACAGGGATAAATCACGTCTTATATTACTGAAGAGCTGGGGCCTGATCTCAAAGCACAAAGCATCCAAGTGCTCCCGGCGTAGCTCTCTTGTCAGTTCAAAGCTGCCCCAGCCCACAGCAAAGGGGCTGCATGGGGAAAGTGCAGCGTGGCAGGGGGGTCCCTGTGCCTGGCAGACCCCGGGAGCAGGAACAACGCCTCGAGGCCAGAATGGGGCAAAGACTGGAGTGCTCCAATTTAGATCCCACCAGCTGCCTGCACTTCCCTTGGTTATTATTCACTGCTAATGCAGAGCATCCAGGAGCCTTGGTCACGGCCAAGAACAGCTGCTCCTTTGCACCCTGACCTCAGGAAAGAGGAGCCAGCCCCCATCAGGCCTGTCCGTCCCACCAAGCCAGGCTGCTCCCGCACAAATCGGCCTGCCCTGCAAAGCAGGCTTAGGAGCCAGAGGACAGAGCTGCTGCAGAGTCTGACTCTGCTTTTGCTTGAGCAACTGATGCCAAGTCACTTGTTGTACATCTCAGTGATGTAGGTGAGACCAGGATCAGGCCCAAAGGAGCTCAGTCCTTCTCCTCCCTCCTTTCTCTTGCCCCATTTTGAGGCCCACACCAAACTTGCTGAAAGGCTGCAAGTGGCGAGTGCAGAAGTGCTGAATTGCAGCTTGAAAAAAAACAGAGTGATTATTGCTGTCCAGGAGAGAAGGATTAATACATCAGCCCAATGTGAGACTCATATTTCGGCCAAAGTATTTTCATGCAGGTGAGAATCTACATCAATTTTCTCAGCTACTTGATTCGTAGAAAAACAGTGATGAAGAAACAAGGAAAAAAAAAAAAGCATAATATAGGCTCAGGGGATAGTTTCTCAGTTAATATATTAATGTGCAGCAAGGTACCCATGACAGGAAGAAACTGATTCTCCAGGAATGTTAATAAAAAATGCTGAGCTGATGTAGAGGCTCTGTTGCTGATTCTTTCCTTTCTGAAGTGCCTCTCTTCAGACCATCACGAGAGGTGAGGGATCCGATCCAGCACTTTGCAGGAGTGGAGAAAAGGTCTGCTAAGGCTTGGATGGTGTGCTGCTACTCAGCCAGAGTGAGCATGATGGATGGGGTGGCTGCTCCGCGTTAGGCAGGGTGCAGAGGGGCCTCAGTTACATCTATTAACACCATCCATTTTCCCAGGCTCATCTGGCACTCACTCTTTGTCACCACTTTTTTTTACCTTTTCCTGATGGTAAATGCTGGGGAACTTCAAGGTATTTGAACAGTCAGAGACGACAGATCCCTACTAAGAAGAAAGTGTAAAACAGCAGGAGAAACATGTTGGCTTCATCCTGAGTGAACATTAAATACACTTCACATTTGTCTAAGGAGACAGTTAATGGGAAAACGGGCTCTTTAATTGAACAGGCTGAGAGTTTCACGCAGCTGCGTATAACAAATGCTCAGGAGAAACCCATTTTTCTACGCAGGGATCCTAGCCTGGGTGAGGCAGGAGGGAGCATTTCTTCCAGAGAATTAACAGCAAATGCAAGTGGCTGGTGAGGACAATCCAGCGCGACTCTTTTACCTGTTCAGCTCTATTTAAAGGAACAGGAAGGGATCAGGCATCCAGCCCAAAACTGGCCTAAAGCAACATGAAAGAAACAAGTTATTTTTGTTGTGATTTACAGCCGTCTTGAAGCCCAGGGCACGCCAACTGGTGTATTCAATTTGTCTGGGTCATCACAGCCCTCCACAGAGCTGCTGCTTTTCGTGCTAAGTGACTCACTGGTGGCATTACTCACCAGGACGCCTATGCATCTCCACAATGTGCTCGTGTCGTTTTGCATCTTCTGCCAATCCCAGTGCTCTCGGCAAGAAGGTTCATTTGACTTCATGATCCCACTGATGGAAAGCTTACCACGATGGGACTCCTCACAAGCCCCTCACTATCTGCAGCTGACCGCCGAGCCAGACTGTTCCCTCCTGGATCAGTCCTTTGCACCAACCTGTGAAGTACAAGGTGTCCACAACTGTTGCAACAAGGAGCCAGCCACACTAACCCAGAAAGTTAATCAAGAACTGCCTATGGGTTGTGCAAAGTGTATTTTCCCTGACACATGCTGCATGCTACACATGTTCATTTGCATTTGCATCAGTCTTCCCATCTCCCCTTCAATTCCTCCTGTTTGTATGCAATCCTTCAAACACACTTTCCCACAACACAACCACTTCACAGTCTAAAGAGCACAAAAGATCCTGGGATTAACTTGAATATTATTTTCCTTTACTTACTAGAAATGTCATTCAGACACATAAGCCACAGAGGGAAATCCATTAGCTGCCCAGGGTGCACAGCAGAGGGTGGTGGGGCCAGCGACACAGCCAAAGCAGTGCACCAGCTTTCACAGTTATCTTGCTAATTAATAACATAATTAAATGAAGAAAGCTCATTACTGGAGTATCAAGGGAAGGGACAAAGGTAAAAATGTAGTAAGAAAGGGACTGAAGGAATATCCTCTGCTGTCAAGTCCTCTTCCTTCTGATTCCTATCACACCAGCTTATTAAAGCCTGTCTTAAAAGCAGTGGCTTTTCCCTTGCTCCCCCAGGGAGGCTGTTAAAGAGCTTCCCTCATCAGTATCAAGGAATCTCCTCATTTGCAAACAGAATTTATACTTAACCAGTTTGTTCTTGTTCTGTAGCTTAAATCATCTCTCCCTCATGAGGCTTTCTCTCCCCCATGAACAGCAGCCACCTCTCTTCTCCTCTGATATTTATTGCTGAGCAGGCTGCAGGAGCATCCCCTCCCTCAGCAGCTCCTTTGTCCCATGTGTCCTCAGTGCTCTTCTCCATGGCTGCAAGCCCCAAACTCCTCAGCCTGCACAGAAATCTAGCAATGCCATGTGCTATGTCAGACTCCGAGGGCAGAGCAGCAGCTGGGGACAACCAGGCAGCTGGTGGGGCTCAAGCCCTGGGCCAGGACATCTGGGAGGAGATGGTGCCAAGCGGGTTTGAGCAGCCACTCCAGGTCATTTGTTTTGCAGCTGGGATTTGCTTGAACATGAGTGGAGACAAATGATACCTGCTCATTTCAGCTGCCTCTGGACAGGTACCAGGAGGCAGCATCACACCTGTGTGCCAGAATGACATTGTGGTCATGCAAACCAGTCTTAGGAGGCAGGCAATGCCCCAGGCACTCTGTGCCAGGGCAGGGCAGGTTTCCAGGTGCATTATCTCCGAACAGTGATAACACAGCTCTTTCTTCCACCTTTTTTTTTTCTTTTTTTTTTTTTTTCCCTCCCCTCTTTGCTTTATCTGGAAGCTGAGGATATCCTCAGCTGCCCCTGTCCAGAAGAGAGAAGGCAGCTGACAGGTTTTCTATCACATCAGGGTCTGGATCTCTCATTCAAAGAGCAGCATTGCAGACAGAAACCCTCACCAATGCCAGGAAATTCTCTCATTTTTTGGGTATTCATTAACTCTTTTATTTAGCAGAAGGGCAGTCAAGTGCAGCAGGTCCGATGTTTGAAAGGCCACAGGGAGCTCTCTTTCTGGCTTGCCTTACGCTGTTAACTGTGTTATCCCAATAACCGCTGAATGTACAATGATACCATAACTCTTCCAGGCTGAATTAGTGCTGCCCCACTGCCAGGGTGTCAGCCAGGCCAGAAGATCTCACGTGAAAGCTCTGGCTTGGCAGACTGGGAACAAAGATGCACTCAAAGGAGCTCTGCATCCTCACAGCCCAGACTGTGTTAGTTGACGTTAAACACGTTTCAAGGTCCTTGATATTCCTTTTTCACCCCACTATTGAACTGGAAGGTCAATTGCAGCCATAGACAATGAATGGCCAAGGACCAGTCCTCCCAGTCTTCCACACAGGGCATTCCAGGAGAAGGAGGAAGACACCTGTACAGGATGAGAAATCTTGTTTCAGAAATACAAAGAGAAGTCAATGCCATGAGAAAAGGGAAGCTGGTACTTGAATCCCTGCTGTTATTGCACTCTGTCTGGCTGACTCCATGCTGTGCAGATCTTCCTGGTGAAGGGTGCAGAGGTTTCTGTATGTCCACGAAACTCCAGCCAGAGCCAGCCTGGGGAAGAGCTGGATCTATCAGGGACATGTGCCAGAGACCAGCCAATCCACTCACATTAGCCAAATCTTTGCTGTAAGACTGGTAGAACCTCAGACAGGTGTGCTTTGGTCATGTCCTGACTCAAGGACTTTATGCGTACTAATTTCCATCTAAGATAAAAAAAATAAAAAATAAAATAAGACTCTAGGCATCAGAGTTAAATAACATGTTCTGGTTCCTCTATAACACAAGTCTGGGCATGTTGTTCCCACTAACAGAGGAAGAAGAACAATTAGCCTTAAAGAGTATTAACATGTTGAATGTGCAGTATAATAAGGATTTTTACGTCAAATCTCCTTATGAGACTCCAATGAAGTACAACTGGGTTTTCCAAGGTATTTGCAATGCTAATATTTAGCAATGCTGTGAGTCTGGTGATGTTGCATGGCAGGGAGTGATGTGGGTACAATGTAAACCAAAGGAAGATGAGTTATTTAATAGGATGTAAGTTACATACGAAATGAATAACCTACAAATATGCATGTGATGTAAATAGTTCTGGAATTAAGAAAAAAAAAAAAAGTCTCCTTTGAGACGTATCTCTGGTCTCCCTTACTCATCTTGTTTCTACTAAGTCAGGGGATTTCTTTAATAAAAACTGTCTGGATTTGTCTGTTAGGGGGCATGATATTAGTAAGAAAGAATATTAAATATGTCTTGTTGCTTTTGCTTTTGAGGGAATAAAACACTTCCTTAATAACCATTCTGTGACTGCTTGGAAGGATGGACCTTAGTAAAGAACAGCTATTTAAACATCCTGTCTTTATCCAACAGCTCATGCTCTACCATCGCTAAATCAACTTGAGACAGAAAGGTTCAAAATTCACTGTTTTCTGATGTTTGGTGGTCTGTAGGCAACATGACAGCCAGTGCTAGTGCAGAACCTATCGGACAGATGTCCACACGATTGCTAACATCCACATATCAGGAAAGGAGTTAATTAAGGAAGCTCCACCCTGCTGTTCTTTGTGTACAGAATTTGCAAATGTTAGTGCTGCTGGGAATTTTCCAACAATTTCTTCAGTGAAAAAGGTCATTTCTTCCACTCCGAAACACACTGCAGGAACATGCAGATGTTGATGAAATTCTAATGGAAAACTGCCTTATTTTCTGTTGCAGGAAGCTGGAGCACCAATTCCCCTGCAACAAACCAGCTCCACAGCTGTATTTTCAAGGGGTTATGGGTTTCTGTCTCTTTGGCAGACCATGCTGCTCATTGGAAGCCTGCCAGTCCTGGGAGAACTGGCTCCAAACACCAGTTTGAGGGTCCAGGCTCCCAGCATTTCCCAGTGTTGGAAACGCGCAGTCTGTCCAGGAGACTGTACCGGGGCTGGTTCTGCCAGAGTGTGAGGTGATGGCTAAGCAGGAGGCCAGAAGCCCTGGCGTCATGGCCCAAATCACCTCCTCGGCTCCCCTTGCAAGAGCCTGGGCTCCAGGAGAGCTGGGGAGCCTTAAGAAAAAGGTTGTAAAAGTTAGAAATTAAGAAACTAGTTAAATATTTGTAAAAGAACCAAACAAAAGATTTCTCCTTGCTTAGAAGACAGCAGTTTTCATCCCACTTTGTAATATAAATATCTGTAAAGTTATTTTAGAGAAGAAATTCCCATCCCCACTCAGCTACGCTGGTTGTGAAGATGTCAGTCTCAATGGACATTCCCTGGCAGTTTTCACCAGCACTATTTTCCAGAAATCAATTTAAGCCCCACTGAAACCAGTTGGCATTCAGTTTAATATGATTTTGATCTTTCCTTAAAGCAGAAATTAAGTTTTACAATTACTAGCAAAAACCAGACCCTTCCATCCGACTATTTGCTCTGCTGTTGTCCTTCCATGCACAGAGCTGAAGTCATCCAGGAAGTGTTAATTACCTGTTTAATGCTTTCCCTTATTCCTCACTTACGTTAGAAGGAAATTTTATTTAAATGGCATTTGCTTCAGTACTGTTATCACAAGTGCCCTGTAAAGCAATTTGGCATGCCCTGTTTCCAGGGGCATTCTGAGAAACAATTTATAGCTCCATAGTAGTGACTAGTATTGTGCCTCTGTTCATGCTTTACTAAACTAATGTCTGCAGCTAAAAAAGACAAAAAAAAAAAAAAAAAAAAAAAAATGGAACCCAAGCCCGCAGACATCCCAGCTGGTTGCATTCACAGATCTGGAGATTCACGAACCAGTGAATACTCCCAGTTTGCCAAGCAGATGAATTTGAATGAGCATGCAGAAGCTCACCCCATAAACTGGGTAATTGGAGCCAGTTATTGTGGTTCATGCAGTAAATGCCCCCAATTTGCTGCCACATGAAAATAGCTCAAACCTTTCATTGCATCTGTGCTGAAGAATAGAGTTATATGAACTCCAGCCTCTGGTGACGTAAAAGTTTTTGTCCATATGCGGCTGCTTTGCAGTTTCCTACCAATGACTCTAATTGCTGGTTGTGCTGGTCTTTTCAAATTACTACAATTTGTCCGTGTTATTTAATGAGAGTGTCAGTAAGCACTCCTCCAGTGCCGACCTCCTGCCCATGTTCCGCAGGCACGGCCAATGTTGAGATACAAAGCTGCTGAGGCAAACACACATAATAGTACTCAAATTTTTTAGTCCCATTTCTTTGCAGAAGGGTCATCTTTTTCTCATGTGGGATGTAAAATTAGAAAATTATGTTCTCCCAGTATCCTTCTCCAAGGCATAAAGAAACAGCCCGGGCAGTTTCTGAATGCAGCTGATAACCTTCTGATTTTCCCCTCATTTTAGCAGCATAAAATATTTGTAGTTCCTGTCCCAAACCACTTTGTAGGAAGACAAAATAGTTAAGAGCTTCAATTTTCAAGAACATGGGCTCTTTTGAGCTGTTCAATACAGAGACACATCAGAATATCCCTAGGAAGAAAGAAGGCATCAAATAAAGGTGACATTTTTCCTCTGCTTGCAGTGGTGCAGGACACAGTGAGACTGAGGGGCTGTGCTGCCCTGGCTACCATGCGAGCCTTGGCGATATGTCTTAGGCATGCTGCATGCAGGAATGTGGCTACACAGCACTTGTAATTAGAAGGGGAAAAAATGGCCCGCAAGATTGCTTTTGAAAATGGTCTTCGGTGTTGCAGAATTTCAGCTCCCTCTGATTCATGGAGTGACCCTGGCTCACTGATGTCTACCCATTAAAAATTGTCTGGATTCAGGCAGTTGTGGTGCAGAAGAAATAGAAAGCACGACACAGAAGAGAGAAATAAATCCAGGCAGATTCACCTCAGTCCTGCTGTTAGCTTTATTCGCTCCTATCTGTAATACATTTCAGCAGGCAGGCTCGACAATGGGCCACTGGGCCAGAGCCATGTTTCACAGCACATCCTTGCTATGAAAAGATGGAAGGAGAGAGATAAATATGGGTGGTGAGCGGAGAGCAAAGGCAGAGACTCGGAAGAGGGGAAGTCAGGAGAGCTTGGCTGGGAACGTGAAGCAAAAATGGATGAAGACACAGTCCTCTCTTGCTGCCCACTGCCCACCCCAACTGACCAGCAGTAGAGTTTTGGATCAACACTTTTTACTTCTCACTGCCTACACTGCACCCCAGCGAAGCCTCAAAAGCTTCATTTGCTGACTGCTCACATCGTTCCTCACACCAGCACCCTGCAGGTTGGGTCAAGGGTGCCCAAGCACACCCAGAAAGAAAACCAGGAGCAAAGGTAGGGAGCACACCTGGAGTGTGGATGGAATTAAGCACCCCGCGTTTGCCTCGGTCACCTCAGCACGCTCCTCCTGCCTCGGCTGCAGGGGCTGTGGGGGACAAGCTCACCACAGGCCATCCTGGCACTGCTGGGTGTCATGGGGGGAAAACGGGTTTTCCAGGCAGCCTGTGAGCAGCTGTTGGCAAGGGCAGGGTGGCCCCACAGAGCTGTTTGTGGATGCTCAGCAAACATCAGCTCTCTCTTAGGATCACAGAATCATAGAATCACAGAACGGCTCGGGTTGGAAGGGACCCCAAAGCCCATCCACTTCCAACCCCCCGCCATTGGCAGGGACACCACCCACTGCATCAGGTTGCCCAGGGCCTCACCCAGCCTGGCCTTGAACACCCCCAGGGATGGGGCACCCACAGCTTCTCTGGGCAACCTGTGCCAGGGCCTCACCACCAAGCTCTGAATGAACCTAACCTTCCTAACCTCTAATCTAAATTTCCCCTCTTTCAGTTTAAAACCATTCCCCCTTGTCTTGTCATTGTCTGCCCGAGCAAAAATTTGCTCGCCATCTTTTTTAGGAGCCCCCTTTAAGTATTGAAAAGTTGCAATGAGGTCACCCTGGAGCCTTCTCTTCTTCATGCTGAACAGCCCCAGCTCTCTCAGCCTTTCTTCATCCAATTGTCCAAAACAGCCACTTTGGGTGTTACTTCAGCCACAGTCTCACCCTGCTGCAGCTGGGGCTCAGGGCAGGCAGCGGGCTGCAATGGGTGCAGGCACAGGGCTTGAGCTGCCTTTTTACATCACTGGCAGATCTGAGGAACCAAAATCCAGACTGGTCTAGGGAGAAGTTTGTAAAAAGAGAGATATCTAGCTTGATTTTTAAGGACGTGTTTCATTTAATCTGGACAGAAGCATCTTGTTTTGATCTTTGAGGATGCAGAGTATTGATGCTGATGAAATGGGAAAGAAACTTTAAAAATGAAAATTATTTTCAAGGGGAGAAAATCTCAAATCTTTGCAAACTTGGAAATGACATTTTCATCTTGGAAGTGTTTTTATTCTCTCTCTCCCTGCTCCCAACTTCCCTACTAATGCACATCTTATAAAATCAGAAATGAAATCACAGACTATTTCAGCGTCGCCAAATTTGCATTTCTTGATAGGAAAACATTTCTAATCAAGGAGGGTCTCTTCAGGTGAGACATGTCCTGATCTCTTGCAGTGTCTCCTGGCAAAACAGCTCTCTTGCTCCAGCTGCTGAATGTACTTGCTCTGCCACGGTGATTGAAACATTTGCTGAAATAGTCCCCTCTCAAAGTCCTCCCCAGTCCTCAGATGTCATCACCTACAGACAGTGCTGCAAATCTTCTGTAGGTGAAGTTTAGGTGAAATCCTGGTTCTCTGGAGTTAGTGATAGAAACTCTGGTCAATCTGACCCAGCTTTCACTATTTCTCCCACCATAAAGGTACACAAGAATCACAGCTTTCCTTTTAAAATAAATAAATAAATAAATGAAAATAGGTTTCTAGGCCAGATAGGCTATAAAAAAACATTTTTCAGTATGACAGGCATGAGGTAATCCAACACCAAGGCTACTTATTTTTTACCACAGCCTCTCGGGAGTTTCTCCAAGGTCTCAGAATCCTCTCCACCCAGAACTGGAGCAGCCCCATGTGCCTTGTCCCATAGAAATAAGGAGATGGATGAGAAATATGGGAAATGTCTGAGAAGCCTAGGAAAAATGTAGTGTCTAGCTGGGGACTCTGAAACTAGTCTTCTGCTTTTGGAAAGCCTCTCTCATGATGGCTACACTGTTGCCCGCAGGTAACCAGCCCATTAATCCTTTAGAAAGCACTCAATCACCTGCCAGTAGCCATTGGGCTGAGTTTTCCAAAGAGCTCAGCTCATCAGCTGCATGTGGAGCAGCTTTTGAATACCTGGCTTGAGCTGTGGATGTTGACCATTAAAATTTAGCTTGATATTTTAAGCCTGTTCTGCCCAAAAGGCTGTTGTCGTTCAACCTGGCAGGCAGCTCAGCACCACCCAGCTGCTCGCCCACCCGCAGTGGGATGGGGGAGAGAACTGGGGAGGGAAAAGTGTGAGAGCTCATGGGTTGAGATAAAGGCAGTTTGTTGCCAAAGCAAAAGCTGCACACCAGCACAGCAAAGCAAGGAACCCATCCACTGCTACCCCCAGTAGGTGGGTGCTCAGCCGCGGCCAGGAGAGCTGGGCTCATCAAGCAGAACTGTTCCTTGGGGAGACAATGTCACCACTCCCAATGTCCCCCCCATCCTCCTTCTTCACCCCAGTTTTATTTTTCCCCATGCCATGGGACTTTCCTCTGCCATTGGGGCCAGCCGTCCTGGCTGTGCCCCCCAGCCACTTGTGCACCCCCCGGGCAGCATGAGGAACTGGGAAGCCCTGGGCTCCATACGAGCACCGCTCTGCAACAGCTAAAACTGGTGTGTTGTCACCATTGTTTTCATCAGCAGTCCAAACCACAGCATCACACCAGTCTCTACAAGGAAAACTATCTCTATCCCAGCCAAAACCAGGACAAACACCTAATCCTGAACCCACCTCCATTTATCTCCCTCTTACACCATTCTGACAATGCTAATTAGTCAGAAACCAAATTTAAATGATGTATTATTAAAAGGTTACATGTTGAAATTTCTCTCCTGGGCTGCATGCTTAGCCAATGTGTTTTGCAGCACTCATAGTCTTGCCCTTTGTCTAATACCCATGGACATTATCAATTGATACAACTTTCTTACGTATTTTCAGCCTACAATAACAAAACTCTCAAAGGAGAATGTGTTCCTTTTCAAAGCAGAATGCTTCCTTTGTGACAGCAGGTACATTTTCACGATTATCCATAATTTGCAGCAAACTTATCATTTTCATAAAAACTCAGCAAGAATATAAATGTGCACAGCGCACAAATATAGATGCATCGTCATTCAAAATGTTCCTCCTTGCATTTCTCATATGCCTGCCTTGTTCTATTTCCAACTTGCTATTTGTTTTCTCCACCATTTACTTCTTCAGGATATTTCAACATACCACACCAGCTTGAACCCAGAACCTCAAAAACAGCCAAAAAATGGTCAAAAATATTGGAGGAGAAAGTAAAACAGGAAAACAAAAACAAAAACAGGAAAAGTTCAGAATTTGAGCTTCTGGTGAAAATTCAGGTTTTGTTCCTACTTTATGAAAATACGTTGTAACATCACTAATTTGAATGAATTTGATATTCAGGGAGCACAAGCTTGCTTCAAAGGCATTTCAGTGTTTGCTGGCTCTTTGTTGAAAGTCTGGGAAAGTAAAATCACAAAAACTATTGCAAAGATAGGGATGGAGAACAGAGACTGCTCTATTTCCCCTGAAAGAAAATCTTGTGCCCTTCTCCCACATTTGTCTCTGCCTGTAGTTCTTATGTTCTTATCCATAATCCTTATTTTTCCCACTGTTTCTGACTCAACCGACCACCCCAAAATTTCTGTTTCAGGAGAAAGGCAACCACAGTTAGAAGCAGCAGCTTATGGCAGAACCGTTTGCTGTCTCATTCTGTAACTATTGGTGCCAGAAGCCCATAAAACAGTTCCACACTTTCGTTCCATATTATAAGCAGCAGAGTCAGTTATTTTTAGCTGCATCATTCCTTGTAACTTCAGAGGATGAGAGGAAGAAAAAGACAGAGTTCAAAAGCATTTTGAGGGGGAGGGAGGGGTTTGGTCATATCTTAAGATGCTATGTAGTATCCAATGTACTATGAGTGTGTCCACAGAAACAGCTCACAGTGGTGGTTTTAAAAACAATTTTGCAAAAAATTAACTCCACATAACTCCTACATGTCTTTGTGCAGCCTCTCCAGCAGCGTGCCCCTACGTGAGGTCGCTAATAAACCCTCTTGGAAGCCCAGCAAGAGGGACTTAGCAGGTCGCCTCCCACCCATTAGAGCTGCATGTGGCAGGGGTGGATTTAATATATACAGTTCGGGAAACTTACTTATTGCTTACTATATTTGAGATGGCCCTGTATAGACTGAACACAGTTGGAAATCTCTGATTTTCTCCTCACTGCATTTATTCCTCTTTTCCTTATTTCTGTTTCAATCCTGTCTCATTTCAAAACAGCAGTAGAAAGAAATTAATTTCATTATTACAATTCATGTTATTAGGTACTATCTTCAGAAGCAGTCTGGGATATTCAAAAGCAAAGTGCAAAGTGCTAGAGAACAACTCATTGCTGCCTCTGCTGAAGGACCAGATCGGAGACTAGGGAAGGACCCCAGCATCCCAGTGGTTCCCAGGGCTTGTGCTTTGGCAGGGCAGCAGCCACCCCTGTCTGCTCCATCTCTGACTGTCAGCACTTGCGTGGAGCTTTCAGAACCAACCCAATGCATCCCCTGATGAAGGCGAGTGTGGTGGTTTACTGCAGCCATCCAGTCTGGCCCCGGCCCATTGCTCTGGCCACTTGTTTCTCAGAAAATCCCACTGGCAAAGAAGAGATGTGTTTGCTCATGGATAACTTCTCCCAGTTACCATCACCATGGTAACAAAGCAATTCACCAACATTACTAGAATTATCCTTGCAATGGAGAGAGGGCAGTGCCATCAACTTCAAATGAGGGAACGGGGCAGCTGATGAAGACACAGCTCTGGAGCATCACTGTGTGGCAGCAAAGATTGCCTCTCACCTCCATTTCCACTCCCATTCCCCCTCCTTTTGCCCCATCCTTGAATCCATCCGCACCTGATGTGGGCACCCGTTTAGCAATGGGAAGTCGAATAATGTGGCACAACAACTGCCACACTTTCTGTGGGGGCTCTGCCCACCACACCACCTTAGAAGTGGCAGCAGGGCAGGACCCTGCAGGTGGAAAGCAGCCAGGCAGACCTGAGCAGGTAGGGCCGAGCCAATTTGCCAGTCTGAATTTGAGACGGTTGGAGGCTTCTGACCTGGCTTCTGACCCTGACCAGCACTACTGAAATCCAGCTTTATGGGAGCTCTTCTTTAAAAACAAAACAAAAACAAAACAACAAAACACACTCCCCTCACTACCCCAAAACCAAACAAAGAAAGTAAGAAAAAAAAAAAAACAAAAAAAAAAACAGAAAGAAAGATGTAAACCATGTGCTTTTACTCACAGAGAAAAGAAAGAAATTGGGATTATATTAAAAAAAAAAAAAAGCTAGAAAGCAGTTAAAGAGCACGGAAAATGCATTATGGCATGAATTTGCCAAGTGGCTATAGCCATTTTCAGGCTTTTTAGCATTCAGACTCATCACTTTTGGATACACGGGCTGGCTGGACAACAGCTGGCAGGTTATGGGAGCAGCAAGGCCAGGGAGCACAATTTCCCAGACCGGGTGAGGAAATGGCACAGCCACAGCCCCTCGCCCTGGCTGCTGTACCTGCTGGCTGGTGGCACCATTCAGCCATGCACCACCTTAGCCAGGTGAACAGGCATGGTACTGGGAACCTGTGTGTGGTACCTTGGAGGTGTAAGATGTATTCTCTAGCTCTTAAGAGCCACAGCTCTGGTTGCATGGGGCCACCAGTGGTTACCACACACACCTTTCCCTCTGCAGGTCTCCGTAAAGCAGCACCACTTGCAGCCCTGGCATCCGCAGCTGAGCTTCCTCCCAAAGCTGCCTACAGGACCAATTCTGCACCCAGAGTGGTGCTGACAGCAACTTGCAGTCCTGCTTGGTGGTGATCCACACAGCCAGTGGTGGAGAACACAGGAGTCCCCTGAAGTCCAAATACTGATAGCTTATGGCTCTGCAGAATTAGCAGTTGGGCTCATTTCAAAGGGCAATCATATAAAACAAGAGGTGTGCCCACAATATTTTGACTGTCAATGCCACTAAAAGCTTTAAGTGGCAATTACTTTACAAGGATGCTACATGCAGGGTGGAAAGCACCTACTCTTTGGTTTATAAACCAAGGGGTTTATAAACCAAGCAAGAGGAATGAACTGGGAAACAAGATGCTATTCAACTTACTGCCCAATCTTATGTCAAAGATATTTCTGGCTATGTATGAGGACTGCAGGCTAAGAAGTTTAAACTTGTTGCTGCAGACATCTCCTTGCAATGCTTCATCAAATCCCAGCCAGAGATCTCCAGCTGGCCGAGCACTCTCTAGAAGGCTCCAGTGCTCTGGAAGATGCTTGTTCAAAACTGCTTAAATGTGTTAACTTCCCAGACATCCTGTTTTGTAGAGCACTAGGGGAATGTTTCTCACAATGTCAGGACCCTCTGTAGCTCCTGGTGAGCAAGTGTCGCTCAGCTCCACAGCAGCCTCTGGCTGTGCTGTAAGCATAAAGGGTTCAATTTAAGAGCTGAAGGCCAGTTAGACCACAAAAGAACACAAACACCTTTAAAAAAAATCATTTAATTACTCACCTTAAAAAAATAAATAAATCATTTAGTTACTCTCTGTTCAGCAATACATTGTTTAACTGTCTTGAAATGCAATTCATAAACCAAGTCCCCCAAAAGTCAACTAATCTCAGTGAGTGCCATGAAGACAATATTGAACTGAACAGCTGGCTGAATTACCCTCTGTAACAACACATTACAGGAAAAATCATGAGAACTTTAGCTTCAGCAAGGTGACATTAGTATAATAGGAAGCTCTTTTCTTGCATTAACAAATTACAATAATGGTACCTGGCATTCTTTTAAATAAAATTCACATAACAGCTTTATATATCAATAAATAATAATAAGCATCTTCAAGCATAAGTGGACACATCCCACTTTATTGAAAAGTGATATTAGCTGCCTAATGCAATCCTAATAATATCTCAACTTACAGCTAATCTGCATCAAAAGCAGTCAGTCATACTTGGCCCATGGTGATGATTTCTCTCGTTGTTTCAGAATAAGGCTTTCTTCTAAGCTTTCCACCTTCCATTTTTTTCTCCCTCTTTTCTCTGTTGGATACGTGCAAAGAGGTAGCTTCACATGAGTAAGAGAGTCCCACCAGGTGGTTTTTTTGTTGTTGTTGTTGTTTTTTGTAGTTAATGGAGAGAAGCTGGGAATTTAATGCAACAATCTTGACTGGGTCTTCTGCCTCATCCCCCAAAGCTTCCTGTACTTCTCAGGCCCCCGTGGTGACCATTAGCTGCTGGGGCTGTCTCTCAAGGGCTGTGCTGAGGAACAGAGTGCTGCTGGCTGTGGAGAAATCCTCTGCTTGCAGAAGAGAGACAGGCCCTGGTGTTGGTGCAGAGACAGGAGCTGTGGTCCAGCAATGAGGGACACCAGGAGAATCACAGAATCATAAAGGATTCATAAAGGGAGAAAGCTCTGAAGACCTGAATTCACATCCCTGAAGGCGACATGTTGAGTGTCAGTAACTTTTGGCAAAGGTGTCCTCATCTTAACTGTTTCAGAAGATGAAACATTGCTTTTTCTCTCATATGAGAGAAAAAGCAATAGTTCTTCCTGCAGTCCTCAAGGACAAATACCTCAAGCCCCAGCAGACTTAGGCTACAGGAGGGACAAGGTGAACCGCTGACTTTACAGCTGCTGTGCTTCCACCCATCACATTTAAGGACCACAGGGCTGCCCAGCCTCCATGGCTCATTCACTTGTTGGCTCTTCTGCCAACAGTGCCAGGTGTGATGCTGCTTTTGACGTCCCCAGCTCATTTCAGCGATGCCCACTGACCAGCTGGCAGGAGATACGGGGGGATTTCAGACACCACTGGCCCAGGAGCAGTTTCATACTCCATTACCAACGTCCTCTGCTCTGTGCTTGCAGTGCCATGGTAGGACTATGTTACCAACCTAAGAACAGCTATCCCAAACCAGCATCCAGAAACGGTCCATAAAACGAGTAGAGCATTTAGCTGAAAAAGAGATGTTTCAGCAACAGGTTTATTCTACCTTAGTAGCTGTAATCAGCCTTATTTAAATTGGCTTGGTCTTTTGCCTCATGGCATCACCTCAGAACTTCTGTAATGTGCAGGATGATTTTATGAGAGATGTACGGGCAGACACCTTGGATTCTTTCAGTTTTCATTAATTTGATTCCTTCCAGGCAAGAAGAGGCTGTAATAATGTGATAAAATGAGGGAAGTGGTGACATTTAATATCATAAAAGAGCACAGAGAGGGGTTTGGTGTTTTTAAGTGTCACTAGCACATTTTTCGGAGACAGCCCAGCCCTGGGAATCAGAGCACTGAAATAATTTAATCCTGGCCTGATAAAAAGGAATCACTAGAAATAATTCATTCCTTGTCTTATTGCATATAGGCTAATTTGGGAGCTCATTATTTATTTGGCAAGTATTTAGCATAACAAATCAATTTCTAGTGACATCTCAGATGAAGTAATTTAAACTGAAATTCAAAAGAAGATGAGAAAAGGAAGATAAAAATTTGTTAGTTTATAAGCAGACAGTTTGGGTCCTGGTGTGCTATCCATTGCTTGCAGCAGAAAGGACAGGGGGGCCGGGACCTTGTGTGTCCCCCTGCTCCTCCTCAGCCCTGTAGCAGGGCAGAGGCAACAAGCCCGGAGTACCAGCGAGGCAGCTCCAATGCCAGGTACAGCAGTGAGGCATTACGTGCCTCAAGCTGTACATCCCCCTAGGAGGAAAATCCCATTAACTCCCAATTAGGCACCATCTCTTTTCACCTACTGCCACCAACACCCAAGACTGAGCCATCTGAACACTCTGCCCAAGAGAGAATATTTGCCTCAGGGCAAGGCATGTGTCCTCCAGGCACACCATTTCACAGCTCTTTTCCTGCTTCTGGCGGGAGAAGTCAGGCTACTGAAAGCAGTCTTCTGCACGTATAAAGTTGTTTTAAGGAAGTTTTAATGGAGACTAAAGGATCTGCAGTAGGTGACGTTCAGATATCTTCTGAATTTGGTTCAGCAGTACAGGAGAGGAGTGGTTTCTCAAGTGCAGACCCCAGCAGTTTTTCATGTACGCTTGCACAGAACCACGTTAAGGGTGGCAAGAAGATGGACTGGGGACATCCCTGAAGGTAGCAGCAACACGTTCAAGTTCCATTGTTTGCTGCTGCTGCCAGCACAAAAGAGAGCATGAATCTATGGTGCTGGGGAAAGAGAGAGGGGGATAGAGTTGGAAGAGAAAGAGGAGACAAGTTTGTGCATCTGCTTCTGTGTTTTTCATTGCTGACAGCCCCGAGCAGCTGCAAGCAGGCAATACCAGAGCACATGGAAGCACAAATTCCCCGTCTGTGCTTGCACACGCCTAGCTCAGTGTGCAGGGAAGGGCTCAGATCCTCGGCCAAAGAACCATATCAGAGCAGACCAACTCACCAGCCCACCCTGCTGTGCTGCTACAGCCAGGAGTGAGCCATGGGTTTTTTGCCCAGTTACAGGCAATTCACTGAAAGTCAGGTTTTTGCAAGGATCAGTGCCATTTGGATTTGCATTGTATTGGCAAAATGAGAGAAAATGTTTTAAACTAAAACTTTTCATGTCAATGTTATCTAACAGAAACTTCTTCCATTTTGTTTTGGGTTGATATTTTCAAATTAAAAAAGGAAGACTCCAAAATAATAAAAAAATTCTTTTAGAGAACACAGAACACTTTGGGGGTGACAAGAAGTGCTTTTCAGAAGCATTCAGAAGCAGGTATTTGCCTTTTAATGACAACTGACCATTTTCTGGTTTTCTTTGACCCAAACCCTTTTTTCTCCGATGTCTCAGTTTGGCCACCAAAATGGAAGAAGAAAACACCTGTATCCGTCTAGCTTTAGACACATCTGGGAATTCACAGACAACTGCGAAGTGTCTTTTGCCCAAAGATGCTTACAGGACAACATTCCTAGAGAGCGAAGAGCACGGAACAGGTCTTCATGCCCAGCTCCCTGCTGGCAGGGGACGACCAGGTCACAGTTGAAAACAACCTGGAAATGTTCAGCCGTGGAAAACCATGGATTTCTCTGTCCTGTTTGGAACCTCGCATGTTGATGGAAAGCTACAGCTGCCATTACCCAGTTCAGTAGCTTGTTACATTATTTAAAGAAACGCAAATTCTGCAACCATCAGGCAGACCACCTAAACCTGAAGTCAATGCTGCCTCACGCAGAAGTGATGGAAGGAAGCAGAAGTGCTGCTCTCTTTATGACAACACATAATTTGTGGGTCCAGCTGAACTGAAGGACTAAATTGGTCATTGATCTAATTAGGTGGTGAGCCCTAAACTTAACTGCAATAATCAGAATATACTTTGTGTTAGATTTCCTATGAAAACTTCAAAGATGGGTTCATTTGACTTGGAGAGGATCTGTTGCTTCCTCAGTAAAATAGAGCAGCACTTGCTGTCTTAATGAAACACCCCAAGATATCTCAGTTGTATTTTATTTCCACATGTGTATTTTCTTTCCTGCAAGGCCTCGGAGTGATCAGGATATCCAGACTATGCCAGGGAGTCACAAATGGTCTCACCCAAGTCTCTGTGTAAAGGACAGCTAAAACTGACTCTGAGATGGGACCAGATCTCAGAGTGAACCGCTCTGAATTTGGGTTAGCTTGAATCCTGTGTCAGAAATGGCTTTTGGCCCTTGTCTTCTCTGATGAAATTGCTCCTCCTGCTTAAACATCCCCTCCACTTGCCATGAACCCCATCTGCACACTAACCCCACCATGCCTTGATTCCCAGCACAGTTTGGGAACCTTGGGAATCCTTAGATCCAGATCAATTTTCACCAGATGCCTCAGTGACTACAGCATCATGCTCCCCAAAAGCAAGACCCCACTCCATTGCCAGCAACCCATGGGATTAAACTCCTTACGGCAGGTGCTGTGGTCACCACTGCCAGCAGGGACACCTTTGGGTCCTGCAGGACAGCGACGGGTATGGGGGGAGCAATGTGTGTGCATGCACACAAATGGTGTGTGTTCTTGCCTTCTCGTATTTGCATCCAGTTGTTAATTAACAGCCACAGAAACTCTGCAAACATTTAAACAGGCTTTAAATAGCCATGAAAATGCAACTGCAATGTAAAGCGTGCCCACCTAATTAATGTAATTTAAGTATCAACCTCTGAGCCTGCATGGAGGATCGCTGCAGCTCCCCCCAAGCCCAGACCTGCCCCGTGCATTAAGCAGAGTTTAGCAGTCCTGATGACAGGTTTCCCAAGGGATGGCTCAGCAGTGGCAGCAAGCCCGGGCTGCTGGCTGGGCAGCCCGAGGTGGTGGAGGTCCTTTGCTTCATTGGAGAAGCCAGCAGGCACGGCTCAAAGGCAGGGATGCGCCTCCTGCACCCGCTCCCACGTGCTGCCCACCTCCTCTCTCTCCTCCAGATGCTGGCACCGTCCTCCACCTCGCCTGCTCCCTCAGCACAAGCTGGGGACCACACACTCCTGTCCTCCTTGGGAGGGATTCAGGGCTTCTGTCCCAGGGCATCAAAACCCTGAAACCCTGGAAAAACCATCAGGCTAGCTTAGTATTCAGGTGATCTCTTTTTAACTGGGGATGGCTTATAGTTGCCTCTGATTTCTGCATCAGCACTGTATGTGGAGGACCAGACTCAAGATTTTTCCAGGAAAGCCCGGGAAAATATTAAAGAAATACTCTGTGTTTCTTTAAAAGAGTCAGACCAGAGGAACGCAGAAACAGGACTGGAGAAGCGTGCCCAACCTCACACATTGTGAGAAAGCCATGTAATGACTACATATGGTTAACCTTGGAATAGATAATATCACCCAGGCTCTCCTTCTTGAAGGCAAAAAATCAAGGAGTAGAAACAAATGCAGTGCTTGATTTGACTATGCCCTTGAGAGAGATTTCTCTGTACTGCCATTGAGCCAGTTACACTAACAGTTGCAATAAAAGTTTTTCCAGCAGTAAATACCCCTGTTCTGGAACAGCTAACCCTGATGCTCCCTTATATCAGCTATCTTCCTTAGTCAGCCAAGACCACTTCATATGAGGTTGCTAAGCATCCCCTAACAACAAAAACTTGTGCTTGTCACTAACTTGGATTAGGTTTAGTTTTAACTACCTCAAGTGAAATAAATTTGACCCTAAATCTCATTGTTAGTCATCTGGATTATCTAAATCCCCCCAGCTCTGCAGACAAATCGATCACCTGAAAACCCACATAACCTCCAGCAGGCATATGTAAGGAGACCTAGAGAGCCACTCCTGTGTCATTATCTCTTTGGAATTAAACAAACCTCCACCAATAACATTTCTGAGAGCCTTGTCTCTTTGTTAAGACCTATGCTATTTTCTTATACGTGTTTATTTGTTTAGTCATCTAAATTCAGACCACAAACTTCTGCCTTCGCCCACCCTCTCTTTCCCAATTCCTGGGACAAAGTCCTGCACAGGAGCAGAGCCAGGAGCTCTCTCTGGACTCTGTCCTCCACCTACAACAGATTTACAATAAAAGCAAATGTCTAACAAAGTCCTGCAGATCAGCTCTTGTGCCCAGGGATCCCAAATCTCCTGACAAAGCCAAAAAACAGTTCTGAAATATTTCTTCCCAATGCCAGAAGTTCCCATTTTTTGCATGCAACGGTTGGTAACCCCCAAACCTTCATTCCTTACCCTACCTCTCCCAGTGCTTTCTGCTGGCTTGGATTGCCCAGGGGATGGCTCTTATAGGAGCTTTGCTCAGTCTGAACTGACTTCAGGCCTAAGAAATTACAAGATCACCATTTACCTGATTTATTTATTTAATTTTCACTCTGTGTGTCATTCCTCTACCACCTTGCAGAGAGAGCTGGGTCTGTTCAGCCTGGAGAAATGAAAGTGAGGGGGGATCTCACTGCTGCCCACCACTGCCTGATGGGGGGGTGCAGAGAAGATGGAGCCAGACTCCCCTCTAAGATGTGCTCAGGCACAAGCTGAAACAAGGAAAACTGCAGTCCGATATAAGGGAAAAAAATCACCATGCAGATGGTCAAACGGTGAAACAAGGGCCCTGACAAACTGGGATCTACATCCTTAGAGATATTCAAAACTCATCTGGACAAGGCCCTGAGCAACCTGATCTAGTTGGCTCTGATGGGTCACTGGAATGTGCTTGGACTACAGACCTCCTGAAGTCCCTTCCTACCCACCTTATTTTGTGTTTCCATGCATTTTGTGATACTGTAAGGAGCTAAACAAACCCCCACTTTGAGACCTTGTCCTTAAGCCTCCAGATAACATTCATTACAGCAGCTGAGGGACTTGCTGATGGAGTGAGCTGATTGATACCACTGACGGCAGCATCCGAGCATCTGATTTGGAGCAGAAGGCTGAGAGCAGGACTGTGTGTGGAGACACACCAGCAGTGCAGCGCTCTTGTATCACATGGGCAGACATCAGTGGCAGTATCAGTCACATCACTTTGGTGGCCCTGTGGTGTCAGTGCCTGCAGAAGAAGCAAGGCTCTAAACTAAAGACAAAAAAAGGAGGCTCAGCTCTACACTCGGTATCCTGTGTGTATAGGGTAGTTAATCACACCAGATATTAGTAATTAAGAATAACTATCATATGTCTCCTGGTAGATAAGTATGCATACTCTCTGGGTCTCATTACGCCTCCCCTACACTGCGGTAAGTACACTGCCATTAACAGCACTACTTCAGACACAGTCCAAGTCTTCCCAAAGTGACAGGCAAGCAGGTTTTCCATGGGTTTCCATCTTCCTCGTGGTAAATCACTTACATCCCTTACTGGAATGGATTTAGCAGCACAAACGTGCCTTACCCCAGGGTCTGTGCCCATTTCTGTCTTTGCAGCTCAGAGCACTGGATAATCACGGTTGGCTGTGGTAAATGTGCCACTACGAATGTTAGTGCTGGGACCGCCAGCACTATGCCAGTCGACCTTAATTAGGTAAAAGAGCAACATGCAGAGGGTTATTTCATTACATCCTTAGTTGTTTGTGTGATTAATAATGTAAACTGACACCTCATTAGCTTCTGAAGAGGGAGAGGATAGGTGCAGAAGTCTATCTATTAGTGGGAGATAAAAAGGAGCAGTATCATTTCAAAAGGCAGCAGTATTTATCACAATCCATTTGAAGTTGAAATATCTGAAATGCATGATGTTGTTCTATAAAACTACAAATGAGTATTCTTGCAATTGTAAAACACATCAGGGTCTTCGTGCTGCCTTTAATTTGTCAGTTCACCTTCAAGAATTTAATGAACTTGTCTAGGTTACAAAATATTTTATTCAAGATGAAGGCTGATATTATCATTTAAGATTAAATCCTAAACTAATAGAAGCTGAAGCTGATAAAATAGCCATTAATCCACATTGAGAGTAACAAAAATTAACAAACTGATGTTCAAATATTTATAGCAGGAAAGTTCTGTTACTTGCTCATTGATACTGTTTTGAAGACTGACTTTGAAAGTACAAAACCTGGCTTTCTGTCAAGCAGAGTGCTCTCCCATATGGAGCTGCCTGGCATTTACTGCAACAGAAACAGCCCCAGTAACAGCAACACCCACTTCCAGAGGGGACTCTGGGACCATTCATTTCTAATCTTCCCAATTTTCCTCTTGCTGTTTGCTATCCTGAAAGTTTAACCTCTTTTTCATTATAAATGGAGATCTGGGATGGGAGGGCTCAAATGATTCACTGAAGAGCTGTAATACTGCAGCTGGGGGGTGCCACATGCACTTCACTGCACTTGGCTGGTCTGATTTAAAAATTTGATATGTCATATATCCAGAGCAGTTTTCTGACCGCAGAAATAGACTTTTTTCTTTCCTGAGCTTTGTAGACTTAGTGAAAAGAAAAAAATGCCAAATATAAGCCTAGGAAAAGCTGCATGTTTCTATACAATGAGGATCTGATCTACGTCACATTATGTTGTTCAAGGTGAGGCATCAGCAATACATGCAGATACCAGGGATGTGAATGCATATCAAGAAGACCACACAGAGTCGTAGGGCTAGAAAGGATCCAATTTCTCTCCATAAGGCAGGTACTGGCATGGACCAAGAGGAACCTTCCTGCACAGAGCAGGTATCCCATTTTGGACCATCAAGCAGCTTGCCAGAATATTTGCACACCAAGCTTGAGCCTGGAAATGTCTCCTTTGGTTACAGAGGTGGGTTGTGAAGCTTCATGGCCTTGTTTCAATCACATAGCAATAGCAAGACATGCTGCACCATTAATGGGAAAGAGAGAGGGAAAAGAGAGGAGAAGGCATCCCTTCTGTAACCCTACCCATTAAATCTGCCCTCAGGTAGATGGACCACCAGCCTCAGCTGCTGCATTTATTCTCTTCCTCCATCTGGATTACAGACTGTTCAATTAAGATCTCCAAGGGATTCAAAAATCAGAGCTACGCTTCCAGCCCCTTCCACAAATTCTCTGCTGGACCCAGATATCCAAACAAAGAGGAAAAAGAAGGTGGGTGCAAACATTTGCAGGTGGCTGCTCATCAATGCATGCAGTCATTTTCATCCCAGCCAGTTCTCTCAAGCCAAAGTAAAAATTAAAGTTGGCATTTCACTCTGCAGGCAGATGTGTTTCATAATGCATGGGCAGGATATATTTTATTAATTCTGTTTTTTTGTGGATCTCTGTTTGCATAAGTTTCATCCTTCCATGACGCTGCTTGGCTCCATGGGTTGTGTGTTTTTTCCCCTCCTGTGGGATGTTGTTAGAGGCTGATGCAGGGAGCTGAGCAGGTCCCACAGAGCTCTGCAGGTGGGACAGCAGCAGCAGGGTCCTTGGAACAGAGGCATGGGAGTCCCAGCCTCCTGAATCCAGAGCTGGAGGTTGCTCTTCTGGCTGTGTAAGTCTTGTGAGTACAGAGTCACCTCTACCAGACAGCCAATTTACAGAGCTCCCTTGTTATTCACCTAAAACCTGTTTCACAGTGTTTTGTATTTTCCTTTAATAAGGTTTTTTGGAAGTATTGTTTGCTTATAGGATATAACTGGTGAAGAGGAAGAAAAACAAGCATGGAGATTTCAGTGCTGAACGCTTCCTCTCTGTGGTGACAGATGTATGATAAAACCCAGTTTCCTAGGAGGCCACGCTGCTCTCCCAATCCCCCTGCCAAACACATTCATTATGTTCAGGTAGTTGGCAGCGCTCATTGTGTGTGTCAAACTTCAAGACATTCAGCTGCTGGAAGCAGAAGAGCAGCTGGGGGGGAATTAACAGTGGTGGGGCCAAGGGGGAATTTGGGCAATGCTCTAGCCCTGTATGACCCTTGTCAGCTGCCCTTTACATCACTGCATTGCAGCACAGGCTCTCACAGCCCTGCGCTGGTGATGCCAAGGATATTTGCTCACTTCAGCCATCCCAGGCTTACTCTGATGTGAGTATGCAAATGGAGAATCCCCTCCCATTTCCAGTGAAGCACCAAGCTGTTTTCTCTTGTTATTCTGATTCATTTTTCTAAGCAAGGTGCTATAGTCCTTCTGAGCAGTTTCCTCCACTGGGATTTACTGTCAAGGGAACCCAGGGATGTAGGCATGAACCAGACACACGACAGAGAGTGACCAGCACACAGCCAGCGCTGATAGTGAGGCAACCTGGGTTTTAACCTCTGTATCTCCCACGCTGGAGAGTAGGCAACACATGGGCACCATCCCTGCAATGACTGTCTGCCTGACCTGGGCAGCTCTCCCTCCTGTACCCTTCACTTCCATTCCCACTTATAGCTGTTTTTTGTTGTTGTTGTTCTTTTTTTTTTTTTTTAACCAAGGTAAAAAAAAAAAAGAAACAAAAAACCAACCAACCAAACAAAAAAAACAGGGTCTGGAGGCAGGCAAAAGCACGAGTTAATAATGTACAAGTCATTTGGAAACAAGCACAAGACCATCCACTAATGGTACCAGCTGGGGACCTGCATTTACTTTACATAAAGCAGCCCCAGGGCCAAGCTTTTGTGAGCTGGGGCTACTCAGGAGCATAATACAAACAGTCATTTTTGGAGCAGTATTTCTAGGCTGGTCTCTGAGTATTGTTTTGTTTAGTTTAGTTTTTTTTTTTTTTTTTTTTCCCCTCTCTCTCCTCCTTTTCCAAAATCTTTTGGGCCATCTTTCAGTATTTCTCTCAGAAAGCATCGCTGAGCACTGTGCTGTTCAGCTTTTTTTTTTTTCTTTCTTTTTTTTTTTTTTTCTCTTGTGAAACTGCACCATTTCACAAGGTCAGCCTAGAAAGTGAGTACAGAAATCTTCATGCTCTCTCTTTAGGGACATGTTACACCAAATAAAAGAGGAAGAATGATAGGACCTTTAAGAAAGACACTCTCAGTAAGAACACATTGCGTTAGAGAACATGAACAGACTCAAAGTGCCAAATCTGTGCTTGGGGCAAGCCAGGATTTAGGGAGACAAGTTGTCTTTTGGACCCAGAAGATGTTTTCAAGGTCAGCTTTTTAAAGCATTTCTGAAAGAAACTGGAGGATATTTCTCAGAAGAACATGCCATACTTGAGATCACTGGCATCTTATTTTGGTATGTCAAATCAGATCTCCCCACCCCTTACCTACTTTGACTAACTCTAATTATCAAGTCAGTAAAACACCCTAAGGAGTAGAAGTGGATTTCCCCTCTACCCCAGGAAAAAAAAAAAAGTCAGAATCTACCTTGGATTTCTTTATTTTTATTTTTTTAACCTAGACATCATTGGGAAAGACGGAAGAGTACCACAACCTATCCAGTTCACCACAAATCCCCTTTATGGTGTTCAAGCGATTCATATCCAAAATATATGGGTTAAACTAAAAGAAAAAAAAATAAAGAATATGAAAAGGCATGATAAATAAAATACAGATATCTATTGAAAGTTCATATAGAAATATGTATATTTTCTCCTACATACATATACACTGTACATAGAAAGATTTGAAAATGGAGTTCCTGAGACTACACAAAACCTCAATATTTACCAGTAAGACAAACTTTTTGGGAAGCATGCTGGATGACCCACAAGTGCTGAGGAGCACGATAGCTGCAATGCTGCATGTTTAACAGGTGGGATATTCCTGCACTGGTCTCACACACAAAAGTGCAGGCAGCCCAGCACAAAGCTAGCATTTAAGTCATTGTAGCCAATGACAGGAATAAATAAAGTAGATTGATTGCTCTTTCTGGGCTTGTCCTCTGTGATTGTGTGCAGAGAGAACTGCTGAGTAACTCCATATACCTGCTTCTGGAGAAAGGGATTTTCAAGTTTGTGCCTTTTGTGGACACCTCATGGATGTGGCACTTATGGGACATAGTTTAGTGGTGGACATGGTAGTGTTAGGTTGATGGTTGGACTTGATGATCTTCAGGGTCTTTTCCAACCTAAATGATTCTATTATTCTAAGCTTAATTTAACCTTCAGACAACTTCACAAAGTGAACTCAAGGACTACTGCGCAGACAGACTTCATCTGTGCGATAAGCAGGGGCACGAAGTAACAACAGGTTACAGCAATCCATACTCCTCCTTGCCATCTTGTCTTTGCCCTTGAAGATGCTTGTAGTACACAGATAGGAAATACAGGTATTTCTCTGCATGTGTTCAGCCCCCTCTGTCAATTAAGGTAGGAAAGAGTCCCTCTCTGTCAAAACACAGTTAAATTTTGGCTCCACACACTCAAAAGCCACTTGACTGTTTCACTCATGTTGGCATCTCACAACATTTTAAATGCTGCTGTAATATCCAGGTGGCAGAATCAAGACTAGGCAAAGCAAAACAACATCTTTTACTGTGATGAGCAGCAGACATACTTCTAGCAAAGTGCACATTTTCAAGATGGAAAAGACATTTTATATGGTTTTTTTTTTTTTTTTAAATGCAGAAAGTATTGCTTATGCTATTATTTTGCATTTAATATTGAAAAGTAAGGCTAACTGTCAGGCCCCAAACTCCCCATATTGCCAGAGCCAACTGTCTTCATCCCTTTAGTTAATGATCTTGTGATGAAAAAAATACTGGTAATCAAGTGTTAAGGCCAAGAGGCCATCATCTTACAAGAACAGAAAAAAATATTGAATAAATGAAAGTTCCAAGACACAGTTCTGATTTAAAAAGGCAAAATACTTAGTATTTCAAGCTTCTAGATAACCTTGACTTGGAAAAAACACAAGACAGTGAGAAAAAGGTGCCAATCAGCCCCCATCACAAAATTGTAAAGAAAATAGTTTTACTTGATCAGAATTCAGCTTTTTTTTTTTTTTCTGCCACAGTGTTTACAGAGTTTTTTTTGTTTTTTGTTTTTTTTTTCAAAGAAACAACTTCTTATTCTGACAAGACCTGTGCTACAAGTAGATTATTCACAAAGTCTATTTTGAAGATCCACCCCAACAGGCCACTTGAATTTCATTTTTATGTTTAAATAAGAACTTATCTACACTGTGTATTGTCCCAATATTCTTCACATAGAATATTTTTAAGTAAACAAAATTGTTATAGAATTGAAAAAATATATAGTAACAGCAAGCTTAAGCTTTGAGTTAGAACATAAACAACAATAGACTTAAACAATAATAAACTCAAACAAAGAGCAAGACATTGGGAATCTAAATTTCTTCTTTGCATCACATGCTTTTAGTATAAGTTGAATCAGTGCCTTGGCATTTAACCTGCATTTTGTTGTTACCTGGTAACAAAGGCAACCAGCCTTTTTTCACCAGGTCCAGGTGCACATGGAAACATCCACTTTTCGCAGACAGATTTCGCTTGTCCATCAGCCACACACATATACTATTAACATACAGATTTAATGTACTGCAAGCACTACTTGACAGGTGCAACAGGAATTAACCAGCACAACAGGACTATTTATGTGGTGTTAAATGAGACCTATTTATCAGCATGGAGTGTCCTTAAAACCTTTCTGTTTTTCCTAATCTTGTTAAACTCCTTTCACTTGTGACAGCTCAGATGTGCCTGAGGTGTGCTAACAGAGCTGCCTGGTGCTTTACACCAGCTGGGGAGCAGGGTTCAGATTATTCTGAAAAGAAAAAGAACAACCCCATTCTTTGGGGTTGCAAAGGGAGTTCCATTTCCTGGCTAATATAGTCTGCTTGACTTATAGAAACTAAGCAAAGCACAATCAGTCATTGTTGGCAATCAACGGAATGTGAATGTTAGGACCACATAAGCAATAGCACCTTCATAGTCTCGCTCTGCCTTTGAGCAGTGTTCCCAGCTGGGTGGCTGCTGGGATGGAGGATGGCCTCCTCAGCCCACTCACTCTTATTTTCTGATGGCAGCAATTGCATCCAGTCAGCTTCATGCTCAATTTGGCATCATTTAAATGACTACAAGAGAAATGAAATGCTTGGATATACATGTTTTCATGCACTCATTTGCTAATACACCATACAGACCTGGCTGCTGCAAACAAAAGGCAGATCTAAGAGGCAAGTAGTTATTACAGAATTTCAAGCTCCAGGATCTTCTTTGCTTACTTCTATTCTTTCTTTAATTACTTTATTTCAGTTTATCAAGCAGCCAAGTTGCAGAAAAAAAAAATCCTGCAGAGAAGAGAGTTTCTGATTCTCTCCAAAAACCTATGCACTTCTCAACACTCACTCTGTTACCTGGTAAAGCAGAGGAGAAAGTTGAACTTATCTAATAATTGCAAACATAAATAACAGGTTACTAACCTAAGTGGAGATTTCTGCAGAGCACTTACTCCACATTCCCATGCAATTCCAGATTTAAAGAGTATCTACACATAAAACCATCTTGGGATGGGGCCCCTCTGCCTGTCTTCTTCAGTTTCTATCTGTAATTCCCTAGGGAACCCCAGATTAGCATTTCGTGCAGATTTTGGAGGATTAAAGCCTCCTGCAGAGAAGTTACAATGTTCAGTTCAGAAAAATGGACTTCTGCTTGCCTGAAATTTCCTTTTTCCTTTGAGAAATGCAGCATGCAGGTCTTTTATAGCAGGTAGGTATGTTAGTGAGCGGGAGGAGAGTGACCAAACCTTGTCAATATGAGTCAGATGAAAATGTCTTTCACCCTTGCAATTCTTGACATCATGGCTTTTGGAGACACAGAAATGCGAACCCATCTCACACTGAGGCATTGTGCTAAATGTATTTTAAAGAAATATGTAAGAACTTGTCCTGTTAGAGCCTTTATCATTGAAAAATGCAAACTTTCTAGTATCACACATAGTGTGTCCTAATTTAATGCCTACCAGCTCATTCTAAGGAGCTCATTCTATAGCTACAAAGCCATGGGCAGCATCAAAGTTAAGTCAAGCCCCACATCTCCCCACCTCCCTAGAAGCATTTCGTGGTGTGTGAGGATCCAGCTGAGGGCAAGGACTTCTCCAGGATCCTTACAGGACAACAGTTTCCAATATTAGGATGTGAAGAACAGAGCCTAGAAAACAGGGGAGGACAAAGGACATGCAGTGAGAGTCTCCTACAGGACACATGGCATGCAGAAAAAAACGACAAAAAGAAGCCTGTGAGCTGAGAGTATGTTTAATCCTCAGTGTCACAGATAGTCTTCCAACAGCTAAAATAAGAAACTATTAGCAAAGCTGCCAGAATTAGCAAAGGGAATGAAGCAGGGAGTGCGGCATGGCTCGCAGGAACTGCGCGTAGGTGGAAATGCAACCTGTGAGTGAGGAGCAGTGAAGAAACACTTCGCTTTGGTGTCCAGCCTCAACAGGGCCTTGTTATCCTGAGCGACTTAGCTCTAGCAAGCTGGAATTGAAGGCCACTGCAGGAGAGCAAAAGCCAGCAACCAACCCTCTGGAAGAGGAGATGACAGACCAGTTTGCTCTGATTTAGGTGCCAGGGAACGTTATCCTTTTCATCTGCCTGTTGGATTATTTTTCCCTTTAATAGAAATGTTTATATTAAGTCCTGTGGTTCTTTTTTCTTTTTTTTTTTTTTTTCAAAAGGGGTAAACTAATTCCATGAGCACAGAAAAATTAGATACACTTCTGCCAGGATTCTGGGTGGGTGCATTGGAACCCACTCATTAACGTGAGTCCTTATGATCCTAAAGAAATGAGTCCTGAAGAAAAACTTTGCAAGGACCATCCACAGCTCCACCTTGTTGTTGGCTTCCCCACCAGGGTGGGTCTGTGTTTCTCTGGGGAACCTCATCACTGTGTGTTCACCTCATTGTTTGGTTTCATCTGAAATACTGCACAAGAAGAAATACGTACATTTCCTACTTTAAAGTCAGCAGCATTGCTCCCAAAGCCCTGGGAAAGGATATTCAGAGTACATGTGATATCCAAGTGTAAAGACAGACTTTGGAATTGTATTTTTTCCCCATTCATCTACAAATGGAAGAACTGTCCAAGACAGTAAAATGGGAACTTTTTGTCGTTGTCAGACAGCCTTCCCTGGGATGCTCATTGGCTCCTGAGGGTAATAGCAGGTTCCAAAGCTGCAATCCCAAATGGTTGGCAGACAGTTTCATCCTTCATAAGCATTTTGAGGTTACTCAGACCCAGAATGTAAGAAGCTGTTAGCATGAATCTGAAAGATAGTCCTGTCCCCTTGCACATACCAAGTAGTCAAGGCTTTAGATAATTTTCACTCCTACACCATGATATTAGAAGACAGTGACTGAACAGCTATTGCTCTTAGAAATGAAAAAGCTGGGAGCAACCAACTCAGGTGGTAGGCTATGGCATCCCATAGCAATGGCTTGTCCTTGTTGGGAAGAGGTAGATCTCTTTCTTCGAGCACGCAGCCTCAAGGACCACTAAGAGGGCTAGAGTACGAGCCTATCATTTCTGCTAGCCTGCTCTCCTGGGTCCCTCACTGCTGTGGTACTACAGCCGATGGAGGGCACCAAAGCCTTCCAGAAAGGGAGCTCACACCATCAGGGTCATGTTCTTCAAGGCCTTCATTGCCCGAGGAGGAAGTCTGCTGTCCAGAGGAATGGGGAGGTGATATGGGCTCTTAGCACCGGTCACAGGGCTGCCTCCAAAAATGGCACTGACAGTTTTATTTTGCTCTTCTTCGAGAAGGAGCACCCAAATCCTACTACAGAAGAGCTGTGAAAGACAGCTCCAGAGACTGGACACGGCCCTGCTCTGCACAAATAGTTTTACTGTCTCTCCTCTCCGGCAGCAGCACTTCTTCCATCCCACAGGTAGGCATTAACTAGATAATCAGGACAGGGCTCCCTACAGTCTTCTCCCTGCACGTGAAGTCCACCTGGCCAACTTCTGGCATCTCCACTGGCTGAGGAAGTGCGACACAGAGGTGGAAGCAAGGACAGACCCCAGACATAGAAAATGACAATGTGCCTCTAAATCAAAGCTGGCCCAGGATTGAGGCTGGGAATTCAGTGCAATAACCAACAGAAGCAGGGTTCTAAACCATGAAAAACTGTTGGGGTTTCCCTCCAGACAGGCAGTGTGCAGAAAAGTCAGGCAGAGACCCACACCCCCGAGGAAGTTGAAGACACTAAAGAGGCAAAGGTGGGATGTACCCCAGCTTTTATCAGCTCCACCAAACTGCTTTGGCCACAAGCTGCAAGCAAAGCAAAGCACTTTTTGCCAAAGGATTACTTGGGAAAAAAAAAAAAAAGGAATTCCCATGAAAATATGAAGGGACAAGAGAGGAAATCCTCATTTTAATGGAGAAAGGTAGAAAAAAAATAGGATAGTATGATAAGAAAGTTCCTATTCAAACACAAATACCTCTTTCAGGAAGAGAAAAGAGTGGCAAACTCAGCAATTGCTTCTCCACTGCTGCACAGTCATTCACATTGTGAGCCTGAGCACCTCCTTTGCAGAAACATGATTAGACCATATATCCACAAGCGTAAAGCACTGGAATGAATGAGGATCCTATGGCAAGTGCATGGAACGATTCATTCCTCCCACAAAAGTGACAAATAAGGATAATCCTACCTCATTTCCGAGATGACTTTTTGGCCTGGCTGCAATAAAACTGTAACAACTGTAATAGCATGGACACACAAATTATCTTTTGTGGAATTACGAATTAGGCATTTCAGTGCATATATCTGCTTGGGATTTATTTTAGGGCACTGCATGCAATACACAGCTACCAGCCATTTGCAAGACAGCACACACAAACCAAGTAAGAGCAACCACATTTTCCAGAGCAATTGACTCAGTGGTAAAAAGGACCTGGACCACAACTCAGTCTTTATTGATAGTAACTTCAATCTTTCTGCCCCAGGAAAGATTTGTGATAAGGTTAAAGATACCTCAGACTGTTCTTACCTTCCCTTCACATAAATTTACAACCCCAAGGACACCTGTTAAGACTAGTGGAGATAAGAAAGGATAGTCATATTTCCTTATCTGGAGCTCTCTGGTTTATAGCACTTCAGTTTACAGTATAGAAGTGGTTATATTCCCGGAGAAAAAGTCCCTGTGAACTTCATGAGCAGCTTTCTAAACATTCAGTAGCCTCTTGAGTAGATAGTATATGTGATTCATGCCTTTAAAAAAAAATAAAAAGGGCTCTTACCTGTCAGGAACACAGATACAGACTGAAAAGACTCAAGACTTTCCACCTTCCCCTAAAGAGAGGTTTTCCCATTGGATATAAGCACTCAAGCTTGTTTTGATCTCGGATACTACCAAACCCCGGAGCGCCCATCCAGGCTCTGGTGGAGGCTTCCACATGGGATGCAGAGCATTAGGAGCATGGCTGTGATTTAGCATGAGCTAGTGCAATGGCAAGCCAACAAGTCCTGCCGAGCCTGTCACTGTGTAACAGAATTAAGGTAATAGGAGCAACAACCACACAGCACATAAAGCCATATGAATTCCTCCAGGGAGCTACGTAAGCTGCCACCTCTTTGCACAGATTTTTTTCAATTACGTCTATTTGCATGGCTGTTTGATGCTGTGCTTACTATATTGTTCTGAACAGAGGTTAGCCTTTCTTTCATTATAACTGTACCACTGATTATAACTGTATTGTATAAATTCTTACAATTTATCCAACAATTTACAACAATCCAGTCTATCTCTTAGCTTCTCTGACTTTTGCTAAATTTGGTTTGGGATGCAATAAAGAATTAGTTCTTTAGCAAGGCTTGACAAATGCTGGAACTTTAAAATTAGATGGCAGAAAAACGGGATTTGTGAGGACAATCTCAAATATAAAATGTTGGAAAGATTCAGATTGTGTTCAAACCCTCTTAAAGATTAATTTACACAAGTAATTTCTTTTTCTCTGCAACAATAGATGAATAATTAGAATTGCCTCTTATGCTGAAAACTGCAAGGTTTCTTTCCTAGGCAGCATGTCCTGGTCTTACTTCAGGTATGTTCTGGTATGTCAGGAACGGGTGCAAGGGATTTTTCTTTTTCCTGGTATACCAGTACAGCTGTGATTTGAATACACACACACATATGAAACTCAGCCAAGTGTTAAATAAAGTGCTTGCCTTAGCAATCCAGTGACCGTAGGTTCCCCAAAAGCTCCATGAATAGAGAAGGGCCTTCAGGAGGCAGCACAGATTTTGGGCAGACTCTCCGTGTGACCCACTGGAGAGAATTCTTTGTCCACAGACTATCACAGCTGCTGAACTCAATTACATATATGTAACAATTAGGTCAGATGAATTACTCCCTAAAATGAGCTGTGCAGAACAGAACAGAACATCTCCAGTTGGAAGGGACCCCCAGGGATCACCATGTCCAGCTCCTGGCTCCGCACAGCACCACCCAGAAATCAGACCGTGTGTCTGAGAGCAGTGTCCAAATGCTCCTTGAACTCTGGCAGCTCAGTGCTATGAGCACTGCCCTGGGGAGCCTGTCCCAGTGCCCTGGGGAACCTTTCCCTAACCCCGAGCCTGACCCTCCCCTGTCCCAGCTCCATGCCATTCCCTCGGGCCCTGTCGCTGTCCCCAGAGAGCAGAGCTCAGCGCCCGCCCCCCCGCTCCCCTTGTGAGGGAGCTGCAGGCCGCCATGAGGCCTCCCTGCGGCCTGCTCTGCTCTGGGCTGATCATTTAGATGTGTAGATGCTTAAAGCTTGGTGAGACCAATCCCGCTCTTGAAACGACTCTGTGCATATTGCTCAGACTTCTGATAAAGTGCGTGCTGTGACCGCAGCTAGGGTCAGACTCTGCAGCTCTTGGTCGTGTTGGACAGGACTTCATCTTATGAACCATCCCCTTGAACTCAGTCATGTTCTGCACTTGGAGCAATTTCATCCGAAAAGGTGGTGAAATTCCTCCCCCAGAAAAGAACAGTGAACTGACACCATCACAAGACAAAGGCAAAGATCTGTGACTAAAGCCACTGTGCAGACTCCCAGCAAGGCTGAACAGAGCCTCGAGCATGCAGCAAACCTGCAGCAGAGCTTTCACTTGTCTCTACTGGAAGGTGATGAAGAGGTGCTGTTTTGCCACCCGACACCCACAAGATCTTGGGATTTCTCACAGACCTCAGGGGGAAAAAAAGCTCTTTGCTCTAATCTGAGAATAAACTGCCCCTGGAGAGAAGCTCTGTGCTGTTGCGAGCAACCACAAATACATAAACACCAACTGGATGCAACGGGCTGGGACAAGAACCCACATTTGGCGGTTCCCAAAACAATACTCTGTCAGCTGAAACCCCCAGGAAGATGTACTCTGGGACTCTGATTTCCCCTATGGACAGATCCACCACAGAAGATCACCTTATATTTCTGTCAATACAGCCAGTAATTTGTGTGTGTTTTGCTGCTAAGCAGATCCTGAGCTGTTTAACCCCAAACTTTGCAGAGAATAGGTCAGCTTCCGCAGAACCCCCATGATGAACAGCTTCTGAAATGCAGAATAAATTTTCTTATCAAAATCAGAGCACGATTGACACTAGCGAGACATATGAGACGCAGATTCAATTCCCATTCTGCCTAAAATCACGCTTGCTTACTCCAGCTGAGATTTCCTTGTTTCTTCTAGTGTCATTAAAATTATTGCTATGAAACTCTAGGTTAAGGCTGCCTTACCTCTCCTGGCACCCTGCAAAAATATCTAAAAATACATGCTACTCCTAAGAGAAGTTGTATGCTTCAGAAGTAAGGAGTCTTGTGGCAGAGGCAGTGACCAGATCTCATGGTGATTTAGCCACTGGGCTGATGACCATTCCAGATTTTCTCATTTATGTAGGTCTTGGTGACTAGAAAAAATGTTTCCTATCAATTCTGCATCAGATCATCCCCAGCTCATTGATTTGCTCATAGATATTGCCAGTTGATCACTAGCTTGAAAATGAAGTGGTTTGTAAGGCATGGTTTTTACAGATACTGAGCAAAATCACTCTAAAGTCTTCTAACTCTACACTGCCCTGGGGGACCCTCCCCAGGACAAAGTTGTCTAAAAAGCATGTAAAGGTGAAGCCCAGAGCTGCAAAGCTCTGTTTCCAGGACAAGTAATTTTCATAATAGTCTGTTTGCAGGCAAACGTTCTTACAGTATCTTGTCTGATTGCTTTAAAGTACATGAAGATTCAAACAGATGCCCTCACCTCATACAGCTTTGGTTTTCCAGCTGGGCTGACTGATCCGCCATCACTGCAAAAACTCCAAGCCAGCCCCTCTTCAAGCAGCTAAACCTCTTCTCTTTCAACTTCCCTGTGTTTCAGGTGAAAAGGGTTGGATCAGGTTTGCAATGTTGGAAGAGAAGGAGGAAGAAGGAAGGCAAAAGATAAAGGGGAAATCTCTGCTGTTTGATCTGCTGAAAGAAAATGTCTAAGAGCTGTTCCTTGAAGTGCATGAGGATGAAAGGAACAGGAGCACAATTTGGTGTGCTTGTTTGCTTGCTTTTCAAAATAAAACTGCAAAGAATGGTGAAAAAAGAAAATGCCTTTTGCTTCATTTTATCTGAGGACAGAATGCAGACAGCAGGGTTCATATTTACCTCTCATTTAGACTCAATAAATGTGTCCTGTGAATACATTTTCAAAAACTATTTTTCTTAGGGAATACATTTTTTATTAGCTATTATTGCTCAATTTTTGCTGGTTTTTAAAGAACTCATGTGGCTTGTGGGGACAGATGAAGAGGAGTGATTCATGACTCACTGCAAAGATCTCCTTTTTTATAAAACCTCATCAGTCAGTCATTTTACAGGTTTTTAAGCCCATATGAACATACTGGTGCAGCTGTGACCTGCCTGGAAATGCCCTGGGAGAAGACATGGGAACACAAAACCAGTTTTTTCACAAATGCAGGAGAGATGATGGAGGATGGCAGAGCCAGTAACACTGACATGACACCAATGTAGACACCCAGAGCTTGTGCAAATCCTTTAGCTGTCTTTAAACCAAAAACCAGTGGAGCTTTCCTTCCCTCCTGCTCCTCTATCCTCCCCTTCCCCTCTCTGTAGCCCAATGGCTTACAGGATAAATTCAACCGCGTATTGGTATTTAACTAGCTTATTCACAGGGACATTTGATGGGCAAGACCAAGACGGAAGCACCAGAGGAAAAAAAAAAAAAAAAAAAAAACAGCCCAGAAAGTGCTTTAAGCTCCCTGGTGCACTCAGAGTCAGGATACTTCAGGCTATACAGGTTCCTCAGATTTCTCCTTCAGTGACAATAATACAGTCATACTGATGCATAAGTAGATGCTCTGCAATGCATATTCTCCATGCAAATACATTTTCTGTGTAGGGATATATGTAAAAAATATTCTTATGGGAAATATGTATTTCTCCATCTAAAGATAACATTCTGGATGGCAGAGCCATTTTCTTGGTCATGCTAAATGACTTAACACTGAAATAAATCTTTAAATTAAAAAAAAAATCCATTTTATTTTCCCATTATCCAGTGGAGAGGGAAAGAAAAAAAAAAAAAAAGGAAAAAAGAAAATCAAGTGAATAGAACAACTAAAAGGAAACAGAAGCAAAAGCCACTCCTGCTCTAGCTACTCCTACTCATCTATCACCTGGAAGCTGGACTTTTCCAAGTACTTTGGCAAACAGGCTACCAGTACACACTGAGGTCATGGAAATGGCTTCTGGAGAGCTATCATTTTCTCCAGCAGCCCGAGGGATTCTGGGCCGCTGAGAGAAGTGTAAGGTTTCCTTAAGGGACAATGACCATCTGCAAGAGGAGACACCACAGGTCCCAGCAGCCCTCCCCTTCCCACGCAGGGATGGGGCAGAGCACGGCATGGATGCAGGAGTGGGGGCAGATTCAGGCCGTAGAAAGCAGAGGACCTCTGCCATTTCTCCCAGCCTCTGAATTATGAGATTGAGAAACACATTTCTCTTTTTTTTTTTTTTCCTCTCTGAAATAATAACTCAAACCTAGAGACAGTTTAGCAGTAGCTCATGTACTAAATTGCTTCCAGTTCCTGTTCACCTTACTTGTAATGTGTTAAAAAAATTGCATCTGAGGGATGTTTTTTGTTATCCTCTGCATTAGTTTGTACAGGGGTGTAATATACTCTCATCTTTTACTGGAGGGAAACATAAATGAAAGGAGCATTTAGAGAAATACAAATTTGTAGAACAAAAATCACCCTATGTGAGGAAAACTGCAAAATATTAATTAAACAAACAAAGAAACAAAGAACTACAGAAGCAGGATACAGTCTGTTGTAGAATTCAGTTATCAAGAAGCACACCTGCTCGGTGGAGGACCAATTATTTTCCTTTTTTCTAAAGACTTTTATGGTATGGTAATTAAGGAGCTTGAAGAGTTAGGCACATTTTAATTGCTAGATAAATAAATGAAAGGCAACCATACTGCACTCTGAAGGTTGAAAGACTGATGAAATGGGAGGGCTGGGGGGAGGAATTCTATGTTACTCTTTCAGAGAAGATGTAATATGAAAAGCCAGGGCTGAACCCAATAGTGCCTGACTTCCTTGCGCAGCCACTCGGGCCTTTAAAGAACAAGGCTCAGCAGGAGCAGATCCCAGCCCGGCAGAGACAGTGGGGATGGGCTGACACACAAAGCCCACTGCACAAAGAACATCGCTGCATTTTATCTGCCTGTTTGTGAGGCAGCTGCAATCATCGGTGCTTTTCACAAGTAACAAATGTAGAAGTTGTAGGTGTCTAGCCAAGCAGGGGATTGCATTTTATCAGCTCAGTGGTACTTCAGTCAATTCTTGTGAATGAACGTGGAAGCTTATTCCTCTAGTCACTGCAAACACACTGAAAATTTTTCAAGAGTGACAAGAGCACTCTTCAGTAGCAATGGCATCAGCAAAACAACCTGAGTAAGAGATAAGTATTGTGACAATGTCACTTCAGAAGACAGAAGGGGCCTAGATCTCCTTCCTGCTTGGGTTCTCAGAGTCTGGGAAGGGGACGACACACTTCTCTAAATCATCACGGCTGCACTTAAGCCAAGGGAAATAGGACACTGTCCACCAGTTGAAGACCTGCCCTTCCATGTTTAGCACTTGCTAAGAGCAAGTACAAACATTTAACTTAAAGAACAGGCTAGCTGAGGATCTATTTCATAGACTCACAGAATCACAGAACCATATGCCAAACTGGAAGGGATCCACAAGGATCACCGAGGCCAGGACCACCCAAAAATCAGACCATGTGTCTGAGAGTGGTGTCCTAAGGCTCCTTGAACTACAGCAGGTTCGGAGCCATGGCCACTGCGTTGGGGAGCCTCCACTCCCCCTCAGGAGGAAGCTGTAGACTATGATGAAGTCCTGAAATACATAGGCAGCAACAGATTAGAAGTAGGTGGAATTTCACTCTAAACTTTATAGCTGTCATTTAGATGCATTAGCAAAGCCTCCATAAGTGGTAATAAGAGAAGATATCATCAAAATTGCTCTACAGCATCAAACGGCAGGAAATCTGCTGGGGGTGCTGTCTCTTGGAAGCAAAAGGTATTGAAGACTTCAGGAAAAACCTGCATTTCTTCTGTTTCTGTCAAATATGTTGTTTTTGATGCCAGCCTTGACAAATCCACCTCATTATAGATGAAAAATCAACAAAATCTGAAAATCATATGCAGTACATCCTAGTTGTATGGAAACAGCTTTTCCTTCAGCCTGTGCTCCATAAAGAAATCTGAGTGAAAGAATAAACTGTTCTGTAATGCAGGTAGGGGAGTCATGGTCTCCCATATCCTCTGTCACTCACTTTTCTCAAAAATATACCACAAATCAATGGTAAGTCACAGCAAATCAAGACGATTTGCCCATTAAGGATGATAACGGATGTGGAGCAGGATGGGCTTTCCAAAAGCTACACTCCAGTTCTACATCAAGTTATTGTTCCCCTCCAGCCCAGAAAAGTCTAACAGCATCTATCAGACATGAAATTATTCTAGTAAGGAGTCCTTTTATAGCCCACGGTGTGTAAGACCTTTGGCCATGTTGATCCCGAAAGATGGCATGGCTGACACTTCCTTTTACAATTGCATTCTGGCCATTAAAACCAGGCCGGAAGCTCACAAAATTTGCTCTTCACTGATCTGAGATAGTGATTTTCTCCATGGATGCATTTCTCCATGGATACACAGCATAGTTCTGCTTATCCCCAGGCTCTGTCAAAGGCCAAACCTGCCCATACCTTACATGTGCATTCTCCTTTTTTCTTACCCTCTTAGTATCTTCTTTTTGTGACTCTTCAGGTCCTGTCAGCCCTTTCTTCTAGCTGGAGAGAGACCTATTCAGTGACATTCTTGTGCAACTACCCTGAACAAATGGTTCTCAGTTCATTTTCCTTTGTGCATCATTTTATTCACAGCAAGGCTCATGTACTTGAATTGCAGATGTTTTAATGAGTGCATTCCATCAAGGATGCTCATAGGTAGCTGTCTAGGACAAGGCTGCTACCTATATGGCCTCGAAGAGGGTCTCCAGAACCACTTGTTAATAAAGATTGCAACTCAGATGTCCACTAAAACACCAATTCTTACACTATTGCATGCACTAGTGAGCAAACCTTCCAGGTCAAGAGTCCCTGCCCAGAGGACTTGGTACCCCTTGTAAATCCCTTGAAAGCCTTTGATACTGAGTTATGAAATGCTTCTACCAGCCCTGGTCTTTCTGCTTGAATGACTAATACCTCACCAATGCCAGCTGGCTATGGCCCCAGTTACCCAGAGGCAAGATAGAAGAAGAGGGAGCAGGATAGCTAGCACTCTCAGATGGACAAATGTGCACTGTTGGTGCTGGCAGAAACTCCAGAAGTCTTTAGCTGGGTGAAACAGGAGGAGAGCTCAGCTTTAGTGTCCTCTGAGTATTTCAGTCATGGGGCTGGTCAGCTCCTCAACAGGAAACACACAGACAGGGGTGGTGGGTGTGGGGAACCTGGCACATACCCATGCCCTAGCCCATGGACAGTATCCTCAGTCAGCCTCAGATGGTAGACGAGCACTAAGCAATACGCTTGCTAATTCAAGATGGTGATCCCAGAAGCTCTTAACCCATTTCCTGATGTTTCTCCAGTCTTGTACCCTGCAGGCTACATCTTCAGATAGGATGAAGGATGCTTTACGTACTTTAATTTTGCTCCGAGACATGGCAAACCAAGAAAAGAAGCCAGGACAAGCTCTCCTGTTATCAGTAAGTGACAGAGTTAGACTGTCTTGAAGCACAGGAGGTATGTGAGCTTTTACCTTGACAGAGCAGTGTTTAATTTTCCATAAGGAAGTTGCTGAGAAATGTCTCAGGGAAGATGTAGCAGATGAAGGATTTATAAAGTCACGTTTTTTCTGCTTCAGTTGCTGGATGCTTCCCTACCAACCTCTTCTTTGCTCTCCTTTGTGCACAGCTCTGCAGCTTTGCCAGGAACTGCAGTGCTGAGTTAACATCCCCAATATGCAGCAGCAGAGATAAGCACCAGTATAACACAATACAGTACGGAAACAGGTACATTTACTACTGTGTCATTGCTGGCCTAAATGGGGAAAGGCAGAAGTCCTGTGCAGGGTGGGAAATTTAAAAAATATTTTCTTCTGTGTTACCAAGCATTTCAGGAGCCCTTGTTCTGCAGCACAGCAACCAAACAGCACAGCAAGTGAGCTATGAGGTTTAGCAAGCCAAGATGCCTTATGTGGAGTTAGATTAACTTCTGCCCATTTATCCCTGTATGACTACTACATTTAACAGGATTAATTTATAAACATGTCCCTCTCCTCCAGGGACTCTGAATGCCAGGGTCTCTGGAAATTTTTTGCTCTGTTGTATTGAATTTTCTTCAATAGATACAGATATTACACAAAAGGATGGTAAAAGGCTTAAACTGGCAGGAGCTTATGCCATTGCAGGATTTTTTTTACTTTTTTTTTTGATCGTGGGGAAGTTTACTCGGCACCTGGCCTAATGGCTGCAGATGAGTCCCACCTGTCTCAAAGGGGGAAACGGATCCTAGCCCAGGTGCTGGCAGGGCTCATTGAGAGGGCTTTAAACCAAGTATGAAAGGGGATGGGGATGAAATGAGGCTCCATAGAGGTGAGCCTGGGGGAGGAGTCCCAGGGTTGGTGGTGAGGGTAATGGCACAACTGAAGTGCATCTACACCAATGCACGCAGCATGGGCACCAAACAGGAGGAGCTGGAAGCCTTTGTGTGGTAGTTAAACTATGGCCTAGTCACCATCACTGAAACGTGGCGGGACCACTCCCACGACTGGAGTGCTGCAATGGATGGCTACAAGCTCCTCAGAAGGGACAGTCAACTTAGGAGGGGAGGTGACGTGACTCTCTATGTTAGAGAGTGTTTCGATGTTGTCGAGCTTGGGGTTGGGAATGATGAGGTAGAGTCCCTGTGGGTAAGGATCAGGGGGTTGGCCAACAAGGCGGACATCCTGGTGGGGGTCTGTAATAGACCGCCAAACCACGATGAAGAGGCGGATGAGGTGTTCTGTAAGCAGCTGGAGGAAGTCTCTCAGTCGCCAGTGCTTGTTCTCATGGGGTGGTCCTTGTCTTGGGCAGAGGGACCACGAAATGGTAGAGTTCTCTATTCTTGGTGAAGTCAGGATGGGGGTCAGTAAAACTGCTGCCTTGGCCTTCTGGATGGCAGACTGAATTGTTCAGGACACTGGTAGGAAGGGTCCCTTGGGAGTCAGTTCTGAAGGGCAGAGGGGCCCAGGAAGGCTGGATGCTCCTCAAGAAGGAAGTCTGAAAGGCTCCTGAGCCACCACACACTAGCTGTGTCATTCCAAATATCATACTCAGACATTTCCTGGTCTATCTTCACTGTGCAATTGCCCCTGCCTGACACATCACACCATAAATGTCCTCTTTCCAGTAGTGCACCTTCTGTGCACCTTCCTTCCCCATCCAACACCCCTCGGTCTCCAGCAGCTATTCACACAGATCGCTCAGATCCTTTTCCAGAGGACCTACGTGTATGTCTCACCTCTGAAGGACAGAGATCACCGTCAGATCAGGGAGATCTAAACAGGGACCATGACCTGCACAGCTGCATCACTGGGTCATTTTAGTAGGTCTTACCCTTGACTAAAAGCACTGCGTAGCCTACATCCTGCCTTCCCTGAGAAAGGGCAGCTGGTGCCAACACAGCTAGCTCCAGAGAGTCAGTGCAGACAAGCCACTCCAGTTTTGCCTTCGACGTGGCTCATTCAGGTAAACCCCAGTGGTAGATATAATGCTGACAGGAATGAACCATGCCCTAAACACGATTTGACTGGTGATTAAGTTTGCTCTTCTCTGACTCACTTTTCTTGCCCTTAAAAGCCTTCCACTCTCCTCTCCCACAGGAGGAGCACTTCCAGAACTGAGCTCCTGGGGTGTGACCTCCTGGTCAAAGCCCAAGGCAGCCCAAAACTTCAACACGTACTTCAGAGGACCAGCAGCAAAGGTCACAAAGAGTGGACTTCACTTGCCTTTTCACAAATAATTTCTGTCTTTTTAGTTTTCAAAGACCTTATCATAGCATTTTGAGACTGAAAAAACAGAACGCAGAGAAGGCATCAAAGTCTTCATCAGATTAGTCGTCAAATCTCAGAATTGTATCATAAATAACAAGAAATCATTTTTCCTTTCTTGAGATTTAAGAGACTGAATAAACACTTCAGCTTTTAATAAAACATCTCTTTTCTAGTCTTATGGTAGCAGAGAGAATTTGGAATGATAGAAAAACTCAAAGCAGTCAACTTCAAGGTTAAATCAGGTTATTCAGTGCCCTGCCAAATGTGTTCTGAAAACCTCCGAAAATGAATATCCCACAAGCGCCATGGGCAACTTACTCTGGTGCTTCACAACTCTTGTGACTGAACAGTTTCACCCAAGACTATATAAAAGGTTCAGCAACCAGCAGGTAACTAACTGAAGGAGCACAGAGAATGCTTCCTATTCTGGGAGGTCCTTATCTGTCTACCCATCATCACAGAGCCTCTGTGGGGAGGGCAATCCAAAGCCCAGAAGCATCTGCTGAAAGGCTCTCCTGGCCTGTGTGATCTTTGCAAAAGCTGCAGTAGGCAGCATTGGACCAGCAGTCATCCCCCAGTGCAGTCTCACTTTTAACGTAGTGCCACACTCAGCAGGCCTTTTTGATGCTCTTTTGGCTTTGTTCTTTCAGTTCTCAAGCTGACAGTTCATCTTCCTTCCTACAAGTTCCTGCCATCACACAAGAGAATATTTACAGCTGTCTAAACCCTGTGCCCAAGCATTCTTCCAGAAAACCGTACATGGCATGTGCCTTCTCATTGAAAGGAGAGACAGGGAAATGTAATTTGCATTGAGGATGAGGTTCTCTGAGTGTGCAGTTTCCTTGTGGTTCCCCTAGTCTGCTTCCATCCTCTCCAGTGTTTTGAAACTAGATCCTGCATTACAAGAGTTCAAAAATTATATCTAAAACTGGTCACCTTGCGTTAAAAGTCTGGAAAATTATAGAAAAAAACAGTCTGGGAGTTCTTGTAGTTAGCTTGATGATGTTTATAACACAAGGCTTGGGTCATACTTTCAAGCCAGTTTCTGCAAGGCAGATGGCCTGAAGCTTGTCGGGCATGCACAAGGCCAACAGCTTGAAGAGAACACCCTGATGAGAAAGTCAAGAAACACCAGTGAAGGCTGGGAATCCTGCTTAACTCCAGAGGTTGGATTTTCCACATATCTGTAGAAGATCTGAGGCAGTGCTTACCAGTGGTCAGGACACCTCAGCCCATATCCCAGCCTCTTCACTTCTGCAGACAAGAAAGCAGAACTGCTTCTTTGTGTTCATAGAACGTTAATTTTGCCGACAGGGTAATAATAAGGCTACTAAATCAGCACTAAGATTTCTCACATTGCATACACTACTTAAATTACATGTCATTTTTACAAATTGTAAACTAGATAAATGACTACTCAAAAAATTACACGTGACTTGCAATTGAGATTTCCTAGCCATGGAAGTGACATTACTGAAGAAAAATGTGCTGGACATAGTGGTAGTCCTCAAAACACAGCAATGGGAGAATAGGATAATTCACTCATGCTGAATTGGAACTATGTCTTTTGAAGTGTATAAATGCTAAGACCAAAATATGATCTCCTGAGCCAAGGTATAACCTACATCAAGAGGTGGTGATTAGGAAATCTGCTTAGAAAGCCTATTTTTTCTTTCTGGAAGCAATTGACCCCTCCCCCCAACCCCCACCTCCCTTAATTATGACAAAGCCCCAGTTTACTGGATTGCTCTACATCTGAAATGCCAGATTTTGGATTAGATCCCTATACATAAAACCACAATGATCAATGTAAAGCTAAATTCAAGTATTTACTTGAAGTCTATCACAGCCTTACTGCAAAATTAAGTTAAACCATTTCTGGACACACCATAGCTCTGGTCATTTTCCATTATTTTGCTATTTGTCAGAACCACAGTGTACAAAACAGTGCAAAATGCAAAACAAATAGAAAAAAAAAGCAACCACTTAGGATTAATTTTTAAGACATTTTTCATCAAGCATGGAGAATAGAATAAACAACCTTGGGGACTGTTTCTTGTTTTTTACCTCCTAATATTATTACCTGAGGGAAATCATAGTTGAGAGAGGTGTTAGGTAAAACGGAAAAAAAAGTGTTTTTCATATTCTTTCTCTAATAAAAATAATATATTTAGGTTGCTCTCTTCTTCAGTGATTTTAATCATTTTAAAGAGTATTCAAACAGCTGCAAAGTTATACAAAAAAAAAGTTTGATTTTTAATTGCCCAAAATATACCAAGTAAAAGATAAATTAGACTATAGCTTACAAAAAGATACGTACTAAAAGGCATACACCCCAGTACCAAGAGAGTAAGTCTCCTGGCCTCCCCTGCTTCCTCTTCCAGACTGCCTGATCTCAGAGCTTTAGCTACAGCATATGGCTCTTGCTCAGTCTTGAAGTTATCACTATTAATATAGCATTTTAATATATCATATCACTTGAATATATCATTTTTAATGCCTTCCCCCCCCCCCCCCCCCAAATTCAGCATCAATCTGCCTAGTGCACAAGCAGCTCAAGCTTGTTCTAGTAAATGAGAAAGTGGGGGACAACAGAAAGAAGACAAGGAAATGGGTGGAGAAAACAAAAACAAAACAAAAAAAACAAAAAAAAAAACACAAAACAACAGCTTAGATAGACAGATACAACAAGAAGTGTATCAGCATCAGCTGCCTATTCCTAGTCTAGAAAGCAATGCAGAAGTTCAACACTTTTTTTGGTTTTGATTTCTTGGGTTTTGTTTCAGAGCCCCATGGATATTTCAGGCCCCAGCAGATGTCAAAGACAGGAAAGAGACTGCAGTCACGTTCTGCTCGGGGCATTGATGACATGCAGAGGATGAGCTCCTACTGAATATTCACAGAAACGCCCCTTCCTTTTCTAAATGAATACATCCAGGGAAATCCTCCTGCAGGGAGGTGTCTGTATGAGCTGCCACATGCAATGGCCCCATCAATTCCCAACACTTTAGGAAGTTCCAGTCTTCCTAAATCTGGCCAGTCATGCCTACAGAAGCCAGGAGAGCTCTTGTGCTGCAGCTCTGTAGTAAGCACTGCCACACATCCAGAAAACACCTAAAATACTTCTTGTCATCCTGGCTTGGAAACTCTGTTCCCTCCACTAGCTGATACCTGTTTTACAAGCCTGGCAACGGTGCTACGTAGATCAAAGCTCATTCAACGAATTCCTGCAGAACCGTCTGGCCTAAATCCTCCTGCTCTTATGTTCATCCTCCCTAACCTCCCAAAGCAATTTGGCTAACAATCTATGCTCTTCCAAAAACCATGGCAAATACAGATTACTGCAGTTGGCTTACAAAGCTCAGAGCATCCAGCCACAAGATATCAGCTCCACCTCTCCTCACCACCAAGCATTTACAACAACCAGCATCATTCTCTAAGTATACTTCAACCTCTCTTCAGTTGCTTCCCAATGGATGGGCTGGCTTACAAAAAAGCAGAAGCTGCACGGTATGTTCCAGAGAGAGGAATTATGGCATTAGGAGTTGTTCTCCAAGATCTCAAAACTGTTCTGACCGGTGGCTGGTTTCTGCTTTACATCAGAGCATGTCTTACGAGAAAACTCTACCCTGTAGAAGGTCCAGCGACCAGGGGAGTACAGACAGAGGTCCCAACACACCACGCCCAGCCTTTGGGCAAAGGACATTGAGAACATTTCTGTATGCCAGGCAAGGATTCATGACTGTCAGAGGAACCACAGCGTAACTGTATGATAATACACCCCACCCTGCAAGCGTAGCCCCGGACAGGCTAAGGGAGCACACACGTAAGGACTTATCCCATCTCTTTTGGTGAGGTCAGGTGTGATTTTTCATTCTGTTGTCCTGTGGCCAGCTCTGAATTGTGAAGCAGGGCTCCCTGTCTGCTGGGGTTGCCGAGAGATGATTTGGACACATCAACCTAGCTGACTTTTGAGGTTGTCCCTACCCCATTCAAGCTCACCTTACCATCCCCTGTGTCTTTCTGGTTCTCCCAGGAGACAGCAGTTTGTTTTCCATAGGAACAGGTCCTTATGGTCCACATAATACAAGTAAGAAAAATTTCCACTCTTCCCTGTCTGCTGGACCACCGGCTCAACTAAATGACAGGGAGTTGTGTCTGGGCTGGCATTTATTCCTCTTAATTTCTGTGAGCTCTCATAAAAGATTTTGCCTTAATATTTCTTCTGGTGCACTTGGAGGGCATTAGATCAGAGCTTCATGGGGCAGCACAAAGTCCTTTCCAACTGAGTGAGTTTTCTGTCTATTTAGCAGCTCAGCCAAGTATTCCAGGAGGAGGCTTGCTTGAAAGGAAAAGATGTTTCTTTCAAGCCTCGCATCTTACTCTGTATGAAAGCAGCAAATGTAGTGAAAAGAGTGACCTGCCCCAGCAAGCATGTGTTTGGTAACAAGGTTCGGAGTTCAAACCATTTTGGCAGGGCATGACCATGACCTGCGGCTAGCAGGTCCTGCTTCGCATCCCACACAATAACCATCATTTCAAGATTCTCAAGTGGATAACACCTATTGCTCAGTTTAAAACACTTAGAGCTGTCACAGAAGTAAGAGGGAATCACCTCTGGGACTAGAAGTTACTTACAAATGATTTCTTGGCTCTGCTGAAAGGAGAAAGATTTAGATCACATGGCTACACCTACTCTGTGAAGCAAGCCCTGACTGGAAGTGCCTGAGAGGCCACAAAACTGTTCCAAGGGCAGTGGTGGGGCATCAGGATGGGGACGGAGATGGGCAGAACTGCGTGCCCAAGTGAAGGTGAGGCAGGAGGGGGACCTCCCCTCTTCACTCTTCCCTCCCTATCCTTGCAATTAGAAGCAGAAGCAGCCTGCTGGCTTTGGGACAGACCCAGGACATGAAGCCCCCTCTAGTTTTCTGCCTTGCTCTGCCACTCCCCGAGGTGTGACCATGCAAAAGTCACCATCATTCCTGTGCCTTCAGATACCCTTCCCCATCCCTGCACAGCGTTTGGACTATTCATAAGCCGAGCAAGGACTGTCTCAAATATACAGCACCACAGGGACACAGTCTTAGAAGGTGTAATCTTTGGCTGCACACAGGCAGATAAATCACATGGGAGTTGCTTGGTGGCCCCACTCTTTGCCAGATAAAGAGATTCTTACATGGCTGCCTCTTCTGAAGGAGAGGAGGCTGTGAAAGTGGGTAATAATGTGCGTTCATATAGACTCTGTGTCTAAGAGCTTGTTGTTCTGCTATCAGTTTAAACTTTGTCTCTATATTAAGCTACACATCTTTGATTCACCAGCCTTCCTGGGAAGTTTCCGAGGCTTCTTGCTTCTGAGCTCGTGCTATGGCACTGTTCCTGTTCCCAGCCAGAAAGATCTGGGAGTTCAGAGAGAGGTGAAGTTACACAAACTGTATTAAAAGAAAACCCACCACAGCAACAAGCTCTATTCTCTCAGTCTCAAGGACAATCACTCAGTTCACTTCTAGGAGAAAGTCTGGCTCAACTTTTTTGGCTGCATGAGCCTGAGCCCCTGGACTTCGCCACCAGCTCTTCCCAACCATGGATTTCTGCTCCTTGCCGTGGCTGGCTGTTCACAGAGCAAAGTGGCTCTGATTTTTTGTGACCACTTGACTGCTGTGCTCAAGTTCCCTGGAAAAGCACAGCACACTGACTGGGACGTGAGCCCACTTCTGTAAGTGAACCTCTCACCTCAGAAGTTGTCTGCAGCGTTATGGCCATGAACGACATATGGAGCTGTGTTTGGGCAATGCTTAGTCCCAGGGGAGCACCTTGCTCCCAGTAAACCACAGGGAAGCTGAAACACCTGGGTAACAAAACCACACACATACACACACTAAAGAAGGAGCAAGATTTCTCTTGCTGCTCTTCCACAAAAAAAATGCAGCCTCCATGCAAAGCAGATGCAAGCATACACTGGCTTGGACAAAAGATCTCCTCATTTCCTTTGCTTTTTTCTGTGTTTTTTTTTTTAATTATTATTATTTTTTTTATTTTATTTTTGTTTCCTCGCATGCAGCTGTTTCACTTTAACACGGCACAGCATGTGCCTGTCCCAGCACCCAGCTCAGTCCAGCTTGCTTCCTTCATGGCATCTCTCAGCCTCCCCAGCCCTCCGTCTGCCACCAGCTGCTCCCCCTGCACAGACCAGCACGTTCCCCAGAACCACAGGATGAATTGGGCCGTTACTTACGTGAGCATCATGTTACATGCATTTGCAATGGGACTGCTGGCACCACACCTGTTGCTGGCTTAAAATAAGCAGAGTTGCTAGGTCTGATCGCTGCTGCGACTGTGGCGTATTAAAGAAAAGGTCCCAACAAGGTTTTGGTTCTGCTCTCAGCAGAACACTGAAGGAGAGCTAAACTTCAACATAATTTATCAGAGCTTTATAGACCTCTTAATACACCATGAAAGAAATACTTTCTGTAGTCAAGGTGGTGCATTTATTACGCTCATCCAACAGCATAACCTTAGTTTAAATCCAGGTTAATGGAACTTATGGTAGTACTGAAAGAATAAAAATTACAAACGAGCAAAAAGAATCCTAAATCTACATTTTTTTTTTCAGAGATCATTTAAAGTTGAACAACCTTAGATTTGACCTTAGGAACAGAGTTGCAAAAGCTTCTCTGGACAGCCCCAAATTTAACCTACCGGTGCAGAGGGCACTCTTGGCATAGACTTGTATTTCACTCTGCAATAAGATGCTCACGATGAAGAGTGCAGCCCATCTCTCTCACATCATGGTGGCAGACAACAATTCCTCACCAAGCTTGGAGCAGATTTCTACTGCACAGCTGCAATGAAATAAATACATCTACTCATTATCCATCAAAATATGCCAGAAATACTATTCTTAAGAAACACTTTCATGGCCATTTTTTTAAATGAACAAAATTCATAGGAGACATAAATTGCCACAGGGGTATACTGGGAGTTAGAAAACACTTGTTCATTCTTGGCTAGGCCACGTGGTAACCTGAAGAGTTTGTAGCTGAATGCACCAAACCTTACGGTTGAATCTAAGTGTGTACCTGCTCAGGTATAAGACCTGGCGCCCCACGCCAGAGTGCCCAGAGCTACTGAATTTCCAGAAGCAAAATAGAGGCACACAGCACAGGGAAAGCAGTCCTTGTCCTTATGCTAGATCCTGGGTACATCCTGAGACATGGGACTGTCCCCGTGATCTCCATACCAGCCATTCCTGCCCACAACATTTAATTCCCCACGTTTCTCCAACGCAGTCCCTCCCTCATCGTCCACCTCAGAGACTGCAGACTCCAGAGCCCTCAGCTCCCCACTCCTCTGGTCCCACATAATCCTCTCAGCTCCCTGTCCACTGAAGAGCCCAAACTCTACCATCCAAACTATCCATCCTACCTCAGATCTATTCTAGAGCTACTCCTGTCCTCCCCCTCTACCCCAGACACCTCCACTGTGTCCAGCACCTGGACTCAAACCCTTATGTGACCAAAATAAGCTCCAGCCAGCCAGCTGGAGACACCAGCACCAGCTCCACTTCACAGCCCTGCCCAGATGTGCCCTCCTCCTAGGAACAGAATGGTGACCGAATGGTCATGGTCTCCTGCACCTCAGGCCGTAAGGACAGTGTGTACAAGAAAGGGACGTGAATTCTAACATACTTGGCTTGCAGCTGGTGTCCCCAGCCCCGTGGCTGGCTGCGCACAAGTATCATTTGGCTGTCCCCCACCGTGACATTTACTGAGCGCTGCAGGAATGCACGGCAGACCTCTGGGCTCAGCTGCACTCTTCAGGCTGTAGGGCAGGTGTGATAAGACAGTTTGGGTTCCTGCAGAAGATGGGAAGAAATGGGAGAAAGCAGGCAGAGACGAGAGTTTCTGCCCAGCTGCTAGGCAGCTCTGCAGGTGTTGTCGCAGCTTCAGCTGACAGCAGGCACCATGGGACAGAAGAGGGATCCAGCTCCGACGTGAAGGTTGCTGTGCTGGGCTCTGGGGCTCCGTCATGCTGTCTACCCAAGGAAAAACCCCTTACAGAGCAGTGGGGGCCTGCAGCAATCCATCTTTCTATTTAAGTCCTACCAATATATTTGTTCTTGCCTTACCAGCCTACAACCAAGCTAACTACGACAATTCCCCCACTAGCCTTTCGGTGTATTTTTGTTCGTTTGTTTGTTTTGCGGGTTTTTGTTTGTTTTGTTTGTTTGTTGTAGTGGGTAAATACGAGCCACCCAAGCCCCCCTATCTGGGACGCATGCTCTGCTCAGCAATCAGTAAACACTGCCTGGCTGGGCAGGACTGGGCTGCTGCAGCCACCTGGCACCCTGGCAGGCAGCGATCTTACATCGCCGGGCTGCACTCCTGCGGCCGTGAGGAGAGCAGGGGCCAGACGCCACGTAAATCAGCTGAGCCCTTCAGATCAGTGCTGGGGTTCAAGGCCTGGGGGATACAGTGAGGGTCCTGCTGGCACCTTTACTTCCACAAAGTGTACAGAAAACAGGTAAAGTGAACTGTTTTCATGAACATGATCGTTACTGTAGCTTGGCAGCATCTGTGAGCAAAAACCAAACCACAACCATAAAGTACGGAAGCGTCTGGCCCCTTTCTCCTGTTGTTTAAATTTTTAATTTTGCCTGAAATGTCTTTCCAGGCAGTGGGAACCAGCTTTACTTTTTCCCATACACGAGCAGTGGAAGCGCAAGGCATGCCACCTATCTGAGTTCCTGTATCTGTGGGGTGTTCACAGGCTGTGTTCACCTCCGAATTACAGAATGCCAACCTGAATCAGGGCTCTGTTGTGCTAACAGTAAGAAATAAATGCTGTCATGCAGAGTTTGCTGCCTTTAGAGGAGAGAGAGTGCATTTACGATTTTATAGACTAGAAACACAGTCTGAAGAGCCTATTTAAACCACATTTAAGTTCCAAGAAAGACTCTCCTTGACTTCCCTGGGTTTTGGATCATACTCAGGGAAATTAAGCAAGTTGCCAAAATTCACACAGTGAGTTTGTAGAAAAGCCAGAAACCAAAACCTAGATTTGCCGAGCTCAAGCATTCGTACTCAAGCCACTCCACTGCTGGAGGTGCTGGAATGGCAACAACAATCTGCTCGAGTGTGAAATTCTAGCTGCCAACCTGGCAATGTTTTTATTTCTATGACCTATTCCATTGCTCATATCCAGGATTTTCCTTGAGCAGAAAAGAATTAGAGAAGATTCGGCATCATCACTGGAAAGGCACTAACATGCCCATGATAATTCATTAGCCGCAGAGGAGAAGGAAAGAAACTCTCATTTTCAGGAATCAGGACATACATCTGGGGCACCGGGCTGCTGAACGGTGAATCAAGGATGCAGCTTTATGCAGCTCAAGTGCCCGGCTTTCTGGGCTGCAAGCTCACGGATGCTTTTGCCTTCCTGGAGGCTGCTTGCAGGGGATGTTTGCTCCTCTGCTTGGCCACAACAAGCATGTCTAGTCCTGAGTGGTCAGCTGTCACTGCTTGCTCTGGTGACCCACATACTCAGCCACATTGTGGTAGAATAAGGTGATGGACATTACCCAGAAAATACATTCATTTTACCACACCAATTAAGCCCTGAGATCTTCCTCCTGTTTCATCTGCAAGTGAGTCTGGTATTGCTTTTTGTTTGTTAAGCTTCACATTCTGGCTAAGGGGCTTACTGTAAAGAAAAGCAGTTACTGCCATGGACAAGGGATTGTTTGGAATCATTTCATATATCAACCAAATTCAGCCTTCTCTGTGGGGCAGCAACAATTGTGCAGCAGCAATTTACCCGCAGCGGCTAGGGATGAAGACAACTGCACCCAGTGAAAACTGCAGAGGAAACTGTATATATATCTGCACGTACAGACACCTGATTTTGGCTAAGGTACTACAGTCAGTTGTTAGAAAAGTATCACAAAAGGTTTTCTGACTAAATGTCCTTTAGTTTTGGATCTGATAAAAGCATTTTCTGGAGAGAAAGGGAGACTGTGAATCCATTTGAAGTAGGAAACTTGAAAATAGAGTATTGTATTCTGAGGGGGTTTATTTAAAGATCATCTTGCCACTGTTCTAGGTTCTGAAGATCTATTTTTATGCCTTTGTTTTCATTTGAAAGAGAACACATTATTCCAACTGCCCTATGACTAGCAAAGATGGTTATGAAAAGGAAAAGAAATGATCATTTCCTTCTTTTCATAACCAAGGAATTTGCATCTTATAATAATGGGTGTAAATTTAACAGACTTTAACAAAGCAGAAAGCCCATACATCTGCTGAATGTGGTGGTATCCCCCCCATACAAGTCACTCTGTATGGCGGACACAAGAGATCAACTGGAGCACTTGAGAAAGGACGTGTATTTGGGGAGGGTCTCAAACAAGGAAATGCAGCAGAATGACAGACGTGCTTCATGATTATAAGTCTTTAATACTCATTTTATAAAGATCTGGACCACATCACAGATTTCAACCACTGCTCAGGGCCATGCCATGCTCTAGGAATGACATTTTAATTTGGACATGGCTGCCCTGTGGAGAGTCACATTTGAGATCCAGCTTTAAAACAAGTCATTTGTATGGTGTATATCAAATACATATTATTTCTACAGGGTCCAATGCTGCATTACAAATTTTAACATTTCAAATTTTCATCCTTGAGACCAATGGGAATTTAATGCATGTAACAAATGGCAAATATAGTTAGCAGTGCAGTGTTTCCAGGCAAAACAGTGGCTTGACCTCATCTGGACCTGCCTGGTGTCCAAGCACTGCAGAACAGCTAGTAAGACTTGGCAAAGAATCGTAGTGCAGTAATGGGAATGATTTTTTCCACTCCTACGGAGAGAGAACAAAAACACAAATTTACCTTAGAAAGGGAATGAGCAGGATAAGCAAAATCCTGAGATCTAGGAAGGGGAGAGCAAGCACTTTTCTTTGCTATTTCCCAACACTGGAACAAGTTAAAAACTGGTGAAACAGCATCGCGCCAAGTTCCAAACCCAGGAGGAGACTGCCCTGCCCCTTCCCACATCATCGTGACTCCGTGGAAGCCTCCAGTGCAGGATGCCCAAGGCTTTGAACTTAGGAAACAAGAAGAGACTTGACATGTTAATGAAGTATGAATATTCCACACTAAAGAGATTCTTTTAAAAGAACATAAAATCTAGTTTACAAGATGTAGACAGACCTCAGCTATTAAAATGAAGGGCTCAGGGCTTCGTGGGGTTGCATTAGCCTCTAACACACACAGTGAGGGAGTCTCAGGCTTTCCTCTTTTGCCTCAGAAAAGGGAGATGGAACTGAAGAAGGCTCAGGAATTACCATATTTGACCTGACCCATTTCTGGCAAAAAGAGGCAAGAGCCAGATGAGATGGTAAGAGATGAAACTGCGAATCAGCATTTAGATGGAAGCAGGGTGCAGGACAGTGATTATGTGGCTGCTTGGTGTCAGCACATGCAGCTCTTTAGAAGCCATTAGATTTCTTTCATGGGGACTCTGTCGTGCTGCCTCCGTAGCAAAATCAGCCTAATAAAGTATCTCAGTGAAGCAAACAAGATAGCCAGTAATGTATGGCTCAGTGTGAGCTTTTCACCAGTTGAGGTAAGCAAAGCAAAAAAGGCTAATATTTGGGAAGAAATAATTTTCTGACCAAACATGCTGTTTTAGAATAATCAGACCTACATGGATTTCCATTGCATCAGCAGCTAGTCCTCTAAGAAGGAGAAAGGGGGGATGGATAAATTAGTGTCAAGTTTCAAGTTTTTCTAGATTAAATATTTTGATTTTTCTAAAGTGGTTCAAATAATCGTCTTGTATTTGACAGACATTGTCTGTAAAAAAGTACTGTATCTGCTCCAATTTGAAATGTATGCTGTCAGTAAGGCAAGTGAAGAATGGATTCTATTTGTCGCCATCAAAATACTCATGTTTTTGGTCACAGAGTTATAAAGCCAGCATCTCCACAGAACTATAGCTGTAAGAGTGTTTAGGAAAGATTTTCAGAAGATTTTAACACTTGCTTTTCCCTTCCCTAGTACAGCCTTGCAGAGCTGACCTTGTGCATCATGTGTACAACCGGACAAAAATAAATGTTTTTATCCACCAAGATTGTCTGCAAAGTGATTTGTCAAAACTAGCCTCCCTGCTCACCCATTTGTATCACATTATATTAATTTGCCTCAATAGTCCTAGCACGTTAAAGACCTGCAGAAACAGGCTGTTCTTTTCATATGGCTCAGTCATGCCAAAATTGAGCAGCTGAAGCACTGTAAAAAAGGGGAATTCCCAAGTCTGCTTCACTTTTCTCCATGGCTTTGCTTATGTCTCTTAAACCTGAACTCTGCAACTAGAGACTATCGTGTTCCTCCAAGAGCATCCCCCAGCCAGCTTCTCAGGCCACTTTACACTACTCACCATGACCAAGCGTGACAGAGTAAAGGTGCTTAATCCTTCAGGATTATCTCCTTGGACAATAGAACTGCACGCTCTAATGGGGCAGAGGAAAGCCACACAAACGGCTGTGAGTACAGGTCTCGCTGTAGGTCAGAGGAATGTAGCTTAAAAGGCAGAACTGAAAGTTGTTGTGCACAACCACTATACACACACAGGTCTGAAAATCTGTCCTGGGGAGGGCTATAGTACATCCCTTCCAATGTCCCCTGAAGCCCACCCTTGCAGTGAAGCCCTGATGCTTTCCAGGGCACAGTTGGACAGGAAACATAAAAAGGTACTCTTTCTCTTAACTTTCACACAGGCTACTTTCAAAGTAGCAAACTTTGAAAAAGCTGATAAAGCACAACTTAAATGATTCATATCTTCCAGTTCTGCAGGTTGGGTAGGGCTTCAAAATGCATCTGCTGCTGGCCCTCTTCTGCTCCTCTCCTGCTGTTTCATAGCTGGATAATCATCAGAAACTAGAGCTCAATGCAGAAATGGGACCATGTCGATGAAAAGAACCAATCTACATGAAAACCACGTAGGATGGTGTATTCCCCAGAGATGAGAATAGCAAGGGCCTTATCAGGGAAAAGAGGAAATGGACAGATTTAATAAGATGCGTAATGCTGAAGCACAGCAGTAAGGAGCCAGACCGGATCCCAACAGCACTGAGCTCCGTCTTTTCTCCAGGAGTTGTCAGGAATCACTCTATGCTCTTTTCCTTCATTCCTCTCATCCCTTTGCTGGGATTGTTCCAGGCTGAGGACATGTGTTTTCTCTTGTGCAGATACATGGCACTTGACAGCTTCACTTGGGGTGACCCTTCAATCGACACTGCTTGTTTGCTTGTTCCCACTTAGAGTGCTCTTCTGCAGCTCCGCTTCACCATGAGAGAACAGTATTCTCTGTTCTCTGAACAGTTCTCTAACTCAGCTTCTGAAATAGGGGAAAGCGGAGATGTTTCAGTATGTAGTATAAAGACAGATGATATAGGAGAAAATGAAATAATGAGAATGTCCCAGAGCAGAGAAAGCAAGTTGAGACCTTCAGCAGTCAGAGAAGAATAGATAAGACAGAAAAATCAGTTAACTTTCTCAAAGAAACTATCATGCCTTTGGACACAGTGATGTTAATGTCTAAATTAATACTATAATTATTATATATAATTGTTCATGTGCAACGGTCAGTGAGAAGAAGCCAGCCCTTCAGATTTGCTCTGTTACTCTGTACTCTGTGCAATTCCGTTAATACAACAAATAGTTGATTTCAGTATTGCCATCCAGGCTTTGTTTTAAGAAATGGAAAGTCTAAAATGGGACATACAGAGGACTTTCTACTCTGCTTCCTTCCTTCCCTTCCCTTCCCTTCCCTTCCCTTCCCTTCCCTTCCCTTCCCTTCCCTTCCCTTCCCTTCCCTTCCCTTCCCTTCCCTTCCCTTCCCTTCCCTTCCCTTCCCTTCCCTTCCCTTCCCTTCCCTTCCCTTCCCTTCCCTTCCCTCCCCTCCCCTCCCCTCCCCTCCTCTCCTCCTCTCCTCTCCTCTCCTCTCCTCTCCTCTCCTCTCCTCTCCTCTCCTCTCCTCTCCTCTCCTCTCCTCTCCTCTCCTCTCCTCTCCTCTCCTCTCCTCTCCTCTCCTCTCCTCTCCTCTCCTCTCCTCTCCTCTCCTCTCCTCTCCTCTCCTCTCCTCTCCTCTCCTCTCCGTTATCATTCTGCAGTGCCCTGTAAGTCATTTAGCGCAGGGCTGGCTTGCATGCCCAGGACAGATGTCAGGCATGGCAGAGGAGAGAGGTGACTGATCTGCTCTGCAGTATCTCCACAAGCACCGTTTATTTGCTGCACACACCCGATCTACTTCTGTACTCCATCACCACGGCAGCTTATTGACATCCAGACATCCTTGCAGACACCCTCACAGCATCTTCCCATGACTGCAAATGAGGGAAACACAGATGCCAGAAGGCATCCTGAGTGGGAGACAGCTCATAAAGGAGGGAATGTAAAGTGGGAACACATCTGAGCGGCTACTCAGAATTATCCCAGCACCTACAGCAAACTTCAACAAACACAACTGCTGAAAGAGGACAAGGCCTGGACATGCTACAAGCTCCCTAAAATGCAAAGAAATCACAGCATTGTGCTTCCATTGCAAACACTGCACTCAGATCAGGCATGAGTTCTCCAGAGACTGGTGCAAGGACTAGGACCAGCAATGTCTTTGGTGACATCTGTCCCATCACACACATGAGCACATCACTCACGCAGAGAAACAGTGAGATGGTGGCTTGGGAAGGGTTCAAACACAGCACTTTTTGACCTTTCCTCTGAACATCTTGTATCAAGAGATGAAGGAAAAAGAGCTGAGCAGAGCCATGAAAAAAGAATCAAAAGAGATCTGCCTGCAGGTTGGCTTCTTTTGAACAGTCAGACACAGCCACAGAAATTTCCATTCCTAAAAACACCAGAACAACCAGAGTCTAGAAAAACAGCTTTTCTGGTGACACAACAGAAGCCAGTTGAACTTGATAGGAAAAAGCCAACCAAATCTGGTTGTCCAAGCTGTCATGTCAAGATGACAAAGCCCCATTTCCCACCAGATCCCAGTTTTATCTTGTCAGTAGCCAGCAAAGCCGAGATTTATGAACACTAAAGGGACTGGAACAGCTCAAAATGCTGTGCTCACACCCGCAGCCCAGTCTAACACCTATCCTCTGCTGCTGGATACAGCACGGACAAGTCCCAGGTCCTTCAAGAGCCCCTTTTGGAGCCCTGAGAGCCTTGTTTGGACTGCTGTGCTTTGACAGAGGGTAGCATATTGCCAAAGAGGCATAACAGTACATCCACATAAAAGCTAAAGAGCAGCAGACCCTTGGTTTGGAAATCAACACTACACCCCCTCTCACTCATCTCCGGCAAGGGTAACATGCCCAAACACCTCGGCCTCTGGGATCAGTAAGCAGCGTTTACTAAAACAGCTAGACAGGTTTTGCAATGGCATTGTTCACCTGCTCTCCGTGAAGCTATTTTTAGTAGGTCATTTATTTGAGAGCCGGCCCTGGGAGTATCAGTTTCCTAGTCAACTGGGCAAATTGGGCTGTGTTTGCTGTTTGCTGAATTTCTATAGAAAAAGCACTTAGGGGAAAGGAGAAACATGAGCGAGGCAAAGGGAACCGGCCTTCCAGATCTCTCTGATAGCACAGAGCTCGCTGTGGCCATGCCATTTTGACCTGCTGCCCTCCAGCCACCTGTGTGTGAGCTTTGCGTGGCCACTGCCATCGCTGCATCGATGCTGGCATTGCGCTTTTTGACAAAGAAAGCAGCAAGGATTGTCCACGTGTCAGTAGAGAGATCATACATCAGTTACAGCCTCTGACCCCAATCCCCCTGGTTTGGCTCAGACTTGCTGCTTTCCCGGATCAGCCTTCAACTGGAGGAAAATGGCAGACACGCAAACACCCTGCACTGCATCCTGGAGGACCCAGCCTTTCCCTGTAGCGAAATCGTTCCTGTTTTGACTGGTTTTTACACGGCACACAAAATAAGGGGAATGAAGCGCTGGTCCTGCTGTCTGGAGTCCTCCCGGCCCTGCTGCTGTTGCAAAGCTATGTACCAAGTACACCATCTGCAGCTCTGCACCGGCTGCAAGTCACGCCAGCTGCTCAGAGCTGCTTCTCGCTCAGGCAAGGTTAAACCTCAGCATCTGCTGCGCTGGTCCACGGAGGAGACCAACCGTGAGCCCCTTCGGATGCCCCCAGGGTATGGCACAGAGACAAATTCCCCACGTTGCAGCTGTACAACAGTCAGCCCCGAGCAGAACCGAGCCTGGCACAGCCTGCGCGGGCAGAAGCCCCAGCACGGCCAGTGCACGCTGGTCTCCTGTTCGCACTTTCAAGCGACTGGAAAGGAGGCCCCCGCTGGCAGTGCCCTCTGCTGGCCCCTTACTGACCTGCCAGCTTCCCCCTTGCATGCCACCAGTCGTTACCCTGCCCGGTTTAGTATTTCTCTCTTAATAGCCCTCCTCAAGTACCATTTGAGGATAGCACCACGGTGAACTCTTTCGGCTAAACACCCCCTTTATACCCCCATCCACCATCCCCCTGGGTTACAGCCCACAGAAGGACAACCTTCCCTTATTATTTTCTCCCTCCTCCCCTTCAAAAGAGACTTTTCTTCTTCTCCAGGCCTCCCCCAGCCCATCTGAATTTCTTGAAAGGTCGTGACAGTCATTGCTCATGGCAGCCAAAGAAGCACCCCTGTCTCAGCGAGCCACCTCTGTGTCCCCAGACGCTTGCATCCTCCCGTGCAGCTGCCATGGGGCCAGAATTTGGGAGCCCCCAACTGCCCCGATCAGCAGGAGGCCTGGGGCACACAGGGCACCCCCTGTGTTTCACGGGAGTTGCTTCTGCTGATCTTTCACTCCCCTTTAGTTCTGCAGCCCATTAGTGTAGTGAATGAGGCACATTTGGGGGCATCTTTGCAAGTCTTTGTGGGGGTAAAATGGAGAGTAGAAAAAGGCCTGAATCTCAGCCATGTTCTTCTGATTCTGTTTCCACACTGAAACCAGTGCAGTAGCACGGGTGTAATGCTCAAGCCTCACTGAGGATCAGCTCTCCATCCTCCTCCTCCATTTTGTCCTCACTAAAATGGCTCAGCTCAAAAGTCTGATGCCCTGGGTTCCTTTGGGTTGGCATACACAAGCACCAACTTCCACTTAGTGTCTCTTGCCTTGCTACCATTTCTGCATTAGTAGTCATGAGAATTAGGGGAAGACAAATGTTTTCGGACTCAGCTGATGGCAGAAGATGTGAAGGGAGAAAACCTCCCTGAACCTTTCCACGGCAGAGCCTGCTCCTCAGACACCACCAATCTTGACAAGACCTCTGGTCTTTCATGCCTAGTGTTTCCACGGTCAGTGTCATGTTGAAAATCAGGTCGGCTGCCCTGCTGTCATGCATACCGAGTCCCTGCAGTCACCTTCAGACACTTCCCACCCTTACCCCAGCCGAAAAAAATTGAGGTAAGCTTTCAGACAGCCTGTTTGAATAAAACTCGGTGATCTTTCCTGCTTTCATCACTGCTCACTTTGTTCCATGCTGTGTGGCACATACGGCAGGCAGAAGTTCTGGGCAGGGGCAGCAGAGCATCTTGGTGGTCACGCAGCCCAGCAGGTACCATCTGAGCACAGCGCAGCAGTCTCCACTGCCACATGGGCTAATTGTGGCCACGTGAGCTAATTGTGAGGACATGAGTACCTGGCCTAGGGAAAAGATCCTGCCTAGCATTTGCCTACACTTAGCATCCAGAAACCATTTAAAATGTCAGGGAAAAATAGAGTAATGTGGAATTTGCAAATACAGGCCCCTGACCTCAAACCAAAATGTGAGCAAGAAGACAAGAAAGTCACTTGCAGGGAAAAGGAAATTAAGAGAAAAAGATGGAATTTACACTTAATCATGTTTCCAGGGACTGGAACTTTGAAAAAAAAAAAAAAAAAAAAACAAGGAAAATCCTATAAAGAGATGAACAGAGCCAACACGGTGGACCCAGGTATATTTTGGTCTCCAGTACTCCTGCAGCACGGCTGTGGTGAACGGCCTCTCTGGGCAGTGTTTGCCAGCTACATCGTCAGTCGGTTGCTTTCCCTTTCACAGAAGTCACTCCAGAAATGTAACTTGACTATTCCTGCTCCAGCACAGAAGGGAAGACCAGATGCTAACCTGTTTGTTTCAGAAGCTGAGAAAGCAATGGAGAGAGAGCGTTACCCAAGGCAAGTCCGTAGGAGGCCCTGCACCGCCTGGCAGCTTCCCACTCCCCTCCTGCGTGAGCGTGCTACAGATAGCATTAACGCACCACACAGCGTAACTCGCCCACTCATCCAGTCGATGGCAAAAATACACCAGGAACAGAAAGAACAGGCTCAGCAGAAACTGCTCAGCCACTGCAAGAGGAGCAGCTCTGGCAATCAGAGGCAGCTGCAGGGCGAGTGATGAGCACGGAGGGGCCACCTCGATGGCCGCGCATGGGCAGAGGAGCTTGCCGCAGCGTTTGCCTGGTTGCTGCGTCCCTGTAGCTGTAGCCAAGCAGCATGGAGCTCAGAAAATCCCCAGCTTTTCTGTCCCATCCGTTCTCTTCCACAAATGGAGGGCAGTATAGAAACCGTTAAACAAAACATGGCTAAGTGGGTGCTGCTGTGGGTGCTCGGGTCGTGGCAGTGGTGGAGGTAGAAGCCAGCTCCTTCTTGCTGGGACCGACCTCATGGTTGCTGCACGAGGACTGACTTTTCTCATTGTGATAAGTATTTCATCCATCAGACAGAGGCTCAGACTTACGGTCCTGAACCCACGACTGCTCCATGGCACTTACAGCCCATAGGCGCACTGCGTCCTTACACACGCAGAGACCATCCCGTGCCGATGCACTCACAGGATCACTCAGACACGGTGCCGATCGGGCTGCTTTTACAAGCGAACCCTGTGCTCTCCCTTTATACACCTGAGGAATAGACCTGCAAATCCTTCCCAGCACGTACGGCTGAATTCTGCTCCTCGCAGACTCGTGTGTCCCAGCAGGAGATCAGTGCTGAATGAGCAACTCCCCTTACGTTTAAACCTTTTGATGAATAAGATGCTCGCCTGCAGCTGCCAGTCAGTACATCAGGCTCCTCATTATGTTTTAAAATATGAAATGAAGAAATTGACTGAAATGTCAGGCAGCAGCCTCCTGTCCTGCCTTTTATGAAAGAGTAAGTTTAAAATAATAATAAGAAATAATAAAACCCTGTCACCTCTGCAGTTCTCTCCATTATGCAGGACTGAGTGTGATAAGAATTTACTGAAAGTAGAGGCTGCGTTGTCTCCGGCTGGGTTTACCAAAGGCCTCTGGCAGCCCTCTATCACAAGGGCTTGCAGAGAAATACTGCCATGTCCCTGGGACCTGGGCAGACGGAGGTGTGCAATTTTTGCTCGAGTCCTCCAGTCCTCTCTCCCTCAGCGAGCCAGCTCAGGCCATGCCCCTGAAATGCTCACCAGGCGACGTCAGAGCAAGAGGAACTGCTAGCATCGGGGAGAGATTGAACCGATGGAACTCCCAGCAGCAGAAATCCAGCAGCACAACGCTTACAAATAGCCATGCTAATTACCAGCTACTGAGACAATAAATCAGGTTCGCTGGGTCTATAGTTCAAAATTTGTACCGATGTAGATTTGGCAGAACCCACCCTTCTTTGCTTTTATTTCAGTTTAATGAGATGAATAGTCCAGCCAGAAGGACCTGGGGCCCAATCCTGCAACATTGCTCAGGAGGAGCCTGGGGTCTTTTGCAGAGTCAGGGAAGTGGTCTGGGGTTTCGACATATATTCCTTCAGACTTAAGCTGTCCTTGATTAGCCTTGAAAGAGGAGTTTGGTACTGGAGGTGTTGGGAGCAGATCTGAAAGACCCTGAGAACATCAAGACCTCTGAGTTCAGCACATTAGTTTAGAATTCAAAGCCGTAAATATCTTCAAATACCTCAAATTACCAGAATGTTTAGATCAAAAATCAAAACAGACAGTGGAGAAAATTTAACTTCTTTTACACTTCATTTCAAAGCGCTGGGTTCTTCAAACTGATAAAATTTGACCATTTGAAATTTTAGCTTTGTACAGCACAGCAGAAACCCATGCCAATTAAAAGATGAAAAAGGTTTTTGCTGTTTTCCTGAAGATAGCGGAGTGGTAACTTTCTAAGGAGAAGATGATCCGAAACAAAATATTATCAAAATGGCAGTGTGGTGAGGCATTGTGATTTCAGCAGGACTGCCTTCAGCCGTAGAAAGCAAAGCACCAGCGCTCCTCCTGACCAGTTCTGTTCTGGGAAGTTTGCGTTTTTGAGATGTTCAACTCCAGACCCAAGGTCTGTGAAGGCAAGGAACTGACTGAGTAACAGATAGGCTTCTCTTTGGAATTGAAAGTCAAAATTTTTTGACTCAAGGTAAGTAGTGCCGACCACAAATTCACCATTCATCTGAAGAATAAAAGACTGAAAATAGGACTTGGAGGCAAACACTATTAACCAGTGTTTTGTGTAAGCAGCATCTTTCACATGAGTTCCCTGGGTCTTCTGCCTTCGGTGAGAAGATTCAGACTTGCTTTGGTTTAACTATTTCATCAAAGAAAATCAGCAGTATTGCCAGCACTGACAGATGCCCGCACAAAGGCTGACAATTGGTAAGATTCGGCCAGACGTGACAATGGTACAAGTACAAAGGAAAGCAGTGGCTGAATACAGAAGGAGAAATTCCAGCTTAAAAATTATTAACATTTGCAGCACCTTGCATGAAGCTGAACAAAAGCACTGCTTTTGAAAGGAGGAAAGCTGTCAGTGCAAGGAAACATCTCTTTCACTGGAGTCCTCTAGTACTGGTTGGGCTTTAGTAAAGCGGGAAACATTTTCTTCCCCAACTATATACATATCCCGTGACATATATTCTTTACAGCATTTTTATGAGCTTCTATAGCTTCTTTTAGCATGGTAATTGTGTTGGCTGCATGTCCTGCCACTTAATTATAATCCTGTCATTGTCATTTGCCAGCTTGTCTAACAGAATAACTTTGCCGTGTGGATGACATCCAATTAAGGAGAAGGGGGGAGAAGGAAGGAAAAATATATAAAAATGTGATATCGATCTAAAATACAATTGCTTGATGGCCTTGTGATAAAGTCCCTAAGTTACTCTGATAAACAGTGTCCACTTTCATCCGCAGTGCTTCTCACACATGTGTTGTGTATACAAGAAAGACTTAGCTTTCTGTAAGTATCCTTTTATTTATTTTTTCTGGGCCAGCACAAGCCAAGCTCCTGACTAGCTCTGGCACATATTTGCTGCTGCCGCATGGATAGACCTTTTCCCCTTCACCAAGTGCGTGCAGGTACAACTCCAACCTTAAAACAACCTCTGCTTGTGAAAAGAGCTGGCAGAAGGATTGGAAGGGAAAGTAGGGGTGGAGAGCAAAGAGACATCTCAGAGAAGTTTAAAACTCAGTCAGAAGGCAGTAATTAATTAATCCTTAATCCCTTGTATTTTTTATGTGGGGTTTCTTTTCTATCTATCCATCGCTGCCTCTGCTGACTAGCAGACACACAGCTGATGAGGCTGACACCCTCCTCCACTGCAGCCTCCCTCACCAGCTCCCACCCAAGATCCAGTAGAGAAAATCTGGCAAGTCCTGCAACACCTCATCCACTGCCTCCAGGACGCTCGATATGTTCCAAAACCCAAACCAAGCCTTGAGGCAGTGTCACTTAATCAAAGCATTTAAAACACCGAACTAAGTTTACTTTGGCTATCCTATCTGTCCTTTCTAGCATGGGTGTCTCCAGTAAGCTGTCTCTACAACCACTTACACAAGCAAGTAGCAAGTAATGGTGCATTGGCTGTGCCACTTCACCCATCCGTGTGTGCTCTTAGCTTGCACGTGGTCTCTTACAACAGCTCATTTCACACGTGGTAATTCATTAAGACTTTTATTTGTACTTCAGATGTTAGCTGCAGAAGCCCAGGATATCCTCTTTAGCACAGATAAGGCAGTCAGACACATTTTGTTACACGCTCGTAGCCATTAGAGGCTTACATGCATTATTAAATGATCACTACCCATACTTGAGCATCCCAAGAACTAAGGAGACATTACCACTGCTTCACAGCCATAGAAATTCCACCCCTAGAGACCTCATGGATTCCCTGCTGTATACTCAATGTCCTTTTCCACAATGAGTATGTAACTACAATTAACAGGGAGACAAAAAGCTCCCGACAAAGAATATACCAGTAAAAGAATGAACTGTAGTACTGTACGACACCAGGATTTCTTGCTGCTGAGCAGCTAGGCAAAAGCTTGCCCTAAAAAATTTCCATAGCTCTTTAGGAGAAATTTTCCTCTCTCACCACTTCTTTCCTTTCTAAGCAAGAGGTTTGGGCAATGATCCCTTCCACATGCTCCACTTGCTGTTTTCTCCCCGCACCTACCACCTCTCAGCACCACTGTGTCCCCAGGTCGGTCTGGCTCTTGGGCACAGGCGGAGGAGCACACAGTGAGCAGTGCAGCGCTGCAAATCACTGCTTAAAGGCTTAGTAATTTGCTGTGGCAGTGTTTACTCTTCCCAGACTGCTTTGGCTGAGTAACTGTAAGAGACAAAATCCTGAAAGCACCAGGAAAAGTGGAATAAGAGTGAGAACCAAGGGGTTTGGTGTAGGCTGTTTCACCCAGCTTAGCCATTGTACTTGGCCACGTGGAGAGAGAATTGCTGGAGTGTCTCCAGGTGGGAGCAGGAGCAAACAAGTTTTCTTTTTTCCTTCTTTCCTAGACTGATCACAGCTTTCTTCTGAACTCCTGCTTCTGCTCCCAAGGAGCTGCAAGAAGCCACACAGTGTGCAGCGTGCACGGGCTGATGGGGCCAAGAGGGAAACTCCAAGCAGGGAGGTTTGAGTTAATGGACCATGGCAGAGAGAAGAAAGGCATGTTTTCCTCTTTTCTATCCAGAAAATCTCATGAGGATAAAATCACTGAATCAAAGCTGGACTTACAGGAGACTCAGGGTAAAGAAAACTTCCCCAGAAGCTGGGGAAGAAAAGGTAATCCCCAGCTGGCTTTGCCCAAGGCAAGGCTGACATTGCCGCACCTGAGAAGAGGGGGGAAGAAAAAATCTGCTGCTTTAATGCAGGTTACACTAAGAGGGGACAGCGTGCCTTTAAATTGATTTATGAGTACACACACTGAGGTCTGCATCAACTTAACCAAAGCAATTAAAAACCTGATGTTAGCTTAATCGGTTCAAGGTTTACTACAAGCAAGGCTTAAATGCTGAGATGTTTCTCCAGAAGAACGGCAAGCTGAGCTATTTGTCAAGTGCTTCAAAGGCGTAAGTCCATGTTAATGTCCTTTGTCTCTCTTGAGCACACCAGTACAGCAATTGACCCAGACAAGACATACTTGTGATAACTGAGGGCTCCTCCCAGGGTGATCAAAGTCTGTAACACCAAATTCACATTTTTCAGACAAGATCCTTGTGCCCCCGTTGGAATCTTTTCACCTAAAATGTGACCATAAGTGCCTTCCCTTTCTATAGGAAAACCTATCTGAAAATATATGAATATATATGAAAATATATACATGAATATATGTGAAAATTTATGTGAAAACCTCAGATAAATAGAAAGCCAGTGTCAAAGTCAAATATAACTTTGCTTCTGTAAATACAAAGCCAGGAGATGGTTAAGATATCCACTGATGGTTCATTAATATCCTCAATCTTAGTATCCAGAGGCTTCAATAAAAGCCTTTGATTTAGGCCATCTTAGCTGGCAACTCAATTTTCTTGTTCATCATCAGTTCTTAGTGTCCTGTGAACAACTTCCATTCCCTTAGTGTAACATAAGTACCTTAATTAAATGGATGCAAACTGAACCACATACCTGCTAGCAGGGGTGAGCATGCCAAGCTGGGAGAAATAACATCTCTTGCTCCACTGATCTCACGTTCATTTGCAGATCTGAATAGGAGCCAAGTCTTTCACAAACATGCCTTTGCTGCTATTTCACAGCAATTGCTATGTAGCATTATAATAAGTGAAATCACTAGGCAGGCATTTCTCAACTACAACAAAATATTCTTCGGCTTAAAACGTTTTTATCCATGTAGCTAACATACAGCCTGCATGTAAGGCCATCTCCCAGCATGAAATGCTCTCCTTCTTTGCTAGTTAGAAGTATTTTCCTGGAAATTGATGATTTGATGCTAAAGGTGGGAAGGAAGAAGCTCTTAGTCTTGCTCAAGTGAAAATCAAGGCTACAGAAAACTTTACTAAAGCCAAATTTTATCTTAGCTCTTTAAAAAATTCTCCACGACTGCTGTCTGGTGATTATTTCCTTTGCCTGTGTTTCCATGCCATATGAGAATCTTGTCTGATTGAAATCTGCTTTGAAAGACAATGGTAGCATGCTGGTGAGAACAGGCCTTTTCTTACATCCAGACATGCTGAAACATGAACTACATCCTTAAGGGACCACTTCTCCGGGTACTTCTAGAAGTCCTTAAAAATCTCCAGCTCTTCTAAGATTGCCCATCCAAATTGTACGATCTCAAATAGCTTGGAAAAAGAACATGCTTTTCCCATACCCTATTTCGTGTTCTGATCTATCTGGTCTATCTATTTAGAGATCTCATATGCAAACGCACACCCATCCTCTAAGTATTCCTGAAACTGAGCTGCAAATTTGGAATGAGTCAACACATTTTCCTTGGTTCCATACATCTGCTAGCAACCGGGGGCATTAATTAAACATTGGTGATATCAACACACATATTTTGCTGGCCCAGTTTATGGGCACAGGTACAAGGAAGAGTGAAGGGATGCAAGACACGGACTCCTGATGGCTCTTGAACAGAAGACCTTTATTGCCATTTTTCACCACTACATATACTTTCCCCGTAGCCCCACGTGCTGTCCACGTGCCCGAATCTGTCATACAATTGGTTAGAGACCCTCAGACACGCGCCTCGAGCCAGCCAGCAATTGGCCACTGCCCGAAGCTCACCTTTAACACTGTAGCCAATTTACTTTATCTCGACCTTGCTCAAGTTTTTGGTTCTACCACTGGTTTCCTCATTATCTCTAACTCAGGGGCGTGTGAAACAGCACAAAGCTCCCTGCGAATTCCTTTCCCACAGAAGAGGAAGAAGAGAACTAAAGCAAGCAGGAACAGGAGCTGACCATGCAGACCTGTCTGTCCTCGAGCAGGTCAGGTAGGTGAGAGCACAGCCATTAACCACCACACAGACAGTGCCAGGAAAGGACAATTGACCCGTCCATAATAAAGAAGTATGGCCATTACTTTACGTTGTCTCGCAGCAAAAGCAGAAAAGCAGTTCATGTCCAAATAATTACCAACAGTAATTGTTTTTGCAACTACCATTCCAGCTTTTGCACTGAGGTCTGGTCTCACACGGCGAATCAGCCTCAGTGTTCAGAGAGCTCTCCTTGCCTTAAGCTGGTGTCGAGGGGTTATTCTGCTTCTATCCCTTTGATGTGGGAAGTATTACTAGCCCCCATCACCCATGTGTTTTTCTTCATCCTCAGTATTTAAGGGAGCTTCTTCCACCTGATCCAGGCAAAAGCAGCTGGAGATCAAAGTTAATTTGCTCATATCAAAAGGCTTCACAAAAGCACAATTAAAAATATATCCTCCTAATCATAGTGGCCTTCTCAGAAGTGCAAACAAGTGAGGCAGGAGCAGAGCAAGTATCCCCTATACTAGATTTCTATCTGATGCCTATCCAAGGTTTGGTCCCTGCCACCTGCCAAGGCCAGCACACAGAAAAAGCAGAAGAGACCTCTGCTAACAAAAGTGGGGGAGGTCAGCTCTTCCCCATGAATCTTTGGTCACCTTTAGCTACTCCAGCTTTGTATTCTCAGACGTGCTATTTCATATCTACTTTTCAGAATCACAGAATCACAGAATCGTTAAGGTTGGAAAAGCCCTCCAAGATCATCTGGTCCAACCGTCCCCCTACCACCACCATCACCCACTAAGCCATGTCCCTAAGCACCACGTCCAGCCTTCCCTTGAACACCCCCAGGGACGGTGACTCCACCACCTCCCTGGGCAACCCATCCCAATGCCTGACTGCTCTTTCTGAGAAGAAATGTCTCCTCATTTCCGACCTGAACCTCCCCTGACACAACTTGAGGCCATTCCCTCTAGTCCTATCACTAGTTACCTGTGAGAAGAGGCCGACCCCCAGCTTCCCACATCTTCCTTTCAGGTAGTTGCAGGGGGCAATAAGGTCTCCCCTGAGCCTCCTCTTCTCCAGACCAAACCCCCCCAGGTCCCTCAGCCGCTCCTCACAGGACTTGTGTCCCAGGCCCTTCACCAGCTTCGTAGCCCTGCTCTGGACACGCTCCAGGGCCTCGATGTCCTTCTTGTAGTGAGGGGCCCAGAGCTGAACACAGCACTCGAGGTGCGGCCTCACCAGAGCAGAGCACAGGGGGACGATCACCTCCCTGCTCCTGCTGGCTGCACTATGCCTGACACAAGCCAGGATGTTGCTGGCCCTCCTGGCCACCTGGGCACACTGCTGGCTCATGTTGAGGTGAGCATCAACCAGCACCCCCAAATCCTTTTCCTCTGAATGGCTTTCGAGCCACTCTGCCCCAAGCCTGTAGCGCTGCATGGGGTTGTTGTGGCCAAAGTGCAGGACCCAGCACTGAGCCATGTTGAACCTCATCCCGTTGGCCTCTGCCCATCGACGCAACCTGCCCAGGTCCCTCTGCAGGGCCTTCCTACCCTCTGGCAGATTGACACTTCCCCCAACTTGGTGTCATCTGCAAGCTTACTGAGGGTGCAGTTAATTCCCTCATCCAAGTCATCAATAAAGATGTTAAAGAGGATGGGACCCAATACCGACCCCTGGGGAACACAAAGAAGTTGCCTTAAAAGATGTTGCAATGAACAAGAGGTGCCATATCTTGACATCTTTCCATTCTCTGGGTGTAATTTCCTATCTCATCCACGGATCTGTTTCACTTGTTTTACTCTCTGTCTTTAAGTGGCAGGAACAGCAGCCACTATCTGCAGCATGTATATCCCACTCCACCACTCATTCTTCCTAGCCTTGTGCCTTCTAGCATTACCGCCATTATTTTTTTTTTATTGCTGCTATTTAACTTAAAGGAAAACTTACAAAGCAATTCTTGTCATGTGTCCTCAACTGGGGATGCTGTCCATCAGCACCTTTTCATTTTGGAAAGGCTTGAATTCCTTCCGTATCCCCAAAGCTGACAGATGCAGTAGTTTTGCACTTTCTTGGGCACAGCCTAGGTATGAACTTGGTGACAACCATACCTGAGCATTGGCTTTTTTTTTTTTTTTTTTTTTTTTTTAAACTAGCTTTTGTGTCTTGTTTTGGTTGCTATTATGCCATCTGAGAGCAACTGTGCAAGGAAATCTCTATACAGGAGAGAAGAGAAAAGCTTATCAGAACTTGCTTATCTATTTATGTCACAGAATCATCAAGATCCTCTCCATAATGTGGCTCCCTTTGGTAACGATCCATATAGCTGGAAGGCAATTTCCAGGCTTGAGTCCAAGCACAGAAAGCTTAACGCTTTTGTATTAACCTTTAGCACAGCTTTTACTATGTTGCACTTCTCAACTAGCACAGTTTTCCACTGAGAGTCACAATTCTCCTGCATCGAGAGGGAAAAAGCCAACAAACTTGTTTTCTGCTTTCTTTCAAGCAAAGCCTGGGACTCTTCCCACTCATTTCAAAGGCAATTTTAGCATTGTCTTGAGATTTACAACCAGGATTTCATAGATTTCTTTATCATTCATGGTTGAGAATGATCTCAGGGTAGTTCTTCATTTTTGTCTGGGGTAACCAATGAAGTATTTTCCACTTTATCCTTTAAAAAGGACTGTAAATTCTTTAATTTTTAAGCTACTTTCCAATTTTGTTCTGAATGCTTCATGTAGTAGCCAAGAGAAGAGAAGCACTCCGCACAGATTTTTTACTTAAAACCTGCCTACTCCAAAAAATGTTTATGTGTCCAACTTGACATCTGGTGTTTAAAGAGCTGCCTTGGCAGCATATGAATCAGAGGAGGAACTATAGATTAGGAGATGGGCATTGAAAGAAAACGTGTCAACAGTACATCCCTAAATCTGTGACACTCCACCAAGAGAGACTTTGTCAACTCAGCTTATGCCAAAATACACAGTGAAATCCCCTTCAGAGGTTTTTAAGAAAGGATAGTTAATCACTGTCCATCAGTGCAGACTGCTTTGGGCAATGTGGGTTGATGAACAGTTAGTCTTTCCGGAGACAAATTCAAAGGGGAATTTGATCTACTTACTTATGGTGCCTGTGTTGCTCCTCCCAGCCCAATTTTCCAAAGATTTTCAAACTGGTTGGCTAAATTTTAATGAAGGGGCAAAGGAGAAGCTGGTTTGTAGAAACATGATTATCTCACCAAGCTCCTGAAAGTCACAAGCAGGACAGAGGGAAGAGACCTAAATTGGCACCCACCAGAGAAAAAGCTTCAGCCCCCTTGTTACCCCATTTCATTTCACCTGCTGACCAGCAAAACCTCGCTCAGAAGCAATGTGCAGCCTCTTGGTTTGCCAGTAGCTACAGGATGAGGAGAGTGCTGGAGGAGTCCGGGGGATGAGACTGTAAGGGATGTCGAGTGGGGCAGAGTGGTATGGACACCCCCAGAAGCACCAGGCTAGATAAGCTTCAGTGTTTCTACTGCCCTGTGGTACGGTCACTCCGTAATAAACCAGAGGTCTTACAGAGTCACGTTATCTCCAGGACCAGTGAAACATCAGATATCAAAGGGCTCACCAAAACAAATCACAGGCACTGGCTGGGGCTAATCTATTTGCTTATCTGCTTATCTGCATGTGTTTTCCTCCTTCTGCCACTTTCTGAAAAAAAATAAAATCCTACAGTCTACCTTGCATCAGCTTCAGGAGAGGAGCCATCAGTTTAACAGCACTCCAATTAACCTTTATAACTGTTCTTTTCATTAAAGTGCATGAGGAAAAAATGTATCAGGTGGACTTCAACTTGCATAACTGACAACCCGGCTGTCAAATCCCCCCCGCCCCTCCCCAGTCAGGTACGTTAGCTACCAAGTTGTTTACTAATTAGACCTTCAGGAGCATCCATCATCAGCATGGGGGAACAGCTCACAGGTTGCAAGCACATGCCAGCGACCACCTGTGCACCCCATGGCACTGCAGGATGAGATCCCACAGAGGACAGCCCTTCCCTCCGGGCGGTGGAGGCCATTTGCTGTGCCAACATCACAGAGCATCAGGAGAGCCCTGGCCCGAGGTCAACTGCTGGTGGACACCAGCTGGTGGAGAACATCAATGGGCAGGTGAAAGGGAGGGCACAGGAGAGCTAAGCTACAGCTGATGGAAATGTTTGGAGCCGGGATGGCTCGAAGCCATTCGCTCGTTCTTCCTAAAAATTCCATTTTCAGCCAAATCCCAGCAGCCTGTTTTTAAGTGCCCCCATTCTTCCTCCATAAAATGCTTTATGAACATTTTCCATAATCAATACAATTCTGTTTCTTTCAAAAAGGCTTAACCAGAATTGCAATGAAAAACTGAGGTCATTTCACAAAGTTCACTATCTATAACAGAAAGAGATCATCCTGGCTAAATATTAGTGTGCAGTGACTGCTCTGGCAACCTCTGTTGAACCTACCACAGAATTTACAGCATTGATTTAATTTGCAGGTTTGTCCATTTTCCCGTAAGGCTTTTTTAAATAGGTATCTAATATTTATATGTGCATATACAGTACTTTGCTGGAAGTGATTAAGCATTTATAATGAGACAACAATAAAATGCATTTACTCTGTTTGGTGTACTAACTATTTCATTTTGAATGATTTAGTACATATTGTAATATCTGTTTATAAACACTGCTGTCTACCTAGGAATTACCACAAAACATTTGTTCATCAGTTATAACATGTTACCAGCAGGTAGAAACAGGGATTTTAAAAACAATCCCTGTGTGCAGCAGGGAGAAAGAACAAGGTCAATGTGCTGTTAGAGGGCTTCTTCTGCAAAAATTATGCTGGTTTATTAAAGTTGCGATCCATGCTGTGAACTTGTATCAGCACAGCTCTTCAGATACACCAGCTCTTGAGTAAAAATAAAATGCCCCTTGCCATGAATTTGATACTGTGTGCACAAACATTTGTGCATATCAGCATTAGCAGAGGTCCAGCCACTTTGTGGGCAGAGGTGGAAAATCTCACCCTGCAAATATTTTTGTTGAAAGTGCATTGTGACTCACCAGGCCACTGCATGAAACTATGACTCAAATTGTGCCTATTGCCTGTGATTAATCCATTGAGAAAACATCTGAAAAGAGACTAAAATAGAAGTTGGAAAATAACTGAACTTGAGGCAGGATGCAAGTCATTCAGGTATACTGGCTTAATTCACTTGGCTTCTCATCTCATAGAATCACAAAATCATTACGTTTTTAAAAGACCTCCAAGATCACCTGGCCCAACCATCCCCCTACCACCAATGTCACTCCTCTTGTGAAGGGATTTAGGGCAGTGGGCTTTCATGGATCTGGAGGAAGAAAAGAGCCAAGAAGGAAAAGGTGATCCAGGAGGGCACTACAAGGCATGAGCAAGACAGAAGGTGATGTCTTCTAGTGATGACAGACATAGGAAAGAGGAGAAAAGCATCGGAGAGGAAGAATGTCACCATCAAAACTAAAGGAAGAGCTATATTGCTGATTTATAAGGCAACCTGCAGGGCTGGAAGCAAACTTGATTGAAGAAGCTGGTCAAAGAACCGGGTTTATTCATGCCTGGTGGAGTTTTCCTGGTATTTCCTATGACGTGACAGCGTCAGCAAGGAGTTGCCAGCCAAGGCATGCTTGCACAGTTCACCCAGGCACACCGCACCAGCGAACAGGTTGCATGCAGCTGCAGTGCTTCCCAGACTGGGACATGCTCTAAAACCTGTCTGGGGACAACCTGGCCCTTTCTTCCCCTGGCCTCACTCTTCGTATGGTAACAGCATTATACAGGCACAGGGGGGAACACACCGATGGCCGCTGCAGTAAGTGCTGATGTGAGATAACTGCTTCATTCATTTTTTATGAGGATATCTGCACAGGAGCGCTTATTCTAAAAAAGGGACCCTTAGGAGCAAAGCTGCAGAAGTATATGGTCAGTGTACAGCGTTCAATGTTTTTTGATGAAACATCTGTATAATGATCACCTTCCTCTGTCCCGGAAGCCAGCTTAGCCCAGTTACTTCTGCCCTGAAAGAAATATTCATTTAAAAATGTACGGTAAGGGAGCAGAATTTTAATGGTAACCTGCAGTCAGGTACCGGAGTCCCAGAATACATCGCTAGAAGATGGGCTTACAATGCCTCTGAGTAGTCTCTGAATTTGCCTTTATGATTTAAAAAACATGCACTTTTTCCATTGTTACTTTTTAAAAAGGGCAGAGCTCACCAGGAATATGGGAAAGGGAATAGACTCAGTATTTTCTCTAATCTAAGTTTCTGCTGACCAATTTTTAAAACTGCCTTTTTCATAGATTTCAGGTGTATATTCAGACATTTTGCAGTTGAACACTTCTCAAGGTTCCCAAGGACTAAACTTATAATTTAAGTAAAAAAAAAAAAAAAAAAACAGATCGCAACAACTAACAACAGTAACCATGTCTTCTACCCACATCCCAGCAGAAAACCAGAAATAGACAGAAAAAGGAAGAGTGGAAATGATGGTGTAGACATCCCAGGCACAGAATATGTTAAATGTTAGAAGAAGATTGGCCACAGGGTATACAAAGAAAGAAAGAAAATTAAGAAGTTAAGATGTTCCCTTTTCCAGCTACTCTTACAACGAATAGCTGTAGGATGTTCAGGAAGCTGAACATGCCCTCTTTGGTCACTCCAAGGGAGGAATTACAGGATTCAGCTCCTGGAGTCATGTGATTACAAATGCCATTGCTGCCAAAACTAATTTTCCAGTGCTTGCAACTGCAAAGAAACCCTTAAAAAGCCTTTCATTTTTTTTCCAGAATACTGTGTCTGCCTTGTTGCAAGTCCATAAAGAATTAGAAAAAAAAAAACTGTTCTTTGTGCCAACAGCTATATATAAATGACGTATGAGTATTTATATATGTGTGGTCAGGTTTGTCGGGGACCAGCAAGCAGCTGTCCTGCCCACAGAGCTTTGAGATCCTTCCAGATGATAAGTATTAATAAAGCAAGGTATAGGAGCATTATTTTCCGCTTTATTTCTTTAATTTAATTTCATGCCTCACTTTTGTTTTGTTGGTGTTTTGTGCACTGCAACATTTGTAATCATTCATTATTCTGGTTGATAGAGAATGCATAATGTTTTAGCAGTGATATGACATTTACATTCACTTATGAGTTATTAGATGTCTTCTTATAAGTGATGAAGAATGTCAGATCTTGACATCTTGTATTTTGCATATCAACTAAGATTCCTTTGTAGCTTCCTCTCAGTTGTTCACTGTCAGGACTCTTACCCTGAGATAGAAGCATTTATGCTGAGTTCATAATATGTACAGAAATAATAATTACAGCATCCATGCAATAACTTACATGCAGCATGTACAATACGGATACAAGGCATGATTCTGCATCCTTACCCGTGTGACTGTTGCTTTATAGTCAAGGAACCTACTCCTGTAAGAAAGCATGACTCAAAGTTGCAAAAACAGGTCTTGAACGTATTGTAAAATAGAATTATAGCACAATTTAACTATCACTTATAAGCTGGAGCCTGCAGAGTAAAGAAACGGGTAGCTTTCTCATTTATTAAAATATTACTGTCATTGCCTACCATGAAAATGGTTATTAAAAACCTCAGATACCCGCTAGTTATCCACAGCCTGCTGCTCACAGCACTGCCACAGGCAGGAGGAGCCAGCAGTGCCCCCAGGTAACAGCCCCCAGCGCGCTGTTCCGTGAAGGATCAGCTCCCAGCACAAACCAGAGCCCAGTGCTGTACTGGTGGGAGGAGGGCATCAGTCATTTCCGGATGAAGGCACTGCCCCCACTCCTACAAGGTCCGGTAACAAGGGATTAGATATCCCTATGGATATTTGTATGCCCAACACCAACCTCCCCTCCCAGCTTCTGGGAAGAGACATCACGGGTGGCATCTCCTATCTCCTCATCTCTTATCCCCTCTAAGAAGTTACTCACGAAAGGAAGTGAGATTTCTGGTTTGTTCCCATGTCCTCTCAGCTAGACAGACAAACACACTGAAAAAAAAAAATCCTATGCTCTGTCTATACAATCTCTGTCTTTTCCTATGGGTTAAACTGCATAAAATTTACACCAGAAGCATTTAAACACATTGTGGCAGGAAGTAAAACTGCATGTGGATGCCATACACTGTTCCCTTTATCTCTGTCTCTGTCTCTGAATGGTGCACAGCGGAAGAAGCAGTGTTCCAAGTCTAACTGCATATTACCGCTGACTCTTAGCGAGCCTGATAAACCAGCTCACTCCTCACCCTAGCTCTAGAGTGCCAGGAGACAAGCAACACTTAGACACAAGTCATTTTTCCATGTCAAGCAATTTTCCACAACCTGCTCAGCTGCTATGTCTTTGATTTAAGCTACTGCACCTCCAAAAAGAAGCATCAGAGCATCCTTTCTCAAGGCTATGGGATGCTGCAAGCAATTTCATGTTGCATTCATCATACATACAAACATGACAAACAATGGAATGAAGACTGTTAATGAAAGCAACTAGCAAATAAAGAACAGGCAGATGGAAAGACTGCACAAAGCAGGGAAGAAAAAAAAAATAAAGCAAACACCACAACAGCTACGTGGCATAACATTCTTGCTAAGCAGATTATGTCCAGGTAATCTTTTCACTGCTATTTAGGTACTGAAAAGACATTTCTCTCTTAGTATTGGCAAGAGCTCTCCCTAATTTTGTACCAAAAGGTGGCAGCACTCTAACCACCTTTAATTTGTTTGTCCCTGTTCCTGCTTCTATTTCCCAAGACACTGCAGAAAAGGACCTATGAATCACAGTTTTCACAGTCAAACAAGTATTTCCAAATGTTCCAATGAACTTACACCCCATTAAATTAACCTTTGCCCTTTCATAATTCTTTTTTTTTTTTTTTTAAATTTTAAAAAACATTTTACAAGCAGCCTCATTTAAGCAGAAGTTACATCACATCTACAGAAAACAACTTTGGAGCCTGTAGGTTCAAAGAATGCCAGAAGCGTAGACCATTCAATAGAGGAGCAGGAACAGCAATGCAGATAAGCTATTAGCACTCTTTCGAGATGAAATGAAATGAAACATTTTCAAACACTTTGTCCTTCAATATGTAAAAAGAAGTCAAGGACAAACACAGTTTGAAAAGAAAAATACTTAGGAAATGAACACGCACCAAGCAAAGACCAGAGAGCAGCTGGTTAAGAAGGAGAGCCATCTCTACTACAGATTCATCTCTACTTTGGATTTAGCTAGAAGCTCAGGAGAAACTGCGTGTAATACTGCAACTTAGGGTAACAGGGTTAATAACACTTTTGTTCTAGCATATGCACTGTAACAGCACCTCAGTTAGCATCAGCATAATCACCCCACTGACTATCTGGGAGATGGAGGGGGAGTGAAAGTGAAATCATAAATCATAACTTCTCAGTGTCAGCCTATCTTGGTTATGTATTGATTCAAAACAGGAAAACAGTCCTGAAATCTAAAACGCAGATGTTTATATATATTTACTGAGAGAGCCATTGCTTTGCCCTAGTTTGTTGCTGGTTCATTATCTACTTGAAAGCAGCAGAAAAAACAGTCCAAACCCAAGTATAAAATTCTGCATAGATGTTCAGTGACGGGATTAAGTAATAAATTCAGCTCTATTTTGTTCGCAAATTCAGTTCACAAATTGTGCACGAAGAATTTAAGGGAAAAACCTGACCTTCTTGAAGTCAGTAGCTGTTTTCTCCACTGCTTACCCTAAAATCCTAGTAAAATATATGTATATTTATTTATTAGCTAAATGTTGGAAGCAAGAGAAATCTGAGCCAAGGATTTGCCCAAATTTCATTTACTTTGAATGTGAGCTACTTAGTGCCTGTAAGGCTTGATCAGTCACCCGGTACCTGCACCCCCATTTGTTACTAGAGATGCTGCTGAGTGGTGCAGACACTACCAAGATCACGATGGGCACCCAAGTGCTTCTCATACTCATTTTGCACGTATAGTTGCATGTCATTTTTTGTAATTTCTATAAATATTCATGTGCTCTTTTCCTTACAAACGTTCTCACAAACAATATGTACTTATGTGAATGCTGATGAGGAATGGACAGAAAGGATCAGAAAAAACTTGCTGGAAAAATTGTTATTTTGATTGGAGTAAGTGTTCACACACATCTCTTCACTTTCTTCATTCAAGCATATACTTGCAGAAGTCATCCTTTTCATTATTAATTGGTTTTAGTTTCCTGATTTACAGAAGCTACCTTTCTACCTAGCAGTACAAGACGCAAGTCAACGTGACACCATTAGGAATAATTACATCTCAGTTTTTACAGTGAAATAACTTATAACCGTGGCAGCTGAAGCAAAATACATCAGTCAGACAGTTTTACTTCCAAGACACTAAAACTTCCCTTATCAAAAGTATAACAGGCAGGATCTGATTGCTGTTTGCAGCCTATGACTGGCAAGGGATTCATGTTAGCACTTCAGTAGCAAGTGATGATACACTGCAAAATACCTACCCTATTCTATGTCCCTCTGAGACCATCACCCAGCCACTTCAAAGCAAGTCACTGCTCTCAGGTTCCTAACACTGCCATCAAAGGCTTTTGAGAGATTACTCTGGAATTAGAGATCCAGTGCAACAAAATCATTACAATGCGAGAAATCGGAAGGAAGAAATTAGAGACTGATTAAGAAAGATCATCAGCACTTCTAGGCAGGGACCTCACCCATGTGCTGGGACCTCACCCATGTGCTGGGTAGTCTTACGCTGTATGTCCAGAAGTGAGAGATGCTTTTCAATCATCTCTTGAATAACTATCATTTATGTCAACTATTTTGCTCACCTGAGCATTTTTTTTGCTCAATCTGAGAATTGCTCATATCCTTTGGAACTCCAGTTCTGACCTACCTTAGGATATGATTCCCAAACACACTTTAGCGCATGCTGAAATAGTTTCCTGTCAAGGAAAGGTGTGTTGAATAACAGTTAATCAGCCATGTAACCTCTTGTTGCCCAGCTACAAAGGAAATGGATGATAACCAAACACCTGCAGGGGCTATGCTGTCAGCAGCACAAGCAGATGCAGGTCAGCCCTTGGATGCACACAAACAGCTCATTAAAATAGATAACATAATGCATAAGCAGAGAAGCAAATTCAGGCTTTGCAGACAGTGCCTAAGTTTTGAGATCTTGACTTTGCCAACCTACTAATGCCCTCAGCTCATTTTTTTTTTTAAAAAAAAAGAGTATTAAAGGCCAAGGAGAAGAACTATCCTACAGTTCAGCTGTACTGATTTCTCACATGTTTTATCAGCAGAATTTGAATGTTCAGAATTTGAATCCACCACAATTGTTTTAGTTGTTTCAGTTAAACTACAATAAGGAGCAGCAGAAAGCTGTTAGCTTCCTCACAGACCAAGGGATGGAGATAGTTTTCAGCTGTTTACCAGACAGCAGATGCAAACACCTGAGTAACGGGTCCAGTCGCTCATGCGTCAGATACTTCTGGCCATCCCCAGCCTCTCCCTATACTCCTCTTTGCCTTCTGCCTGCATCCTCCTCAGACAACCTCGGCAGCTCCTCCCAAACCACCTCCCACCCCTGATACCTGCTCTTTCCTCCCTTTTTATTCCCCCCTTTATTTATCTATTCCCTTTTTATTCTAACATTCCCTATGAGTCAAACCCTAAGAGGCTGGGTTTTTCTGGCAGCTTCTTCCATTATCTGGAATAAAAGGTGTTTCCAGCCACCCAGAAGCTCTAAGTTTAAAAGTGCTCGCCTAAAAATACATTTAATCTATTCCTCGTATTTTGTATCATGCAAATATAGCTCCTTTTGAAATATCTTGGTTCTCATGCACCTGGCATGTTTAAGTTATTTTACCCACATGCTAAACATAAGCTCCCACTCGGCTCCTGCTGTATTTTAATGCACTTTTTGGACGTTTCCCAGTCTGCACATTCTCCTCCTGTACCACCCCTGGGGTCTTGTACCAAATTCCACTAGGCCTTTGATGGAGAGCAGCCAGACTGCTCATTAGCCTGTTACGAAGCTGCTCATCAGTCCCTCTCCTAAGCTCCCCATTACTTCAGTGGTATAGCTGCAGTAATTGGGCTGCATATTTTTCAGGCTTGTATTAGCATTGCTTCAGCCAAACGCTAATGGCCCGTCCTGCGGTGTATCCCACCAAGTCTCCCCCATGCTAATGCAGTTGCATTTTTGTCGCTGGTTTTGGGTTTATTTCTCATGTGAATGGGAGAGTTTTGACAAAGCGCTCAGCAGGCCTTGCTCCTGGCCCTGCCCCTGGCACTGCCTGAGATGGAAGGAGGATGGGGGTAAAATGCTCTGCTCTGGAAATGGCGCCTGGGAGCCACACGCAGTCAGGACAAGATGATTAAACCACGCTAAATGATTAAAAGCAAGATTCAAACCTACCAGCAAATATTTCAAAGCTTCTAACACCTGTTATAAAAACAACTTCACAGGTCCCGTGCCAGCGTAGCTCAGCACTGGCCCTGCAGACCACACCTGAGGGAAATTTCATCAGAACCAGGCCCCTGCTTCAGTCAAAAATATCTGGGGTGTGTGAAGCCAACAAAAATCAGCAGGAGACAGAAAGGAAATAAAAGAGATGTAAATAAATGTAGTTCTACTGAGTGTGGTGATGGTGCCCCCCCTTTCCTCCACAAGGCCCTCCCTCACCTCAGCTGTGGGACAACAATGGGCAGGGCAGGACGTGGGTATGGCTGGTCGGTGTGACAGGGCAGCTGGGGACAGCGCTGGGTCCCTGGGAGAGAGCAGAGACAGGCGTGGGGACAGGCTGCGGTCCCTGAGGTACAGCTGGGACAGGCCTGGAATCAGGCCTCTGCCCACCAGCTGGGGGACAGGGCTGTCACGGGCAGCGCCAGCACAGCTCAGGCCTGGTGCTGGGGTTGGAGCGGACATGGAGCCCAAGGGGGCTAGGTGGGGTCCCTCATCCTGCTGTCTTCACTGTGTTAAACTTTATTTGATGTCTGCTGGGAGGTTTGGGTAACAGGGTGGAAAGCTTAGGGCAAGCCTGGCCTGCAGCCCATGGAGCACAGTGTGGGCCAGGGAAAACGCTCTCTCATAAAACCAGCAAAATCAGAGTCCTCAGCGCTTCCCTCCAGTCTACTTTGTGCTTCGCTGTGCTCTGCAAAACCTATCTGGTCTCTTCGACTGTTTGCAGACTGTCCTTCAGCAAAAGGACCAACACTACTTGCTCCTGGCAAGGAAACATATGGGTCACAATGGGATCCAGCACTATGAGCCTGTGACTGCAGTCGGACGCCATGAGTATCGGGACACTTTTGCTCTGGCCAATATTTGTTCTGAATGAAAAACCCATCTTCCACAAATGGTTGGAAAGCAAGAGGAAAAGCTCTGAAGCCCACCTCTAGGAATATGCAGAGTGTGTTGAAGAGAATATTCATGAGTACTTTATTTTCTTCATACCTCTAGCTCTAAAACTTGGAAGTGAAATTCAGCCAAATACTGTACAGCATGGTAAAGAGAAGAAGAAAATGTTTTTGTGCTCCCTGAGTTCAGGTGGGCTGCAGGGTCACAAATTCTGAGCCACTGGAAATTAAATTCTAAAACTCATCAAGCTAAAGTAAAATTCCTTGCAGGGGTGCTGGTGAGCTTGTTACAAGAAAGGATCAGAGCAGTAGAATTTGCCATTTCCCCCACAACTGCACTAACAATAGGTCAGAAAAGGAGGAAATAACTTCTACTTCCTATTCCATAATGTTTTCGTTTGTCACTTTCAATACCCTCAGACTTCCAACCTTGGGCTCAGTATGTGAGCTGCTCAGGCATGTTTTCAGCTGCATGAGCAAATGCCCAGGCAGAGAGCTCAAATCTACCTTCAGGGGAGACTTCCCCACAATAGCCAAGAGTGTGGTGAGAAAGAGGACAAAGCAGCCACCGCATGGGATGGAGCTGGAACCATTTCATGAGCCCAGGAAGCAGACTGGAAAGATTAAAGTTCTTACATCTAATCCCCACTGAGCAAGTTGTACTTCTTTATTTACTAGGAAATACGCTGACTGCACTGAAGTTTCTGAAAATATGGAGAGAGTCTTTGCTGAACTGGGACTCTGCTGAAGGCAGGTATGTAAGAACATAACAAATGTATCAGAGTTACTTCCATACATATTTGATCAAAAATACTTGTGCCACTCAGCCCATTCTTTACTACTGTGCAAGGAATGTTAGAGTATGGAGGACTTAGAGATTAGCATGCAGGGATAAGGTGATGCCTATGGAGAGGAACAGTGCCAAGGAAGCAGCATTGCCATTGCTGGTACAATGCAAAGTCACCATGGATCTGAAGGAATCAGTAGGTTGGATGTCATGCTGTACCTCCACAACAGTAATGATTCAGGTCACATCAACAGTTCAGGCATTTTCAGGCTGCACATATTCTAATGAACTCTTATGGGCTGCAGCCTATTCTGCGTGGCTTCATACGGGTGCTGGAAGCCCCCTGTTCATTTCTTGCTCTGTTTTTGTTGGCACGGTGCTGGACCTGTCCTGTCTCTTTGAGCACATCTGTTTTGCAACTAGGAAAAAAGACAGAATGCCTGCCTCCAGGCTGCCTGCTTCTCAGAGTACCTCGTGTGGCACATCAGCCCACCTAGTCACCGAAAGCACACTGCCCAGCAGCTCCCCATAAGCCCACGGAAACCAGGAGCCATCCTCTACAGCACACACAGGATGAGGGGACCTAACAGAGACAAGGTTAGGACACAGCAATCTCAGGTTCATATTCCAGGAGATGGCTTTGAACTCAGTAGATTAAAGGTCTAGTGAGGGAGCAGAGCAACACTTTATAACTTGCCTTCTGAGGGGTCTGTACGCAAAAGGAAAGAAGTGACAAAATTCTGCAGAAGAGAGAGACGTGTTCCTCTGACAGACAGCTCTTAAAAAATGGAGGTGACTGGAAGCAGGTGAAAGGAGATGAATTGATGGTCAGAGTCCAGAGGAGACTGTCAGAGGAGCTTGATAAATATAACCCGTCATAGCATCAGGGGCATATGAATGAAGGATGTAAAGGCACATTGTCTAAAAGTCAGCCATCGTGAACACCTCCAGAGCACTCTCTGCCTCTCCTTCAGTGTTTTTCACGAGCTCCATTCCCAGTTTGCCTAGTGGAGAAGGGAAAGCCGCTTCTTAACAGATATTCCATGTATCCCCCAGAAGTCCTTTTTCAAGCATCGTCTCTTTTCCTGCTCTCCCTAAGGAACAAGACGGGCAAGTTTTTTGTTCTCTGTGTTTCTGTTCTCCCACTGGGAAAGAGACCCTGGATCCAAAGTGGTCCTTGGTGATTGCTCGGCCTTTCTCTGGGCTAAAGATTGTCACTAATTTCAGCTGACCCCTATGATTAAGCGTTCTGTATGGGAATGTCCTCTAGTTGTCACCTCTACATAATCTGAGAATGTCCTAGTAAGAAGAGGGTCCGTGTGAATCTCTGCCGGGGACAGATAGTAAAACTGTTCATATTCTCTGGACAGAGACATCGTGCCAAAGTGGTGGTGTGACGAGGCAGGAAGGGAAAGGCTGTCTGATCTCCTTGTCCTTGGTACTGGTGCATGGAGTGGAGATCTCTGAGAGTATGTTGGCTTGGAGATGGTGCTGAGAGCAAGAGGACAGGAGAAGGAGATGAAGAGCCATCAGCATGGCTAGGGGATGCATGGGGAAGTTCCTGGCCTGCAGCAGGGAACAACTCACAGCCCAGACGCGGAGTTGACAGGCAGAGAAGGACCCACAAAGTACTTATTTCAGCCCAGAACATCAGGTATAATTTGAAAGGAAGATTTGTATTTGTGACTATAGTTAATTTCGCTAGTCTTGTTCCAGTTTATTATTTTTGTGTTCTAATAAGATGCAGCCTCAGCTATTAGGAGCCTTTGGTATTTCTTGCTACATTTATTTAAAACAACAGCAACGAACAGGAACACAAAGGTTCAAGCCCAGGGCTCTGGGATTGCTGCTGCCTGCTGTGTCAAGTGCCCACATTCAGCTTGGTGCTTAGTAACGAGCAGTGAGTGTGGGATTGGAGTTATATTAGTGATTAGTTTATGCCAGCAACTTGAGATTGCTTTATTCTAGTACCCTCTTTGCAAACTTTAAGGTATATGTGTTCAGGCAGATTTTTTTTCTGAGGAAAGACATTAGTATCCCCCTTGTCTAAATGCACTCCTCAGTAAGGAAAGAAGATAACTCTTGGTCCCGGGGGTGCATTAACTATGGCACTCCTGACATATCATCCCTAGGTCTTGCAGGCTTAGCTGATCAACACACATCCTACACAGAAGATCCTGGCTTTGTATAAAAAAATATTATCACTTCAGCGTGAGGTGCTCTTTCAGTGTTTGGCACTGACGTAATACTTTTGCTAAATGTGAGGTCCAGAAGAGTTTTAAGACTGTCTTTCAAAGGAGGCCTCACACAATGTCTGCTGTTCAAGAAGGTTGCTGGCCGCATCCAGTGTACATATTTGTCACTGGACAGATTCCCTTGTTTGTGTCTAAGCTCCTGCTAGACGGGATCTCTGGTTGCTCCTACAGAAATGAGCTCCTCAATGAACAAAAGAAATGTCTCTTTTGGCCTGGAGCTTGGAGATGCTGCATACACGCACAGCACACCACAGACTCCTACAATTCCAATTACATTTTCAGCCAGCCCTTTCTCTACACACCTGCTGAAGATTGGGTATCTCAGATCTGCTCTATGGATTGGACAGGTGAACTTGCTCAAAACCATTGATTTAATTGGAGATCAATACACTGAAAATGGAACTATCAGTTTCTGCAAAGTGTGACATACAGTGGCATTTAAGTTAGAGCTAAGTAGAATTGCCTCTATTGCAAGTGCAGAATGCTAACAGGAATTGATTTCACCCTGCAAAGGCTTGTATTTGTTTATTCAATGGCAGAGGGCTTTTTTTTTTTTTTTTTGGTGGTTGTTTCTGATTTTGAATGCTTTGCATAATCCTGTGTTTGAAGCAAATGAGATGAAGAATCAGCAGACCCTGTGTAAACTCAAGCCAACAGTGCAGGGACAAGGAGGATTCAGCTCCAAAGACAATGTTAGAAGCTGAAGTCCAAAGCGACTTCTGCATTTTTCTCTCTCTCTCTGCCAACTCAGTGCTCTCACTGAGGGGAAAGTTGCTCCAGCCATGCAAAGCAGGAGGGTAGCTTTGTTTTATGTGTGTGTCGTAGAACAATGTACTAGGGCAATGCCTGCTTTAGACAAGCTGCTCATAAAGGCAGCTACCTGGCTCTGCGTGTCTTGGAGGTCTCCACTGGCCTCTCAAGGCTCCTGGTGTGAGGTGACATTATGGCACCTTCCAGTATTCCTCACCTCTCGGAGAATTTTCCCTACTGGAGGCTGCAGGAAGGGTCTGACAATAAAAACCTGCATAAAACCTGCTTGGGACAGGTCCTTTGACTACCCAGGGAGGAGGACAAATGGCTGCAAATGAGGGAAGCCTTATAAATGCAAACCACACGTTCAGAAAGTGAGCAAACCATCAACAGGGTCAGAGATCTAGGACTGAGAAACAGATTTCTCAGCTTTCCCATCTCCACCTAGTCCTAGCCTGGATCAACAAGGGTTTGAGCTGGCAGAGCATCTCCTGAGCACTTCTCAGGGGCTACAGGTCATACAGAAGAGTTTTGCAGGATGCATATGTCTGCATTATCACCTTGAAAATCTAATCCAATACCCCCTGGGGCTGTCAGAGAAGCTCCCAGTGACTCTCTGGAGTTCTTGCTCACCGCAGGCCCAGGCCATTTGCTGGAAGCTCAGAAGCCATCAACATATAGTGGTGCTCTCCGTTTTTTTTATTACATTCATTACAAATAAGCTATCATGATCTATCTGACACCCCTAATGTCCAGGCCAAGAATTAACTGAGCCCAAGATGCCCATCTTGTTAAGGAGATGGGGCATTAAGGTAACAGCTCAGGCATGCAGAGGGAGTCAGAGGGGAAGCTCATGTCACTGCTGTTGGTTTTGCAGGAACAAAACCAAAAAGTGGAACTCCCCACTCAAAGGGGGAGTTCCTATTCACAAGTCCTAAACACAGCTACTTGTAGACAGGGGAAGAAGATGACTATGTCAGAAGATATTTTTTCTTCCTCATCTAAAGCTGATTTGCTCATCGTTTTCTTTTGTTCAGGGAATATTCATTAAATAGGGAAGAGAAGCAGGTGGCAACACTCTGGTTTGACAAATGCTGCAATCCAGAAGGGACCCATTTCTTTACTCAGTAAGGTTTGTTTCCCACGTCATGTCTGTTGCATTGTGTCCCTTTGTCCTCTAAGGCTATAGGGGCTCTTGGGCCCCTACCCGGGTTCGACAGTTAAAGAGTAGGAGTAGGCACAGCTTTATCTCATCCGCCTGGGGACTGCTCGAATCTCACAATAGATGCATGTCCTTATCTGTGATTATACACACATCTTTCTCCTGTATTATGAGACTCAAGGAAAACATGGGTTATTTTTTGCATCCCCTGAGGCTGGAGTCTCACTCCATTCACTCTCACAAAAGCCTGGAGTCACTCCATTAGTTGGGCTAATTCCAGCCTGCCCAAAATCAGAGGGAAGCCAGGCACTGAGTGGGCTGCGAGCGTTCCTCTACTGTCAACAGTCAAAAAGAAAGGAATAAACCTCTTGATTATATCCCTAACACAACGCACAGCAATATTTTGCAATAATCTTGCTCAAAGAATTCTCCACAGATGCTTACTCTGGTGTGAGCTGCTGTGCTGATTCAGTTGCTGTCAAGAATTTCCATAGCTCAACTCCCCAAGAGAAGAAAGACGTTAATGTCAGTGCCAAAAAATCCATACTCAGGTTCACAGCTTTGGTTTGCCAGGGATTTTAAGGCCAAAATGGGCCATTATGATTATCTGGCTTGATTTTCCTGATAACCCAGGCAAGTAAAGTTCACACCAGGATTTCTACATCAAAGCCAGTGACTGGCAGCAGAATGGGTGTTGGAAAAGGACACAGGACCTCAGTTCAAAGACTCTGTATCCATCTCTCAGTAACCTGAGTCCATAATCTAACTACCACCACTGCCCAAACGTGAACTTTATTTCTATTTGAATATATCTAGCTTTTACATATAGCAAAATTGCTGTTATTTACTGGATTTAGGGTGTATTCTCTACTAAATTACACAATTCCCTGCATTCACAAATGAACCTACTGTTCTAGCAGTTATGGATCATATCTGCTTGTCAAGAAAGGAAATTAAAACCTGTCATTTTACCTGACAAAAGATGAGTTAGAGGTTGCAGGTCTCCAGAGCCAAGTACAAGGACACTGATACATACACAATGTTGAAATTGTAGTAGCAATGTTTCTGTGGTTGCTGTGAAGATCATGATTGATACAGGTGTAATCCAAGGAAGGAAAAATGATCGATATGTTTATTATCTGAAGTTCAGTTTCAACCATTTTGACTCAGCCTTAAATGCATTAAGCTTTATTTCAACTTAGGAGACGCTGCTCAGCTGGTTGAATTTGGAGGCTCAGGGCTCTGACTGAATTTAGAGAAGATCCAGCTGTGAGGGGGATGGAGTATTTCCCAGTGAGAAACGAGTCAGGCTTTACAGCATCACAGTCTGTTCCTGTAATGAATAACATCTAGGAACTAGCAGCAGCACTTTCCTTCTGAATGGGATATTGTTTCAAGAAAAATTGAAATAGAAAAATGAAATCTCTCTATTTTTTTGACATTCTTAAGGGTTTTTATTGGAAAAAAAAGTGCACAATGATCAATATGAAATATTTTGTCAAACCAAATCTGAGTTTCATGGTGGCGGGGTGGGGGGGGGGAAGTAAGTAAATTTGGGTTAAAAAACAGCACCTAGCAAGGGTCAAATACCCTTTTAATTTCCCACTGTTGTGCTCTCTGGGCCACTAATCAATGTACAGTTACCAGCTGACCTTCCCAGTTTTTTAAGACAGTCATTTAGGAATTCATGATTAATGCATAATCTTCTTCGTGAAGCAGTTGCTGCTGCAACACCAACATACTCACAAAGGTTAGCCAACTAATGAGACTTCATCGCAAAACCTGTGAATGAGAGGGAGGAGGGAGATGATTTATTTAAGTGGGTAAATGTCTGTAAACAAAAGAAGGCATCTTCTTTTAAGCAATTCCTTAATTTAGTTATTTTCTTAAGAAAAAAATGTTTGGTTTCCTGTAAGGATAACATATCTATGACAGGATTTCTTTTTAAATGCTATTTTGTTTAATAAATCATGTAAATTCCAGCATGTAAACTAGAGCATTACAGACAGGCTTATAAATAATTAACAGCTTGCTTGCATGCAAGGGGAGAAAATACCAAATTCAGCAAATTGGACAGGAAGCTGATTGTTTACCCTCATGAGGAATAAAAGGTTGGATCCTAAAATGCCTGTAGGTTTGCTGGTGTAAGGAGAGAGGTGTTTCTGTGCTCAGTGTGCTGGTCTGAGGTGGGGAGGCTATTATCTTTTGAGCTGCTGCAGGCACAACAGCTGAGCTAGTAAGTCTGCGTTAAGGCTTTGCAAGCTGGGGTGATGATGTAGCTTTCCTTGTGTTTAGGGTTGTTTTCTGGTACTCTAACTCAGCTCTCTGCTTTGAGAGGGATGAGGTGTAGGAGAGACAAGCAGCAGGGTGCTTCTGGTAGATGGATGCTGCTGGTAGAAGGAACAAGACTGGCTTTAAGTAGGAATCATTGATAAATATGTTAACTCAGTCAGCTATCCAAAAAACTGAGTGTGTTGTTTCAGGGCATCCTCTACTGTTTTTTCTAAAGTAAAGGTAGTTCTTGCAGTAAATAGTAATTCTTGTAGTGATATTGCCTTCAGAAATGAAATCATTCAGGACTTTAGAGCGATCTGAATAGGAAAAGCTTTTAGAAATATCATATTTAGAAATATTTAGAAATATTTGTCTATCTCAGAAATCGTGAAGAACTTTAATAGGCTTGAATTTCAGGCAGGGTGGGTTTTGATGTTGGGTGAAGCATTAAGTCATCTAATAGTAAAGCCAAAGATTCTAAAGTTTGCTGTGATGCTGGATCTTGTTCTCTCCCCCTGGAGCTTCTCATCTTTGAACCTACTGTAACAGTAGCCTCTTATCTGGGTGATAAAAACAACAGAGTAGGGAATTATATAGACAGGAGGAAAAAATCTGCTCTGCCTTTGCAGGGCTTTCTGCATAAATGCCTCTAGACACATTAAAGTGAAATATGCCAACCAAAGGTGCTACCTCTGCACTTAAATTGCAGTGATGTGATTTATTTGTCAGAATTACAAGGTGCTACCAAGCCACTTACTGTAATATCTCAGAGAATATAATAAAATTATCAGGAAGCAAAACACATTACAAAGAAAAAGTTGCTGCTTCCTTAAAAGTCCTTGGCTGCCCAAGCCCCCTCTGACCAAACACTGTTATTGCCTCTTAGGAAGCTGCCGATGGCTCTGTAATGCGTGTGCATATTACTAGTACTGATTGGAAGCTGGATGTGGGAATAAATCGCTGTATTATGCCAGACTGCCTGTAAAATGGGTTGTTCTTCGGAAAAAATAGCATCTGTTGGCCCAGCAATGTGTCTTTGGTCTAACAGAGTTGGATCTATCAGCATGACAAAGCTTTGCATTTCCATACTGCCAAGTAGCTAAGGATTTAAAAGCAGTATCTAAACATTGATTAGCTTGTGGCTAATTATGGAACAGCCTGGTCGGTCAGTGTTAGTAGCTGCTGCCTGTGGAGGACAGAAATAGGATAGTAGGGTGATCTGGGGATAGAGCAAATATCTGGCAGGGCTGCGATAAGAGCTCGCACCTGCTGATGCCTGGTATGTAATCTCTCCTCTGCTTTGCATACCTCTAGCTGGAGGGCTGCAGTACCCAAAGCTGCTTCTTGGCCTCTGGTACCTGTAACAGGTCCCTTGACGGAGACAAGGAGTCACAGCAGAGGAGGGCAGTGTCAGGATCCTCGTGCTCCAGGTGGGGAGATGTGGCTTGTGCAGAGTCTGTGTCTTGTTTGCCCCAGTGTAATGCCTTCAGAGTGCCCTTTGCATAGTTCTTCTGGTGAATACTCTTTTGGGGAAGTTTTGAAGTGCTGAAGCCTGTACTCTGGTTACGTAAATACCCATATCCGCTTCTCAGTGCAGCGCTGTGCTTCCTCTATTCCCTCCTTCCACCTGCCCTTCCAAGGGGACCACAGTCCTCCTAGCAAGATCAGTCTGTTGCTATGGAAATCTTTGTCACAAATGAAGACTTCACAGCGAGGCAGAGGTATTAAAACCAGACATTTACATATGCCTCTGGCTCCAGGGGGATTTGGGTCTTGTCATTTGCAGTGAAAGATGCAGCTGCTTTCCCATTTCTCCCAGGGTGGTGCTGGCCAGGGAGGCACAGGGAGGTGGTGGGGCCGTATAGAGACAGTGAAGAAACCTCCCCAGCTGTGCTGTGTGGCCCCCACATCTCCCTGTTGCTGTGGGGGTCAGCAACTAGTCCTGCAGCATTAACGCCTCTTCCTCAAAACACACTTGAGCTTTTCCTCGGAAGTGCTGCGGAGCAGGAATGTCGGCAGCTGATGGAGTGAAATCAGGGAAGAGCATTAGAAATAGATACGTAGGGAGGGCAGCTGCTGAACCCGAGCACACTGCGGGGGCATGCAGCCTCCTGAATGTCAGCATGGGGGATTAAAAGTCCCCCCTGGGAAGGGGGTTAGGGGTAACAGGAGTAATCCAAATATGCCATCTTCATGTAACTTCCCCCTAAGCGTTGCTAAGTTTAGCAGCATCGCTTCCAAGAAGAACTGCTCATCTAAATCCCAGGGCCTGGCTTTGAAAATTTCAGCACATCCCCTGTACCGCAAAATCAAAGCTTCTTCCCTGCTGAATGCACCTTTGATCAGAACTGTGAGAAATATTTGCAACCATGTGAAACTTGAATGATTTGGGGTTTCATTACACACTTGAAACTCAGACCATTTTCATCAAAGGCATTGCTAAAGTTCACCAACCCTCTAACAGAACCTTTGATGGTTTATGGTTTGCATTTTGTGTGTAACTCACAGGTTTGCTAGACTTTCTTTAAGTGAAACTAGCTGAAAGTGGCTTTGACTGCGTTTTGAGAACTTGGAGTTACAGAAGAAGCAGCCAGCCGAATTCTGTTGCATTTACAGCTGCATGCTATAATCTTAACATAAGGGGTAATTCCACTGGAACAAGTATTCAGAGGTTATGATTATGCCTGGGTGAGAGTGTGGTAGAGAATACCGATAGGGCTCTGGTACCCTCCGGGCTGGAGATCCTGTTGCAGCAGCCGGACATGGCATTTCCAAGTGCCAAGTTTGCTATTTCTTGGTGCTGGCAAGTCCCTTGTCCTAGCTCAGCCTGGGGAGCTGCCCCTTGCCCTGCTATAGAAGCACTTTGTGAGATTCCTGTTTCTGGGAACATGGGACTGTCTGGGGTCCAGCCTGTCCTTGAACTGGTTCTTGGTCCCCAGCTATCTCTGATGGTTCAGCCCACCAGCGTAGCCTCTGCTCTCTGTTCCCTTTCCTTTTTACTGGTTTCTGTGCCTCTTCCCCCTGCAGCCACCAGCTGCAGGCCAGTGAGCTGTGACTTGGTACTGCTTGTGCAGGGCTGTGCCCTCCCTTTGGCCATGAGGTTCCTTCTGGATCAGCTGCCTGGACCAGTCCTGACTATGCTCATCTGAGAAATATTCTGGTCCAGGTAAGCAGGCTTTCCCTGCTGCTCTTAATCACTGGAGGGGAAGAGTCTCACTGAATACAAAACGCTCCAGCTCCAGCGTTGGCCTGGTCAGCCTCTTGAACACCACTTTCCTGCTAACTGTGCTAACCTGCAGTGAGAAGCATGAGGGAAAAACAGCAGCTTACAATAAAGAGCTAGAGTACATGGGTGAATGTTAAAATGGCCATTTGCCTGGGCATTCACCATGTGTGCGTTATACTTGCAGGTGTGTGTTGTCGTCTAGAAATCACTGAAACAAGCATTCAGAGCAGTGTTCCCTACCTGGCACCATTTGGAAAACCAAGTCAGAGCAGCCAGGGTCTCTGCTTCATGTTTCCATTTCAGCTTTTTCCTTTATGGATCTAACTTTCATTTGGATGGGCTGGAGTTTGTTTTAGGTTTACCCTTTGTTCAAAGGCACAAACCTGAGGAAACAGCAATGTTGCTCCTCTTCCAGCTTGAAAGAGAGCTGGGAGAGTTACATTTGCATTACTTATGCGAAGACTTCTCAGGTAGAAATATTTGGATGCAAGCTTGCTTTGATTCAATTGAAATAAGAACCTTTGAAAATCCTGCATATAAATTGCAGTACGGCAAATGTTGGTACTGTGCTGCTGGTTGTGCCCCAAGGGATACCAGAAATGTCCAGCACCTTGTATGTTGTGTAACAGTCAAGTTCTATGCCATGCAACTTGACCATCTTCAAGATTTCCTTGTCTGCTACAAGCAAACTACTACCACTTTGTTTTAATTAGGTGTGTGCGCTTAGCCTGAATCAAAGCATTGTGCTTTGAAACGCAGCATTTGGTTTTAAGTGTGACCTGAAAAGGCACCTTCTGGGTACTGACAATGCAGTGGGGACGTGGTGTGCTCACTTCTCCATCTTTCTCCAATTTTTTGACCATCTTATCTTACATGAGGCAGTTGCTCCTTGTCTCAATGAAAACTGCACGAGATTACAGCACAGTTCACAGCACTCATCCGTGGTGAAGAGCAGAGCTGTAAATAAAGCCCTGGGGAAGCACAGGAGCAAGCTGGATCAGGAAGCAGAGGGTCCTCTGGCTTTGGATTCCCCATGAGGTTGCTCTTTCCTACAGGGAAGGGGGAGGACAGGCAGCTGTAGCAGGGGCACCACGCAGAGCCCCTCTGATGCACAGCAGAAGACCTCTGGGCTGTTTCCCCAGCATGCAGGCTGCTGCAGCAAAAGGAGCTGTTGCCTTTTGGGGTCAGCTGAGAAACTTGTGCCTGCTCACGGTGTGCGTTTCTCCCATGGTTTCAGAGCACTCAGGCCCTGTTGCTAAGCCCTCCTTCCTTGGCTGCGCCTGAGCGCAGTGAAGCAAGCAACCAGATTGCCCAGGGCTGGTGGTGCTGCATCTAATGAGGGCGTCAGGGATACAACCTCCCTGTTGCTGCCGTTAATGCACAAAGCAGACAGGAGCAAACCTGATTTGCATCACGTCACTTCAGTTCAGCTGAGAGCGAAGCAAAGTCATGTGTCCTCATTAGGAAGCTCAACAGAAAGGGATGAAAGTCATGAGGGACAGTAAACTCTTCAGGGCTTGTTTAGTTAACATGGTTACAGCCAGCCTCTCCATCTCTGCGTGTCCTTTTCTCCCATTACAAGAATGCTTTTCTGCTTTATGCCTTTTTCTTATTTAATACATCAGAAGGAAAACTACACTGGTTCACTCCATCCAGTCCTCTTTGACTGCCTCTTCTCAGCACTGCACGTGTGCTGTGAGTGACCGCTGCATCGCGTAACGGCCAGACAGAATAGATAACAGGCAAGTGGCAAGAGGTAGGCTAGATCTCACACCAAAGCAAATTCGAGGCTGAATTTGAGTCTGCACTGGAGCAGGCAGTCAGAAAATACCATTTGTACCTTTGTCCATGCAGGGCACAGTTTGCCTGGTGGATCCCCACCTCCCCAAATGTCAGAAATGTCAGAGGAGGCAGGTAGTGCTTGGGGAAGCCAGGTCAGGGCTACACATTGTGGACATGGGCAAAAATTCTCTCTCATCCAGATGAGATTTAAAAAAAAAAAAAAAAAAAAAAAGGCAAGCTCAGGCTCCAACTGCATCTGAATAAACTCCCTGTTGCTCACTTCCAAGTTAAAATTTGAAAGAACTCTAAGGCGAGGTTTTTGGGTGCTGGCTGTCCCCATCAGATCTGCAAAGTTGGGCATCCCCAGAGTTAGGAACCTGTGGAGGTGCAGCAGGCTGGGAGGGTGCTCCCTTGTGTGTGCAGTGACCTGAAGGCTTTGCGTGTGGTGCTTGTTGAGCACTTGGCTTTGAGAGGTGCAGTCTCTGCAGCTGAGGGCTGTCTGCATGAGCGTGCTCCTGGCCCAGCACAGCTGAGCTTTTCTGCCTTAGGGATGCCCCTTCAGGACTGAGGACTTTTCACGGGTGTTGGTACACACACACAAGTAGTACACAAGTAGTGTTGTGGAGGTGTGTTTTGTTTGCGCAGAACTGGGAGTCAGATGGGGATAATCGTTCTGCAAATTTAAGAGCATGGGAAAATGGAAGCAGCAAACGTGTAAGTAGAATGAGGGTCAGTTATTGTGAATCCAGCTGATCTGAAGTGGTGAGATGAAGAGGAACAGCTCTGGTGTTCCCTCTGGGATGCTCTGCACACACTGGGATGTATGAGGGAGGGTCACTGTGACAAGACTAGAGATGCGAGGGCATTATGGGCTTCTTAACCTGACAAGAAACACTATCAAGAAGGTGAGAGGGCATAGGACATGGTTTAGTATCCCAAATTAAAAGTTCAATATGGGGTTTAGCCTACACGAAGTGACACTTCCTGTCACCTGGCTAGTGTGGAAGTTTGCTGAGCTGATGAGATCAAAGACAGCAAGAGACTGGCTGCCCGAACAGCAGTCCTGCTCAGTCACTGCCTAGAGATGCAATTTGGCCAAGCAAGGGATGAAGGAGTAAGAAAGGAGAGCACAGCTGAGGAGTCAGAGAGGGAGAAGGTCTGGTATGCAGGAGGGAGCTGGTGCTACCAGAGGTGATCCCGAGATGTCTGGGATACCATGAAGGGTGCTAAGGCTGATCAGATTCACGATCTGAAACATGAGACTAGGAGAGAATTTTTGAAGAAAGACAATAATCTAGAAAGTGCATTTATTGCCAACGCTGTGTCCCAGAATAACAAGGGATGTCTATGCAAGCAGCAGCAAAAGGCAGTGAGAGGATACTGCACGATATTGCATGCATGCGGGCTGCAAAAGTGGAAGAGGATGCTCAGACAGCCCTGTGTAATCCCATATGTGACAGTTCAGGGCCAGGCCGCTCCGAAGTGTATGGTTTATAGCTGCGCCAGCTTTTGTGTGGGTGTGCACGCGTAACGTGCATCCAGATCAGCCGCGATGTGTGTGTATGGCTCCTACCTCATGTGTGCAAACCATATGGCAAGTGAGAGCAAGTCAGCACATGCATTGTCAAGAGGACAGTCAGAGAAGGCAATCCTCCCCTCCCCGCATGAAGAATTTGTGCCCTACCTTATGCCAGAAAAGAGAGATTCAGAAGGAGCTAAGAGCAAAGCAGCAGGTCCATTGGGAAATGAGCGCCTGTCAGACTTGGAGATTAAATGGGAGCACGACAAATCTAGATTGTTCCTGCCAAAACCAACTTTGATTACTTTATAATTCAACATGTGTTACCAGCTCCTATTATTAGAAAGCCAAACTTACTCCACTGTGGGAAGAGGCTGAGATGGAGCTTTCTAGCCTTGTGTAAGTTAATTACAGTACACATGTTAAAAGCTGCATCTGTCTTAGTCAATCTAGTTGATTATTGCAGCACTTTATTTTTAGTTATCATCAAGGTGAAGGATGACACTAATATAAGTGGAGAGCTTCCTGCAGATCTTGCTCAACTAAGTGTTCTCCAAAACCAGCTTTGTGAAGTCTGGTGGGACCTTCTTCCCTGGAGCTGGTCCAGGTGAAGCACTTGATGGACTTGTAGAGGAAAAATCTGTATGAAGTGCTTTGACTACAGAGTAACAACAAAGAGACTAAGACCTGGCTATTAAAGCTGGCTGTGAAAACACTAGGGTTGTTAAATCTTTGTAGTACTCCAGTGGCCAAAACTTGTGATGCTCCGCTTCTATTCCGAGCTCCCTCTGATGCAAATCTTTCTGGCCTCGTGACTGAATGCTTTCATTTTTCAAATATCATCACCATGTTCTTTCCCTTTTTTCTAATTCCACTGCCTACTGTTATTTCAACTTCTGGACCAGAGCTACAATGCATGAGCATTAGGGTGACTGACAAAGCCCACAAAGGCATGCCAGCTGAGAAGCTTCCCACATTTGTGATGAAAACTCCTGGACAAATGAGAGGTTTTGGGATCTGGCCCTGGCTAAAAGCTCAAAGTATGGCAACAACTGCTCCCTCCTGCCTTAGGGCCCATGGGCTGGTGTGGTACTGGTCTCACGTAGGAGGGAAAGAGTTGACATTCATGGTATGTTCGAGTGCTCCTGGCTGTTGCAATGCTGACAGGGTTGGGAGACTGGCACTGACACCGTTCCTCATGCCCTGCAGGCCTGGGGAGGCCTTGCCTTGCTTTGTCTCCTTGAACAGATAAACAAGAAATAAAAAAGCTTGAGCAGAAGAAAAAAACAACCTTCCCTTTGGGTTTTGAAACCATATCCGGGCAGACTAGCAGCACGTGGAAAGCAGGGTCGATGAGCAGCCTGGAGGAGCAGAAGTCAGATGGCAATGGCCATCTCCAGGGATGTTCCTCCTCGACCTGCTGTGCAGCTTCATCAGGAAACCCAGCCAGGTGGTGATGGGAAAGGGAGAGCATCAGGAGATCCTCATCAGATGTAAAGCAGTAATACTCTGTGGACCTATGTTTATTGTCCCAAGAACATTTCTCAAAATCCTGGCTTTCTGAGCTTGTATTTGTAAGAGCCTAACTGCTAGCAATGTATCTTCTGTGTGTGGTTTCAACAGAGGCATAGCGTGTGTCAGCTGTGGTTTTGTGTGCCAGGTGTGTGTGTGACACCTTGTGCAGCAGATCAGCTCTCTCTTTTGACAGATCACAGGGAAATCTAAAGGGGCTGACTGTCACTGTGCCCTGTGCATGGTAGAGCAATGGTCTGATAACAGCTCAGACTTCCCTGGGTTGTGTGCAAGGACCCAGTGTGGGTTTGCCATTCTTATGATTCCTGTATTTTGCTTTTTTGCTCCTGTTCTGTCATTTATGGAAAGATGCAGCCGGAAAAGCAATGCTACAGGTTGGGTTCTAAATGTACAGCAAGGGTCATCGGAGTGACCACAATTCCCCACGTTTCATCCGCACCTTATCAGAATAAAATCCCCACCATCACTGCTTCTACAGATCAGGAGAATACGCAGGGTGGTGTACAGCCACCAGCCCCTTCTCTGAGCCCCTGTGCAGGGGCTGAAGCAAGAGCAGTGCCATGCCCCGCGGTTATGGTATATGCTGGGACGCACTGAAGTTTCTGCCTATCTCCTCTGAGCTGTGAACTGGACTTGTGTTTGCACCTGTGATGGGACATAGAGTTTACTTACAGGGAGAGGTGACACACCTGACAGCACCATAACTGAATGTGGTCTCCATGTTTTTCTGCAGAGATAAGTGTGAGCACACAGGTCAGGCGTTGAGGTTGGCTCTTCGGATGCTTCTGACCCAGCAGCTCTTGAGGAGTACTCAGGAAATACTTTGAGCAGCCACCAGCTGGCTTTCCAGGCACAATGCAGACAAATAAAGCTAAATGAGAAGTTTGGGAGGGGAGTTAACGTCCCTTGGGGCACCATCATTGTAAGATGTAGTAACCCAGTCCCCTTTCACCCCTCTGTTTTCAGGGGGGCTGGCCCCACGCAGAGGGTGTCTCCGGGCTCAGAGCCACCAGTGCGGCGGGAGCACAACCGTGCTCCTGGGCAGCGGAGCCGCTGTGTCCAACTCCCACTGGCTGAGCAGCGTGCTTCTTACAAAGCACTTAATGGCTGCGTGGTTAGAGACAGCTATTGCTCAGAGGAGGACAAGCTTCGAAAGGTCATGGTTGCTGTGTTTACTCCCAGGAGGTCTGCGATGCCACCGTGTTGTGAGGGATGGGGAACATCATGTCCCCGCCTGTGTGGGGATGACTCCTGCAGCCTGCGTGCCCCTCCTCAGCCAGCCCTGCCTCTCCCTCCGGCCTGGTGCCGGGCTGACCTGAGCGTGAGGGGAGCTTTGTTCTTCCCGTAGTTTGGCCATTCAGTAGGTGCCCGCAGTGGCTGGGGCTCCTGCTGGTGCTGCGGCCACCCCAGGGAGCCAGGCACGCAGCTGCTGCTGGCGCCGTGTGCGAGCGCGCCCGCGCGCAGCAGGGGTATTAGACTTGACTTTACTGTTCCTGTAAGCCAGGAGGAGTGACTGACATGGTGAAAATGCCTCTGCTCAGCGTGAGTCTTTGTAGTGCTGCAGCACAGGGATAAAGTGTTCAAATGCACTCCCTGGGGGAGCCTTCACCCATCTGACACGAGCCAGAGCCATCAGCAGAGACTCCTCACCTGCAGCTGGATGCCTGCCCTCCTCCTCTGCTCCCCAGCACTCCGGAGCAGTGCCAGGTGAAAGCAGATGAAAGATTGCTTCTCATTTGGTAACAAATAACTTCCAAGCCCATCCAAGAGACTTTCAACTTAGCTGCTCTCTTTGCTCCTTTCATGTCGTCTTTGTGTAGCGGGTGCACTAATGCAAGCTCCAAATAAGCATCTGTACTCGTAAGACATGAACAAACAGGGAAAGGATAATAATATCCAAGGGTTTTATGGGAGAGGTTAAAAAGGAGCCAGACTACAGAGACAGCTGAATAGTGGTTTGCTTGACTGATGTTACAAAGGCGAAAGACAGAAAAATCCTTGGAAAATGCCTCTGAGCAGTGATTGCTTTCTCAGAAAGCTTTGCAATTAGGCATGAAAGGAATCCTTCCAAGCTTCTAAGATGCATTAAAGATGCTATTATGAAATAATTAAGGAACGTGGAATAACTAGAGATCTGTTCCGTGCCCCGTCTCCCCCGTCTCTTGAGGTCCTTACACAGAAGGCAGTGTAGCAGCTCTGAGCAGCGCTACTCAGACCCTTTGGATGGTCCTAGCTTTCCACTGCCCTGCGTGCTGCCAGCTGTCTGCATTGCATGCTGGCCTGCCTAACCTGGGCAGGAAAGGTGCGGTGAGCTGTGTGTGTTTGCTCAGGATGATGCTGTACCAGCTGGAGCCCGCTGACTCCTGACCTCAGGGCCTATCCGTGCCCTCAGGATGCATCAGAGCTGCCTTCCCTTCCACAGCAGGTTGGTCTCATCGCATGCACAGCGTAAGGAGCGTGCAAGTGTAGGTGCTGGCCAGTATCTCCTTGTTTCTCCAGGGGTCCTTTGTGTAGAGTAACCATTGTTGAACTTAGAAATGACAAGACTGGATTAATCCATTCTTAAATCCATTCCGTAGCTGACTGGAGAACACAAATAGAAGATATATTTACTCTGCTGCTGAGAACTAGAAGCTAGAGCTTTTTCAAGCAAGTCGTGCCTTTGAGAGCTGGGAAACTTTAAAAAAAAAATTTAGTTGCTTGAATACCCATCATGTCAGTGATGAGTCTGGGGTATTTATTAGAGTAAGTTTTCTTCTCCCACCTTACTGTGCAATCCACGCAGACCCGCTGTCAGTGCCAGCCCCCGATGGCACCGGCTGGTGCAGGGCAGCTCCTCCAGCACTGCCTGCCCTCGGTGCCAGCAGCTGCTGGCAGCGATTTGGGAGCTGCATCCCCACAGGCTGTCTTGCAAGTCAGGGCTTGCAGCACGGATGTAGCTGATGCACAGTGATATAGGGGATTGTTTCCACTCCCGCTGGCCACCTGATGTGTTCCCTGCAGTGAAAACCTGGCTCACGCTGAGGGGCTGCAGCAGGGCTGCATTTAGCCCCCTTAGCTGGGCTCGGCTCCCAGCCAGCGGTGGTGTGCGTGGTGTAGGGGCAGCTGCAGCCCCAGGATGGGGGGTGCCCATTCATGGGGTGCTCATTTGAGGGGTGCCTGAGGGCCAGGCACTTCATTTCCCTCCAGGTGCCATCGAGATTGAGCCTGTGGTTCAGGTTCGAGTGCTTGAAGGTCCCTGTGCTGGGGAACTTACTGATGGAGAAGAAATGGCACCAGCACTATTATCCTTCATATTCCTTTTCCCTGTCCTCATTATGTGGTCAGCTTTTAAACCTCACACGGTCAAGCCAGAACTCTGTGAACAGCCTGATTTGTTGACAAAGGCGATGAGCAATATAATTGCACAATACAGCTGTAAACTGAATTATTGAACCTACAGAAGCACCGTAAAACCAATGAACAATAAATTCTTACTGTCTCCAAATCCCACTCAGAGAATTAGGCAGAGCACATTCCTGCTTGCTACGGAAAGCAAGGGGCAGCACTCTTCATGACATGGAGCCCACTGGGGTCACACTTATGACTGCTGCCATTTCTGAGATCTCCAGTCTGCTACCTCTTTGTACTTTCTCCCCCTTGCCAAGTATCATTATGTTCCTGGGATGTTGTTATGCTTTGCTTAGTTTTTCTCATCGTGAGAGCTTGCAGCTTTCTGCCCATTGCTAGAGGTGCCTGTAGAGTGGAAGGCTTTACTGGATGCAGAGATCATCAGTACTTACAGGGAGCATTAGTTGAATTGGCACTGCTCCCACAGTCGTGCTATTAGAGACAGCCCATGGCTGTAGCACCTGCTGTAACAAGCTGGATTGAAACAAGCAGGGGCCTTACTTCCCTTTTGCGCTGTAGTCTCCAACCTCCTTTGCTGCCACTTTGCTTTTTCTTGAAGACTGGGGAAGTTAGCGAGGCACTTATATAAGATCCATCTTCTCGTTAAAAAGCCATCCTCTCTGCTGACCAGGTCCCTCCATCCTATCCGTTCCCACGGCGGGGCTGGAAATCCTCCAAAGGACAAGGGGCTCAGCCCTGCACAGGGCACCGTGCTGCTGCTGCAGCAGCCGTGGGATGCTGGTGTGAGAGCCCAAGCCCAGAGCTGCGCCTGAGCGTACCAGCACTCAGTGCTGTGTCCCCACTGCCCACCAGCTGGATCCTCCTCCTCTTTGTGCCAGCCAGTCTGGTGGTTTTACCGTGCTAGGCAGCTGAACTCCACCACAACCTCTTGGAAAAGGAGGGGAAGAAGTAAAGGAAAGAACAACTCATGGGTTGAGATAAGGATAATTTAATTAAAGGGAAAAATAATTATTAAGGAAAGATTATTATTTATTAAACAATTTAACTAAAGGGAAAAAAGGGAAAGGGGAAAAGGGAGGGGAAAAGGGGAAAAAAAACAACAACAAGTAAAGGCTGTGTGGAAGTGCAGAGGAAAGAAATTACTCTCTACTTCCCACAAATGAGCAATGCTTGACCCCGTCCTTGAAGCAGGGCCTAAGCGCATGTAGCCGGTGTTCAGGAGGACAGAGGTTTTCGCGATGAGAGCCCACCCCTCCCCTCTTCTTCCTTTTTCCACCTTTTATTGCTGAGCGTGACCCCATATGGTATGGAATATCCCTTTGGTTGGTTTAGGTCAGCTGCCCTGGTGACGTTCCTTCCTCGCTTTTTGCCCACCCCCTGGGGGGGTTAGAGAGAGTCCTGATGCGGTGCCAGCCCTGCTCAGCAGCAGACACAACACTGGGGTGATACCACTGCTGTTCCAGCTACAAGTGCAGAGCACAGCACTGTGTGGGCTGCTGCAGGGAAAGTTAACTCCGTCCCAGCCAGACCCAGTACAGCCAGGCACTCAGCCCCATCCGCTGTGTGTTCGAGGAGAAGTCCTGCATCCTGTCCCTCTGCACTCCAACACTCAGCTCCACCGCGTGCTGCACCGGAGTGAGGGCCTTTCCCAGGTGAATTCCTGATAAGTCAGTGTTGGAGAACCTGGAGTCCTTACGTGGGGTTTTCACATTCACAAGGTCAGTGGGCTGAGTAAAATAATAATGATAATACAAGACAGGTTAATATGGGATTTTACTGAAGGGAAAAAGAAATAAAACAACTGAGGTTTCTTTCTGGGATTTGCTGCTAAGGAGAAACGTTATGGACCAGAGATGTGTAGGTTTCCTCTTCTGGTATTTTCTTTCATAACCTGAACTCTGTTGAACTGTGTGTAGTGTCAAGCATTTATTTTGTAAATGTATGGATTAATTAGCTGCAGGACGTGATATGTGTCCCGAGAAAAACACTTTGTGCTCTCTGATACTGCCTTTAATGTAGTCTTTGACAGGAGGAACGTGCTTTGACTTTCAGGATCGTTCTTCTGGTGATTCATCTGTACACGGGGGGAGCCTGCGGCCCCGTTTACCCGGATGGAAAATGATACCCTCCCGCTAGTGCATGAGCAGGCTTTGACGAATCAGTTTCTTTGAAAGGAAATTTCTCCCTTCTAGAAGATTTCAAGTCTTAAGGGCAGGGCTTAGCAACCCACACCAGGTACAGCCTTCTTCAAAGTCAGTGATGACTCCCAAGCCCTGCTGATGGAGGGAAGTTGCAGGGGGCACCTTGTGCATTCATAAAATGCCAGCCCCTGTAGCCCTATTTGTGACTGCTGACCCATTCAGTGCTGCTGTGCCTCCAGCCGGATTCCCTGGTGCGGGTCAGACTTCTGCCTATCGCAAACCATCTTCTGGGATGGTTCTGCAAAGTCTTGGGGGACCTTCTGCATCCTCAGAGAGCGGAGGTCTGCCTTACACCTGCTAGGATGTGTGCGGGAGGAGAGAAAGCAGGTCCTGGAGTAGTCCTGTGGGAGAAAAGACAGCCTCTTTTGTCTTTCACCCTGAAGAGGTCCAAGCGGAAGGCAGCGCTGATGCAGAGGAGCATATCGAGGTCCCTCCCATGCAGGATGGAAGCGAGGACTGGGCGGCACTCCTCACCAGGACCTGCTCAGCGCTCAGGGTTTAGGTGAGCCACATGGAGACGGTGAAGGAGGGCCTCTTCACCCTGCGTTGAGTTTATGTGGTGAGGTGCTGGTAGCAGGGGGACTGTGACAGTGGCCTCTGCGAGCAGAGCCCTGGAGCTGCCATGTGTTAGAGAAGAGCCAGCTCCAGCTTCTCCAAAAGGGCCAAAGTGAGGAACGCTGCTGCACCTCTGTGTAACAGCAGCTGGGAGAGAGGAGCAAGGAAATGCAGAGAGACCCAGCCCTGCAGCCACCAAGGCCAGTGCAGAAGGAGGGCAGGAGGTGCTCCAGGTGCCAGGACAGAAGGAGAGGCCCCTGGTGGAGCAGGCTGTCCCCCTGCAGCCCATGGGTCCCACATGGAGCAGATCTCCACGCTGCAGCCCGTGGAGAGGAGCCCACGCAGGAGCCGGAGGTCTGGGGGGAGCTGTCACCCGTGGGGGACCCATGCTGGAGCAGTTTGCTCCTGGGGGATGGACCCCGTGGTACGGAGCCGTGTGGGAGCAGTTCCTGAAGAGCTGCTACCTGTGGGCAGCCCACATGGGTTCGGGAAGGACGGCATCCCGTGGGAGGGACCCCACGGGGAGCAGGGGCAGAGAGGGACCGAGAAGGAGAAGGAGCGGTGAAGACAAAGTGTCAGGGACTGACCGCAGCCCCCATTGCCCATTCCTCTGTGCCACTCAGAGGGAGGACGTAGAAGAGGGTGGATGGGAGGAAGGCGTTTTTAGCTTGCTTTGAGTTCTCACTGCTCTGGTCTGCTACCAACAGGCAATACGTTACGTTAATCTCCCTGTGCTGAGTCTGTTTTACCCCCCAAAGGTAACTGGTGAGCGATCTCCTTGTCCTTATCTCAGCCCATGAGGTTTTTTCTTCTTTTCTCCCTCTGTTTTGCTGAGGAGGGGCAGGGAGGGAGAGGTGTGGTGGAGCATGGCTGCCCATCAGTGTGAAACCACCACGGCAGCCTTGGCACTTTGTTATTCCAAGGTCCCAGCATCACCAGGGAGAGAAAGAGGCCACTTCAGCTCAGGTAGTTCAGGGAGGCTTGGTATTTAGATACAGAAAATTAGTTTCACCATTGAAAGGGCAAGACACCTTTTAAAGAATAGAATCTATGGGGATATCATAAAACCTCAGAATTCGTGGATTTTTCCATGCTTGAACATTTCATGTGAAATGAATTAAAGGTTTCAGTCCAGTTCCTGGTGGAAAAAGTGCTCACGTAACAACTGGCACTAATTGGCTCCCTTGTTAACAGCCTCGCAGTGAAGGCAAGGAGCGAGCTGCCACATAGCCCAAATCTCCCGCAAGCACCAGCACCTCGTGTGACTGCTGCGAGGCAGGGGAAGTGTCTTGACGTTTTGCCTCTTCCGAGGATCCTAACATTAGACTTCGCTTTCCAGGCCTGCCAGTTTAGCGTTAAATTCTCTTTTAAAATCTTTGTTTGTGACGGAAATGTCACCCTGACAGATTAATTGAGCTATAACATATGCAAAATAACGTGAGAAAAGAATGCAGTTGCATTACCCAGTGTTAAGGCTGCAAATAGGCACTGCTACCTGCAGTGATGACTGTCTTGAATGCTAAAGGATCGCAATCCTGGGCGCATCAAATGAGATATTTTAATGGGGAAAAACACCATTCTCATCTCACCTACAGTTGAAGGAAGGGGAAAAACATCTGGGAAGTGGTTCTGTGGTGAGTACTGTGGTTCATCTATCAATATTAATAATAACACATAAAACTGTGGCTTGCATATTATCTCCCAATGAACAGAAGACAGAGACTGAGTTCCATGTAATTTAATTTCAATTACTGCATTGGAGCTTTTTAAAGAATGGACTATATATTCTTTTACAGTTACTCACAGACTATTAAACACAATGCAGAAAAATTATTATGTAAATGAGAATTATCTTATTGGCCTTAGTGTCTTTCTCCTTCTTCCTTCCCCAGGTAATTGGGTAGGTAGATGTTGGGGAAAAAATAGATGATGAGAAATGTGAATAATGAAATCTCTGCAGCACTCTCTCTCCTTAGATGCAGAAGCTCAAAATATATGTGTGTGTCAGTTTAATTTAATTCGCTGTTAATTAGCTTAAATAGTAGTCTTACCTTCCTTTGCTTTCACTGCATTTCTGTCCACGCTCTCATTAGGCACTGTGATGAAGCAGGTGCTTGTTTGAAATACCATAAGTGCCTATTTACATTACAAAGCTATTCCTAGCACCCCCGATAAAGGAAACTGAAGTCTTGTCCCTGGATACAGCTGATGGGAGAAGGGAAGCAGCACCTTGTTTTCATGTATTTAAGCCACCAAACACTGATTCCCTGTACTACTAAGACCAGAATTTGAAATACAAGGTACAGAAGCATCCAGTAAACAAACAGGCGTGTGGCTTTCTCCAAAGCAAGGTGCACAGTAGACCTTCTGAGATCTGCCTGGAGGATTTATATGTTCAGTTCCCACCAATTTCTAATGCATGCAAAGTTGCCAATTATTTAATTCAAGCCAACAAAGGAAGCATAAAATCTATGGTTGATTTTATTGGCATGGATAAACCTGGGAGAGGGCAAACTGTGGACAAAAAGGGAAGAGAAAAAAGATGGAAAAGGCAGCAGGGAGGGAAAAAGGGAAAGAATTCAGCATAGGGCAGTGTGCTTTCAAATATTGATATGGAAAAGGTATAAATAGAAACAAACGCATGCTTGTGGAGCTAATAAGGTTCTTGTTTACAAGTGAGCAGCATGATTCATTAGGAATGGGAACAAGCAACTGCTCTGAAAATAAGGGAACTGCTTTGTGATGGAACTGAGAGACCAGAGGAAGGGCTTTGGGTGCAAGTGAGCTCAAAAAGAGAAGTTCTGCAGCTCCCAGCGCCGTTGTGTGTAGCGTGCCCCCTCAACGTGCAGAGGCTCAGAGGGCAGCAGGTGGTGGGGAAGGCAAGAGCAGCTCAGAAAGGGGATCGCTAGCTCTCCCCTCTTTTGTTCCAAGCACTGTAAAAACTGAGCAAACCAAATGCAGCTCCTTTCTCATTTTCAGTTCAGTAGCCTTTCCAGTTCCTTGTTTTCATTTCACAGACAGGGCAAAGTCTAACCCTGCTGGCAAGCATCCTGGTTCCCTTTGCGCGGCAGATGTCCCCAGGTGCACCTCGGCTCTGCAGGTGTGGGGATTAGGTGTCAGTGCTGCCAGATCGGATCCTTCCTCACCTCCATCTTCAGGAGGACACAGCTCCTTGGATGTGTCCATGACCCAGCTTTATGGAGGCATTTATGTTTGATAAGCCTGTGAGATGGCAGTGTTGGCTAAGAAGGAAGGAAGATGGCCAAACAACCTCAAAAATAAGCATGGAGGTGAATGGGGAGCAGAGTAAGAAAGAATGTCTGTCTCTCTGACTGCCCCCAGAGCAGCATTTCCCTGGTACGTTGGGAATCTTCTCTTTCCTCCCTGCCAGAAAGCTCTGCCTGGTACAGCTTGAGGAAATAATTCAGGGGGGGCTCCCGGGAGAGCAGCAGCAGCCCTGGAGAAGGGGGTTGGAACCATGCCTGTTGGCGACCCAGGCTCTTCACCGTCTCATCTGTGACCTGACATTGGAGGTGAGGTTAATCAGGTCCCATCCCTGCAAGTAACTGCCGTCGTGCTCACAAAACGAGGTCGGGCCAGCAGCAATGGCTGAGCAGCAGCGATGTTGATGTTTTGTTAGGCTGTGATGTTGGCATCCACGTCTGGTTTTGTAACAGTTAAACTGAGCGGCCCCGTGGGGTGAGCAAGATTATTCACTCACACCGCTGAGAGCAGCTGCCTTGCTGGGTCTGCCCACAGTCTCAGGAAGGTGCCTGCATTATCCCAAACCCCACCCCTGCAGCCAAAGCAGTGCTGGGCATCCGTGTGGGCAGCGAGATAGCTGGCACGGTGCCTGGGCGCCTTGCCTGTTCACCTTCTTCTGTCTTTCCTACTGCCCTTGTGCTCTTTGGGATCTTGGTTGTAACATAGGCACCACTCACTGTGGGGTCCCCTGCCTTCTGCCTGGCTTCTGCCTGCTTTCTGGCCCTGCTCTACCAGCCCATGCTGTTTCCAGACAGCCTGGAAGAGCACTGCAGCAGAAGTCTACACAGGCAGTGTAGCACAGGTTTGACGCTTCACCAGGGACCTGAGCATCAAGCCCTACAGCTCATGCTAAAATCCTGCCTTGCCTGGGGCTCTGCGGGGGAGAAAAGCCCAAGCTTTGATTGCAGGAGCTGCATTGACGAGCTGCTGGCAGGGCTTAAAGCGCTCCAGACCCACCTCCCTCTGAGTGCACCCCCAGCCAGCACACAGAGCAGTGGGACTAGCTGGTTCCCCATGCGTCTTCCTTCCCCTGGGTTTGCTGGCCCATTGCAGGGGTGCTGCCCATTTTCAAAGAGCGACGGGCACCCCACCCACCCCGCAGCACTTGGCACCAGGTATTTACACTCAGGGTGGGGAGGGTCTCTTGCAATAGCTGTGTCCGACGTAGCATAAAGCGGCTGTGATGGCTCTGACAGGCAACCACCCTGTGTCTGCACAGCAAAGGGATCGTGCTGTCCCAGCCCGTTAAGAGGCTTGGCCTTGTTATACGCTACCATCGTGGGTGGGTTTGTAGGGCAGATGGAGAGCAAGGTCTCCCCTAACAGCCCAGTTGTGAGGATAACCCCTAAAAGAGTCCGTTCGTTCAGGCTGTCTGTATGATCTGATTTCATACCCCGTGTTTAGCACAGCAGCTCTTTCCCCTTGAGCAGCACCATGCGCTTTGCAGTTACATCTTTAAAACGACTTAGTTATACGCTTGGTACATGTTATTTTGAATTCTCTTGAAGATCAAGGATGCTACAAAGCCAGCAAGATAAAATTAGCATCTGAGCTGTAGCCTCTGCCTGGTATAAGAAATGCAGATCAGCCTCACTTGCAGTGAATGCTGGAAGGTGAATTCCATTTACGTCTTCCTTTCAGCAGACCCAGTTCTGCCACCCTTATTTGCTTAGAGTAGGACAGCCCATGAGCTGTCCCCACAGCTCCTGCAAGGCAGCTTCCAAAGGAAAGTATCAGGCAGTAGCACGGGTGCGGAATCGGACCCCAAACTGATAAGAAATCAGTTTGTTCAGATTGGTTCTTATCTACCCACAAAGTGGAAGTTTCAACAGGGAGTCGAGGGGGACCAGCCAGGCTGAGGCGTGCCATTCAGCCCTCAGGAAGCCAGCCCTTTTCAGCACCAAGCGCTAGCACCGGACATTTTAAAAGGCTGCAAGAGGTGAGAGCATGTGCAAAGCCAAGCCCTCAAAGGACCCGAAGCCTGGAGAAGGGCCGCGAGGTGGGGACTGTAGGGGCCCCTGACATTATGTCAGGAGGCACCTGGCTGCGGTGGGCAAGTGATCCCAGTGGGAGAAAACGGTGGGGGCTGAAGGCTTCAGCACAGCCGAGGTAAGCCCTGCAGCCTCTGCAGGAAACAAGACACATTTTAAAAGCCAGATTAACCAGAAGGGGCCACCACGATGCTGGCCTAAAGACCTTCTCTTGATTACCCTCTCCTTGAAGTAAATTTTAGCTGGGTTCTTTTCAGTTTCTTGGTTGTGTTCTTTTCAGGGAGGTAAGTTTAAACCTGTAAGAGCAGGTCGTGCACAAGCCAAGTGCTAGGAGAAACCTGAGGCTGCTGCAGACGTCTGCCGCACACCTCATGGCATTGCCAGCACAGGCCTGGGACCAGACTCAGGTCCAGCCTTGTTTTGTGCCACGTGGCTGCAAACTATCACTGGATAAATCTGAGAAGCAGAGGCCAGGTCTGTGTTCCTCAACCCAGCGCTGCTCTGGCACAAAGTGCCCCCTCCTTGTGCTCAGGTGCAGGACTGGAGCAGACTGGGCCAAGAAATGCGGGGCAGAAATTCAAAGCTTAGATCCTTAAATCTTTCCTGTAACGACCTACCAAGTCTTCACCCAATGTGTCTGCCTAGGCATTTGCTGGTGAAATACCCTGCTATCTGTTTGAGAACAGGCTTGAAATTGGCAGCCTTTACAGCATTGCCTTGGTCCCATCGGGGCTCACGGGCACGTCGTTATCTTCTCAACTGGATCAGGAGGCAACTGCAGGCTCACTTACACGATGGAGACCTGAGTTGGACCCTTGGGGCTCTGCAGTCTTCTTGCCCGATGGGTCAGGAGTGAGAACATCCAACTCAGAAGCAAATGTTGTGTTTGAACACGGTACATCCTTAGCTTTTAACCACAGAGTGTCACCCGTGGTGACAGAGTCAAAGGGGCAGGGGGAGGACATTGGAAGAAGAGCAGTAGAGCTGCCTGGAGGTGTAGATGGGCTTTCAGAGGGGACAGTCAGGGTTAAGAGATCTGTTTTCAAAGCTGTCTAATGGCTGGAGGTGCTTGATTGGGCATCCAAAAATTAAGAGCCCCATACTTCCAGTGAATTAATTCCTACTGAATTAGGGGACACGTTTTCTGTCTCTTTCTTTGCAGATGTTCCAGAACAGTTCCATCTTTTTCCACAGTATTTGAGGTGATTTACTGAGTAAGATCTAAGCTGAGTCATCGATTGTCTTAAGTGGGTATCAGTCCCTTGATCTTTGTTAATTCTTACCCATTTAAGCCAACAAAGGATTATTCTTTAAAAAAGGTGTCTATGAGTATCCAAATTTTAAAGCCGAAGTTGTTTTAATGGGACTTACAGGTAACGTGTTTCATATTTCCAAAGTGAATACTCGGTAGGATGAATTCAAAGCCACTTTAAGAAAGTTACAGATACACACTTAAAAGTAGGTGTTTCTGGGAACATCTCTGCCTTTTATGCTAGTGTATTTACACCAAGCCAGCTAGAAGCAACAGAAGGGCAGTCCGTCTGAGCCACTGGCACTGACATCCATTCAATAGCAACAGCCAGCCAGGCCTGGGTAATATTGTATGCAACTGCTTTCTTTGTTAATGAAGGTAACATTGTGCATTGAACTAAAGGTGGATACCTGCCACAAACTTCATACCTTATCCAGGCTTCAGGATGTGGCTTTTCAGATCCAGATTTTTGTTTTTCCCACTAGAGAAATAAGACTGCCAGGGAATTAAATCTGGAGCCAACTTCTGCAAAATCTGAAGGAGGTGGGAAGCTGGATTCAGGCTGATGCATCTCTCCTCCGCTGAGTACCCCAGAACATTTTGCCTTCATTCAGAAATGCCCAGGCTATAGTGCAGAGGAGATGTGCTGCACGTGAAACAGCCCTGCATTGCCTCTGGTCACAGGGCATTAAAACTTGAAAGTGGGGACCCAAAGGAGAGAACAGGACAAGCTGTCACAACATGAGTTTGCTGTCCCAGCATAGCAGAGACTGGGAGAACTGATGAATTGATGATATTTTAAGGATTTCTGCTGGTATATTCAAGTATGTCATTTCAAGGGAAAAGGAGAAAGTCCTTATGGACCATGGATGACTGGTGTTCCCCGTATAGCAGTAAGTATCCAGCAGGTTTTCTGCCTTACTGCTTTATGCTGAGGTTGAAATACACAGATAAAAGACAGCCAAGGGAGAGGCAGGTTGCCTCAGATTCCACTGCTCAGGATTTTCATTTGTGAAATGTATAGAAAAATAAGCAGACAACAGTTTTCACAAGTAAGTAGGTTGGTTGCTTGCCTTCTCTCCTTCCCTTAGTATTTGTGAGTTACCAAAAATAGTTTACTCCTATTGTTTATTCTTGGTACTCTGTCATCAACAAAATCCATTCAGTGCTGCGCTAAGCACTGAAATGAACGTGAGGGAGATGGGCCCCAGCCCTAGAAGGCCAGCAAATACAGGAGGCTGACAAAACAAACAAAAAACCAAACCAAAACAATAAAAATTTAAAAAAAGTTCAGAACAGGGGAAGGACTATGATTTAAAAAATAGACCATGAAGAGAGGGATTGTATTTCAGCTCCCTAGCATCTCTGTAACAACACTGAAATGGTTTACTTGATCCCCAAGTAACCATCATTTGAGGCCTCACACTTTTCTTTCTGCTGTTATTTTACATTTCATTATCTTGGTGTTTTCAGATGACAGTAGTCCTGCTCCAACAAATTACTGGAAGTGTTTTTCCTCTGTTGCAAACAGATTGTTTCCTTGCTCTTCCTCAGCATTCAGCGTACAGCGGCAACAATACGCCTTTCATTAGGTGGACCAGGAGAGCTCTGCATCCTGCATAATGGTTTCCTCCTCTGATGCTGGGATTGATGCGATGGCAATTTCTGTGAGTTCTGTTACCTGTCCTAAGAGAAAATGCATACGTGTGTGGGCGCACCCACACATTGCTTTTCACTGCCTGCTTTCAAGCTGATGTGGAAGCTGTAGGGAAAAAATGAATCTTATTTGCCAGTTAGGTCTACTAATTACAGGACTTTTTTTTTTTTTTTTTTTAAGAAAAAATTGTTTTCACTTACAGCCTTTGCAATCTGTTTTGAATTAGGAAACACTCAGGATTAGAAAGTGTTTTCTCATTAGAACAAATGCCATAGATTTAAAAACCTCTTCATTTAAATTCCTCCTAATGTTCTTTGGCTTGAACAAGTGAGCTCTTAATGTCCATTTTAATTAAAGCATTTCAGTGGGATTCCAGCTGGGCACCTAATGACAGCAGGTCTCTGAGAAGTGGATGTGGTCCAACTAAGAAAGGGAACTCCAGGGTGGGAACTTCAGCAGAAGCTGTCCTTTTTAAGGAGAAGTGCTAAGGGAAACGTAAATTAAAGTCTGCCTGGAAAAGCGATCCCACACTTAGAGTGGGTGCAAGTATCGCATAGTTTGTGAGGCGCTGCCTGGGGGTGCTGGGTTTTGCACTGGGGCAGACGTACATTGCCCTGAGCCACTCTGTACTTCTGTCTCCTTGCTGCTGTACCAGTTTGCAAAGCGTCAGCGCAGGCTCTCGCAGTTAGTGGGATCGCTGGCCATAGGCTTTAGCACCCTACCTCTGCTGTCAGGTTCCTCTTCTTTTATCCACTGCCCCCCAAATTTCTAATTTCTTGCTTTAAAGTGCTGGAAAATAAAGCCTCATCCAGCACATTTACATTCCTTTCCTAGGGCATGGAAAAGGCAGAGGGCAGCACACTGATGGGGATTATCCAGCACCTCAATGCTCTTTTTTCCAGCACCTCAATGCTCTTTTTTCCAGCACCTCAATGCTCTTTTTTCCAGCACCTCAATGCTCTTCTTTCCCAGCTACTGCCCAGAGAGCACCGGTGCCCCCCTTTCCTCGGGAGCAGCCTGGGGCAGCACAGAGGGAAGGAGCCCATCACTGTCCTCTTCAGCGTGCAGCTGCCATCCCAGAGGGAGCCAGGGACAGAGAGGGACCAGGCAGCTATGAGCCAGCAGGCAGTGAGAACATCATATGGCCAGTGTTCCTCTGCAGGCAGCGTACGCAATGGAAGAGAAGCAAACTGCAAGGTCAGATTTGCACTGATGGAAATCAGACAGCTCCAGTAAAGTCAGAAACTTCGCCTGAGTTCACACCAGCATCGTGTCTGGCTTGCTCTCTCCTGCATTGAGTGATGAATAAATCCGGAGACAGTTAATAATGAAAGACTATTAAGAAAAGATTTAGTCATTATTGCTCTTGTGCTTCTATGCCCTGTCATTTGTCAGGCACTTGAACCAAACATGGGAAATGTCAGTCCCAGAAACGCTGCTGATACCCACCCTGGTCACAGATTTATTGGTGCTTGTGCCCAGACAGCATCCAGGGGAGGAGGAGTGCGACCTGGGCAGGAGTTTGCCATGTGCCACTGCTCCCTTCCCTTGGCACAACCCTTTAAACCAGTCACCTTCACTCATAAACAGTTACCAGTATAGGAGCTGAGCAGCATTTCTGGGCCAAAAAGCACCTTGTGTTATGTTTTTAAGAAGGAAATGTTCTCAGCTCAATTGTTTAACCTCTGAAGTCCAGGCAAAGAGATTCATTTTGAACAATCCTTGAAAGTAATATTCTTTATTTGCTCCCCACTCCCCACCACGTTAATTGTTTTTCTTTTTAGAGAGAATCCTGTTCCTGCTCTCACATTTACACCTTATGAGTCGGTGCATATCGTGGGTGAGGTGGAGCAAGTGTGTAAGAGTGTATCTTTGACAACAGTAAGAAAACATAAAAATAAGCACAGGTTTTGTTTTCAGACCATCTTCAGCCACATATAGTGTACAGTTCCTGGAAGGAAAAACACTTGGATATACACAGTGTGTACATGGGAACAAAAAAATAATGCCAGTAATAATGTCATATTGCGCAGGCGTTCCTGCACTCGCGGCAGTAGCATTGTGCAGGACTGACCCAAAATGTGTGTTCCTTCCCCATGAGGGCAGCTGTGTGCGTATAGCAGGGCCGTGCAAGCGTCATCTGCTTTTTGCGTCTGTGTTTGCTGAGTTTTTCTCTGTTAACACAAAGTCGGATGAGCCCCAGCTCCCCCCTTCCAACATCCTTTTATTGCTTTTAGAGTGACTTTGAGATGGGGTGGAAAAAGAAATCTGACAGCGGTAAGTTCCAAGGTCAGTGCTGCTCACCCGTCTCTGTCATCCCACTGAGCTCATAAATTGGTGTTAACGCCTCCTGGAAAAAAAAAAAAAAAAAAGACATATAAAAAGAGAACCTTGTTCACACTTGGAGGCATACCCGTCACTAGGGCAGACTCTGTGAAGCGTGACTACAGCAGGACTGCGAGTGTAGACAAAATCCAAAGCCCATTCAGTCTAGCTGTGATCCCCAGCCCCGGCAAGCATCCATCCCAGCACCCAGAGCAACCAGGAAAGAGCTGCCTTTTTAGGCAAACTGTTTTCTTTTTAAACACCATAGAGCACCGGTATATTTTTGTTCCCCTTTTACTAGAAATCCTCTTTTGCAGACTGATCATTTTTGCTCGTTCTTCAAATAGCTGCTTATAACAGGGCTTCATGGTGGGGAAAGTACAAATAACTTAGGACCTTCTGAGATGCACCCCTAGCCCCCTCCCCTAACAATTCTCTTTAGTGGGATTCATAAAATCTATTACGGTTTCTGCAGATTGGCCACCGTGTGACTTTGGAGAATTTTTTTCTGTGTTGACACTGTTGCTTCATTGTTATTCTTTCTGTACTGGTGGAACAAAATGAAAAATTCATTAAAAACAGAGAAAAAAGGGAAAGAAAGAAAAGCACTGGCATTTCTCTATCTCCCAGCACAAGAATCAAATGTAGGAGATTGAAATCAGGGCCATGGGAAGAAAGCGGTAAGAGGGTTAAATGTCTGAAAGGTTCATAGCCACACACTCAGTGTCCTGGGCAAGCAATCCATGCTGATAAACAGGAACAGTCACCTCCTTTCCAGGGTACCACTGTCCAACTAGGAGCTGAAGAAGGGTCTCACAGGAGGACTTGCTTCTTTCAGTGGCTTTCTGCAGGCAGTGACCCCTTAGAGGAGCTCCAGCAGCCATGCAGCTCGTACCAGATCCACAGCTCTGCAGCTCAGATGTCCCCCATCCACCCCTCCTGGCCATGTGGGGAGCAGACATGTACGAGGAGCATCATCTGCTGTTCCTTATGGGATCCCACCCCATGCCACGGGTGCCATTCACCTTGGGGCCAGCGATGATTTTGACACGGTCTCCCACAGCATCCTGGCATGCAAGCTGGGGCTGGATGGGGTTGGGGTGGGTTGTACCCTACCTGGAGGCCAGTTACAAGGAGTGTTTCTCAGCGGTCTTCCCAGGGATGTGTCCTAACAGCCCTAGCGATAACCTAAGGAGGAGATAAAACGCAACCGCAGGTTTGCAGGGAATACCAAAGAGTGTGCAGGTGCTCGAGAGTATGGCTGCCACTGAGCAAGGTGTGCGTGGGCTGGAGGAACGGGGATCTCCTCGGCACGTACCAGCCACGTCTGGAACAGCTCGTGCCACAAGGACCCACCGGGGCATGAGACATGGTGCTAAACTGGAGTAAGTCCAGAGACCCCCCCCAGGAGAGACCTCCAGAGTCCCTTCCAACCTGAACTCTCCTGGAGTTCTGTGGATCCTCAATCCTCTTCCCAAATCTGCTGTGGGTTTGATTTACAGTGCCGCAGCTTTTTTTTTTTTTTCCTCATGAGAGGCCTCAATTTCTGTAATTACCCCTACGTTACTTTTCCACCCCATGACAGGGACAGCCCCCCAGACAAGGACCTAAATCTTTGAAACAATAAAAATGACAATCCAAAACATTTCCCAGGATCTTTGCTTAGGAATGTCACAGGGGAAGAATAATTCTTTTTGTGATCAAGAGACTTAACTTCAAAAGCATCCAACCTGCAGCTCTCCGTGGGACACCTTTCTGCAGGGTTATTAATGAGAAATAATTGTTTTAAGTGCAGAAAAGTATGTGTACTTTCCATTCTCTTCCAGAGCCCCAGCATCATTTGTCCTTAATAAATAATGAAAGATGTTTTCGTATTGCTTCCCCCCCTTAAAGTGATTGTTAAACAATAATAAATAGGACTTTAAAGAAAATTGGGTAAAGTTGGTTTGGATGCAAACTTAACTCTGGACTGATACAAACAGCACCTGCTTTTGCAGAAGCTTAAAGATGTTATGGGGGCTTTTGTGGGTGGTGAATTTTGGTCAGAGAGCTGAATGCCCCAACACCGGATGGTCATGATGCTGGCAAGAGAATTTGCCTCATTACGGGTTCTCCTGCGACTGAACCTCCCGGTCTTCAGAGGAATCTTCTGAGCACGTCATCGCTGCCACCAGCCTCGGCAGCAGCAAGCCTTGGGCTGGGACCTTCCGTAGGACTGGTTTTGCAGAATCACCGAATGTTAGGGACTGGAAGGGGCCTTGGAAGATCATCAAGTCCAATCCCCCTACTGGAGCAGGAACACCTCGATCGGGTCACACAGGAACGCGTCCAGGCGGGTTTTCGATGTCTCCAGAGAAGGAGACTCCACACCCCCCCCGGGCAGCCCGTCCCAGCGCTCCGTCACCCTCACCGTGAAGTTTCTCCTCACATTTAAGTGGAATCGACCATTTAAATACCCACGCGGCATGGCAGGAGGCCGCGGCGAGGCGGTGCCAGCCTCTTTTCCCAGGTGACGAAGGACAGGGCTGAGGGACGGGGCTGAGGCGACAGCCCCAAGTCACGCCAGGGGAGGCCTGGCTGACATGAGGAAGAACTTCCTCACGGAGAGCGCGGTGAGGTGTTGTCTGCCCGGGGGGTGGCGGTGCAGTCCCCGTCCCTAGGGGTGTCTGAGCCGGGGATGTGGTGCTTGGGGACACGGCTTGGTGGCAGCCTGGGCCCAGCGGGCCCCGTGCTCGCTCCCGGGCGGCCCCGCCGCGTTCTAACGGCCAGAGCGCGGCGGCGATCGGGGCAGGGGCCGGGGCGCGGGGGCCGCGCCGCTGACGGGGGAGGTGCCGCCCCTCAGCCCCGCCTCAGCCGCCGCCTCCCCTCAGCGCCGCTCCCGCCCCCTCGCGCCGGACTCTTCCATCGCACCGGCTGCGGGGGGGGAGAGCAGGAGGGCGGAGGTGGCGGCGTGGGGCGAGCGCCGCTTTCCCTCGGCCGTGTCCCGGCGGCGCGGCCCGACCCCGTTCGGCACAGCTCCGTGGTGGCGGAGCGGGGAGGGGCGGGGCGCGGCGGGCAGCAGAGGTTGGCGTTGCTCAGCGCCCCCCCCCCCGCCGCGCCGCTGTGGTACGGTCGGCGGGAGGGGCGGGGCGGGGGAGAAAGGAGGCGTGGCTTGGCCGAAGAGGGGCGTGGTCTGGCGGGAGGGGCGGGGCTCCGCCGCCCGCGGGTGCTGCGGGGCGCGGCGTGCCCGGGAGCGGCCGGAGCCGGCGTGGCGCTGCGCGTGAGTCGGGCTCCCGGTGGGCTTCGCTTTTTTTCTCCCCTCCTTTAAACCTTCCTCCGCGTTAATTCCGTTTGGTTTGTGGTTGTTTTTTCTTACTCTCGCGTTTGGGGGTTTTTCCCTTAAGCCAGCGTTTAACGGGAATTGCTGGGAGGCGCGGCCGGAGGGAGCTGGGCGCTGGCGGGGCTCGGCCCGGGCTCCGCGCTGCCCCCCGGTGCCAAGCAGCGGGGGGAGGGAGGGAAGGAGAGAGGCAGCCTCCCGGGGCCGGCGCCTCCTGCTGCCGTCCGGAGGGGGCCGGGGGCGGGCTCGGGGGCGGCTCCGTGGCAGGAGGGGGTCCCCGGGAGTCCAGGTGCTCGCAGAGCCCCTGCTCCGGGCCGCTCGCTGGGGTCGTGCACGGAGGGGCCGAGCCCCGGCAGAGGGCGGGCTGCCCGGGGCGAGCCGCGGGACCGATCCTGCCCAAAAACCGGCCCCGAGCGCGTCCCGGCAGAGCCGCCGCCGCCCGTCCCGAGCGCTCCCGGGGGAAGCCGCGGAGCGGCTTTTTTTCGGGGGGGGGAAATCTTGGGGATGCTACAGCAGGTACCGCCGAGCTGTCCGCGTGTGGGAAGGACGGTGCCGTGCCTGGAGAGGGCTGCGGGTGTTTCTTCCCTTCCCGCTGAGTTACCGTCCTGCGCGGCTCGGGAGAGGCACGGCGGCGGCTCTGCCGGAGTTACTGGGACAAGGAGGGCTGGGGGAGAAGCGAGGAGTTAGATCTCGGGCTCCGGTTACGATTCTGTTGTTGTTCAGGTCGTGGGCTGAGGTCTGTGATGGAAAGATTAAAAATGCCCAGAGAACATGCTAGGAGGAAACGGACCGAACGGAGGTAACTTCGGAATGGGTCGTTATCAGGGACTGCTAAAAAATGTCAGGAACCTGCTGGTGAACAGGGAGGGAGGGAGGAATCATTCCGATCAATAACGAGTTGTGTTTTTTTTAAATATATATATATATAACTGTAGAGTTTTTATTATATCACATAAAGCACACGTTTATGTTTATTTTTTATACCTGTGTTTGTAGTCAAGGCTAAATCTGCAGAGTTCCTGCTGATGTGGGTAATCAGCATGAACTCTGATCTGAATCAAGCTGAACAGCAAAGAGGCTCTTAGGAGAATCTGAAACCCAGGAGGCATTTTTCAGACCGGAGTTATGTCACTTTTTTTTAGAGGTGCCTCAGGCAATTGCATTTTAAGAAGACAAAGCTTTTGTTTTCCAGCTGGCCTAGAAAAATGTCGGATGAATCCAAAGCAGAGGCTTTCAGAAGTTGTCATTTGTGTTTAAGTTGATTTTGCTGTTGTGCACAAGAACGCTGCTGCCTTCCTCGCAGGAGTGTGAACAGGGTCTATTTTTATTTTTGCCACCAGTCCCCGTCTACCTGTTTCAGCTCGATTCAAGTGAGTAATGTTCTCTAGCGCTTCTCCTCTGTGAGTGTGTATTTAATTAGCAGGTCAGGTGTCTGCAGCTGCATCTCAGTTATAAAATTAATTGTATGTACTTTACAAAAGGCAGAGTGGAGGTGACACCAGGGCAGAGATTGACACAAAAGCCCTGTTCTGGGGAATTAACACCTGCATGCAAGTCTCCGGTTTTGCATCTGAAATACTGGAATTTTCAAGGCAAAGGCTTGTAACAATGAGCAAAGACTGCTTTCCTTTGCACGTCCTAGGAAATCCACAGTTTGCATGGAAACAAGAAGTATGCATGCTAATAGGAGTTCTTCAGCTTTTCTTGTGGCTAGTGGTGTTTCTTGCAGCTGAAAGCAATCGCAGTTGGCATCCCACGGTTGCTGGGCTGTGGGCAAACAGCAGAAGCTATGTGGAGGGTACCACAGAGGATGCCCCAGCCTGGATGTGGAAAAGCATATTGCCTGCAATCTGTAGTTCTGTAAGCTCTCAGCGAGGTCCCTGTTGTTTAAGAAGCACTGGCAGTGTTGATGACGACTTATTTTTCTCAAATAAAATGAGAACAGGTTTTGTCTTTGGGAAACCTAACAACCTTAAAGAAGCAGCATTTACCCTGTTAACGGGGTCCAAAGCTGTATCGCTGGAGGAGACACTGTGGGAATTAACCTCACCCTCCGACTTCTGTTGCCCTGCCTTGCTTTGTTCTGGATATCCAGGGAAAGGCTATACGGGCAGTGTGAGTCATCTTTTGGCTCTCGTGTGGCACTGTTCAACACAAACAGTCCTGTTTGCTCCCCTTACTGAGGGTGCTCGTATCTTCCTGCGTGGGAGGGCCCGGAGTGGGTGCACCAGCTCTGCTGGAGAGGCGGCTGCTGCTTCCACGGGAGAGGGTGGGTCCTGCTCTTGCAGCACCTAACAGGAATATATTTTTTTTAAAAACAAACCTTTGCAATATGTAGAAAGCCATGCATGAGGCAGGACTCGGCCTTGGCTTTGTGGGGAAGGTTCCCCCACTGATTTCGGGGGGCCTGTGCTAAAAGGCAGGATGCCAGGCTCCAGCAGCGTTCCCACATCTGCAGCAGAGCACTTCCTTCACTTAACGTATCCGTTTGCAGGCTCTACCAGTCATGTTGCACAACAGTCTTTTTTTTTTTTTGGGGGGGGGGGGGGGGAGGCTCTGAAAAGTCAGTTTTTAAAATAGAAACACAGTGCCAGTTTGTTTTTAGAGAAGAGGAATGAGGTGAACGGCATGGGCGCCTCCGGGCTGCGTCCGCATGAATGCAGCGATTCCCAGGTGTAGCCTGCGGCATCGGCTGCCCTGCGGTGGGATGGCACGGAGCAGAGGGAGGTGGGACATGGTTTATCTGGTGCTTTTGCAAGCAGATTGTATTTTGACAAACGTGGCCACGGTAGGGAAGGATATGAACTTGTCTTCTGGCTGCTGCTGCAGGCTGGGGGACGGACAGACCGGCTGGAGCCGAGCGTCCCCTGCGGTGTCCTCCCACTGTGTCTGACACCCCCGGGGGAGGACGGCCTTCCGCGTGGGGCCTGCCTTCTGGTGGCAGCAGGGTGCGGAAATAAGGGTGGCAGTTCTGCCAAAAAGAAGATATTTTGATGAAATGAGGGCAGTGGCTGCTTGCTCTGGAAGCTGGGAGTAGATCAGCCGTGTTATTTGTATTGGTGTGTGGATTCCTGAGCTGGGGACCAGACTGGAACGGATGCAAGGTAGGGGTAGGAAGCTGGTGATCCTCACCTGGGCTCCCAGTGCCTTTACAAGACTGCTTAAACCTCATGCTTTTTTCCTGCCTTTAGCGAACTCTTCTGGAAAGCTGCTCTAGGAGCATTTGTGAGGGGGAAAATGCTGCTTTAGGACATGGGACCTGCCGCTTCTGCCGGCTGCCCAGTGCAGGTGCCGTGGCTCATAGGCGAGGGCTCTGTTTGGCTGCAGCTTGTAGACGAAGCCGAGTGCCTTGGAGAAGTGAGGGCTGTCCGGTGCCAGCATTTGGCCCTTGGCTGCGTGGGTCTGCGTGGCAGCAAGCGTCCCTCCGGGTCGGGGAGAGCGCACCGCAGGTGTTGGGTGCCAGGCACGGGGCAGCTTCCCTGGGGAGCGGGGTCCCCTTGAGCCTCGGCGACTCCCAGCCGTGCTCGGGTGCTCCAGAGCACACTGCTGCAGCCCCAGCTGTGCGTCCCAGTGCCCATGGACGGGCACCTTGCAGGGGAAGGTGCTGCAGGGCTGCTGTCGAGGGGTGGTGAGAGCTGTAAGCGCTGTGAAAATCCTTTTGAGCCTCTCCAGCAATTGAGGCTTTGTTCTCTTTGCTCTTGCTACCAGGTTTATTCTGTTGCATGATTCTTGCTCGCTCATTTCAGCAGGGCAACGAAGCTTTGCCTTGTGCATGTCCCGGCTGCATCAGGGATGTGTTGGAAGGTCCGGCGTGTTCTCGCCACCTCCCCACACCCTTGCGGTGAGTTTCCATGAAGGCACAGGAGCTCTCACTGCACATTACATCACAAGAGGAGCGAGACTGCGGAGCTGGTTTGGAAACTTCTATGCCTATAAAACTCCTGGAGAAGCTCTGGTGCAGCTCATCTTATGCAGCCAGGGTGTGTGTTTTACCTCCAGTAGTTATCTCGGCACCCACAGGGCATAGGCTGGTGAAGAGAAGCTTCTGAAGGTGAAGTCTGCTGAAGGATGCCCTGTGAAGCTAATACTGGAGAACAGCTTCACAGGCACATGGGGGATGACTGTTGCGATGGATGTACATCAAAAGTAGGCACTGGACTTCTTTGGCTCGTAATTAGGAGCAGAGTGCTTGCCTGCAGAAGGGTTCCCCAGCCGTTTTACTGCGGTATAAACAGCGTTTTCAGGGAGGGCACGTTAATAAGCCGGGGTTTGCTAATACCTCCTGTGAGCAGAACCACACCTTGTGGCAGGAGAGGGATAGGAAGTGCTTAGATGATTTTAATTAAAGTTATTGTGAGGAAGAAATTAAACATGGTTTCTTGCCCTGCTTGTGTGATGAGTGGAGAGGGCTCAGCCTCCCTGCACCGAGCTATTAGCTGCCTTCTGTTTGCACAGGAAAAAAAGCAATTTCTTTGTCAGCTTTTACCCCTGCTCCTGGGCCCTGTTTGCTTGTTTGTTTTTGGCAGCTCATCACTTTGAAGATGGACGTGAACACTGTTCACCCGAATAGTCCTTCATCTTTGTTTGTTGGCGAACGTTACAAAACCTGTCTTAAATTGCCTCTTCTCTCAGAATGAACGGGCTGCGTATGTATTCCCGGCGAACGAAGTGCTTTCAGCCCAAGTAGAAGCCAGGCAGTGCTGCTGCTCCGTGCGCTGCTCCAGCCTCTCCTGAATTCCCCTTCCAACACAGCCTCTGAACCTGTAAATCTGAAAAGCAGCAGTGGGTGGGGGAAAGCAGAAGGGCACAGCATTTCTTTGTTTCACAGCAAAACCTGCCGGTGCTCCAGCTGGTGAGCTGGGTCCCATGTCCACATCCTTTGCTCCCCGCTTGTGGCAGTGATGGGGCTGCTGCTGCTGCTCCTTGCTGCCCCACAGCGCTGCGTGCCCGGTGCTGGCAGCGTGGGCTGCTTTGTTTATTGTCCGGAGAACTTCAGCCTCTGCCTTCCTTTCTCTCTCGAGCCCTGCCACACGTGTGGTGGGCCGGGGCTGAGATGAAATGTCCTGCCACAGCAAGGTGTTCTGTATAAAGCAGAAGATGGTAGAGGGGGCTAATTCGGTGTGGAAAAGCCCAGAAGCTACAGTTGAACAGAAACAAGATTAAATAAATCATTGCGTAGCGTGCTTCTGGTGGCTACTTTGTGCACACAGATATTTTTTTTTCTTGTAGCATTTCACACCTGACCTCTTTCCTGAGCTCAGCTGGAGGGAGTGTGTTGCTGACTTGTCATGCAGGTGCATGCTCATCCTTGCTCTCATCCCGTGTCTCAAAATGACAGCGAGAGGAGCTTCTGGACAGCTCGGAGCAGAGGGGTGGGTTTGACAGCCTGAGCCGCCAAGGAGGGCAGCTTGTGAAGTGGTGTTTCAGGCTTTCCTCTGCATTCATTGCTTTTATTATCATTTCAATTTGCAGATGTTGTATCACTCTCCAATTTTTTGTGCTTCTGTCTGATGATATATGTCTGTTCAAGTACTGATTTGCAAGAGGGAAAAACACTGTGCTCATGACCTCAGAATTGATAGATTTTAGCCTTATGTATAGTGTAAACATCTATCTTTTATAGCTTGTTGTGAGGGAGCGGTGCATGGGATTGTGGCTTTGCAAGTCGGAGGCTCCGGCCCATTGAGGAGTGCAGGTGATTTATAGTTTGCCCCAAGTCTTCACAGCTGGGTTGCTGGTCTTTGGCACGTGTAGGGAGTACATAGTGTGTGATTACTCAAAGCCTTTTCTCCAGAAGCCCAAAAAAAGGGGGTGGGATAAGCTTTGCATCCTACCAAGCTGCTCAGGTTGCGAACTTGTCGTGTCTTGGGATGAAATGCAGCAGCCCATGCAACATGTGATAAATACAGATGCTTTTTATTTTTTCATGGTTGTGAGAGAAGGGCGGTATTGCCAAGTGTGTATGTGACCTGGGACAGAGATGGGAATGTGCCATGATGGAAAGCAGTGTTAGATCTGGTAAATGGATGTCTGAGGAAAAAAACACTTCTGGAAGCGCAGGCCCCTCTGATGGTGTCCTGTCCCGCGAGAAGCAGGCTGGTGCTGGGGAGGTGCTTGTGCCTGAACACAGCGAGGACTTCTGCTTCTGGGGGCTGGTTTTTAAAATCCCAGATGGCAGGAGGCAGTAAGTCTGGGTTTTTCTGACCCTAAAATTTCTCTCTTCATTTTGCCTCCAGAGCCTCACTGTCATGAGCAAGGGAGGTCTCTAGCAAGTAGACTAAAGACCAGCTGATGAAATAGATGCAAACTGATTAGTCTGCTTGTTCTTGTTTATTCCTTGAACTTTATTTCTATTTGAGGTCATCCAGTAGGAATAAAGGAGAACAGGAAGCAACTGGTAAGGTTCCCTGCCACCCTCCCCCCCAAAAAGAACCCCATGTGGTTCTTTTCCCTTTGTGGGGGGGGAACTGAGCAGATACCAGCGGTCTGGAGGCCTTATGTAGGTGTCCTTCCATACAGTACAACAGTGCATGAAGATCTGTGCCTATAACCCATGAGAAGCAGCTGTGGCTCCAGAATTTATGCTTTAAACGCATACAGGCAGGGGGGCACGTACATGGACGGAATGTGGCGGTGGCAGGGCTGGGAGCAGCGCCAGGCCCCTTGCTCGTGGTTCAGCCTCTCGGGGTCTGTCAGGCTCTCTCTCAGCCCTCCTTCCGCACCCCTGCCACCAGAACCTGACTTGGGGGAGCGGTGGTGGTGTTCTGCCTGCCCCAGCCCGGCCTCCCCCCTCACCCTGTGGCTCCCTGTCCCAGTGGCTTCGCCCTGCCTTGGGCTGGCACCCTGCAGGGGGGACGGGAGTCTCAGCAATGCTTGGCGTGTGACATTTCGCTTGGCCCAGGAGCGTACAGTCATTTCTGCGAGCCTTGGTGGTGGCTGGCAAGGAGGTGACCTCTGCTATAAGCCGCCCCGGTGTAGGAATGTGGCAACTCTGTCTGGGTGGCCTTAATTTTGTTTCGTGCTGCTGCATCTGCTTATCTACTTCTTACCTCAAGATTAAACTGGTGCAGAAACAGACATCTAATGCAATGAGCCATTCGATGGGTTGTCCAGGTGCTGCCATGGTGCGCAGCTTACTTGGAGTGAAAGCTGGCGTATCCTGGTGCTGGGGCTCTGGGTTCCCTCTGGTTCAGCAGGCCCAGTGCTCTGCTCCGGGCTTGTGCCGTGATGCCAAATGGCCGAGGCCCTTGTGGGGCTTCTGCCCTCAGTCGCTCAGCTCAGAGCAGCTCAATGTGGGGAGCCTGTGGGGTTCAGGGCGGCCCACTGGGACCTTGCCTCCTGCTGGCCTGCCTGGGGCCTTGGGGCCAGGCATGTCGCTTGGTGGGGGGAGACGTCCTCGTGCAGGGGCAGGGATGGGAGCACCAGAACAGAACCTGGGCTCTGTGTGGTGCTCGATGGCCGAAGGGGCTTTTTGAAGTGGTCTTCAGTGCAGCTGGGGGTATGCAGCGCTCCCTGCAGCTGACTTGCTCGTTGGTGCTTCCAGTCTCGGTACAACAGTTACCTTGATCTTGAAAAATATCTGCTGAAGTGTATTAAGAGGGATGTGGTGGTACCAAGCTCCAGCTTGTAACCCGGTGCAGCCTCTCTCTGCGCGGCCGCCTCTTCCTCACGTGCGTTTCCAGGCCGAGCAGGTGGCGCTTAATTTTTTTTGTGTAAAAACCCAGGCAGCGCTGTGCGTGTCTACTCGCATCTGTGTGCTCTATGTAGGTCAGGCGTGTGTTCACTGCTTTGCGAAGACCGAACCTGACAGCGCGTCCTTTCTGCGGCGAGGGGGGAGCGCTGCGCTGGCGTGCCAGCCCCAGCGGGGCTGTTCTCGAGGGCAGAGCCCTGGCGGGGCCGCGGGTGAAGTGCGTGCTCTTTGGCACGTGCTGCGGGTTTGGGACAGAGCCTCGCTGCTGAAAGATTAATGCAAGCTGTGCATCGAGGGATGACAGAGCGTCGTATCAGATTAGTCTTACGGTTCAAAATACTAAATGCTTCTATGCTGCTTGTCTAGCAGATGCCTCTTGCTTTGCTCTGAATAAAGAGCCTGTTTCCCGACCTCTGAAGCCTGTGTTTCTACAGCAGGAGTTATTAAAACACAAATCACTCTCCTTCCTCCTCCCTCTCTCCCCAGCCAATCTCGTTCTGGTATTTCTTGACCTTTTCTCACTCAGGTTGTGTTGGTGGAGGATAAAGCGAGTTGAAAACAAGCAGCTTTCCTAACAGAAGCATGTGAGGAACCCAGTCTAGCACCCTTTAAAACAGCTGAGTCTCCTTTTTGCTTCGATGGACACAGGTCAGAGACAGATGTGTGTGGTCCCATGGAAGATGCTGTCCTGGGGCTAAATCAACGGGCATCAAAGCTATGGCTGCTGCTGATCTCCCAGCTGGAGCTTTGTCCTCTGATCGTAGTTTGACTCAGGTCTGTGCAGTAGGTGACCTAAACCCACCTGGTTGTTTTTTGCATGGTTGGCAATTTTTGTCTTGAAGGCATGTCAGGATGCAAGAACTTTGTTTCTCACAGAAGGGAACTCCTAGCTTTGTGGAAGGAGAACCTGGAGGTGTGACACCACAGGACTCCTAGCATCCATTAAAAACAGATACGTAGGGGACCTGGTGTTTGTTTTACAGCTGAAGAGGGAACTTTGGGAGGCTCTCTCTGGGAGCCTTCATGTGGAGACTCTGCTCCCTGAATTACGTTTCCCACGAGATGAGCCTGTGAGCAATCACAATTGAAATAGTAGCAGACAAGGATCAGAGTAGATGAAGGTGGGTATATGAATGTCCTTGCAATCCAGTGCAGCGTGGAAGATATTTCTAGTGTTAAAGCTGATCTGCTTGCTCTACTATACTATCAAGAAACACTTGAAATGGAAGAAGGGCTGCACCTGTTGTTCCTTCCTTCAGCAGATGACAAGCGCATACAAGCACTGCAGGCTCCTGAGAGTCTCAAAACTGAATATGAAGTTCTGCACTCTGAAGCAGCTGGATGAGTAGCCAGCACTTGGAGGCCTCTCAGCAGTGAGCAGATCCTTGCGACTGAACAGTAAATATCAGGAGGTGGGGAGCCCTCGGCGGACTTGACTGTCGTTGAGTTATGGATTTAGGAGTATTGGTCTTAGAGGCTGGGTAGGGGTTGTACCAGGCCACCAGTGCGGGAGATGAGCTCTGGAATACATGGAATTGTTTAAAGTTGCTTGGAAAAGAGGAATTATGGAGCATTTAAAGGGAAGTTGGAGCAAAACTTCTGTATGTCCTGTGCAGGAATTCTGGCTGGAATCCTATTCTCGGTGTGTAAGTACGTGAACTGAGCGTGTGGAGATGTCTCGGGACTGACGTCTCTGCTGGAGAGACCGCTTTGCCAAGTGCTCTCTTGCTGTGCTCAGCTGTCAATCAAGGGGTGAGATGTATCCTACAACTGTTCTTTCCCTTCATCCTAAATAATATGAACTGTGCATTGTTGTGGAAGCTCCCGAGTGCAACCAATTTTTGCTTAAGTCCCTGCTGACCAACAGAAACTAAGAGGAAACTAATGAAATCCCTATTGTCACTACGTATTTTTTTGACCTTTAAAAGGAAAATGCGCTGGTGAGTCAGGAGACCCTCTGGGAAATCTGTTCAATTTGTTTCGGGCAGAAGGTGAACTGAGATGCAGTTGTGACAGTGCCAGTTTAAAAATAAAGGCAGGGATCAGAGCCGTGCAGAAATCTTGCCATGCTGTTGTCTCTGGTTTATGCATGAGCACAGAAGTGGAGTCCCCAGAGCTGTCAGGTGTCTCTCAGCTATTCTGGTTACAAAGCAAATAGAGACGCTGAAGCGTTTTGCAATTTTCACCTGACTTGGTTCTAAACACAGGGTGTAAAATCCTTGTTTTCTGAGTGTAAGAAAGGGTAAAGAAGGCTGCTTCCTGCTCTGCATCTACGTAAGAAATGAAATGGTGGTTTTGGCTGAAACCAGTGAACTTGAACAGTTTTGTGGCAATAAATGCCATTTGAGAGTAGTTTGGATGAAGCTTGCCCATGAAGGGGAATGACCTTGGCTGAGCCTTCCAGCAGCTCAAAAAAGCCTTTATTATCTTTGTGTAAATTCAGAGTTAGATTGGAGATGATTGGGGTAAGGCTGAGTTCTGATGCTGCTAATAGTCCCAGAGTTTGGAGGAGAGCAGATTTTCTTAGTCTTGTTCGTTCATCAGGACTTCTAGTCGTGGATGAGTGACCGTTGCTTTACCTACAGATCTTAAGGTTGGTTTTCCCTAGCAAAGACTCTTGGCTTGAAGGTCTCAACTGCTAAAAGTGCTGAAGTTCAAGTGTTGGAAAATGTAGCTTTTGGTGTACCGACACTTCCAAGAAATCTGTCCCTTGCTGCTGTCACGCTCACAGCTGCTCGGGGCAGGCAGCTCTGCATCAGGTGTGCTTGTAGCTGCTGCGTTGGTTGGGCTTTGGGCCCGTTTGCGCTCTCCCTCCTTATAATTAAAAGGAAATTGCAGTCCTGGGCTGGTACAGTAGCCTCCCTGGCAACCAAGCGTGACATCTCATGTAGCGGGCAAGGACCACCGAAGTAAGTCCTGGGGCGTCGCAGGCCTGCAGAGCTCTGCTCCTGCTCCCTGGGGTGACCGATGCCGCCAGCCTCACAGTGTGCCCCTGGCTGCTGTGCAAGGACTTTGTAAACCTCCTGCAGTTATTTTCTGTCCGGTCCCTCCCTGCTCGAAGCAGCTGGGGCAGCGTGAGACCCTTGGCTGGTTGCACAGGGATGGGTGGGAAATGCCCTGCCCTAGGGGCCGGGTGTCCCGTACCATGTCCGGCCATACAGCCTTGCCAAACCCGGCTTCCTGGTGGGAGCCAAATGCCTCCCTGCCGCTGAGGTGGGAGAGAGTCAGAGCTGTCATGGTCGGTCCGGGAGGTGCTTGTGTGGTTCCAGTGCTTCAGTGAGCTTGTCCCTGTTGGCCCGTGGCACTCAGGTAACCAGCAGTATGAGTTCAAGTGGTGCGCTGGGCCAGAGGGTCTAGCCCGTCCTGCTGTTGCTCTCCCTGTCGGTACGCCAGTCCGCAGCCAGGGGTGTGCTTTGATTTGGCTCTGAACGTGTGGATTGCTTTGACCTAAATCATATGAATGCTATTAGAGCTGGAAGTCCTGTGTTCCCTGCTGGCTCCAGTTTATTAAAATAACAAATTCATAAACAATAACTCTTCAAAGCAGTGTGCTAGAGACACTGCAGTACTGGATCATGTATAAAACATGACCCTGCAGAAACCAGCCTGTTCCTCCGTGGGCAACTTGTAGTTCTGACCACCCTTGAAATAATGTTTAAAGCAAGGTATCTCCTTCTCCTTTAGCATAGCCTGAGACTTCATAAGATAAGAATATGATGCTGGATGCAGTCTGTGGGGTCTTATTTGTCCCTTGGAATAGGAATCATACCTTTACAGATGTCAGCAGTGTCTCCTATAATTGTGTGATTTGGCAGCAAATTAGCATGAGTTATTTGGTTTAAAGGTATTAAAATATGCCAACCAAGCAATTTGGCAAAACTTTACTTTTATCTGCACTGCAGTGTACCCCAGCTCGCCAGTGGTGGTGGTTGTGTGTGCATCCACATCCAGGTTCCCCCTTGGGAAAGGTTTCTGGAGATGAGAAAAGCGGCTTCTCCTGTCTCGTACAGGTAGGGGAATGAAATGGTTTCACCAGGCTGTGTCGGTCCTGGTGGGGCTGAGCTGGGGCCACCCCAGTGTCAGCTCAGGGGCTTCTCAAGCTCCCCTGTGCCCCATCCTTGGAGGAAAACATGAGCTGTGATTTCAGGAGGGATGGGAATCCCCACCTGGGGACAGCGTCTCACCTTCCTGCAGGCCAGCTGGCAGGACTGGGTCCCTAAGGAGGATGCAAAATGGGAGCTCAAAGCCCTGTATGAAACTTCAGCCAGAACCCTGCACATCTGTGCTGTCCCCTTGCAATTGCACCATTCCCCTTGGGGGGAATTTTATACGTGTGGAGGTAATAATTTTGCATAACCTACTAGGAAGTTGAGTCAAACAATATTTCCTACTTCACATGCTCCCAGAGTAAAAATAGCTTTCATTAACCTCTTTTTCTCAGTAGAAGCCTCTTACATGCTTTTTTCTACCCTTTTTTGTTCCAAGACAACAAATTTCTCCTAAATAACAAGAGCTCTCGTGACTACTAATTCTGTGCTATTTGGGTGTTGCACTTTTCTCCTCTATCTCCCTTTTGCTGCCTGAACTTCTCCAGGGATCTTTTTTCTACAATTTATTCAAGATATATGCAAGATTTATTCTTGCAGCCATTTTAGCATGATAGCCAGCAACAGACTGAGGTAAAAACCCTCAGCACTTCACATCGCTTGACCTCAGGAGCCCCAGGTGTCAAAACCCAGCAAGAAACCCTGCTGAATCTCTGCAAAGGTGCTGGGAGCTGGTGACCCCGTGCCACGCGCGTGCATTCGGAGAGTTGCGTGGTGCTTCCAGGTCTCTGCTGTGGAGGTGCATGCTGTGTTTTCTGAAATGCAGTGCTGCACCTCTGCGTAGGATCAAGTCAAGGGGGTTTAGATTAAAAGAAAAATACCAGTCTTTTCTAGGCCCCAAAAGCCAATGCTAGGTGCCTTCCTTTGCAATCCTGAGGCTCCTTGCAGCTTCTCTGTTCTGAGTGCGTTTTAACTGTTATTTTGATGTCTCTGTGAACAGCTGTAATGTAGATGACAGCAACGATCTTGGAAAGACAGCATGGGAAAATGATTGTGGCAGATAGGAAAAAGTTTCATAAGCATAGTTTGGGGAGCTCTGGGGTATCAGGGAAGGATGTGTTATCGGCCGTGCCCTCTGTAGGAGCAGCATGTGTCAGTGCTTCAGCGTGAAGTGTCTCCGTGCTGTAAGGGCCCCTCACAGCCCTCCTTCCCATTCAGTTTGGCAGTCTGCTGTCCAGGAGCGAACTGACGACTTTGTCGGCGCTCTCCCACATCGTGCAGATGGAACTGGAGCCTGGCGGCTGAATTTCCCAGCTGAGCTGGTGAGCAAGCCCCTCCAGTGCTGGCACTGCAAGGTGGCTTTTATGACTCCAGCGTTTTGTTCCAATTCATGGCGTTGCTTGTGTGGGTATAATAAATGACTTGAGTGACTAAAATGCTGTGGGCCTGATGTTAAGCTTTTTCCTCTGTCTCTTGCATGGATCTTCGGCACTGCAGGAGCAGCATACGAGAAGGTGAGCGTAGCTTGGCATTAGTAACACAGTGCTCATGTCTGGACAATGAGCAGAAGTTGCATGGGTCAGGGTGGATATGGATAGCTGCAGAACATGTTGGCTTTGATCCAGCCTCATCCACTACTCGTTATTCCCTCTCGAGTAGCAGGGTTGACCTCGTTCCTAGAAAGGCAGATGAAATGCCAAACAGAGGTGACTCTGCGTGATGGCTGTATGGGTGTCACTTTGTCCCCTTCTTAAAGAACACGCCAGTGAGCAGCCTGATGTTCATCCTAGCTCACTCCTTAGCCGAAGGAATTGGGTGCCTGAGATTTGTCTTGCACAGCTATGGGGGTTATTTAGGGTGTAGTACTTGGACTGTTCTCCTGACCTGTGCTGTAGATCTTCAGGATTAGGATCCTGTCTCATGGGGATTAGCACAAAAATGGCAGAGGAAGGTACTTCTGTTTGTTGAAGATACCCGCGCTTGTTGGCTTTCTCTCTAGAACAGACCAATTTGACTTCAAAGTTTGCTGAATTCTTGGTCTTCGTGGTGGCAGTCCATTCTGCTCTGGAAGAATGGCCTCCAGGCCAAATTTGTCATTTATCTCTATCACTTATGCGCTGGAGCATGTAACTGCCTGTGCAAGCCCCATTGGTGTTCCAGGGGAAATCTTAGCTGTCTCCATCTCTCGCTGTCTGCATTGTGGACAGGCTGTGATAATCTGCCCTGCTATTTTGCTTGCTCATGGCATGTGTCAGATGTTGGACAGGCTGGGAGGCCCAGCGCTCATCCTCAAATGGCTGCGGCCGCCTACTGCGGGCCGGGCTTCCAGGCAAGCCAAAATCCAGCTGATCTCAGGCTGCCTCCGGAGGCAGCATTGATATGGGGAGCCAGGTAGAGCACACAAAAAGAGCTATTTCCTTTCATCAAGAATATCTTATTCACTGTGTAACTTTTTTTCATCCCAAAACACTTTTACAGCTGACAAGCCAGATTTAGCTTTCTGATACTTTGGTATGAATTGGGTGTTATTCTTCTGATTTCACTAGAGCTGCTTTGATTTCACAATAATGTAATAGAAGAATGGAGCTCTGTGATAAATAGTGCCCTGGTGGAGCCAGAGCAGCTGCCAGTAGTCCTGGGCCACACTACTCAAAAGACATCTGACCTCCGAAGTCAGCCTGAGTATTATATTATTCATGCAGAAATGGACATCTCCTCTTCTTTGTCCTCTGGACTTTTGTCCAGAAGTCTCCCTGCTCCTTTCTGTGTGCATGAGACACCTCGTGTTTCAGGGGATGGGATAGCTGCATGCTTCTGGGGTGATCCGTGTGCTCCAAGTTTGTGTCAAACCAGCTTTGTCCCGTCGTTGAATGGTGAGAGGTTCATCTCAGCTCGGTGATGGTCAAAGTGAGTTCCCAGAGCTGGTCAGGCAAGGTGGATGTCCCAGCCCTGAAAGCAGGGCTGCAGGAAGGCTCTTCCACAGGGTTGGTGCAGCACAGCCCTAGCAGGACGCGCACATATGTGCTGTTGCAGGAGCTTTGGTCATTGTTACAACGCTGCTTGGTCTCCGCTCCGATGGGCTCATCAGGCATGGTATTATACCAGCAAAGGATGTGGCACTTCCCAGGCCTTTATTTCACAGTATTTCGTTAATTGCTTAATTCTTTGTTTTGAATGCGTGCTGGAAGTGTGTGAATCTGTCTGATCCAAAGCGATTGAAACCTTTGGAAAGTCTCACCAGCTTAGTGGTTCTTGGATGTGATTCTTGCTGTGTATGGCAAATGTGAGCGCGTTCTGCCAGCCAGTGCAGGCTGGCCCAGAGCCCACAAGCAGGCGTTCTCCATCCCCTCTTGTGAGCCTCTCCCCCCAGAATCTATGGAAATGGCAGGAGGAGCTGATGGGGTTGAAATGCCCTGTGCTTTCCAGGTGCCTCCTCTTCCCCCTTGGTATCTTTTTCCATAGTAAAGAGAGTCTACCCCTAGAGCCAGCAGCTTTCTGATGAGCAGAATCTCTGGAATGTGAAATTCAAGAATTAAATCTATCCGTGTTTGCAGAAGCTCCTGCCTTCCATCCAGGCCAGCTCTGGTCGCAGTAGTGTCAGTTATCTTCTTCCTAACGTGTAATAAAGAATATCCTAAGCTATTTTTGCAACTACAATTAATAAAGGGAGAATACTTGATTGTTTTTTTTTTTTTTTAATACAACATCCAGTAGCATCTTTAGAGAGGAAAGAAGTTACTGAAACTTCATTTCCTTGCATGTCTTTGTTATGTGGTTAATAATTATTTTTTAACTGACCATGATGTTGTGAGTTGGGTTGTTGTAGGTTTTTTATGCTTGTCAAAATGTCAGTTGTAATGAAAGACTTTACAGACATGCTATACCTGAGTGATTTAAGCCTCTAGGCGAATCAGGCTGCTGATAGAATTTTTGGATGAGTCAGAAAGGTTTGTTTCTCTCTTTTTATATTCCTTTCTGTTTGGTTGGAATGTCTTCATCAAAATTAGTTGTTGAAGGTTTTTTTTTTTCTTTTTTTTTTCTTTTTATAGGCTAATCTGCTGCCTGTCAGCTTACCACAGAGCTATTTGGAATTCAGCATCTTACATTGCACTCACATTGGGGGAAAAGGAAGTGCCTGTGTAATAACAATAATTGAAAATTAATAGTAGATTAAATTAATACATAATTAGAAAACACTAATGCTCCTTGCGAACAAAGGCTGATTCCTATAGGAGTTTTATGAATAGAAGGGGAAAATTATGTGGCGCTTTCCCTGGGCCCTGTCTATTCCAGCCTGCAGATCATTAAAGCAATTATAATTTCACAGAGGTTTGATCTGGAATTGATTTCTTTGTGATAATTCAATTTAGAGGCTTGCTTCCTCCAGGGTAGAAAATGACAGAAGATGAAGTGTATAAATCCTTGGTACTGTCCAGAGGCATGCATGGAAGCAGGCGGTGAGCCAGTGAGGAGTCACTCCAGAGAGCAGTCTGCTTGTGACCTTATGGTTGGAGGGGTAGATGTTTTTGTGCTTAATTAGGAAATGATCAATACCATCTCAGTGCCAGGCTGTGTGGGAAGACGACCCATCAGGGTACGGACCTGAGGACAACGACACTTCGTCACACGAGGTGCGGTTAAAACTGGTCACAGACTCGTGTTGGCAGGAGGTATCTCAGGACACTGATCTTAGCAAAGCCATTGCATCTGCCTTGCCTTCCACCAGAACTGGCGTCGTGAAAGAACGACTTCTTTGGTGAAGAACAGCAGCCGAGGTGGGGCTGCTGATCACCTTTCCATCTCTGCTGGGAGGGACAGAGAGAGAGGTCTGCTGTGGGGAGGACCTTGGTGATGCAGGACCCAAGTGATGCAGAGAGTCGAGCGCAGCCAAGACCTTGCTGGAGAGGTGTGAGGTGCTGTCTGCCCTGGTCTTGTTTCCTTTTCCTGATGCTGGAGTGCCTTTTCCACTTGTACACATGCTGATGGCCATGCCACCTACAGCACACCTCTGCCGTGCCTGGTGCATGCATTGATGCAGATACAGATGAACAATTCATTAATTTTATGGCTTCAGCTTTTGCTTGACTCTTACCTCTGCTATCTTCAGACCATCTGCTCTTGCCATAACACAGAGGCATGTGCAGGATGCTCCTTCCACATATGCAAAGCCACCTCCTCCATGGTGTTGTGCAGGGAGGAGAAGGGCTGCCTTGGACTGGCAAGCACAGCCTTCGCTTACGGATAGTCACAGCATAACTGGCCTTGGATGCAGCCTTGAAGCTGCGTTCATAAAGCAAATGGCATCCTACCACACGACGATGCTCCAACGTGCTGTCCTGCTGCTTCTCTTGGGGCTGAACAGGAGAATTTCTCCAGCCCGCTCCTATAGGGATTAGGAAGGCTTCTGGGTAGCCAGACCTGGATGTCACAGTAAAATGAGGGGAGGCGGATGAGGAAGGAGAACAGAGTGAAGAACAGTTGAGTATGTCAAGGCACAGTGAATCCAATGTAGCAGGGAAAATTGGGACCTTGTGGTATATAATGGTGAAGTTTACTAAGCAACTGCTGGGCTACCTGCCTCCCCTCCCAGTTAGACTTGCAGGAAGTAACACAGCCAGCTGAAACTGGTACCTGCAGAAAGCAATACCCTTATTAATTTGCTTTCTTCTTGGCCCAACACATTTCATTTTTATTTTGTAGCTTTGTGCACAAAGCCCCTCCGCTCCCCTGATCTCTAAGGCTGTGTGTCTGGGAATCCTGGAGGAACAGCTATTCAGTCAGGCTGGGGTTTTGTTCCTGCATATCAAATTGTGTTTGTTGAAGTTTTGACTTCGGTTGCTATTCCATTTCAGGGCTTTTTATTTAAAAAAAATAAATAACAAAGATGATGAAACCTGTTCAAAAGAAGGGAAAGAAATTAAGAGTGACTTTTAGTTTTAATTGCATTTGGTAGGCTTGGCAGTTGTTATAAGAGAATGTCAGGGGAAGATAATATATATATATATATATACATATATATATACACACACATATGCGTGATTTCAGTCAGAAGCAGGCAGGAAGGGTTCATGGCTGGGTTACGCAACTCTTCTTCACAGCAGTGAGCACCTATTCAATGAGCGTGTTTGCTTTGATCTATTTCACATCTATATTTGGTGGGGGTGTAAGCGGGGAAGCCACCCCAGCCCTGCACGAGTTGCATCTTCAGCTCTAACTCTTGCCTTTGGGACCAGGGAGAGGTGAGACCCTGACCAGGTCCTCCCTCCGTGGTAGGTGCTGCTGATGCAAGGAGCTGGGGGCTGCTCCGCACTGCAGGGGGAGCGGGCCAGCTCTGTCAGTCCTGCGGCGGTGCGGGAAGCCCTAGGAGGGGACCTCAGGCATCCAAGCCCAGGGATTTGGGGGTGCCAGATAGATGCAGGGAGGTGGAGTGACCTCCCATAGGAAGGCCGTGTGTGAGGCCCTGTTGCATGACGCCTCCTTGCTATGAGAGATGAGGCTTAGGGCTGGTTTTTAGCGAGTCAGAGGCGTAGCACCCGACAGGCTGCAGCAAGAAACACGGAGGCTGAGCTGTGTCTTTTCTAACGTGGCACAGAGAAGTTGTGGACCCAGTTGTCCCCATCCTTGGAAGTGTTCAGGGTCAGGTTGGATGGGGCTTTGGACAATCCAGCCTAGCAGAAGGTGTCCCTTCTGGACAGGAGCTGGGTGGTCTCCTGCTGTGGGCTGCAGCCCTACCCAGAGCTGCTGCTGCTGGCAGGCGGAGAGCAGCACCCCACCACCCTCTTCAGAGGTTTTCTGGAAATGGGAACTTGTCTGCAGGAGAGCCTAAAGCTTCAATATCTGACATTTTGACAAAAACACCTGAAACAGGAAAAGCAGTCATTGCAGAATAAAAATAAATTCAGAGGATCTGGTGTTTCTTGTTGCAGTGTTTTGTTTTGCAGCACCATCCTGGAACACGCTGCTGAATGCCATTAAACAGCATATCAAAATGGGGATGAGTTTGATGTTTTGAAATATTAGTTCATAAAAAAAACACAAACAGCTCTTTTCTTCTGTTGTATTTCTTATTGCAGAGAGGGGAGAGGAAAAAAAGTAACAACAACAACATAGTAGCACACATTCTCAGGAAAATGGAAACTGTTCTGTTGAAGATTTATTTTTTTTTGCCAAAACCCCTGTTGTCCAGGATTGCTGTGAGCTTGGTGACGTGATCTGTGTCGGTCCAGCTGAAGTTGTGACTTCTCATTTGACAGCATCAGCGTTAGCATTTACCTTTGTGTCCGCTGCTCGTCCTCCAAAGATATCCTTGCTGTTCCCTCAATTTGCTCCTCGCCTGCAGATCTTGTAAGAGTTTCCTCCTTGTATGGAGAAGAGGTTCACGTGGTGTGGCTAACACACGTCCCTTAGGTGCCTAAATATTTGTGGCTGCTGCTGGTGACTGATGTTAGCGCCTCTGGGATGTGGAGGGGAGCGGTGCGGTCTACTGCGCCTGCCCCAGGTGCTGTCACCTCCCAGCAGCTGCCCCTTGGTACTGAGAAACCTCTTCAGCTCTCTGGAGTTTTCTTAGGGCCAGCTGCTGCAAGAAATGTGTTTCTCCTTCCTCCGGCTCTGAATTTCAGTGGAAATGGAAAGAGTGCTCCCTTGAGGTGCTGCAGAGTGTGGGTAGCGGTGGCTGTGGTTGCTGCCCTCCCCCACCCAAGAGACGACAAGGCGCCCAAGGGTCAGCAAGGCACACGTGGAAAGGCTGCTCTGAGATGGATCACTTTTCTGCTTGGGGTAGAGGTGAATTTGCATGATAACGAGCTCCCATATATTAGAAAAATGTTGGTTAAAGCATCTGGGTCAAATTGAGGTAATTGGATCTAACCTTGCTAATTCAATACCCCAATTAATTCATTGTGCTCTGAGAAGTCTGCAGAAGAGCTAGGACCAAAATGAGCAATGGCCTTAAACATAGTTGTAAAGTAATTACTTTTTTTTTTTTTTAACATCAATTGCTGATTTATGAAAGGCTCAATATTTGGTGTTTATCACTTGTATAAAGCTGAGGAGCCAAGGCTTCATCCTGGCTCTCAAGAGGTGTTAGCTCTGAGACTGGAACCTCCAATTTGTGGGTGGGGTGAGCACAATACCATCCCAAATGCCGTCTTGAGCTATACCAGATTTTTTTCAGCCTAGAAAGTTGCAGCAAAAGGAAATTCATTGTCCAGAGGAATGGCTCTGAATGCAGAGGAGTTCGTGTTTGTGAGGATCGGTGCCTGTACCCAGACTTCTCTTGGAAATCAAGGTGTTCGAGTGCAGAGCCTTGCTTTGAGGCCCGTGAATCTCATCCTCATCCTTGCCTGCCTGTGGGTGAGCAGTCAACAAAGAGTCTGAAACCTGCAGGTGAGAGTGCCATGAAAAAAAAAAAAAGAGGAGAAGCTTGCTGGACTTGTAGCAGAGGCATTGCAAGGGGTCCAAAGAGCTGAGTTCTCATCCTGCTTCTCCTGAAGATGTTGGACAAAGCTACCTATTTCTATCTGATTATGTATCTCATATCTATACAGTAAATAACACCCTCAAGGCGCCACCGTGTCCCTTGGGTTCTGTAGCTGGACCTGGAGAGCCATGTGTACCCAGGTTGGCTCCCCAGGGTCTCCCTGCAAACCATTTTTCCTTGTGAGGCTTATATGGATGCTGCTATCCAGACCAAAGAGCAGTGAATTGGTAGGAATATGCCCTTTACTACTATATTTCTAAGCCTTGTTTCTCCTGCTCTGTGTGCACTTAGGGGTGGTTGTGCATGTCTGCGTTGGATCAAAGCAAGATATTGTGCTGCTGGAGAGAAGGTTTGGATTTGAGTCCTTTGCTGTTTGGTAAAATTAGAGGGTGGTGGGTTCAATGAGAGATTGACAGAGGAACGTCCCACACCCAGCATCTTGGGGGAATACACGCGGTGTTCCAAGCTTTACTGACATGCTTGGCTTGCATAGGCCCCTTGATAAGGCTCCATGTGACTGCATTTGTGATTAGAAGTGCTGAGCTGCTTTTAAGACCATCTAAAGACAAGGAGAACTGAAAGATTGCAGGTTGTGTGTGAATCCTGCCTCTGGCTGGGTGCAAGGCTGAGCTTGCACTGTTTGCTGGGGTGAATTAAGGGCAGCAGCCCCCAGGATGGTGCAGCACAGTCAGGTCTCTGCCCGTCCCGAGCGCTGAGCTAGGAGAAGAGGTGGCAGGGCCTGGATGGGTCCAGGAGCTGGGCTGTCAGCTGCTGCCTGTGCTCTCATAAGGGGAACAGAAAGTCGACACCGATTCCCTTTTCCATGCAGGTCCAGCTGCTTGGACCCGTCTGTGACCTTCTGAAGTGTGTGCTTCAGAGGGATGCTCATGCTGAACAGCCCTGTGGGTGCAGTGCGTGCCCTGCCTCTGCAGCACGAGGAGCTTCAGGATGCGAGTAGCAAGCGAGTGCTTGCGTTTGCTCTGCTTCCAGCTGCCTTCTCTGAACCGTTCTCCTCTGCCTCTCCCTACCAGCCTTTTCTGTACACCACCCCACCCCCCAAAATCTTCCATTTCTTGGTGAATTAGCGCTGTCTTCATGCTTTATGGTGAGCATTTTTATTTTGCTGCCTTGCTCTGAAGTATTGCTGTGTCACGCTCCAGCCTGCCAGCAACAGGCAGAGGTATTGAGTAGAGGAGGGTTGCATCGGTTTGCAACCACCTGGGTGTCGCTGTGGCTCTTGTCTCCCTACCTCAGGCTGGATGTGGCCAAACTATCCTTGCTGCCATCTCTGCCTTTGGTGCTGCTAGTTGGAGATGGCCAGGTCACCATCTGTCCAGCGGAGACATCTCCAGACGCAGGAGCCAAAGGCAGGGAATTGTCTCTAGTTGCGATAGGGAGAAGCCCACTAAAAAGCAGCTGCGGAGAGATGGCTTAGCAAGTCACAGGTGTTCATAGCTTAAAATGTGGGTGTGAATTGATCCACACAGTTCAGCAAGCTATTGCCTGATTATCTGGCCGTGATCAGTCTGAGCCCTGGAGAAGCCCTTTTCTGGTGTCACAGAAGATTTCCGGGCTCCTGGTGTAAGCAAAATGCTTTGTTGCTGCTCATCTGCGCAACTTGCTTTCATGGTGGAAAAATGCACATTTGAGACTGCTGAGATAATAGACTGGAGTGACAGCGATACAGATAAGTCTGGCATCTCTGTAGCATTTCTGCATCAGTGATGAGGCAGAGACAAAAGATCGCAGGGAGGTTTGAGGTGGACCAGCACAAAAATCCCGAGGAAGTGCTCAGTTCTTGCAGTTTTAAGGAGGCACTATGGCCAGAGGTTAGGTGAAAATAATGGATGGACTTTAGGGTCCAGGGTATTTAGCACCATCCACACTATTAAAAAGAGATGAGGTTAAAAACATCTTTCCTATGAATGGGAAGAAATAAAAAAAATAATTTTGAGGTGCCTGGCAGCTAGTAGAGTCTCTGTGGACCTCTCTGGTTCTCTGCGGAGACACGGTGCAGTCAGAGAAACGTCTCAAGCCTGTGTCTGATCTTTCCTTCTCCAGTGAGCCCTGGATTCCTAATGCTTGTCCGTGCAGTGTCAATCCATGCAACACTTTTTAATCTGTGTAGCAGAAAAGTACATTAAAAAAAAATCTATATATCTGTAATTGTTATTCCTCCTGTCCATGGACCCCAAGAAGAAAGTCAGCCTTGAACTTCAGTGGTGATTGTATGTAGAAGAGCCTTTATGCCCTGTAAGTAGATGGGCTGAGAAACTTGGCCGAGCATAATTTCTCATGGAAAATTTTTTTCATTGAAAGACTATGTTTGTTTTTTGTTGTTGTTGTTGTTTGTTTTGTTTTGTTTTTTTGCAAGAGGAGGAGCAGCAGCCTGGCAGACAGGAGGAGGCCAGGGGGCGCCTGGGATGCTGCCCTGCTGATGGCTAATCAGTGGCTCTGGGGAAGGTCAGTTCTGCACTGTCACGGGGGACGTTGAGTAGCAGCCTGACTGCAGTCCAGGTGTGCCTCAACAGGTGAAGATCAGGCAGTGTATGTCGTGTTTGCAAAGTGTTTGGGGCTCCCTTGCAATGCAAGGCATAATATGAAGGCAAGATTGAATTTAGTATACTGTGTTTAACAGCAGGACTTTCAGTAGAGCCCAAGTATCTACTGACTTGCATCTTAGTGACTTCCAAGGGTATTTAGTAGTCCCATCTACCTTCCCTGGGCACTTTTGAAAAGCCAAGCCTAACAACAGATGGAGGGAAGGCAGAAAGACAAGCTGTGTGTAATGCCAGCAATAAAGTTAGGTGCTGAACCTTGTATGTAGACATTTGTCATATAAAGATAGGTGGCTTCCTCTCTAATGTATTCTGCCATATGTTTCATATGATCTAGCCTTAGTACCAATAAAATTTGTTTAAATTGGATTCTGGGAGAATGGGCAGAAAGGCAAACAGAGCAAGAGGCTGCCCTTTGCTAAATCACAATCTCTTGGGCTGGCTGGGAGCAGGCACTGGCTCCTATTAGTGCAGGGCCGTGGTCCTGCCTTCCTCCCGAAAGCATGGGGACACCAGGGAAAAGACTGAGCTGTGTTGTCTGTATGCAGAAGTAGAAATCCCAGCTTGATATCCCTGCCTTGCATCTTCAGAACAAAACAAGACCTCTGTGTTTTCTGAACTGCACGCATCTGCTTAGCTCCAACCTGTTTTCTTCTTCCCTTAAGCCAATGAGAAATCAATTTTGAACAAATTTGGGCTAAATTTGGGAGTTAGAAGAGTACCCATCTCTGAAATCAAACCAGGGATGATGCTTTTTGACATTGGCGAAATGCTTATTTAAGCCAGGCTGCTGAGGATGCCTGTCAGATTGGGCCAGTGTGTGCTGGGGGTGTTGCTCAGCACCACGGTGATGCCAGATCTGCCCGTGCCTCTGCCTCCAATGCCTCCCCAGTCCGTGAGCAGGGCAGCCAGCAGGCATTAATGTTTTTGTAGGCATCTCCAGCAGTACCCAGGTGGGACCAGCTGTGCTGGTCTCTTTCTCTTTGTCTCCGTCTATGTGCTCTTTCTGTTTATGGTGCTGGTTGCTGCTCTGAGGATAAGTGGTGGCTGGTATGAAAATGCACGTTGCCATGCTGGAGAAAGGTAGGTCTTCAGCGGCTGTGCACCACCTGCCATGCTAACAGAAGAGTGTATCTGGAGGAAACAGGTTTTCTCAGATGTTCTTTACTTGCCAGATATAACTGGAAATTATAGGACTGCAGACATCATGGGGTGGCTGGGCATAAGGCAAGAGCAGCAGTGTAAATGTAGCTGGTTGGTGTCCCTGGAGGAAGGTCCTGCTGCAGGGACAGTGTTACAGGCCCTGTTCAGACTGACGTGGCTCTGAAAGATCCATGGATATCAATCACTTGTGTGCCTGTGTCCGGACTTTCATTTTTAAATCTTGGAGGGGTGCTACCGTGGCCTTTCTTCCTCTTGCCTAGCCCCAACAGCCCTCCATCCATCAATCACTGGGAGAAAAACTGAGAGCAAATAGAAGCTTACAACTGCTTTTCCCTGTTCTTTTACTCAGCTGAGAGTCTCAGTCCCTATCAGCAGATCCTTGTATCTGATACTGCATTATTTTTCTTGGCTATTTTTCCCTTTGTTTTGCTCCAGAGACCCTCATTCAAGAAGTGCTCTCACTGGACCAAGTGCTCCTATTTCGTACATTGATCTGGCAAGTAAATAATGATTTGGAAGGAGTGAAAGTCCCTGTTATGGTGGCTTGAATTTTGTATTATTTTTATTTTCTTGTTGGCAGCTAAAACCCACCTTTCTTGCACACAAGTGCAATTCCCATATGGGACTAAGACCCTAACTAAGATTTTGTCAAGGAATCGTATGTCCTACAGCTGCTTTCACATGCCTCATGCACATGGGTCTGGAAGTCTGCACTGTTTGTATTTAGAGCAGAAGTGATGGGGAAAGCTGCTTGTCCCACAGGGGACTCCTGGGTTTGTGGAGACCAGTCCTCACCCTTGGGGGGTTTCTGGGCTGTTGGCTGCATGAATGATCTTGATCTTTTATTTCTCAGCATTCTAGCTCTGTGTTGAACAGACAGTGGCATGTGAAGGGCCAGCTCCTCACATCTCCGTGCCCAGAGCTGCTCACTGAGCTGCTGAGCTGGGCATCTGTGGACTGGTGCCATGTGTGCTGAGCTCTTTCTGGAGGATGCCAGAAGTCCCACTGAAGTTTGGGGGAGCTGCAAGCACTTACTGCTTGTGTTTGAAGAGGGACGTGATCCTAAGAAACAGACATCAGCGTGTTTTCTCTCCTGGGACAAGGCTGCCTGGGAGAATGGCGTGACTGTAGTCCATGAAAGGCACAGGTTTGTGACCATAGAAAGCAGGGCGGATTTTGGCTGGCAGCAACCACTACAGTTATTAGCCATGCTCTCTCCTGCAAGCTCATTACGGCATCGTTACACCTCCCCATCTTGCTGTGACTGTTCCATTTGGCTATGCAGACACATACTTAGCATCCTTCTGTCTTCCTAAAGACACAACAGTGATGGGCAGTCAGTCTGCCCAGGAGAGAACGGAGGGGTGTTGGGGCAATGTGTCAGGACCCCTGCAGAGCTGGGCTGTCACATCTGCTGGGTGCAGAAACAGAAGGCAGCAGGTGGTGACAAACTCCCATTAATCCGTGGCAGCTCCACCCTCACTGAAGGGCACAGCAGGACTGTCATCGTGGAGATGGCAGCGGGGGCTGCCTCTCCCACTCTCTGAGATAGTGTTCCCAGGCTCCCAGCTAGTGTCCGTGCATGGGGTCGCATAGCCTGGTGTGAACTGTAATGGCTCGCCCCTGCTGTGTGCTGAGGCATCTGGAAAGCAGGGGCCCAACAGCTGGGGGTCTGGGGGAGCCAGTGTTGGCAGAGGGAGGAGGCGAGTGCTGCGGCTGTTGCAGGAGCTCGGCTGGCATCAGAAACTGCTCAGGTGAAGGAAGGAGCTCAGGACTTGGGTTAGCTCTTTCAAAGTCGTGGTAGGTATTTCCTATGGGAAAGAAACTCATGTTGGGGTGCTCCCTAAGCAAGACCCTTTCCAAAATGTTGGATGTCTGCTTGAGGATGTTGCCTCTGTGCACAGCTGCTTCTGTCTGTCCTGGCAGGGTTTAAACCGTTTGTGTCAATAAAGTGAGCCAGGAGAACCCAGCTGAAAGTTGCTGAGCAAGCAGGGGACGGTTGCGGTTGCCTCATTGCTTTGACCTCGGCTGAACCGCGGGGGCTCTCCAGACCCCGCTGTCTCGCAGGGGAGAGCGCCTCGCCTCACCTGCGGGAGTTTTCCAACTGCTGGAGCCGCTCCTGCTGTGACCATGAGCTGGAGGATTCACACCAGGTCCCTGAATGTGAACCAGCTGTGAAATCTGCTATCGACTCATGGGGCTTAGCGAGCGATTTGTGTTTTGGATTTCATGGAAGTTTTGAGTTGCTTTGTAGATGATACACAATGCAGAAGCCAGGGTGGGGGACAGGACTGCTCTAGTTCTTGTAGTAGGGATTGTATTACAGATGACACACGTGGTATTCTGAACAAAGGGCTGGCATTTCATTTAGAGGTCTGTCATTCCCTCTGATTTCAACAGTGTGTTCAGGTAGCCCTTTGTAGCCCTTCAGAAAAGACATTCACATTTAATTACAATTAAAAGGTTCCCTGTTGGTTTGGTTTGCCTGTTGCTCTGCAGATGAAGGACTGCTGTCCTTCAGGCATCTCGGGACCAAGAGGAAGGTTCTGCCACCCCAATACGGTTCTCCTAACCTCACAGGATGGAGTAATTTAGGTAGGAGAGGGCCTGTGGCGGTCCCTGGTTGAGTCCCTTCTCAAAACAGAAACAGATTAGAACAGATTGCTCAAAATATGTCCAGCCATGGGCATGTCACCATTCCTGTGGGCCTCTGCTCCAACATTTGACAGCTGTCATGGTAAACGTGCTTGTCCATGTGCCAGCTTGTGCTAAGGGCTTCCTGTGCTGTCTGTGCGCACCGCTGAGGGGAGCCTGCCTCCGTCTTCTCCCCGGCCTCCTGCTGTGCAGCTGAGGAGGACAGTGAGATCCTCCCTGTGCCTTATCCAGGCAGACCTGATGCTGCTCTCCCCTAGCAAACCGCATTTCCTATGTATTTCCAAAGAACTCGTCCAGGTGCCAGGGTGACATTCCCAAAGACATGGTGGAGAGATCTGGGAATGGTGTTGTAGGCTGGTGTTCACTTGAAAGGCCCTGTGGTTGTCAGCAGACTGCGAGGGCTGCCTCGTGCCTGACGTGGGTGGTCCCTCCTCGCTGGGCTTCCCCATCTCAGTCCCGCCAGCCCTTTCCTGCAGGCCTTGCTGCACTGCACCGAGTGCACAGCTGAGTCTCGCCTAGGTTCTGTAATTGGAAGACGGACTGGAGAGAGGTGAAGCTGTCCTGTGTCACTGGAGGGTAGTGGGCCTTCTCCCAGCAGCTGCAGGAAGCTCCAGTGACTGGTTCCAGCGTGGTTAGCAACAAAAAGAAACAAAACCCCAAAATCTTAAGAAAGCAGGAAATTCCTGAGTACACTGCAATAGCAACTGAAAGATTATTACCTTACTGGGCAAGGATTTTTGGCAAGGGCGGACCTATTCTGGTGCCCCTGTGGTGGTGGTGTTATGCACCATGTGGGATGCACTGTCGTGAACATGCATTTCTCCTGAGTGTATGAAAAGCTGCCCTCTTCTAATTACCACCCACTTAGTACCTTTAGGTAAATCAATACTTAGTCATTGCAAGATTGTTTCATGTAATCGGTCCAAAAGAGATCTTGAATGCCATCTTTTTCATAAAATAGTTTCTTTCATCAAATCTGAAATGCTTGGAAAAACATAGATGATTTCAGTGCCAGTTTCCTGCATGAAAAATGTTGAACTGAAAATAAAAAAGTCCCACCCCACTCCAAAGTCTGTTTTGTAAATTCAGCTTCTTTGTTTCAAGTTACAGCTTGTGGTAGAGGTTTTTTTCATGTTTGTATTTCTTTTATTAGGGCATCGTGGTGAATCTAAGCAATTTCAAATGTCCTCAGGTAGAAGTTTGGGGTTCTCAAATAGAATTTACCTAAACCATGCCTTCTCAGCATTTTTGGTTTGCAGGGAATTTGGAAGACACTTTTTGCTTTATCTTTTTTTTTTTTTTTGTAAGCATTAAATTCAAATCAGGCAGAAAAAATGGCATGCTGAGATGTGAAAAGCTTCTGTGGGTTAGGATTTCAGTCCCTCGTCTATGGAAGAGGGGCTTAGTGGTGATCGTTGGCTTCGTCTCTTGAGGTCCTAAGTGTCTAGTGCAGGTGGGGAGGCCACCAGAGACATGGTGCAAGAGCCCAGCATGGGTTCAGGTTGGGACACAGTGGCTAAAATGGCCAAACTCAGCATCCTTTTTGTCATGGGGCTGGTTCCAGAGACCTTAGTGTGGCCAGCACTCTGCCCAGACCTTGGCAATTGTGGGCAATCCAGCTAGTCGTTTATGAAAATGACCCTTTGTTTTAGTCCTGATCAGAGGAAACTTTATTCCAGAGAAAAAGCACCAGAGAGTTGTAAAGTTCTGAAAGACTGAGTATTTGAATATCCAGGATTTGTTCTTGGATGTCATAGAAACAGAGGGTCAAGGTCTGTCTCAGGTGTGTGGGTCTGAGTTCTGCTGGGACTAGCTGATTACTCAGCCCTGATTTATTCTATTTATTTATTTTTGCAAGCTCATTTTCATTTTCCTCCTTTTAGAACCATTCACCTCACGTATGTTTTGTAGTGACTGTTTTGAGGGGTAGCTTTGTGCTACAATTCAATATTTCTGCTTTTAAGTAAAGTGAAATTGCACTCTCCTAAGTTCCAGCTTACCGTACAAATACCTTTTGCACCTACGCTTTGTTTACTGTTATTTTTTTATTGTTACATTACTTTGTGAAGCATCCTGCACAAAGACGTAGGCTGTTTGGAGGAAGAGAAACTTGGAAAAACTTGATGGCTGCCCAAGATTTTGGTACTGCACTAAAGCACTAGATTTCTGTGCTCCCATGACACTTTCTTTGTTGTTTTTTCTTCTTTTGGGGGAGGGAGACGTGGTTTAATGTGCCTAATGCTGGGGTAAGCAGCTACACTGCATAGCCAGGAGCTCCTGTGGATACTGCTGCCTTTGCTGTACCAGCCACGGCTTCAGAGATGAGACTTCTGCCAGACTTGTCCGTCTCTTCTCCCAGACATGTTCATCAAGTGGCTTTGTTGATGAGCTCTCAGAGTTGTTCAGCTTCAAAAAATGTTTGAAATTCAAGCTGCGCTGCTTATTTGGGATTGGCCTGATAAGTTAGAGGGTTTCTAAGAGTCACTCTGCCTTGTGATTGCAATGAGCAAATGAGCACTTCTGGCCTAAAAGCTTGCAGGTGGGAAGGGAGAGTCCGATCCCAGCAGACAGGGCTGGGAGATGTGGGAGGAGCAGGGACCTGGCGGAAGGCTCTGGGAGAGGAAGAAAACAAGACTTCGCTTCATAATTTGACTCTTCCTTGGTTGTGCAAATAAACATTTTGTTTAAATTAGCTCCAAATATGACTGCAAACATCTATTAGGGGTCCTTCAAATGTTTGTTAAGGAGTTTCTTTAAAGTGCTCCTTAATCAAATGCTGTGTATCGTTGTTGTTTGTGTAATTGGCTCCCCGTTTTCCCACCCACCACAGCACTGCTCCTTGAGAGGCAATGTAATGGAAAACATCTAAGAAGAAGGCTCATGAGGAGCTTTAGGGGAGAACTCATTGCTCTCTGCAACTACCTGAAAGAAAGCTGTGGGGAGCTGGGGTCGGTCTCTTCTCACAGGTAACCAGGGATGGGAATAGAGGGAATGGCCTCAAGTTGCATCAGGGGAGGCTCAGGCTGGAAATGAGGAGACATTTCTTCTCAGAAAGAGCAGTCAGGCATTGGGATGGGTTTCCCATGGAAGTGGTGGCGTCACCATCCCTGGGGGTGTTCAAAGGAAGGTTGGACATGGTGCTTAGGGACATGGTTTAGTGGGTGATGGTGGTGGTATGGGGATGGTTGGACCAGATGATCTTGGAGGGGTTTTCCAATCTTATTGATTCTATGATTCCACAGGTTAGAGCATCCTTTTTCTGTCTTTTCCAGCGTCTTTCAAATCCTGCCTTACCTCAGCACAGACGGAGCTGAGCCAGAGTGTAGATTTCAGAGCTCTCAGGAGCTCTGGGCAATCTGGCTGGGAGATCCCCGTGGATGCCCATCCATGGCCCAAGTGCAAGAGGGCGCGAGCCGTCTCCTGCGCAAACTGGGGAGGTGGCACTGGAGCACGTGGGAGAGGTGCCACGTTTGCATGGACGAGGCTGTCACCACAGAGCCACAGAATGGTTTGGGTTGGAAGGGACTTTACAGACCACCCGGTTCCTACAGACAAGGACACCTTCCGCTAGACCAGGTTGTCCAAAGTCCCATCCAGCCTGACCTCGAGGGCTGTTTGGGTGGCAGGGAGGGAGCACCTGGCGATGGCTGTGTCTTGGGCTTGGAGATGCCTCTTGTTCTGGGGGCTCAGCCCCCCGGGTAGGGATTTTGGATTGTCATGAGACTCGAGACATCCAGGGGCTCCGTGAACACTTCAAGAGAAATCAGTAACCACTGGGTTGGGTCCACTGCAAACATATGGAGATGCAAGGTTGGTGTTGCTCGCAGCAGCACTGTTAAGAGATACACATAAAGTGAAGGAAAAAATGCTGAATTTATGCTTTCCCGTGTCCTTCAGCTGACAATTTCCCTGCTATTCCATCCTTTGTTCCCTTAGCCTGTGCGCTGCACCAGGTAAGCCCTTTGGGGAATCAGCGGGGGCGTTTTTAGTGGGCAGGCCTGCAAAGAACATTGCCAGAGGGTCCCCGCAGGTGCTGATCAGACAGAGGGGACGAGCAAGGCAGTGCTTGACGCCAGCTTGGACTTCCCTCCACATTTTTGGCCGAGCACAGTAATATTTAAAGTGAGACTCCATTTCTTTGGTGGCAGGACACTGAGACTGGTGCTATCCGGAGGGTGATGTGTGGTGTCAGCTGGCTTTTCTCCAGCAGTGGCACTCTGTCAATGCCTCCGTGTGAGATGTGGAGGTAAAACATGAGTTGTGCGGCATTTCCAGAAGTATGAGGCTAGATTAAGTTGATCTCAAATTTAGAAATATTCCTTCAAGAAAGAGGGGATTTAGGGGAAAGCTCTATATTAGGTATGTCCAAAGAAAGTTGATCAGATAACCTTTTTATATTGTCTTGGTTTTATGTTAATGTTTCTTTGTGGCGGGCAGGTTATCTTGAAATTAGTGAACTCCTCTGCTACAAAGCCAGTGGTGCCTGGTGATCCAGGACAGAGAGAGGAGGATATTGCTCTGAAGAGAGGTGGTTGCGTCAGGAAGGGCAGTGTTGAGATGAAGGGCAGTAAGGTGTTTTTGACAGGAGGCCATGAAGGAACTCTTTCTCTCACATGCACACTTATGGGCTCCAAGCTGTATTTATATATATATAGCTATTATAATGTGTATATATATTATAAATATAGCTGTTTACTCTGTATCTGGACCTTTAACAAGTATTGTATTTGTTGGAAAAGATGTCCTCTCTCTTCTATCTTGGTGATAGGATTTGATGGACGGATGAAGGTACTTTCCTGAAAATGACCTTAGAGTAAGAAATATATTTTCAGGATTATTTTTCTGATTAGTAGTGCCTGAAGACAGTAAATGAATGAATGAAAAATTTCTGAACACTAAAACAGACATGCCTGGATCAACCTCTTGCACTAGTGCACGTTGCGTGTGGGCTCGAAGGACTGCAAGGCAGCACCCAACTTGGGGTGTCAGGTCTTCTGTATCACAGCTGCCCATGAGCAACCCCAAGCATGTGCTTTGGGGGCTTTTCTTAGACACCTCCGCCTCCTTACATGGGAGGGGAGCCTGCCCAGCTCTCCTGCACTGGTAGCTGCATGCTGCATTGCTCGAGTGTTCACCGCCAGCTTATGGCTGTGTGGCAAACCTTCCTTTAGCTCCCATGTGAAGGTCTGATGCCTAGCCTGTTGGAAAGCAGCTGTGTCACCTCTTAGCCTTCCTTTTGTAGGCTAAACAAGCCCAAATCAGGCAACCACTTTCTTGATATCATTGCTTTTCAGCTCTGGAACATGAAGCCGACTGCTTTCCAGCCCAGCTCCGGGACCAGTGCCCTGGCGGCTGCAGCACTGTCCAGTCTGCAGGCTGGGCTGGGCTTATTTCTTTGTGCAGTGGAGGTATCTCAGCCCCCTGGGGACGTTTTCATTCAGCCCTGTGCTCCTGCTGGCACTGGCCATTGCAGCGAGCCCAGATGGTGCTTCCCGTGCAGCTGCTGCATCAACGTCCCCAGGTGGGCAGGTGACGAGCTGAGCGGTAAACACCAGTAGGAACGGGCCGTCATATTTTCCACTTGCTCCTGCCTGATTTCTGCCTCTTAGCCATGCAGAAGCTGCCAGAAGTTAAGAATTACGCGCACTGTATGATGGCTTCAAAATGGAAGATGTCATTTGTCTCAGGTTATCAGTCAGCCCTGGGAGCTACGGCGGGATCTGCCGCGATGTTATATAACCCCATCCAAGCAATATTTTTTCCACTCTGTGAAATAATTTGGTGAATTTCTAATTACACAAATCTAATTAAAGGCTGAATGGAACGACTATGCCTAATCATAATGATACACCCATTTCATTAAAAAAAGAAATTGCTTGTGTACAACAAACCATCCAATTTAGTGCAGAATTAATATAAGCCTCCCCAGCTGGAGCGGTGCAAGCACCAGCTTGGGCACGTGTTCCCGGGAGGCCCGCACAGCCCCACTGCTGCGTGGGGCTGGAAACTCTGCCTCTGCTGCAGGTGGGGTCCCAGGAGGTGTCTGCGTGGCGTGGGGGGATAAAAGACCCTTCCGGGTGGGCAGAGGGTGCTCGGCTTGGAGGGACCGTGGTCTGCGGTGCACGTGGGGCTGTGCACGAGCATCTGGGTGGGCACTGAGCTGGGATTTAGTGATATTTCTGTCCAAAGCTCAGCAGCTGTGGAGCAGTGGATGCGCCTTTGCTGAATTTCCATGTCAGCTCTCCTAGAAGCTCTGGTGAACCACCACCGACCGCAGCGGGGAGCTGGTCAGGGCTCGGCTGCCCTGTCTGCCGGGCTCTCGATTCCTCCCGTCAGCTCCCAGGAGATCTGCAGCGTCCCGACCAGGAGGCAATTTTCTACAGCAAGACACGAGCCTGAATCCATGCAATCGAGTGCCAGTTGCAGGGGCAACAGATGCACTTGTGGGCCTGAGTGGAGTTTTCTATTAATACTGCTGCAGTAGCTTCTTGCTGAAATCACTCTAGCAAAAGCGACTTGTGCTCTGTGCTTTCCTTAACGGTTGTGCAGCGTGAAGCTATCCTAGAGCATGGAGTCTGCACCCGAATTTCTGGCAGGTCTGCAAGAATTCAGCTCTCAGGTGGGGAGCCAGATATTGGGCGGAGGAAATAATATCAGGGCAATGAGGTTAAATAGATAATTGATTTTTTTTTCAGCGCTGGTCTCGGGTGTGAATCCATTGAGGTTAATGAAGTAAGGCAAATTAAATTGAATTGCCCTGTATGGAAAGCTTAGGCTGGCATGTAGCCTGTTTCAGGGGCTCCTTGTGGTGCTCCTTTGGTATTTTTGATGGCTGTCGGTGTCAGCTCTTGTTTGCACTGGCTGAAAGCAGCTGAATGCCTGCAACCATTTTAACTCCCAGCAAGGAAAACTGCAAGTCATAAGCAAGCCTCCCACTTTGTTTCCTTACTTAAATACTTGGATCTGTGTGCTCACTGGGTTTGTTTCTGATCTTGCAGTGGTTTCGTGGACCTGTGGAGCACTCAGTCTGGTGATCTTGCCAAGCCCCACAGCTAGATGTGCCCAGCCCTGAGACAGAGCCTTTCCATCCCCGCATTGCTGCGATTCCATGAGAAGCCGTGCAAGGCGTCGCTATAAGTAGCCTCTTCTGGATGAGGTGTCAAATATTTGTTGCAGAAGTACTCGTGGCATCTTGGCAAGTCTTAGCTCTGGAGCCCAGATTAAATTCTGATTTGGATTGTGATATCCAGCCCTCCCCTGGTTCAGGCTGTCCGTGTTTGTTTGACTTCCCGGTCTGAGCAGGTGGGAAGCAGACGTGTGCTGGTAGCAGCTGTGTGTCTCAGGTGGCACGGGGGGTTTATCGACCCGCTTTATTAAAATGCTTTGGTAATATTTTGGTTGTGATGGGTCTGTTCACACTGGAGCTTCCCCTGGTGATGCAGCCCTCTCTGCGTCCCTGTTCATTGTAGTGAAGGATAAAATGCCAGTGAGCTCGGGGCAGCTGGGGCACGCTGTAACTAGCTCTTCTTGCAGAATTTGAGATTGGAAGGGACCTCTGGAGAGCGCCTGGTCCAACCACCCTGCTCAGGCGGGGCCAGATTGTTGCCCAGGAAGGAAATTGCCGTGAAGTTCATCGCTCCAGGTGGAAGAAAAAAAGCAGGAGGGAAGTGACTTAGGAGGAGGACTCAGGTTCCTGCACATCTCCTGGGGACGGTTCAGGACATGTTCCCAGACTTGCCGTGTGGCTATGCTACTCCAAAGCCTCTCTGAGAGCTTTGCTCTGAGTTAACAGGTGGGATGGATTTTCGGTGTGGATGCCCCAAACTCTTGACAGGTCTGAGCACGGGCCATGCAGGGGCTTGGATTTTACGGGCTTTACCAGCAGCTCATGGGGTTGATGCACCCAGCACCTCCTGGCAAGTCCCTCATTGCTCTGGCACCGAGTCAATGCAACCCCAGGGAGCAGCAGTATCCATCCTGCGCTGTTTCACAGTGTTCTTGCACAATGTCCTGCGTGGTGCCACAGCTAGAAATAATCACAGGAATGGCTGTGAGCCTGCAGCGAGGGAAGGGGACAGGGAAGCCCCGGGTCTGCATGAGAAATTTGACTCCTGCAGTTGGCAGGAGCCTGTCAGTCATGCAAGCAGCATGTGTGAGGAGGTTTCAGTCTCCCTTGCTGGATATTCACTGGCTAAATAAATAAACAGGATCTGTTTTTGTCTTCAGCCACCCTACCACTGCCTCTTGCTAGCCTTGACTTTTTGACTTGTCTCTGTATTTTTAGCTGCAGGACACCCTGTCCCCAAAGCCGGCGAGGACCTGAGGTTTCTCATACCTCCCTGAACACGTGAAGCCAGCTCTCGCCCTTCACCACGTCCTACCTAGGAGAAGGGGAGGTGTCGGTCAGCACGGTGTCTTCCCCCTTACACCCTAACATGTAACTGAGCTGAGGACCTGGGGTGTGAATCTCCCTTTGGAGTTTGTCTTATTGGTGGTTGTGCTGAATAAACGTGTGGGGACGGTTTCTGTCCTCTCTGTGAGCTGTGACGGAGTAGTGGTGGAGGAGCCCTCTGTGCAGCCCAGCTTGGCAGTCGCAAGGTGGGACGTTGTGGATGTGCAGGGCCGGGTACAAGCTGCAGGGGGTTGGTCTGGGGGCTGTCTCCATCACCACCCGTAGGTGTGCACGGAGCAGAGACCTTGCCGTGTGCCCACCCAGGGCTGCAGCTGCAGGCAGCGGTCCCACAGGACATCTGCCACCTGTGGCATGGGGACAGGCACCATGCAGGTGGCATGCTCAGCCCACAGGTGGCTGGGGGACACGTCAGCTGTGTCCCTCCCAGCACTTCTACCCACGGCCAGTCCTTCCCTGGGATGGAGCTGTTCAAGCCTCGTGCTTGCACCGTGAGCCTGTCCACGCTGCACACCTCCTCCTGGGCTGGGATTATAGAATATAATTATTGAATTATAGAATATCCCGAGTTAGAAGGGACCCATAAGGATCATCGAGTCCAACTCCTAATTATATGTTGTGCCACAACCTGCGAGATCCAGCATGTCAGAGGCCCTCTTTCCTCCCTCAAGTCTAGAACTGAGAGGGCCCAAATTGTTTTCCCTTTCTATCTTTCGTCTTATTCATATATGAAGAAATAGAGTAAAAGAGACATTTTATTACATTCGGCAAAACATGATGTTTCTTTGTGTCTTACAGAGAGTGGGAGGGGGTTGGGAGTTTATTCTCTTATTTAAAAGTAGAAAACAATTTAGCATAATGCAAAATTAAACATCACTGGCTAACTGATCAAATGTTTTCAATGTGGAAAGCGCTGAAGCTAATGTGCATTTCACTGTGGTGCTTCTGGTGCTTTGCTGCTGCGGGTGGGACTTGGGAAGGAACATCCCTGGTTTTGGCAAGTTCAGCGTCTGCGTTTACCCACACCTGCCTTCTGAGCTCCCCTGATCCTCAGCTCCATGGGGCTGCAGGCTCAACTCTCCACCATCCTTTCACCTCCCTTTATCTCCACTGAAGTCCTCATTCAGACACTCACTTCAGCCTGGACTTCACTTTAAGCATCTGAGCAGTTGCCTTGATGTAATTAGGGCTATCTGTGTGCCTGGGGGGAAGCAGACGCTGAAGCACTTTGGATGGAGGTATGGAAGCTCATGCATTTCAACCGAGCCGCAAAATAGGTTGTATGGGGGCACCTGGGCTGCCAGCCCCGTTGCTCATCCCAGTAGCTGTGGGTGTAAGCTGAGCCTGTGATTGTGACCTCTGCCCGCTGCTGAAGGCTGCATGTCCCACGGGCTGTTGTTTGCGCTGCGCTGACACGTGTCTGCGTGAGATTGTGTGACCACCTTGTCCCTTGGGAGAGCCATTCAAGGTCACCAGCTGCTCTCTTGCGGCACCTGAGGTGGCACATCTGCCTGCTGGGGTCCGGCTGTGCCTGGGGGCTTGGCCTCTGCGTCCCCATCCTGGCCATCACGGGAAGATGCAGAGAGGGAAAAGTGAGACCAAGCAGTTGCAGGCATAGGTTTTACTGGGCGTGAGCTGGAGGTACAAGGGGCTTCTGGAGAGAGTCCAGACGTAGGACCGCAGAGATGGGGAAGGGGCTGGGGCACCTCTCCTGGCAGAGAGCTAAGAGCGGGGACTTCTCAGCATGGAAGAGAGGAGGCTCGGGGCGATCTCACCGCTGTCTGTAACTGCCCGAAGGGAGCGTGCGGAGGGGATGGGGCCAGGATCCACTCAGCGGTGCCCGGGCCAGGCGTGGAGGCAGTGGCTGCTGCTGGATTTGCGTGGGCAGTGTTACCTGACCTTCCTGTGCAGCCGGGGCGACCCAAGGTGGTAATTTACCATCCGAGTGCCAATCCGAACAGCTGAGATATTTTGCATTTTTTAATGGTTCTCTACTGTGCCTGAATTAACAGGAAAATGGACTGAAACTAAAGTGAGGCAATTGAAGGCAGAGAATGACAAATTGGCTTTAGAGCGTGGCAGCGATGCACACTGTCAGGGTTCACACACTGACCTTTATCTAAACAGAACTGTATGTAACAGATAAGAATATTTAACAATAATTAATGTCACATCATCGCAGAGAACAAAACGACTACATCAAACAGGCAAGAAATCCACTGCAAATTACTCAAAAGGGAAATGTCAGCTTCTTCATATCTGCAACCTGCCTTGTGCTGATGGTGCTGGAATGAGAAGGGAGGGCATGCGAGTAAAAAAGCTATTAAAATGATTTAAGGAGTGGATAATATATATATAAATGAGCGAGAAAGGCAGAATGGAGCAGAACAACAGCCAGCCTGCTGGACCGGACTTGTGGAAAATCAAACACTAAACTGAGCTGATAATTGGGTGCAGGGATAAATGTGTGTAAGCCAATTATCTCCACTGCTGGGGTTTTGACGGGTGGCTGAGGTTTCCCTTTCCTTTCCCCGCCGTCTCCGCGGGCTCCTGCTGTGCTGTGCTTCGGCAGCACCTCTTGCACGGGTAGGATCTAGCTGCTTGGGCTTTGTATTCGGGAGAATCACCGCTGGCAGTGGATGCTGAGATGATTTTCATTCTGTTGCCAAAGTGGGGCTGTCCCATGAGGCGTGGGGAGGGCAGCGGGGCTGGAGCATGGGCCCCACGTGCGTTGCTGGCTGCAGCAGGCAGTGCCAGTGCTGGGTGAGGGCTGGCGAGCATGGCCAGAGCTCTGGGGCTGCAGGGGTCCGTGCCACAGACCAGGGGGTGTTCTTATTTTCATTTTTAAGAAATTATAATAATATGGAGGCTTTTAAAGTCATTTTTGCTTTCCCTGGGACTGCGTGCGCTGGATGCTGTTACCGCTCCGTGCGTGCAGATGCAGCGGAGCAGCTTGGAAGCTTTCCATTCAGCCACTTGGTTCAGAGCCCGGTGCCGTCCCGGTGGTGGGGTCCCCCTGGGGACCAGCCCTGCTCACAGAAGCAGCTCTGTGTGCCCAGCCCTGCAGCCTGGAAAAGCCTCAGGGTGGTCCCGGGGCACAGATGTGGTCCACAACAGTGGCGATGCCATCGGGTTGGTTTTCTGGGAGAAGGAGGCGGTGGAGTGCTTGCACAGAGCAGTCCCCAGCCTCACGGCAAGCGCTCTCCTTCCCACCCCGCGTCCCTCCCGCTGGACCCGATGCACCAGGCGTTAGGGGAGGTGCAACGATGCAGCCTCCTGGGTGAACAAGAGCTTGCAAAGGTCAGTTGGGCAATTGCAAAAGTCTCTTTACAAGCAGGGTCCGGAGGCCTGCAGAGGAATGAGACCAAAGTTTTGTCTCTTTGTCTGACCCCAGCAGCCCCTCCAAGGGGTGGGGGGACCCCACTGCTCCACCAGCTTTCCTGCATGCCTGCAAAACCTGAGCCACTGCAGAGGTATCGGCCTCTCCTTGTGCCATGCAGCTGCTCCTCCTTGGAAATATTTATTGCCAAGAAATGATGGCAGGTGATGGGAGAAGATCCTGGAGCTGAGCCTGCACAAATCTCATAAAAATCTCAGACCTAGACATGATGTGTTACAGTCGTCCTTGGCTTCATTCCTCTCAAGCTGGTGGTGATGCAAGGGAAAAAATATCCCCCTTTATTCTAACAGGGCCCTTGTGCCCATTATAATAAACTATTTCCTAAACAAAAATTAATTTATCTGCATGACCAATTGTGGGAAGTGCTGTTAGCCTCAGTTAGTAGAGATGAGGTTGAAGCACAGAGCTGGAGCCCAAGGTCAAGCAGGACAGCTGGGGAGGAGCCGGGAACTGATCCTGGGTCTCCTGGATTCCTCGCTGGTACCGTAAAGGCCAGTCCTCCCTGCAATGCCATGCCCAACCTGCAGTCCTGCTGGCCACCAGTCAGTTTTGTTGTCAGCATTTTCCTGGTGGGAGGAGGCAGCAAGGTGCCTCTGGATTAGCAAGGTTGTGAAAAATAGCTTTCCAGCTGGCCTGGTGACCTTCTGGCAGCAGGAGAGAATTTATAGGCAGAAGATGGAGATGTGATTTAAAATTAGCAGCAGTGGGGAGCTGTGCCTTTACTTCTTGAAGTGGAGCAGGAAAACTGACTTGTCCCTGATCCCATCCTGGGCTGAGAAATGGTTTTGGGCTTCATGTCTCCATTACAGAAAGCACTCAGCATCTCACCTTGCTTTCCTGCAAAGCAGCCACGGTGCAAAGCTGGGCTCTGCCGATGCAGTCACTGAGAGCATCTGATATGCTCAGCTGCTGAGCAAACCTAGCCCAAGGCTGGGCGAGCAGATAAGTTCCAATTAGGGGATCTGAATATTGATTCACTGGGGAGAAGATATGACATTACAGGATCACTGGAAGACTAAAACCACGCCGGTGTATTGCTTAAAATGAAAGGCAGTGAATTTGCATCAGAGTGTGGGGCAGGACTTCAAAAATGAGGGGCAGCTACTAATTAGAGCGCATTAGTTAATATCGTTCACCCCTATTTTATCTCCCATGGCCAGAGATACAGAAATGGCACTTGTTAGAGAAATAGTATTTAGCTCCAGAGTGTTACCGATACCATCCAGAATGACACAAAGGCCTTTGAGAGATCTTACATTTCAGTCATTCCTTTTTTCAGGAGACACGCCGTCGTGTAAAACCAACCCAGCCAACAACCCGGGAGCCTGGAAACACAGCTCCGAGCTGAACCAGGCTGCGGTGGTTTTGAAGTCAAATGGTTGAGCTCGTCCACGTTTTCTGCCTGTCTTAGCACTTGGGTGGCACTTTTTCAGTGGCAGGTATTGAAAGTACCTTGGCGGGCAGCTGGGTGCCACAAGCACCATTGTTACGGCAGAGCAGAGCTGGGGCACAGGCAGGTCCAAGCCCCCAGCCCTCGTGCAAAGCCCGTGCTGGAGCACGCCTCGGAGCAGAGGGGCACATGTGGCATGTCTGACTTTGGGCATCCTCAGACTGAAAGCCTCAGTGGTGGAGGCTGTTCTGTGAAGGCTTGAGCCAAACAAGCTGCTCTAAACCCCCAGACTCTCTGTCAGTACAAGAGGTGAACTCCAGGTCTCCTTCCCCCTATAACCGTCCTGTGTTAACAGAACCCGCAGTGAGCGGCATCACCTGTCTTCCGAGCTCTCCTTGCGCCTCCTTGCTTCTGCACAAGGTCGACTTGTATCCTCAACAGTGACTTGACAAGAGCGTTTCATCACTTTTTTCCCTACTCCTGGAGCGTGAAGGAAGGGTTTGGGCAACCTGAGCGAAAGCAGAGCCCTCTCCCACCTGACTCGATTCCCAGGGCAGTTTCCGCGCCCTGGGGTCACTCCTGCGGCTGTGTGCTGCGGTGCAACCTGCGAGCAGGAGGGGGTGCATCAAACCCTGTCAGACACTTCATCCATCAGGGCATGGGGAAGCAAAGTGATGCCCGGCGAGGAAGAAGCAGGAGCAGCAGCTTCAGTGTTAGCACCTCGCTGTGAGGTGAAGGCTGTGCTGGGGTACCTCTGCTCGCCTGCCCTCTGTGCCATCGCTAGCCCTGCACCACGAGGTTTTGGCAAGGGCTGGTGCTGCCCGAGGGTAACGTCCTGAAGTTGGCTCCTCTTCTTTTCAAACCACTTGGCTTCACAAATTTGTCATTTCTTCTATCCCATATCAAAAGGATTTTTATCTGAGGAAAAAAAAAAGAAAGAAAAGAGAAAAGGAGTTTTCAGGTCGCACCATCTGATTCTTGCTGCTGGTGTCAACCTTTTTTATGTGCATCCAGAGCCCGTGCCATTTCACACCTGCTCCGTGCTTGTTTTTAAATGACACATAATGATGATAGGCAGTGTAAAGATGAAGCTTCATCCCCAATTAAATTGCATTTTCTGTCTTTCCATTTCCTGCCCCAGTTGAGGAGGAAACCCCTGGAGAGCAAGATCTTTAAGTTTAATGAAGTAGGAGGTGCCTGCAAAACTAAAGGTGATCTTGTTTGTAAGAAGATCGGTGCTGTTATAGAATGTTTCCAGAATATTGTGCTTCTGTGTGATACCCCAGGGAGTGTTTCAGGTTATTGGAAATGCAGATGTAGGAATTTCAGGTCATCGGGTGAGAGCGTTCAGCCTGTGACAGCTGCTGCTCAGAGCTGCCAACAGCCCCCGTTCTGCGTGGGGCTGGACCTTCTTCACTGTCTCTGGAGATCCCAGTTGATCCCACTGGTGCCAGTGCAGTGGGTCATGTTTGGCACGTGGTCTTCGCGTCCCTCCAGACTTCATCCGAGCATGAAGTGGGGATGCGATCAGGGTGCTGGGATGAGGTTCTCCATGCCCTCTGATTCCAGCCCCACCGCTTCTCTCTGCAAGTTCCCTTTGCTTCTTTATCAAAATTCAGCCCACTGTGGTGAATCCCCTGCCCTGAAGATGAGTTCTTGGTTTTGTAAGGGTCTATGATATATCTTAGTCAGTATCTATGCTATTTCATCCTTTATTCCTTCCCCCAACTTCCTCTGAATGCCATCCAGTACTGGTGATTTATTACCCTTCAGTGCGTTTTGCTTTTTGTTGGAGAATTTATATTTAATTTTTATGCCCGTTATCATTCAGGGAGAGAAGGGAAATGGTTTGGGAGCCCAGAGTGAAAATAAAACAGCACATTTTGGTGCAGTTACTTAGTTTGAAAGATGTTGTTGTATGTTGGCGGGGTATTTACCTCCTTCCTCCTTTTCCATCATGGGTTGAAGTGATTCTAGAAAAATCACAGGATGCTGCACTGCACTGCACAGGTGGACTCCAGCATTGCAAAGGCTGGAGCCTGCTGCTCCTCCTGCCCGAGTTCATTAGGGCTCATGCAGTAAAGAAGGAGTTAGAATAAGAGCAGGACTATTTGGTCTTCAAAGTAGCTGTGCATGGAGAAACGAGGAGTTACGGAGCAACAGAGGGAGATTTCCTTTTCTTAGCCCCCATGACCTTGCTAGTGGTGAGATTCTTCTGCGCCACCTCCTGTACACCTTCCATCTGAGGTTAATTTCGTAGAGCTCATCTGAGTCAAACTTCACATCCTAAGGAGCACAGAGATGAGTAATTTGGCCCTTGGTCTCACGGCAACACCAGCGCATGGTGCCAATACCACAACTAAGTGCTTCTGATGCTCTTTGCACAGTGTCCCTCTGCTCCTCATAATTCTGTAATTCCTCCCTCCAGCCCCCACTGAAAAAAACATTGTTTTTTTCTTATCAAAAGTGGAAGATTTTAGGAGCAAGATAAAACTCTTTTGCCTGAGCCAAGGGACCTGGGTGAGTTTGGGAGGACGATGAGGGAAGGCATTTAGAAGTTCATCCAGATGTCTGGTAAAAATTCTGCTCCTTCTTCCTTATTGGGATTTGCTCCTGTAATCCTCTGTTTGCCACATCCCCAGCGTCACTGAGAGTTTTGATGTTCAGGGCTCTGCTCCCACCCAGTATGACTCCAAATTTCTCTTATTCATTCCTCTCTTCTACATCTCTCTTGCACGAATGCCCATTCTCGTGGTACCTCTGAACTCATTGAGTACTGAGAGATGCAACCAGATCTCTTGAGAGGTCCAATAAACCTGGTTGATGGGTCCATTGAAACGGAGGAGAACTGAGGAAACAGCACTGTCAAGTTCATCAGCTTGGACTCTTTATCGGGTTCTTGGTTGACAGCAAAAGTGGCCCCAAGGCCACTTGGTTTTAGCCTGTGTCACTGTGGTGGCTTCTTCATGCAGAGCTTTGAATCCCCATGCACGAGGGGTTGTCCCTTCAGCTGACTGCCAGAGCGCTGAGACTTCTGCTGCGAAAGCCGCCGTTTTGTCACTGATCAACGCACTGAGTTGTCCTTGGTGGTGGTTTAAGCCCAGCGGTTCATTTCTCTGTCTCCTTAGTACGTTTTCTGTTTTAATTAAAAGCTTCACTCCAGTTTGACCTTCTGCAGCGCTGTGGCATATCTGAGGCTGAAGTGAGCCTCTAATTACGGGGGGCCGCTGGTGGTGGCTGGCTGGCTGCACTCACTGCTCACCCTGCTGTTAGCCACGGCTGGCAGATCCCTGCCTGCTGCTCCCCGTCAGAGCAGGCAGCCCAGGTGCCAAGTATTTCACAGAGCAGAGTGTAAAAGTACTGCTCCATCAGTGAGAGCCCTGGGAACTCATTCAGGAGACATTGCTGGGAATCATCACTGACTTCAGGAGGGTGGAGAAGGAGGAGCAGGAACCTCACCTTGCTCTGTTGCCTGTTTGTACATTGTCAGCTAGCCCAGGCTGATTTGAAGGAATTGGTTCCAATTACTGGACTCGTTAATGGTTTAGGACTCGGAGTATGGGGTCTGGGTCCAGTTCCTGAACGCTCGGGACTGTTTGGGCTGCGAGCTCAGAGACGCGGCCGCTGCCTGGGGGCCGGAGAGCAGGGGGATGTCTCGCTGCACCCTGGCTGTTTGACCACAGCTCCTGGGTCCTCGCCCAGGACTTGCGGAGCTGAGGCCGTGTTTGGTGGGCAGCTGGTTGCAGAGGAGGGGTGTTTTGGTGGAATCTGGATCCCACCACTGAAAAAGCAGTCAGCCCACTTTTGGGATGAGCAGTCATCTCCACTGTCTTGGCCACAGCCTTCCCAGCGAGCAGAACCACTTGCTGGGCCGACAGTGCCGATGGTGCTGCACCAGCAGCGTGCTGAGCGGGCACTTAGTGTTGCCCAATATAACAAATGCCATGGATAATCCTGTAGCTTCCAGTTCTGAATCGTAACTCCCTGGGTTAGTTTCTGCCTCCCAGGCTTCTCAAGGTGACAAAGCAGCACGTTGCACAGTCCAACCGGGTATCCCAGCCTGTGGGAGAAAAGGGAAGGCACACTAGCTGCAGCCCTGGAAGGTGTCCTGGCAGTTCAAACGGAACCCAGAGGAACTGGCTTAAAGGAGAGCATTTCAGTGCAATGAACAAAATGTTTGCTTTACTGTGAAATATTTAATTTTGAAGAAACCCTCTTTTCCCTTAACAAATCCCAGCCATCGTGACTGAAAATTCCCATCCTCTATCCATCAGGTACCTCGTTCTCTGCAAGCACTTACACGATGTAGCAGGTTTTGTGGGATTTCCCGAGCTTGAGCCAATCTGAAGCAAGCTATCCCAAGTATTCAGCCCTGCAAACACAACTGCCTCTGTCTCCGGCTTTGAGCCCCTTGCTAAGCAGCTCAGAGTCTTAAGTCCAAAGGTCTTGGGTCTGATCCGTACAGACAACCAGCCAGAGGCTTATCTTTCCAATGCGGCATACCCTCCTCTGCTGTGGATTAGAAAGTACTGGATTATCTGCTTGCCACAACCGGTAGAAAACTGTGTGTCCTGCTTCTTGTAGGGCGAAGCTGAGACCATAGAGGGGTGCTGCGCCTGCTCCCAGACCTGGTGACGGGAAGGACTAACAAACACAAGTGCCCACACCATTCCCGGTGAGTAGCTGCGTCCTGCGTTACACGCGGAGGTGGTGAGCGGTACGGGAGCGCCCTGCCATTAGTTCCTGCTGCTGCTCTGCAAGGAGAGGCTCACCACAAGCCTCTAAGGACACCTGGCTTCGTATGCCAGCTGGTCCAAGTGGGTTTTGCTCTGCAGTCAGGCTGAAGGCTTTCCTTTTGAGCCTGCTGGGTGCGTGCTCATCCCGGCCTGGTGCAAGCATTCAGGGGGTCGGAGGCTGATGGCTGTGGTGAGGACCTGCTGCTCCCCCCTGTGCTACTGGCACTAGAGGCAAGAGTGCCTTCATCATGCCTGGATGCGTGGATAGTGATGGTTCGGATGTGGTGGGGTTCAGCACGTTTTAATTCCTGATTCTGCCGTGTCAGGGCTTGGGAAGATGAAAGCCGAGCCCCAGTCTGTGGTATTTCCAGGGTAAGGCAGAAGAGCGCAGCTGTGACGGACACATGGGAGGGCGTGAGGAAAGCACTGAGGTGGCACTCAAACAGCTCTGGTCCAAGGGCAGCCAGGACACAGGCTTCTGTGCCCCCCAGGCAGGCCGGGCTGAAAGCACCTCATGGAAGAAGAGGTTTTGTGGAGGGATGGAAGAGGGTTTGGGGATCAGTGATGCTGTGCCCTAAGTATTGGGAATGCTGCTCCAGGAAGCGCTGGTGTGATTAGAAACTCATTGTGCTTGCCGAGCAACTGAAGTCAGTGTAGTCCTGAGCTGGGAGATCTCTTGCTGTGTTTGTGGGAGTTCTGTTTCACTGAGCACACAGTAAAAGGGCTCCAGCTGAATAAAAACTGGAGTTTGCTTCAGCAGAGACTGAACGAAGATTTCAGGACTTACTGGAAGCAATTGTACAATGCACAATGCATGATACGAGCATGAGGTAGTGAAATGTTTTCAGCAATGGACTTTCCCCTCCAGTTCCCAGGCAGATAAAAGCAGCTCCTCAGTTTCTAGTTCTGCTGGGCTTGCAGCCATGGTGTAACACATTTGTTTTAATTGGTAGCATGGTTGAGTTTTTCTTTGGGAACTTAACATAGGAGAGAGAAAAAATAAATGTTATCAGGTGGAACCTCCTGCCATATGGGTAAGAGCTCTGCTGTTGCTTGGTGGACACCAAGGGATACCACACTCAGGTTTACACCTTTTATCTTATTTGGAAATCTGGTAGATGACACTCCAAAATAACAGAGGGCTACCCCTGATTCACCTGAATGTTTTCAAACCAAAACCAGGATGTTGAAGGAGAAGGGGAATTTGGCTTTGTTTACGATTTGGCTGAAACCTCTTCTAGCTTAATATACCTCCCTTTAGTAGTAATGAAAACATCTTGTCGACTAACGAATTCTGACATGTGGATATGTTAAGCAAACAAGTGGACTAAAAGTCACCTTCTTCATGAACAAGAGAAGTACTATACCCTAATTCCAGAGACCTAGATTTAACTCAGCAAATTAAGTTATGGGATTCAGCAGCGTGGAAGAATCATAGAATCACAGAATATCCTGAGTGGGAAGAGACCCACAGGGATCAAGTCCAACTCCCAGCTCTTCAGAAATATGTCATTTTTTAACACTCAGGGCATTATAAGAAGAGTTCTGCCAGAAGTTTTTCAAACTTTTGTTTTGGTCATTGGCATATTAAACATTACTTTCAACTATGGAGCCTTCTTTTCCTACAGGGTATTTATTGTAGCTAGGTGCAGCTGTGCTGTCCCCTAAGCAGAAGAAAGTCTCTTTTATCTTGCATGCCGAGGCTGCAGGGCTTGAGCTGCAGCACCTTCTTCAATTGGCGAGCCCTGTGCTTTCACAGGGCTTCTGAACCCTTGAATGCTGCTGGCTGATTATTTATTGCAATTATGGGGAGCTCACAGAATAAAGGTTGATTCCAGAGGGTGTTGTGAAACTGCCTATTTCTTAGGGGATATATAAAAAGCTGTGAAAATATCTGTTATTCAGGCAGCTCAAGGAGAGCATTGAGAGTAACTCTGGAGGATCAGGAGGGCTGATGAAAATGCCTATTATTTCAGCAATGCTGGGAAGATCACAGAAATACCTGTTACAGGGCTGACCCATAGAGGTTTGGAAGTGTCCCATAGCGAGAGGACACAGAGCATCCTATAAGGGTTTAGGTAGCTCAATGAAAACTGTGTGTGGATGAAGGTTTCTGTCTGTCGTCTCAGAAGCAGCCAGCGTCAGAGGGGACCATCACAGTGTCTAATCACAAATCCAGACTGTAATCACTTGCTCAGGTCATTTATCAGCTCCGGCAGTTCCTGTCCTCTCTGGATTAGGATGGGGCTCGGTCACACTTTAAGCTATGATCTGTCAGTGACCTTCTTAGCACCCTGTCGGCCAAGGAAGGAAGCGATGTAACAGGTTGCTTAATTTAGAAGAGATGCTGTGGGTCGGTGGGGACTCGCAGGTGCTGGTTCCAGGTGCAGGAGACATGGGCGAGGGGCAGGCATGGCGCTGCCCTGGCTGGCGCTGCAGCACCCGCAGCGGCAGTGGCCGTGGGACATGGGGGCTGCAGTCCTAGGGGCTGTGCACGAGGCTACAAAACCCTAAACGTGGGACTGAGTTACCCTCTGTGCCTAAGATACTCCGGTCAAGGAAAAGAATAGGCTTGAGGAACTGGTGTACCTTGAGTGACTATAAAGTTGTTACTCTTCCCAGAGGCTCTACAGGTGCTGTGAGCCACGAGAAGACAACCTGAGCCCATCAGGAGCAGCGATAGCATGCAAAGCCCTGAGAAGCAGGTTCAGCCACTGTCAGCTGCTGGGCCCGTTGCTTGCAGCGAGCACTTTGCAGCACTCACATTTCAGCCAGCGTGGGCAGGCGCTTCGCACCCAGCGCTGACCTGCTTTGCCCCTCGTGGCTTGTTTCCTTTTTAAAAAATTCATATTCTTCTGCAGGCAATTAGATTATGTGATTTCTGCAGTGTGGGTTCTGAGGTGTCCTCGCATAAGGCCTTTATTTATTTTTACATTGGCAAACATGTGCAGAGGAAATTTTCAAATGCAATTGCCTTGCCAGCAGCATCCCTTTCCAACACAGGGTTACTCCAGTGGAGCCGTGCAGGTGGAGATGAAGCACGGAGTCGTTCGGAGCCGGGTCTGTTGTGCTTGGCTTCCCGAGCCCTGTTAGCGGCCCCACGTGTTTCTGACCATGGGCAGACATCTTCTGTTTGAAACCCAAGTGTCTGCAGGGATGCTGTAACCTTGGTTTGTCCACGGTGCTTTGTGTGTGTTTGGAAATCCTAAGGGAAGGGAGAAGAAACCCAAATAACTGAAAGCACCCTCAGACGATTCCCAGGAGATAAAACGAAGCATGTGGTTTGGTTTGAAAGGGAGGCAGGGATTCAGACCTGTTACCGCTGTCTCCTGCAGAGCCTGGGAGGGAGATGAGGCCCTGCTCTGCGACCGCTCTCACAGCGGGCTGGGTGAGTGTTGAGCTAGAAAAGCCGTGTTCTTGGCAGTGAAGCTGTCTTTGGCTGTCATGGAAGCAGAGCTCATCAAGAGTGGTTTTGATGGATGATTATTATTAAGGAGTTATTTCGTGGTTGCAAGCACCACGAGCACTCTCTGCAAAACGTAGATCCTGCTGTTGGCCAGCACGGAATTCCCCAGGATGGAGACGTCCCCTGCCCTTGCCCCCACATCTCTTCGACCTGCGCAGAGCTGGGCTTAGCTGGCTCCGAGTAGGAACCTGAGCAGCCCTGACCACGGACTGGGTTTTCCGGCAAGAGCCAAACCTGGTGTGCTGAGCTGCCAGAGGTGGGCACTGACCTTGACTGGGGAGCTCGGTCCTCACTTCTGCCTGCGCCAAGCTTCTGTTGCTCTGCTGGGGATGAGCAGAACATGAGAAATGCCTTCACACAGCTTAGGTGATCCGGTGCACTGCGCCTGCTGGGGGTTAAAACACCTCCCCGAGTCAGCGATTGAATGCTAGAGCTGAGGTGGTTTTCTGCGATCGACCGAAATGAGCAAGTGATCCATAGTGAGTGCTGGAGCTGAGAGCTGAGTTCTCTGCAAATCTCAAACTTATCAAAATAACACGTCAATGTAAATTATCTGATTTGGGAGGCAAGGGGGTGTTGTTTTTTAATTCTGGGATTTGCTGTTTGAAATTATCTTTGCTTCTCAGAGCTTCTTCACGCTTGAAGGTTAATTCAGACTGAGGTAGTGCATGAATCAAAAATGTAAAATCTTTTCCCGAGTAACTGCTTGTGTAAGCACCAGCTGACAGATGATGACACGAGTCACTTCTACGGCCAAGGGTAGCTCCCATGCTGAAAGTTCAGGCACAAATGCTTGCAGAATGAAACTTTAAAGGTTTCTAAGCTTCGAGTGATCGGTCGCAGACGTGTCCCCCAGCTGCGGATAGGCGTTCATTGAACTTTGCAGAGCCCAAGGAAGTGCTCACAGGCTTGGCACGGGGAGGTTGTATTTACTGACACCCTGGCTTCTTAGAGAAACAAGCTGATAGCCAGAAGGACTGAGGACAGGTTCTTCTCACCTGTGTCTGAACCACCAGGTCCCAGCCATCTTGGCTTGTTTCTCCTTCACCCAGGAGGCATTTTCTCCCTCTCCTGGCAACAGCCAGTTGCCGTCCACTCAAGGATTATTATATGTTATAAGATAAGCCAGAGATAAGCCAGGGAACAGGATTTAATACCAGATGAAGACAGGTTCAAGTCTATGCCTCACAGTTCAAGTTCTCCACCGTAATTTTCCCAAGTTCCCTGCCCAGTCAGCTGTGCTTAATCCTTCAAAGGTATCCAGTAACCTTTGAGGGTCTGGGCCTGAATTTCTCAATTCTAAACCTTTACACGGGAATATTTTTTCTGCTCCAGCTTCATCTGCTGTTGTACCTGTGAACACATTACCCCATGCAGTGCTCAGACTCTGGGCTCAGACCAGGTGCAGTTTTCTGGCTGCCCCTCTGAGTACCAGAGCTGGAAGGGGAGTCAGAAAGTAGAAGGCAAGGGGATGCCTTAAAATGAAAACCTGAAAATAAATCTCTTTTTGTACATCTTTTCTTGGCTTCCCCTTGCAAGGCTGTATCGGCGTGCGCTTGATGGGATGTGATGGCTCTGACCTTGTCAGATGCATCAAACATGACGTGAGCGTGGATTTTCTTAAAAAGAGAAATAAGAGTTAGCAAGAAATGCAGAGAAGACAAACAAACAGATGGCTGCATCCTTCATCAATAGAAATCTGGGCCTGGGATTTGCTTTCAGCGAGGTTTGAATTGGGGATTTTAGGAAATTAGCCAAAATGTCACTTATTTTACCACCCCCCTTATGTAGCATTTCATCTTCTTGCACGTTTCCCCTGTGAGGCAGTGACCTTTCGCCGGCTGCGGTGACACAGAGAAGTGGCACTGATGTGGGGGACCTCGTGCTGCTGGGGCTGGGCTCCTGTCCCCTGCGTGCAGTGACAGCCAGCGAACGCTCGGTGCCGCGCGTCCCCGTGCCGATGGTCCATGTCTTGGAAAGGGCAGTTTTCTTCCACAATTCTGGGGTGAGGGGGGAGATTTCTTCCTGGGGTTAGAAGTTGCACTAAAAAAACAGGGTCAGAGGGTCAGTGAGGGTGGCCTGTCCAGCCCTTGGGGGACAGGTTTGTGTCCTTGGTGGGTGAGCTCTGCAGCGACAAGCTCTGCCACAGGCTATTCCTGCTGACTTCAGAGCAGAGGGACAAACAGGTACCATGTCAGCTTTGGTCTTCTGCTTGCCCGTTCTTTCTGGAGCAACAGGGGAAAGCCTGGTAATCAAACCCTCGTCTGTTCTTCGGCATCTGTCCCTACAACCTTGGCATTGCTTTCTGGCAAGGCACAGGTCTCACACACACATCCCATTGACCTCCCTGGGGTTATCTCCTCCTCCAGATGAAACAACCCCACCTGCAGACTGTGACTGATGGTTGAACACATGCCTGTGTTGCATCAAGCCCCAGACTGAATACAGTTGGGTTTTGGGGTTCCCCATGCCATGGCATGATAGCTTGCAGCAAGTATTAGGAATTGCTTAGCTGGAAGTATTAGGAATTGCTCATCTCAGCGCGTGTGTTCGTGGGAAGATACAGGCACTATTCTTGAATTTCTTCTAATTCAGATAGAATTGGGAAATAACACAGATTTGTGTGAATCCTCTTGAATAACATTTCTTTTTGAAAGTGCTGCAGAGGAGCAGCAGGTCAGGAGGGCAGACTCACGCCTCTGGAGCTGGATTGAACCATGCACAGTCTAAGTGGAAGGTGACACACACCACACCGCTGAACAGTGACTCCTTGTAGCTAGGAGGGTTGCTAATTACAGGAATTAGTGTTTTAAAGGGCATAAGTTTAAAACAGAGGTGTAGTCAGAGAAGTAACATTGGAAGGGGACGTTTTCCTCCTCAGATCTGCCTCCCACATGAGTTCAGGGATATCTTGCTGCAGTACGGGTCTGGGGGAAGCACTGCAAGCAGTGTCCCCGCGTGACCTGCAGCTGCTGAGCAAGCTCCCACATCCCAGGTGAGCCACGGGGATGCTGTGCTGGTGCCTGCCCTGCGCTGTGCCGTTAATTTAAAGCACTGCGAAGTTGGGGGCCAGCTGCTGGGCTGCAAAACCTCCCCCTGCGACAACCCAGAGGCTCTCCGTCATCTGCTTATGCCTTCATATATGAGAATAAGGCAGCTATTGTTGTTGTCAAGTGATGAAATTCCCCTGGGTCCCAGTAGCAAATCCTGAAGGGGGTGTTGAAGGCGCAGGGAGAAGACTCAGGGGGTCTGTGTTTGCATTCTGGATTTGTGCATTTTAAGAAATGCACACAAAAAGGGGACGGGTGGTGTCTGGTGGGGATGCTGAGTGGGGTCAGGTCCAGTACAGGCTCCCTGGGGTATCAGCATCCCACAGTGCCCATCTCAGCCCAATGCTGGCCTGTGATTACACCACAACTATTTCCTTGATCCGAGCCTTACTGCTCTGTGTGGCTCTGCTCTGGTGTGTTAAAAGGGACTGGGAATACCCTTTGCCTTGTCTCTCTGCACTACGACGTCCCTGAGAAGTTACCTGCTTCTTATTATCTGTCAGGTAAAACGCACCATCAATTTAGCTATTTATAATCCAGCTTAACCAGAAGCCAAAGACAAGTTTGTGAGGGTGGAGAGAGGTCAGGGAACTCACTTAGCTTTCTGCAGTGTTATTAATTATCCATGGCTTTTTGTCCTACTTCCCTTCCGAGTGCTCACTGAGACACGTGGGGGCCTGCTGCCACCGGCTGAGCCATGGTGCTGCTCCTTGTCCAACTTCAGCTGCCACCATCAGTGCGTTGATCTTGCTCTTTGAAAATAATCTGCCTTTTTTTTTTTTTTTTTTTTTAATTTGCCTCTCATAGCTTTGGATGTCGTTATTTCTTCTCCCCTCCTCTGGCACGTGTACCTTTTGCTTAAGATCTCAACCTTCCCCAGGCACCAGGGCAGACCATTCATTTCGAAGGAGGCTGATTTAAAGACGAGATGAGATCCAGGCTTGCCCAATTTGTTCTTTTCCTCTGTGACTTGAAGGGCCTGAAAATACCCGCAGAATTATTTCCCATCTCCACACATGCCCCTAGATGCTTTTCTAAAAACTGCCCCCCTACTCCTTCTGAGAAAAGCGAGGTGCCATGTGCAGTGGGGTGGCAACTGAGAGCCCTCTGGTGAAATATTGCTTTAGGGGGCTATCTTGGCCAAAATATTCCATCTTGCAATGCCTCATCCCACGGGCAGCCCCTGTGCAGTCTCCTTTGGGAGCAGAGGGGTGGATGGAGACCACTTGCAGGCAGGTGAGGGGAGTGTACAAGCCGAGGAGTGAGGCTCGGTGTACCAGCACCCCAGCACCGGCCATGCTGTCTCCTTTTGGAAGATGCTTACTTTCTTCTTCAATGGTTTTGTGCTTCTCATCCTCTTAAAAACGCATCTGCATTGTTTATCTGGCTGTTGAACGTGGTCACAGCCTTTACAGCCTCTGCCTTGGTTCTTATTACACTTTCCAAAGCCTCTTCATTCCCTGGGTTCTCTAATCTTTCCACTAACACCCATGTTTTATGCTTTGGTTATGCCTCCCTTCCTTTTAATTAATTTTTCACATTACCTTGCTCGTCCCTGTTGCCCTCTTTTGTTTAATTTATTGTTCACTAGCCATCATAACCCCTGGGCAAGCCTTTAATTTATCTCTTCCTGCGTCCCATCGCCCCCCTCTGTCCTTTCCCTTTATTGATTTCTCCAGCTTGATTTCACCCTGTGCTTGCCAGCATCATCTCCTGCTCTTCTCTCCCCCCCAAAAAAAAAATTGCTCAGCTGAATTTCTGCCCCCGTTAGCGACCTTGCTTCCTTGTCGGCACTATCCCAACAGGGCTGAGCCTGCTCTTTGGTAGGTCCCCACCTTGCTCACAGTTATTTTTCACCCTGTCCTCCACATGGAATTAACTAACCGTAATTTCCATCCAAATTGCCGTAAGGAAATGGTCCTTCTCCTACAAGCCTCTGCCAAACCGAGGAGCCTTGGTGGCCGCCACCCAGCACAGCATCTCTGCTGAGCACGGAGGCAGCCTGGGGGCAAAGAAGAACTCCCCGGGGGCAGATGCCACCAGGTTTCAGCTCTGACCAAGGGCAGAGGTTGGCACTCTCAGGGGCTCTTTGTTCCTGCCATTGTCATGGTGCTGACAAAGTGTTCCTTGTCCTGGAGAGGCCTGGGCTGCTCGCCGCCCAGCTGTCCCTCTGGTCTGAAGCTGTTGCCAGTCTGTATTTAAGTGGTGAGGAAGGGGAGAGGGAATAAAAGACCCTTCACTGCTCCAGCTGCCCCCTGCCAGCCACAGCCCAGATCACAGGAACTGGGTGTGCATGGGCTGGGACAGGGAACCTTCAACTTGGCTTTCTGTTGGGAAGAACTCATGTATGATCTATGTATGATCTGTAAATAAATGGCCCATCTGCCTACAGACCAGCTCCTTCCATTACCACAACGGGTTTGGAAAACAGTTACTGCGGGTACACGGGTTATTTTGTCATCTGTAGCTGTGTGATCTGCAGTCAGAGCCCAGGAGCAGGAGAGGGACGGTGGCAGGAACCATGGTTTTAAGATCTAGAACAAGCATAAGATATAGGCATGCTGTGGCTCAAAACTGTGATAATGTACCCACATTTCTAGAGCTGTCCACACAAGAGAACAGTCTGTTTAGAGTCTTGCTCGCATACGTGGTGTCTGTCTGCATGAACACTGAGCTGGTCGTGTCCGATGAAGGGCCAGAGCAAAGCAAGGAGGATTTGATGCTGTGTACAAAGGATGTGTTTGGATGTATCACCTCCTGTCTCCCGGCTATGGGGTCGGTAAGAGCAGATGTCGAAGTAATGAGGTGGGTACTGAGGAGTCTGCAGGGTTGCTCTCCAGTCCCTGTGTAGCGCTGTTAAATCTCAGGGCAGCAACGCTGATGCACAGGTTATCACCTGCTTGCTTTTCGTGAAGAAGAAAGCTCAGAACAGGAATACCTGCACTGAGAGATCAGGCCAAGAAAGTAAAAACCTCTGGAGAAGGGTGGTCCTGAACACGTCTGCCCCAGGGACAGCAGAGCCTTGGCAAAGGACAGTCCCCATGAAGGTCTCTGCCCTGAGACACTAGTTGAATGCGATTGAATTGATGGGTCGGTTGTAAATACTTCTAATTCTGTGGTGAGGTGTTAGCATTGTTTGGCTAGGAAATGAAATACGGTACCTGTATAAGTGGCTGTATTCAGCAGAGGTTTGTAGATGGGGGCTGAGAAGCATGAGCTCAGCTCCAGCCCCAGGCTGGCCGTTCGTCTGCCAGCACCACCCGAAGGTGAACGCCGCAGCGCCTTGTTGCACTGTTTCCTTCTCCCCTTCTCTGTGCACAGTTATTTTGGTTCTTCCTAATTTCTGTTCTCCCTTCTTCATCTGAGTTCAACGTGATGCAGAGAATCCTTCAGATAAACTCTGAAAACAGATCGTTTCCTGGTGCTTTCAGGGAAATTCAAAGGTGTCCATGAAGTGCTGGCCTTTTTTTCCAAATTAAGAATCCCTCCCTGTCTATCTCGCAACAATTTTTACCATTACACAGGAAAAGCAGCCCAGCTTCCTGCTACCTCTCCTGCATTGTGTCTGCAGATGCAGGAGTATCTCTTTTTTAATGCAGGCAGAGCCCTTGCCCTGCCACTAAGAGCAGTTTTACACCGATTTGTGCTGGCAGATTTTTTTCCCAACCTGCTAAAGGAAACGTAAAGCCCACTTGGGTGGTCAATGAGCACTACCCATCTCACGTCACACGCCATTAGATGAGGCTCGAGATCAAAACCTTGGTGTAATCTCAACAGCTGGGTAAATACAGAGACAATTCCTTTTTTGTTTGCAGTTTGGTCAAGTTCAAGGCTGAGGAACAGATCTAGAGCTAGAAAAAGGGGCTTTGCCGTATTTATTGCCAACTTTGTACTGAGACAGCATCTGACAGGAAGGGATGCATAAAGGTTTGGGTAATTTATCTTACATTGTGAATTGTGGTTCTTTTGTGAAATACCCCAGGCCCCTCGGCACAGTGATTGATTCAGTACATCTGCCTTCCCCAGTAAATGACATTTCTGTTTGTCTCCGTAGGTTCTCTGCAAATAAGGAGCTATAAATAAACAACAATATCTGTATTTGCAGGGGGTGGAAAGCTGCATTTAAGCTTTTCCTTTGCACATTGTAAACAAAAATGGACAATTAAGGCATACAGTAAGTCAAAGCTGTGTGGAAATCAGGAATGCACACAGATGCTGCTTTATGGCACATAAAACCTACGGTACTGTAAAAACACTTTATATTATTTTGCAGTTAGAGGAAAAAGTTTAAGGGTGTGCAGAATTTATAATGGGGAGCCGCCAAGCCTTCCAGTAAGTTTTGTGTTTCTGAGCCCACAAGCAGAGTACAGACGAAGTCCTTTGTGGTCCCGGAGGTTCAAGTCTCGACGGACAACGTGAGGAGTGAGGATTTGGCAAAGAGCGTGGTGTCGTAGGGGCTCGGTGCTGCTAGCTGGAGTTCTTGCTGGCACCTCCTGCGCACCGAATGCAGTGAATTAGGGCTGTGCACAATGGAGCAGCATTAATGAGAGTTGCAGGAAGGTTTGATGAGCAGCATACAATTGAGTTTCGTCCCTGATTTTTGGCTTTTGGGCTCTGCAATGAGGCATTGCCTGAGGTGTCCTCGCCCTGCAGGTGCAGCCCGTAGATGCATGGTGCATCGGGAGACAAGTTTGTCCACCCGGTGCGGCTCTCAGAGTGATGAGGGCAGCATGCAGGTCTTGCAGACAGGCCCTAGTGCAGCAGTTCCCATCAGCTTTAAAAGGATTTCCCAACCTATGTGCTGAATTTTGGTTAGAAGTACTTGTTTTAACATGGAACCCGCAGCTTTTCCACTGGGATTTTTCAAATCAGGCTCAGACATTGTTAGTAAGCTACTTTACAGTTAGTTACCTGCTTGACTTTTCAAGAGTATCATTCATTTTGTGCTGCGGTCACAGATTTTGAATACAAGATGCTTGTGGCTGTGGATAAGTCAATGGTAAATATTTTAATCAGAGAAGGAGGCTGATCTTCTGCAAGTCTCGGTATCTGGTACACGGCTTTTTATTCAGATGAGTATTTGCTTAAGTAAATTCAAAAGGTCAGAGGCATGCCTGGCTGTCAAAAAGGTACAGGATTAATTCGCAGCACAAGCCACGAATGGGCCATTGCAGGCAGATACTAGGGCCATTGCTTGCTCAGTATCACCTCAGCAGTAAAACCACGCAGCCTTGGTTTTGATCCTTTGGCGAAGTGCTTGAGAGAAAGCTCGGTCCCGCTGGCCTCAAGGTGGGTGACCGAGTCTGAGAGCCGAACCTCACGGCGTACGGGGGGGTTGTCCCGTTCTGAGCAGGGTGCTGAGTCCCTCATTCAGAGTCTGCCTGTGCTCAACAGGGCAGTGGATGTCACTTTATAGGGTGTTCCAAGAGAAATGGCCATAGAAAAATGGTTCCCTCAGCTTCTCTTTACAACAGTGGCTTTTCTTCCTCATAAGCATTTTTCCACAGAGCTGTCTCCTTGGCAATCTATAGGCCTGGGCCTGCATCGCAGGGCTGCGTGCAGTACAAAAATCCTTCACCATATTTTATCAGCATCTACTTAAATTGCAAGGAAAAACAAAGCCACGGGATGGGCTCTGCTGGCAGCTCATCCCGTCCTGCTTGTTCTTTGGCTCTGCTTTCACCCCTGCCTTTCACACTCCAACTGGTGGCATCCAGAGGGAGAAAACGTGGCACCAACTGCAGGCAGGGACCCGTGTCACCTGTGCCTGCACACCTGAAAGTGTCTCCTCCAGGTGGCACAGCGCCGTAGTGGAGCCAGCCAAGCACAGTGCCTCAAGTTCAGGTTCTTTAGATGCAGTGTGGTGGGGCCTGTGTTGGAAACCTTGCATGAAGGCAAGATGGGGAGCAGCGGTGCTGTCTCTGGCCTAGAGGGTTTGTGTGTCTCCATGAGCTGCAGAGGCACTAGCTGAGCCGTGCAGGAGCAGGGAGTACTCCGATGGCTTATCCCAAATTCCTTCCCCCCTGCGAGCTTCAGCAGGGACCAATGCCACCGCAGCTCCAGGGGTGACAGGCTGGGGAGTCCATGAGGTCTGTGACCATGACCTGACATCAATCATCTCCATGCTGCAGAAACTCGATGCTCCGTGCTGCATCACAAACAAGGCTCCAGCCTGGTCAGGGAGGCCTTCTCACCTCTGCCTTCCTTTCTCTGTTCCTCGGTCCCTATAATCTGCCTAAGCTGATTCCCCTCAGTTCTGTAGTGCCTACAGTAGTGCATCAGTCCCTCAAGCATGCTTTGGGTTTCTTTGTCTTCATCTTTTGTAGTGTCTGTGTCCACCAGCACAGTGCTAGAGCTGCCTCCTTAGTGCAGTGAAGCTCGTCTACGGGGAATGGCCTGGCCAAACTGGAAGAACTGTGTGTACTCAGCTGACTCCTACTTTCTTCTTAAGCCCTGGTATTAACATCAAACTTGTAAAATTGCAAGGTATTAAGTTTTTGTGGAGATGCTGCTCTTTGTGTTTTGAGACAGCTGATGGAAGTCTTAATACTGCAGGTGGTGTGCTGCCAATCCCTGTAATGCTGCACGGTATTAGCACTCTGGTATCAGAAATATCCCTCCAACAGGGAGCTTTGGAAGGCAGAGTGCATTGCCTTTATTCCTGGGCATGTGTATGCATGCTGCTCTTCTGGGTTCGTGTTTGAATTTGCAAAGAACCTGTCACATCAGTAATGCCTCCTATGAATTTGGATATTAGTGTGAAAAAAAGAAAAACATCCCATCTCCAAAAACATTGGGTGGCAAGACAGCCGCCAAGGCGGGAGGGGAACGATGCGAAGGAGGGGACACCACCGGGGTGGCTGTTCCCTTTTTGTTGCGTCTGCAGGACTGGGGGGCTCAGGTGCAGCCCCTTCTGACAAAGATGCTCACTTTTGTGTTTTTTTTCACTCTTCTCATATTCCTTCTCTGTATCCATCTTCTCCCTTTCCTTGTACATGTCAGGACCGTGGGGCAGTGCAGCTCCGGTCAGCCTGGGCTGCTGAGCCCACCCAGAGCTGGGACCCCTGCCCGCCTTGGGGGTCCTGCACCTAGACCCTGTGCCAGCAGGGGCAACAGAAGGGGTTGCAGGGACTTTGGCTCGGGTGGCTCTGAAGGGAGGCTGGGACTGGTAGCTAGACCAGAGGGTTTCAGCACCGAGAACTGGCCTTTATTGGTCTGCTTGTATTTTTCAGTTTTAAAAAATAACCCAGAACAGTAAGCAGAAAACACAATGTATAATTTATGAAATGAAACAATGGTGGTTATTGTGGATGAAAACATTTTTGGAAGGCTCTTCCTTTCTCACTAAAATTCTCCATAAGGAACAGGCTGTCTTTTTCCCACCTCATTGCAATCAGAAAATGCAGTTCAAGGAAAATCCTGCTCGTCCCACTGCGGTGCCTCACGCCTCCTCCCTGTGCCGGATCCGTCCCTTGCCTCCTGGCACTGAAAGCAGGAGCCCAGCTGGGAGGAAGGGCTGGGGAGGGAGGGATGTGGCGCTCTGAAATCACAGCTGCAGCAGCACCTCCAGCAGTTAGGGCAAAGCATGCAAGTCAGAAAACATGCAGTATGTTCTGTGAAGTAACTTGGTGATTCTCAATCCTAACTGCCTTTAAAAAAAAAAAAAAAAAAAAAAAAAAAGGCTCCAAAATTACTAGGCTGAGTTTCATATGCTATGGAATATAAAAGTGAAGGGCTCTTATTGACATTTTGGAATTACAAATTATGTTTGTTGTGAAAAAATGAGAAACCGCCTGTTTAATTGGTTGTAGGCTGCAATTTGTGTGCACTTAAGTAAGAAAAATACAGCTATCTAGGGGCCCGTTAAAGATCACTTTCCTTGGAGTCAGCAAAGTGGAGAGTGGTGAGGGAAGCGGATCCATATTCTCCAAAAGCTAAGACTGACGAGGAGCTGTGAGAGATGCACTGCCTCAGGTGGGCTGGTGGTGGCTGGACAAAGAGAAGAAAGTGGAGCTTTGTGGGGTTTGAACGTCAGGAAGAAAAAACGAGCAGCTCCCAGCTGAGGTGGCGTGAGCTTAAACACTTGGCAAGATCCGGACTGAGCTCCCGGCACAGGAGAAGCTGTAGGTTTCTGGCTGCAAAGAGCGATTTGAGCTTCATCTCCCACAAAAAATCAATGGCAAAGGCTGACCTACTTATCCAGGAGGCCGTTCTGGTCCGTGGAGAACCAGAAACTTCTCCAAGCAGTGGTTCCTCCCATCTCACACAGGTTTCCCATGGGAAGGGAAACCTTCTGCCTACAGAGCTCTGCTTTCCTGTGCTGATGGAGGAGAGTAAAGTTTGTAAACTGGGGGACGAAACCGGGACACCCTCTGAAGGCACAGGAGGAAGAGGAGAGCTCCGGAGTAGAACTGCCTTGGTCCAGGCGTCCCAGCACACAGCAAGGAGCAGGAGGGTCCAAGCACAGCACCGGGGGGCTGCAGTGTCCTGAACAGCTTCCCCTGGTGGGGCTCAGCAGGGGCACAGCGGGGCACCTGGCACCGAGGTCTCCTTCTGACAGAGCCCTGGGAAAAAACACCACTGAGCACTTCCTAGTGCAGAAAGATTCGTCAACACCATTAATTGGAAGTGAAGCTTATATTCCAGGTGGGAAAAGCCTCTGTAGATTAAAGGACCAACGTTTAGACTAAGAAGAGGCTCAGCTCGTACTCATTTGGTGAATCACAATGTTTAGCAAAGGATTTCTTTGCAGAGAAAGCAATTGGAGTGGCTCTCTGTAATCATTTTCAGTCGAGGAGGAGGAGGGAGATGCCAAAGGGATGGATGTGAGAGCCCGGCGGTGAAATAAGGCGATGTCGGGAAGGGAGCAGGAACGAAGGAAAGGCACACTGGAGTGCAAACCTGGCTCTCCTGGCTGCTTTCCCCTCTCGCATATTTCTTCCTTGTGAGTCCACTGCGGTTCTGAGGGCTCATGAACTACAACGTGCATGGGGTTATTGGAGAAGGATGGGAAAAGCCAAAAGCCAGGGCCCTCCGGCCTTGCTGGCAGAGGCTGCCAGGCATGTGTTAGGGAGGCAGGTGCCATGATGGAGCGCGCCAGAACGTGGCTCTCCTGCCTTCGTGTTGCTCACCGGCGTGGTTCATGAGCTTCCAGCTTGCTTTGCCTCTTCGGACTCCATTTTCCAGATCCTTCAGGCCAGCTCTGTATCTGTCTGGGTGGCTGGATGGGCAATCCAGGCAGGCCCGAGCCTGGGTACCTCTGCGCCCAGCTCTGGGTTGTGCATAAACACTTCTGATCATGCACCCCGAAAGTCAAGGAGGGCTTTGCTGTTAGCTTCAGAACAACACTGAGCCGCTGCTGGGGAGCGTGAAATCCCTGCCGTCCCATGGCAACTGTCTGTTACACCGTCTAATTAATAGCAGTACCTCCTGCCTGAGGCGGAGATGTAGTTGATGAGCCACTGTAAGTTTCTCCTGTGATTCTTTTCCGCTTTGTTTTAACCAGATCTGATCAATACTATAAAGGGCAAAGTGGCAGTATTATTTACTTATCGCGGGAGCAGCGCAGCAAACAGTCTATCACTTTGCAGTTTGCTGACCGACGCTACAGATAATCTGTGCTTATCACTCCCTTTGCAGGGAAGTCCTGTAGAGCGTAATACATCAATAATGCAATGATCGTAGGCATTTGGTGGGAAATACACCTTTTTAATAGATTTCGTAACTCTCCGTAGCAGTAACATTGTTCTGTGGAAGAAAAAATAAAGAGGGTGAGTTTTAATTCAAGGAGTTTTTAAATTCAAAATGACTTTTTCAGTACAAATTGTTGTAGGAAATATTTAATTTCAAAGCCATCATGTTTGTAGTGAGAAGAAGGAAAGCCATAGCATGTACCTGAGAAACAACAAATTGTAACTTGGGTTTTAGTCTAAGAAAAAAGATAATTGAGTAAATATGTTTTTCTATGAGCTTTGTGATCGTATATCAGGTATTTCATGGAAAGCCCTTTCCAGTTCCTGCCAGCTGCTCTCTGCCAGGCCATGCTAATTCTCTAACCCATGTGAGCAGACACCTCTGCAAAGCCACACGTTGTGCCGTGCTGCTCCTGACCTGGGGCAGCGTTCACGGTCTCCAGCAAGCGCCGCTTCGTTCCAGCAGACACTTGTGCATCTCATTTTGGAGGATCCCTTTTCACAGCACACACTTATTTTTCAAGGGCAAAATTTGCTTTCAAGCTCAGCCAGAAGAGTGTGGGCTGCAGAAGATAAGAGTGACAAATTGGCACACGGGGAATAAACTTGGGTCCTTCAGCTCCATCACTGTACCCCAGCCACTCCTCAGATCAACACAAGCAGGGGCACTGCGCTTTCACAGACCACAGCTTAATAAACGCCCTCCTTAAGATGCTTTGGAGACTTCTGCTTTGTTTCCCTAGTGGTGTGCTTCACCTGTGCTCAGGTTCACATACCCGCAGCCTTTCGTCTCCACCCGGTCCCTATGGACCCAGCTCCTCACGGCAGCCCACGGGTACAGGGAAGGGGCCAGATCCAGTTACTGCCAGCAGCAACCTCCAGCATCTCGTAGGGAGGGGAACAACTTGCTTTGATGGAGACTCCAAAGCCTTCTGCCCCCTGGCACCAACAGCTCTGAGGAGCTTTTCCCAGGCTGTTTTATGCATCGTGCCTTTGGAAAGATTTTTAAGCTTCTCACTTTCGGCTGTTGTTTTTCAGAAGGGAATTGTTGACATCCAGTTGTGCCCTGTCTGCTCAGCAATGGATTTTTGGGAAGCCCAGCAGCATCCTTGTACTGGGGACCAGCCCTACAGCAGCAAGGAGCAGCCTCGGGGCTCCCCCAGAGGTTTCCCTGAGGTGTCCCCAGGCGTGTCCCCCACCCCGCTACTGGCTTTGAGCAACAATGCCCAAATGAGTTGCTCCAGGTCATTAGTTTATTTTCCAGCCCACAGTTCCCATACCCTCAGGGGTGCAGGATAAATGCCAAGGATGTCCAAGGCAGCTGAGAAAACCAAGTTAGCAGCACATAGGAAACCTCTGAGGGTGGTTAAGGGTTTATGTATGGAAAAAGTTGCAAGGTGGTGCAATGCACAGGACATGGTGATGCTCTTTGTGGTCAGTGAGACAGTTGGGGATGTAATGCACAAATATTTGCTCTGCTGAGAAGCCAACAAGCATTATTAGAGCCATGAGTACCAGTGACTCTGCTGATGCAGCCCCGGGGATGCAGACCCATCCTCTGCCAGCACGGATGAGGCTGGGCCAAGCGGAGCAGGCCGTGGGGTTGCACTGCGGTGGGGGTAACGCTGGGGCTCGGTGTGGGTCCCTGCGGTGCCCTGTGGGTGATGGGTGCTCGGGGCAGCCCTGTGGGGTGGTGGCAGCAGGGTGGGCAGGGACTGGCGGCAGTGACAGGAGAAGCAGCAGGCAGGGGCTCGTGCACCTCTGACTCCAGCAAGACAGGCGACGGCATTTTAGCGAGTGGGTTTGCGGTGTCTGTGGCGCACAGATCAGCAACGTGCTGCGCAGCAGCTGCTTTCGGTAAAGCACATCGACGAGCCTCATTAACGCTGCCTTATGAGCACAGTTGAGTGTAATTGTTCACTGTATTTAAAAATCAGAACGGGGAAAAATTGCCGGAATATATCCTCTGTGCGTGTGAAATGCTGGAAATAATGGTAGGCATTCATGTTTAGAGCAGTGTGAAAAAGGCAGGACTGTGATTTTAGGAAGCAAATAAAATATCTCACCTGGAGCTGCAGTTTTATGGGGACAGGCACGTGCTTACAGCTGCTCCTGCACACAGTGCATCCCAGCTGCCTGTCCCGCTGCTCACCGTGCACCCAGGAACCTGTGCTTGATCCAAGTATCTCTCCCCGCAAAAATCACAGTTAAGATGTCAACAAAGACTCCCCTGCCTCACCTTGTAACTTGTGCCCGTGGTTAATCATGTCCCTGTTAAAATGTGAGCCCTGTTAAAATGTGAATCCAGTTCGAGTTTGGCCTCAGTTTCCAGATGTTTGTTCGTGTTCCATCTTTACCCTCTTGATTAAAGAGCTCTCATGTACCCGATAGTGTCTGCACGTGGAAGTTCTCACCTCGTGTAATCAAAGCACTTTCCAATCTCCTTTGTGATAAGCTGAACAGCACAAAGTCTTTAATTTTTCTATGTCAAGCATTTCCCTCAGCCCTGGGATCATTTTTGTGGCTGCATTCTGCACTTTATTCCTTTTCTTTGATCTGTAACAGGAGATACTAAATTGTGCATTGAAGTTTTGAATTCAGAAGTGATGAGGTGTTTACCCAAACCTGCCCTGGGCATCTGCCAGGCTAGAGTGGCCGCACCAGGCTGCCCGTGCCGAGTGGTGCTCCCTTGTCGTGGGGAACAAGGGCATCTCCAGCTCTGCTTCAGCATTTTGCTTTCTGATCTCAGAAAACTCACGAGGAGAGCCAAGGAAGTGACCCAAACTTCCCTGAAACTCTCTCAGGGTTGCCACAATGGCTGTTGTGTGTTTCCTGTTCCTATGACATGATTCACCGAAGGGCAGCATTTTCCCTGCCTGTGAATATAGCTAGGGAAAGGGGGCTGCAGCAAGCAGCACACTGGTACCGTGGTCTGTGCAGCAGGCGGAAATCCAGGGTATGCTCTTGAAATCAAAAAAGCTTTGGAGCTCTGCAGCCACTGAGGACCAGCCCCATGGTAAGTAACTCCCATCGCAGTTTCAGAGCCATTCCAGGGGTGGTGCATCCTCATTTCTTTTCAGCAAACCTTACAGTGGACCCAAAGAAGGGTTATATTTGCATAATCTTGACTTTTTTTTTGTCACCCTCTCATGATTTTTGAAAGCTTAGATATCTGAAGCGCTTAGCTCAGTGTTGAGTGCCTCATTAATTTTCAGAACCCTGCTTTCCTAGGCTCCGTTAATTAGGCACTTGATTGAAAGTCTGAATCTGAAGGCTTGGGTATTGACTACAGCTTTGCTAACCTAAGGTGATCTGTTCAGTGTAGTTAAAGCTTGCCCAGCCAATTTCTTTTCTTAACGTCCTTCACCCTGCTATTAAAGAGGCATCACAGATTGCTGGAAAACCCTTGTGTTTCTACTGCAGTGGCTGGAGAGCCTCAAAGATTTATTTTAGCTCTTGAGCTCCATTGTTACTTGAGTTTTCTGCTGCAGTTGTTGTTTAATAAAGACTGCCAGTCTGTTTAACAGGCAGCACTTAGAGGCTAGCCCGAATATTGTCTTGAATGCTCTTGTAGCCTGTTAGGCTTTTTTTTTTTTCTTTTTAAGTACTGGAGAATCTTTTAGGTGTTTGTATAACAAGCAAGGAGCCCCTTGTCAGATGCCAGCGTGCTTTTCTTGTCTGCAATGTCGGCTTCAGTATTTCCATCTGCCAGACACGGAGCTGTTTAGAGGCAGTCTCCCCACAGACACGCAGGTTTCTAGGTGGAAGGCAGGTACCTGACGACACATGGACCTGCCCTACAGATCACATGCTAGTGCTCCTTTCCCCATGCAGTTACAGGGTGTGCAGCAAGGAGACTGGGCAGCCAAAACCAAGCAGCATGTGCTGCTCCTCTACCCCACATCGCTTTTACATCGGCCACAGGGAAAGACCTGCCAAGCTGGGAGGGCAGATGGAGGGGAGCGAAGGACGGGCAACCTGAGACGTCCCTGCTGCCAGCTGAGCCTGCACTGCCAGGAGGAGGAGGCAGGGAAATACTCCCAAAATGAGCTGTCCTGGCTGCACAGCTTGGACTGGAGACAAAGAGATGCTGGGTTAGAAGGGGAGGGTGTGCAGAGCTCTTGGGAGAAAACAAGGTTGGGTGGTGAGAGAACCCCCAGGGCAGTGAATTGCAGTGAGATGTCTGCAGGTGTGCCACTTGTCTGGGTTTGTGTGTGCCCCCTGCTTTTTCCCATCAGCCACATGCCAGCGACACACAGAGACATCACCCAGCTTTGCTATCAGTGACCAGCTCCATGAGGATGTGGTATTGCAGGGGCAGCTGTAGCCATTACCTCCCTAGCTTGCTGCGTCCCGAGCTGGCATCTCCCCGCAGATTCCCAGGCTTTTTGTTGTTCTAGGCTCTAGTAGAGATAGTGTTGGTATTAAGATATCTCTTAGAGATATTACCTATGTCTGTCTCATAATTCCCTCCTTTAAATTGTCTCCTGTCAGTGTTATGTGGCAGCTGCTCCAGTTTCTGCTTTAGGCTGCACATCTCCTACCTCCAGTCCCTCGACACACAACCTTTTTCCTTCTCATTCTCCTCCCCTGCAGCACACACTGTCTCGATTCAATTAGTTGGCCCAGACTGGCCTTCCTTTGCGTGCCTGTTTTGTCCTGACAAAGGTGGCAGTCAAGGTAGACAGTAATTTAATTTAATTTTCTTCTGAGGCTTTAAGTGGGATAATCCTGAAGTTTAATATTGCCTCTGAGTCACAGCTATTGGCCTTGGTCACTTGTGAAAGGTTGTTTTTAGTTTCTTGGTCTGCTCAACAGCTCTCATTTGTTACTCTCTTTGCTCCTGGTAGATGTTTCTGACCTGTTTGTAGGCAGAGGACTGCTGAGACTACACAGCTCCCTCTCTGAACAGCGCTGTGGATGTGTGCCCGTTGAGGAAGATGCAAAAATGGCTTTGTAGGTGAAAAAAGTTACTACTTCTTCATGCAAATGTGGCATTTTTATTTTCTGAAGGTAGTAGGCATTTCCCCCTCTTACCTACTGAACGTGACATTATGAAATACCTTAACACGTACAGTGATATGAATGTGTTACAAAGTGCAAGTCTGCAAGACCTGTGTCCAAAGCAAAAAAATAAATAAGAACAGAGCAGCACTTGATGGGGGGTTGCTGCTCACCTGTTGACCTTTGTAAAAAAGTTTTCACATTGCCATCTGAGCATCCCTGCACAAGGGACATGCAGTCATAACCAGTTACAGACACAGCAGTGTTAGCTCCATTTGTAGATGGGAATTGAGGCCCAGGAAGGGTTAAATAGCTGGCGAAAGTTGCCCATGAGGACCTGAATGCAGATCCCCTGGTTACCCTCTGGCAGCTGCCTCTCTGCTAAGAGTAAGAGGCTGCTGGTGTGTCGGGGATGGACACCCGCCGGCAGGCAAGAAGGGACGGGCTAGTGGAGGCAAAACGGTGCAGGAAGTGCCTTGGGATGAAGGAAGAACTGGGATACAAATGAATTCACACCAGCAAAATTTGGCGAAAGATGGCAGTGTTCACGTGCACAAGCTTGGTTTTGGGTTTAGTGCTGGTCACTTGCAGTGCGTTCAAATCGTGCAGAAGGATAAAAAAATGGCAGTCTCCTGTTCATAAAAAATAAATAAATAAAAAAAACCTATGCAACAACCAAAAACAAACACTATTGAAGTGTTGGTGGAAGCACCCAGGAGGGAGTTGCTGCCTTGCAGAAGCTGAAGTGCTGCTGGTTTCCAGCAGAACCAAGTGCCTGTGTTGGGGCGAGGGCTGCGCATCCTTGTCCCACTGCCCCACCGACACCGGGGCAGCAGCTGGGAGGACGGAAAGCAGGGAGCTGGAATGGGGTCGGTTCTGTCCGTCCAGGGTTGCAGGCTGTTGATTCATACATGGGTGGAGACTTCGGGGGTTGCTGGTTGATGGAGATAATCCCTTGATATCATCCTGCCTACTGGGCAAATCCAGCACCTTCAGGATGTGCAGCAACTCTGTCTTCAACAAAGCCTCCACATGTGCAGCGTCTTCCCCACGCGCTGTGCTTAGCCCCAGGTGAGGCTGGCGGCGGAGGTGGAGGTGGCTGTGCTCCGCAGGACGTGCTCTTGGTGGTCTTCAGGGCTCGCTCCTCCAGACCAGCTTTCTGCAGGCGTGTGCGTGCCCTTGGGGGCATCCAAAATCAGTCAGGAAGCTTTGGTTACACGCTTTCATCTCTTTTTTGGTGAAGCATGAGCCTTCAGATTTTTCTTTTCCGCAGAAAAGACGAGACAAGGTTGATTCCTCTTTAGATTTCATGTCAGTGCCGCATGGTGGGCAGAGAGGGAGGGATGCCATGGGCAATGCAGATCCCTTCTTTTTGTAGTTAATATGATAGCTTGCAGCTTTTTGGAAGATAAATTGTAAACTGAGGAGGGTGTTGAATAAAGGCTACGCTTCTCCCTGCCTCCTACCCATCAGAAGAATTTAATCAAAAGCCTTCTGTATTCTGCACAGAGCCCCTGGCTTTATTCATTTTATATCAGGGACCTGGTCCAGCAAAACACTTAGGCTGAAGGGGTATCCTGCTGCATATAATTAGGCTGCTCATCTGCATGGATTTAAACAAATAATTAACTGATTTTCTGAATCAGCATCAGGGTACTGAGCACCTTGTAAAGTGCCCTTTGTTCATGTTTTGGAGCAGAGCATTGTCTATGAATTGAGCTGGACCGTACGGCTTCTGGTCTATACATGCAGACCTACCAGGGTGTAGGACTCCTGTAATTTCCTTCCTGCAGACAGGTTTGTGCCAGCCCCTCTCTCTGGAGACAGCAAAAGGGAGCAAGCCCAGCGAAGGAGAACTCATTGAAAAGTCCATAGTCACACTCAGAGGAAATGTGTAAGTGTTTTGCTTTGCTCAGCCAGCTGCTGTCCCAGCTCACGCCATTACTCTGCAGAACACGGTGTCTGTCTGTCAGAGCTGCCAGCCTGGCTCCATCCGCAGTACCCAGCCCAGGGCAGCCATGGGAGGCATAGTTTCCATCCAGCCTGGGGCAGAGGGGCTTGAATTTTATTGCTAGCACGTGGCAGATTTTCAGTGACCTGTGGTAAGTGAATGGCATAGTTGCAATAAAATTGTGAATGCTCATTGATCCATATTTATAGGATGAGGTAGTTTATATACTCGGTTTACAGGTTTGATGAGATTTTCCCTCTTTGAGAGAGACGGAACATGCAGTAACACAGTGTCTTCATTTCAGTGATGGCTTTGAGGGAATGTTTTCAAAAAACACTTTGGATAACAAGGCAGTTGAGCGGTGTTTTCTGGGTGCAAAGCCTTGGAAAAAGTGCTGGGAAATGACGTGTGGAATGAGCATGCGTGGGGCACAGCTGAGCAGTGCAGATGAGGCCAGGCCACCAGCAAGATTCAAGGGGACCATCAGGATTATTCTGTGGATATGAGCTTGTAACAAAGAATTAGGTGGAGTTAGGATCCTATCCTATATATTGTTTGCACTGAAGGAACAAGGAGGGGTAATAGGCCCTGGATCTGGGAATGTAATTAATCAACGTCTAATCTGAGGCCAGAATTAAGATGTAGCCCGGTCTGAAGGCTGTGTCCACCGTGCTGTGCTAATGGAAGTGGAAATCGATGGCAATTTATCTGAACACTGCAGTCTGTGAACAGTGGCTGCTGAGGCATAGGTTGTGTTTGGTCTCCACTGTGGAGGTGGCAGCCTCCAGCCTTCAGCAGGGAGCAGGGCAGGGCTGTGAGGGCAGCAGACGAAGGTGCTGAGGATCCAGAAATTTGGGAACTCACTCCTCCAGGAAGGGCTTCAGACCATCATCACTCAAGCCCACATCTCCCGTTCATGGAGCAGAGGGACTTTTGTTTTGTCCCTGAGTCTGGCACTGTGTTCTCTTGTAGGGTTTGCAGTAGGTGATATGCTGGGAAGATGTTGAAGAATGGATCTACTTAGCAAGGTGTGGATTTAGTAGAAACGATGCAGTATTATTTTTCATTATTAGATCTGATTTGTTATATGCCAGAGTGGCGCCTGGGCCTGTAGATGGCCAAAGCAATGGTCCATGGTCGAGAGGCAGTGCAGTTTGATGGCCCACGGGATGTTGGTTGCCATCAGGTGCCAGGCTTTCCCCACCTCTCTGTGGATGACAGGCTGACAGTTCAGGAAAAATAGCAGAAAGGGGAGGACAGGGAGGGAAGAGTCTGCAACAGCTCTACTTTCCTGTCCCGTGAGTGGAAAAAGGTGGCCTTCTTGTGGGACAAGCATGTTGTTACAGTGTCCAGGTTGTGCTTGTTAGGTGCCGCGACCAGATTTGCAAGGACAAATTGGTGAGGGTTCAGTTACCTGCAGCAGAACCTCTCCTGTGTCACTGCTGTGGCCACCTCTGAAGGACTGCAGTCACACATCCTACCTTCTCTGCCACGTTTCTTCAGTTTCTCCATTAGATAAATCGATATACTCAATGCCACCCTGCGCATGTGATATCTCATATCCTCTTCTCCAAGCCTTGGATACATGGACAGATCTTTGGCCACAGTTTAGCAGTCTGGATGTTCCTGTGGTTGGTGGTGCTAGCAGGAGATGTCAAGTTTCTCTAAGTGGTTTTGAAGCTGGCTGATGTCTTTGCGCTGTGATCTGGGGTCTGAAGGCTGTCTCACAACAAGCATCCAACAGTAACTTCAAGGTCCCATTGAAAGACAGTGAAATGGATATACGCATGGACTCTTTCACTGACCACCTTCTCTGATCGCCCTTACTGTGAATATTAGGCTTACACATATTTCTGGGACTAAAACTTGGGCATATTCTGCTTTACGCTTCGGGTTCAGAGCTTTCTTCATGCAGTGCATCACACCACATCACACCAGGAAAGGCAGACTTTGTGACCTGTGTCAGTAAGACCTCCCTGTGGGTATTCCAGCAACGATCCCCTGCCTTCCTTGTCTGAGGAAGATTTCTTTTTACTCAGATGACACTGAAGGGCTTTGTCTATGTGTGACTGCAAAAATCTCTGGATAGGTTCAGCAATCAGTGAGAAGTATTCATTGTGCAGGACATTTATCATTTTTCTTTTGTAGGTTATACACCAAAATATGTATTATAAGCCAGAAAAAGAAAGCTGCTCCCCAGAGCTTTCTGCTGGGGCATTCAGCATCTTATCTGAGTAAGCGAAATCGCAGCAAAGCAAACACAGGCAGGGTCAGGCAGCGTATAGAGAAGCTGGGAACTGCAGAACAAAAGCCTCTTTGCACTCCCAATAAATTGGTCCCATAGGAATTTTGCTTTGAAATTATAATTGACCCAGCGAAGAAAACTATTTCATAGACTTTGAACTCATTAAAAAACTCCATCATTCATCTGCAGTTTATTCTAGACACTTATTCAAAAGAAATTTAATGATCTTTCTAACGAACTTAACTTAATGTTGCTTGGAATGTATCTTAACCAAAGTGCACAGCACTGATTGTAGGAGTGGAAGGTGTTATTAGCTCTGTCAGTTGCAGCCACTAAGAACCTCTCAGGAATTTCAGAAGCTTCCACAATTAGGAACAACAATTTTGGCATCTTTTTTTTTAACCACAGATTCATGTGGAATTTCGTATCTTTAAAACCTTCTTTTTAAAAAAGTGAAAAATAACAGTATCAAGGTAAACCCCAGATTAAGGAATATTTAGAAGAGATTTTTTAAAACAAACTTTGAGTGGACTTGCATTATATTACAGGATATTCACAGCACAGTAGGATTTGCCTTCAGCCATCAAACCTTCTAATATGGCCCCCGTGTAGGAAAACATCCCTATTCAGGAAATCATTTCTGTCTGCAGCCGTTTTATAGGTGCCGACCCTTTTCTCCTAGGGAACTGCTGCAATTGCATTGACTTCAGGCTATGAAAACATCGCGTGTCCTGCCCCAACAGAGTGTATCGAGGCACAGGCTCAGCCACGTGGCTGGGTTTGTGGGACACACCAACCCGCTGCCCAGGACCTCAGGACAGGCAAGGGCTGGGTGAAAGTGTGCAGCCAGGCACTGTGCTTCCCGTTTTTCCTCCTCGTGTTAAATCTCGTTGATGTTCAGACTGTGGCCGCTGTGTGAGCGGGTTTGTTTCCTGGGTGCCTTGGGAGCCCCGAGGACCAGCAGGCCTGTGTGCTCAGCCCCGGCCCTTCCACGGCCCCGGCCCAGCTGCGTGTGCGTGAGGAGCCCCCACCGCCTGCTCCTTCTGGCTGTGCTTTACCATCACTGCTGTGCCTGCGCTTCTGGGTCTGTTTTCTGTTGTCTTTGGATCAGGTTCAATGCTTTTTCACCCCCGGTGAAAATCAAAAATTCGGTAAAGAATAAGGTACGAACAGCTGGTTGAGCTACTGGCATTGAGGGGCCCATTCCTTAAGTGAGGTTTACTCTCAGTTTATTTTTCCTGGCATTTAGCTTAAGACACTTCAGTGAGAGAAGATGTTTTCACTTTGGACAATCCTCAAGGATATCCAATTTCAGGGGAAAAAAAAATTACACTTCTTTCTCAAACTAGCTCTTGAAATACTCAGAAGGCCTCTTTTGCAGCTGCCTTTAGGTGGTGGGGTGTCCTCCTGAACAAACGCTGTCTGTACACGGCTGTGACACTTGCTCAGTTGTACAGTCCCCCTGGCTTTTGGGAACCATTATCACTAGTGAAACTTTCTGAATGTCACAGTAGGCAGTGTTTCACCCAAACAGTGCTGCTGTGCTAACCCTGGGATGGCAAGAGGTTCTGGAGAAGGTGGTTAACGTACCTCGAGTGGACGGGCTGTAAATGCAGGTTGGCAATGATTCTGTAGTAATTTCTTAACTGAGCATTGTCACCTGGCAGGATTTTCCAGAGGTGAATGACACCAAACAAAATCTTTTTGGTCTTTCATTAAGGACTAATTGTGCACTGCTGATGTTAATGGTATAGTTAATTGACTTCTGTGAGCACTGGGCAGAATCAGAAGTTTCATGAGCAGTTGGTACCACTGAAGGTCATGCAGAGTAGCTTTTGGTCTCAGTTAATCGACTTTTTGACTGAATTGTACCAAGGTATCAGCACAAACTGAACTTCTTGTAGAAACTGGGGGATCTAAGTGAGTATTCTCTGATGTCTAAAGAGGGTTGTACTCATGTTAGAGTCTTACCCAGGAGAGTCTCTGAGACCTTCTTAGCAGTCTTCCCTTCCCACCACTGGTAGGAACTCAGGTCTAAGATGAAGTAGCATGAGCAGCCAGCAGGTTTTCTATGAGCAGGTTCAGAATACACACGCTGCCCCAGTCTGATGCTTTTCTCTTGGATTTCGTCCCTGACATGTGCTTTTCCCCATGACCATCTTCTGAAGGTCCAGAGAACCACCGTATTGTACACACCTGGGAGAGATGAGAAGAGAGGCGGTGCAGGGAAACCACCCAGTCCTTTAAGAGAGGTGGCCCTGTCCCACCCCAGCTCTTGGCCACCTCCAGCACATGTGTGGGTTAACCCTGGCACTGAGCATCTCCTTGGGCACCCATTGAGAAACAGAGCCTAAAGCCTCCCCCAAGGTGCCTTCTGCATCCTGGAGCTCCTTCTGGAGCTGCAGCTCCTAAGTGCACCTGCACAAATCCCTGTGATGCCTCTGGCCGTGTGTACTGTGGGGACCCTGCCAGGTGTGTTTCATTGGGGTGCACAGGAGTGGGGCCTGCTTGTACGCTTAATACTTTTAAAAAATTAAAAGCGCTCAGCCTGCTTGCTGTTAATCCACAAGCTGGGTGTCTCTAAGAGCACGTGCAGATGTGAGGCTGGAAACCAGGTCAGTAAATACAAAATGACACTTTTTAAAGTAAAAATGTTTAAATTTCCCAAGGTTTCTTTCCCCAGCTCCTGCCTGTGCCTAAATCTTGCCAGTGCTGGGAAGCAGCAGGGCTCCCCTCCGCTTTCAGAGCTTCTCAAAATGACAAAAATCCCTCAGTGGCAAATCCTGGCATTAGGGGGGGACAGCTACTCAGATTTGCATCATCACATGCAGAATCAGGAGGCACTGGGGATTTATTGTGGCCAGCGGGGGGGACGTTGAGCAGGATTTCTGCTCGTTGCAGAAAGGGAAGGGGACAAATCATGTGCCAGCCATAAAGTGCCCAAGAGTAATGTCTTTGGAGGAGTCATTTGCTCTCCCTTGGAAAGGTGATGCCTGATTTTGTTTTGATTCCTCATCTGGATGTCCCAGAGCAATTTACTCATTTTTTTCTGTGTTGCAAGACTGATTTAGCAGAGGAGCCGTGGAAGATAACAGAGCACAGATGAAGATCATGTCAGATTCAGGCTGTTGTTAACTGTCCTCAGCAGCTAAAAGCATTCTGGGCTCTGCTTCACTGGGAGGAAGATTGTCCAAGATAACCAAAGAGGTCCCCTTCATAAACCCCATTGCCTGATCCCACTCACCCTGTAGAAACAGACCTACATTTTCTCTAACAGAGGTATTTCTCATATGCATTTCTCTCGCAACAAAGAAGGATAATTATTGTTGTGTAGCTTCTGCACAAAACTCTCCTATGTGTTTTAAGCATGTGACGTTTTTCCAAGAATAAACAATAGGATGGCTCTGAAATGTTCACAAACCTTTCCTTTCCACTTTCTAACCTCTAGAGAGCAAGTAGAAAATATACAGTGCTTTCAAATGTTAATGAAATTTTGTATTTTGAAAGAAAACAAACAGAAAAATATTCCCCAAATAATGCTGTGACTCTGTCCCTGCATTCTGCCATCTCCAGTCACTTAGTTCTCTTCATCTCATTGAGAAGTTCATCCTTGTGTCACACGTTACTCCTTCTGCTGGCAGGTTGAGTAGCTGAGCTTCTTTAAACAAAGGGTAATAATGTTTATTCCAGTCCATGCGGGACAGAGTCAGTCTGCAGTGGCGGTGCACAGGGGAGGAGTGTTGAGGAGCGAGGAACACTGGTCTGAGTTGGACTGGGAACTACTCAGCCCTGTAGGACAGGACCTGTCATCTCCTATGTCCTTGAGCATCATAGGCCATTTTGCAGTCACATCCTTTTTTGTAGCTCTCAAGAGCAAAAGCACCATAAAGAATAACCAAAAGAAAACTGGAATGTGGTACTTTTAATTAAACTTCAAAATAAAACAAGCAACAGCAACAACAACAACAAAAAACTGCTGGACACATCAATCTGCCTCCTTCTCAGTGTTGAACTCTGTTTAGGCAAAAGAAGACTATTTTTTACCATAGCTAGATTCACGTCCCCGTCCTGGTGACACAGCATTGCAGCCCTCTGCACTGGGACCCAGCAGTGCAAGCTGCACGGTCACCCCTGGGCAGGAGGAGGGCAGAGACAGGTTTCTGGCTGGGCTGATAGACCTGTGAAAAATCAGCAGAATGTTAACCTGAGGATTTGGCCCATAGCCCATGCTACAGAGAGCAGAACAAAGGTGAAGAGAGCAGAGGGAGCTGACTCTCCACCTGTTTTCAGCCCACCAGCATGCTGGCTTTTCTCTCTTACACATGTGAAACATGAACATCTTGCATCTTTGTAAAATCCAGGCAGGTTGCTGGTGCTGGTGTGGATGACAATGGTCGTGCATCCTTATTTTTAATGGTTCAATCCGGGCTGTTGCTATGGTTTCAGCACTAACAGATCAGGTTGTAGGAGGCAAAGCAACCCCTGAGAGGAAATAAACCAGTGCTGCTTTGGGAAGGTATTATTAAATATTACTTTGTTGTTATTATTGCTGCTGGTTTCATTCCTTCATCTGCTGGGTGTTAGCAGGGGTGGTGATTAAAAGCACCCGCCCCTGGTGTGCCGTGTGGGTAGTTCGTGTCCTACTGCCTGCAGTGCTGCCTGCAGATCCTATAGCTGCTCTTGAGAAAACCCCAGGACTGACCAACCACAGTCTCCATGGCCAAATCCAAGCATCAATCTCACTCCTTTTCAGTCACCTACCATGAGTGTATCTGCAGGTGTTACCCCACAGGAGATCAGCCCATTTTACAGATGGGAAAAACAAAATACAGAGCTGCAGAGTGACTCACCAGGGTCCCCAGAGAGAGAAGCAGAAGTCAGCTCTAGGTCTTTTCAATCTCAAATCAATGCTTTATTTGTTTCATTAAACTGAGCATCTCTCATCTCCCGTGTCAGCCATTTCCCCTGGGTGCAATGCAAAGCTTTAAGCTGTTTTGGTCTTGGAAGAGCTTTGTACAACCCCTCCAAGATTGCCCGTTCTCACCTTGGCCAAGACCTTGGGATGACCTGGGTCAGTGTTTCTATGTGGAAGCCTTTGATTTAGCAGTAAATGGTGCACCCCTGCTGCAGCCTGTCACTAACCCATTATAAAAGCACCCTTTTGCTGCTTGCTTACCTCTGAGTGTGCTAGTGAAAGAAAAATAAGTGCTGGGGGATTGCTCTGCTAATGAATAGACCTGTGAGTGCATGCATGTAGCGCAGCATCTTACAAGTCCATCTCAGTGCTTTTTAGGTCTAAGAATGAAAGTTATAATGAGTAAAATATTGATTTCCCATAAAAGGGTTTTAATCAAATGCCCTGACACCCCAAGGGGGACAGAGCTCTGCTACAACACCAAATTGCACTTCATATGCCATCTATTTTTCAACCACTGTACAAATGAGCCTGCCCACCGGATATTTTAGCGTTCCCAGATGTCATGCATCACGGGAAGCAGGGAGAGTTGAGGGTTAGCCAGTGCTGCCTGACTCTGGAAGAGTAAGGTCTGACAAACCTGCTAGGGGGATATGGAGAAAGCAAGACAGGAGAAGAGATCCGTGGTGCAGACCAAGGCCAAGAGGGTTGCCTTTAATTGCTGCCATTACCAATATATTCAGCTGACCTTTGGCATCAACTCAGGAATGAATTGTTACACCTGTTCCTTGTCCCCCGTCATCCGTTGCCTACGTGAGGCTGGCTGCTGACATCCCCTTTGAGCTCCCCTCTCCAGAAGGTGCCCAGAGATCTCCTGCAAACTTTGGGCAGAGAGCGTGTGCTCATGGAGACAGTTCCTGCCTGCTGAGAGCAGTGCCAGCTTGTCACAGGTTATTCCCTTACGCTTCAGGCGAAGTGTGAGCCTTGAACAAGGGCTGAAACAACAGAGAGCAGCAAAAAACAGCTATTAGAAAGAAAGAGAGAGAGGATTAAGTGAGCAGCCCAGTGTCTCCTGGGAGTAGCACCAGATAGGAGAGCCTTCTGGGCTTGCAGAGCTTGGTAATGAAGAAGCTCTGCTTGGACCTGGTGACCAGGATTTGGAGACCCTGAGGCAGGAGGCAGAGGCTCTCCTCGTCTGTGCTGATTTGCTGCAGGGCTCTAGGTGTGCCACGGGTCTTCTGGAGGGCCTGAAGCTAGTTCGTACCACTGGAAATCTGCTTGCCAGTCCTGTCCTAATATTATACAAGTCTCCAGCCATGGCCAAATCTTCTTTTTTATCAGTAGGTTTCTATTTTTTGTATCTTCATTAACGTTTTCATATTTTTATTAGTATTGTAGCTATGAGAATTGTGTGTTGGGGTGTGGCAGGGTTAATAATAAAATATGACTAGAAGCAGTGTTTATTTTATGAATACATAATTTCAGTTCTAGAATAATTTACCCAAAGGGGGGAAATGTGTCTTGCTGCAGTCTCCGTCTCCTGCAGGTTTGTCAACCCTTGTGGTTTTACCATGGGCCTCAAGTCTATTTTCTTAAAACTTGAGTTCCTATAGGGGTATCAGTTGCAAATTTCCTCAGTTTCAAAAAAGTATATTGTTGGCCTATCATGGGGAAAAGCTTGAAAACTCAACCTCGTCTTGCAGGTTGGGGAAAAAAAAAAAAAAAAAAAAAAAAACAGAAAAAAAAAACGAAGGCAAATGAAAACAACTCAAAAACTCTAAGACAAGTTTTTAAGAATATCAAGAATCTAAATTCATCACAAGATTTTGGCACGTAGCGGTTGCTGAGAGATAAGATGGGACCGGTGAGATGGTAAAACACCCACATTGCACAAATTGGATGGGAAAAGACATTCAGCTTTGTGTCATGCTTCATGGCAGACCTGATACAGGATCTACATTTTTAAATGAAAGGGGTTGTTCGCATTAAGCTCTTGGCTGGATTGCAGTCCCCCCCTACTTCTGTGGCATTTGAAGGCTGGGAGCCTGGGCTGGACGTCGTGCCCATCCAAGGAGGTGAGCTCTACTGGCTGTGGGACACCAGCAAAGACCCAGGTGAGAGACTCAGAAATCAAAAAAGTTTAGAAAATCATCATATGCTAGCATGGTCACAGAAACACAGAATGGTTGAGGTTGGAAGGGACTTCTGGAGGCCATCTGGTCCGACTCCCCTGCTCAAGCAGGGCCTCATAGAGCAGGTTGCCCAGGACCATGTGCAGATGGCTTTTGAATACACCCAGCGTGATCACCTGTGTGCACCGGGCAGGGAAGAGCGATGCCTGCCTCCTGGCTCGCTCAGGGGGTGTATGCCAGCAAAACTACCAAACCCGATTTGCTCTTCAGAGGGGATGGTCCAGTGCTCAGCCCCAGCCTGCTGTCTGCATGATGTGCTCTCCTCATTCAAAGCTGAACTATGTGGACTTGGACAAGTCACATCAGTCAAAGATGGCAAAAGGACATAGGGCTCAACTCCAGATTTTGTACCTTGTCATGGGCAAAGGCAAAGAAAGCATCAAAGAGCATTGGCAATAGGAGATCGGCTGTTCCCATGAAGCGTGGTCTGCTTGCTTCTTCACTTCTCCAGGCAAAATCAAACAGCCTGAGGTCCCAGCTGATTTCTGGGATAGCTGAAAATAAACAGACTTGAAACATAAGTACAAATTTCAGCATCCAAATCACTCTGACCTTTCCAAATAGTTTGATTTAGACTCAGGTGGTGCCTGGGTCTTTGTTCCATGATCTGAATTAAGGTCTGGACTGTTCTTCAGATAGTTGCCTCCTAGATTCTGCCTCTTCTCTGAACCTGTTCCCCAATCAAACTTTATAGCAGGGGCTACTAACTGGCGTCCAAACAGGGGTTAAGGAAAATGTAGTTCAAGTTGACATGCACTACCAACATACCCTCACCTGTCCAGTCATCTCTTCCCATCATAAAAAGATAGAAACCTGTCTGGGTCTGGGATGTGGTTGTTTCTAGCAGTTGCAGAAGGCATTTCTCTGCTTCTTAGGAATCGGCTAACTTGAGAGGACCTTCACGGTATTTCTGTGGACCTCAAGGTTCACACTTCACTTGAGTAAAATAAGCAGTTCATTGGGAACCCAGATGAAAGCATTGCCCTTAGGAACCACTTCAAGCATTTCTGGGAGCCCGTCATTCTCACTGACTTGCACTACTATCTTTTGTTTTCATTGCTTTCTTATTTACTCCCCACCCTCCTCTTCTGCCTTTACAGCTGGGAAGTTCTCATTTATTTATTGTGCTTTGGTTTAACTCAAATTGCCTTGGCTTTGTATCAGAGAGCCAGAAAACATTATCACCAGGCAATCAGTATGCTGGAGTGCTCCCCTGCCTGCTTTCTTTCTGAATACTTATTTATCCATCCTGGAGGAGGTGAGGGTGTGCAGTGTCACCATCTGTGCCTTGCTGTCCTGCCAGGAGCGTCCTCCTGGTCCAATATCCCCAAATGGAGTCAGACGCCTGTGGCTGGGTTCTTCCAGGAGTTATCTGAACTGCTCTTGTTTTGATTAGAGTGGTTTGTCCTTCCCTGTCACACATAATTTCTGTTACGATGGCTCATTTTTCTTGGCTGTAAGTGGAATTGCAGAAAACAGATAAGTTGTCTTGCTCTTCCTGGCTGATGAATCATGCTGCCTTCCTTTTCACGTCGCACACTCTCTAGGTTCACTGTTGCTTCTTCTCCACAATAAATACTTTCCTACACCCGGTGCTCTGTAAATCTCACCCAAGGCCTGGAAAGCTTTAAAAGCACTCCCTTAAGTCACCCCGTGGTTGCTATGAGAGCCAGCAGAGATGGTGCCCTAAGCAGGAGCATTTCGGCCTTTTACGTGGTTTTTGCAAATAAGTGGAAAAGGCAAGAGTGGGAATAAAGCAGGGGTGAGGATGACTGGTGTGAGAGCCAGCACATCTCTGGAGCTGCAGGGCAGTGGGGAAGACATGCCTGCCCGGTTCGGGTGTGCCTGCCAGCTCCTGGCGAGGATGCTGTTGCTCCCCCAGGTGCCTCTGTCCTGTCTCGCACTTTCTTGCAGGCTGGCCCTGGGATGGGAGCTGATGGTGCAGCCCCAGCAGCTGCATGGCTCAGCCAGCTCATCACTGTTCTCCATCCCCTCTCCAGGGCTTCTTCTGCAAGGCAGATCTTCAAGTTGGTGTGGCAGCCTCGTTCCTGCAGCTCTTCTGGGCTGAACTGCTTACTGGGAAAAGCCTACTCTCTGCATTTCTCTGCTCGGGCTGGCCCTCAGCACAGAGCAGGGCTGAGTGCTGCTGGCAGTGAGTGCGGCCCTGGCCTGCTCCCAGGGAGGCATGAAAGCCACCCTAGGGCTTGGACCCTTGGAGAATAGGACTCTGTGCTCAGCCAGCGACATTTGGTCCCCTGCTCTAGCCCAGCTCTTGAGACATGGCCACCCAACTTGGTCTTAGGTGTGGTGGGGTGGAGGATGCTCTTCCTCTGGAGCCACAGCACCCGGTACCCTGGGTGGGGACCACTGCCTTCACAGTCGGGCTCCCCTGGAGCCACCACCAAGTCCCCTCTGAACGCTGGAGGCATCCGGAAAGCAGTAAGTGACAGCTCAAGAAAAAAATCAGTGGCATGTCATGGATATCAGCAAAGTTGCACCACCTCCAGAATTAAGGTAATGAGAGAATGAGACCAGGAGCAATGAGATATCTGCTGTCACTGCTAGGATGTGATTAGAATAATTGCTGTTTTTTCTGCAGGTGTGAATTGCAGGACAGATTAGGAAATAAGGCCCCTTTGTGTTTGGCATGGGGAAGTGAACGAGGGGACAATCTTGCTGCAATCCTGAGGCCCTTGGTGGGCGGTTGGGAACTGGAGACCCTGGTGAGCAGCCCTGCCTGCTGCCCGCCTCCTGGGCTTTGCAGCCAGGTCTTTGAAATTTAACCAGAACACCTGAAACCATTACATTCTATTAACAGCAGCAATCTGTCGTAATTTCTTACAGCTTTGCATGGGGTTTTTGAAATATAAATAGGTTAACAGGTTTAATGCTCCAGTTCATACTCTTTGGCATGGGCCTATTTTCATTATGGTTTATGACAGTAGGCAAGACTGAACTACATAAAATTAGTAGACACAACCATAAAATCATGGAGACATTTCTTTTTATGTCACATTTGATATGACTCTGCACTTCTGTTGCTACTTTAAAACAAAGGCTGAATTATTGGTGCAGTCACTTTAGCTCTGCTGCTGCCGTGAGCTTTGGTGCCATCCGTGCCTATCAGGGCTCCTCGGCGCGGTCACACGCTGGCTACATGTGGTTTGCACCAGGAGGAGATTTTAACAAATGCTGAGTTCGCTACGTGGGCAGAGGAAGACGGGATCAACCAGGTTGAGGATGTGGAGGTTTTCTGATGAAAATCTGACTGTATCTGCATTACAACAAAAATACTGGTTCATTTAAAACGTACATCTGAACCTCTCACACTGTCGGCTGTTGAGAAGTGTCACAAGGTTGATCACAGATAGCCAGGTCTTTCTCACTTGCTAACTTTCACCACTGTCCCTTCCCTTCTGATGTCACATCAATTTTCTGTGCACCAAAGTATCTGGACTTCAGGTATTTTTTACTGGCAGAAGTAATGTGTGACTCCAGATGTATGCCGCATGTCCTCGTGAGAACACTAGGACATGAGGCAAAGGCCTCAAGTTGTGCCATGGGAAGGTTTAGAATGGATGTCAGGAAGAGTTTCTTCATGGAACGGGTGGCTAGGCATTGCAATGGGCTGCCCAGGGAGGTGGTGGGGTTGCCATCCCTGGAGGTATTTAAGAGACTTGGAGATGTGGTGCTTACGGACATGGTTTAGCAGTGGACTTTCAGTCTTAGGTGGATGGTTGGACTTGATGTTCTTAGAAGTCTTTTCCAACCCACATCATTCTAATGATTAGGTAAGCCTTAGGAGGACTGCTTCCAGGAGCTGGTACCAAGGCAGGGACTTTCCAGCCTCTGCAGGGGACTCCTATCCCTGACCATTCCCTTCTGCCAGATCTGGGCCTGGGGAGAATGGAAAGGGGAAAATAAGATAAGTGCACTTTATTCCTTCTGCAAGTGCTCATTTTGTAATCAGACTTCTTGCATGCTTTGGCAGTAGTTGTTAGCCTACCCCAAAATCTAATTTTTAGTCAATGAGCTACTCATCTGGAAACTTGTTTCCCAGCTTTACTCTAGCAGTGCTTCATTCATTGTGTTCATGTAACCATACTCTCTACCCAGCCTACTAACCCCGTTCACTCTCTTCACCTAATTTGTACAAGAGCAAATGAGAGATGTCTTTGTCTCCGTACTGTATAAAATATACATTAGTACTTTCACGTGGGATGAGCAAACCACTTTATTGGTCAAATAATCTTACTTCAGAGTAAATTTTCCCACTTTCCTGTGGGAGAAAATCCTCAGTCCATTCATTTTTCAAACATCTCTTGCAAATTAAGACCTTGGTATTTTCTAAAGCCCCTCACTTTGCTGCCTCATCATTTGTAAGCTTCTAATCCCTTTAATCTTTCTTGTCAGGAGATGTCCAGGCAGCAGGGAACTGTGTAAAGGTGTGGAAATCTCACCAAATTCCTGTGTAATGCCCTCCTGCTCTGTGCTCCTGGTCGCTCTGCGGTGACACGTTGCCCGGCTGCTGAAGGGAGGTCAAGGAAGGGCGATGCCTAAACACCTGTTTAATATCTGCACCTATTTAATGTCTGTATTTGTCCATCTCCACTTCATTCAGCTACAGTGCGTTTCCCTGAGATTTGAACTGGTTCATTAAAAGGTAAATAGTGGAATTTCCAGAAGTGTTTTGTCACCCATATGGGCAACTAAGCTCAAAAGGACACACCACTAATTTGCTGGAAGCATGAATTGCCTAGTCCATGGCTTAATGATGTGGTCACTGCATAAGACCACTCAGCCTCTCGGTCTGGCAATGGTGGATCTTTGTTTTGGCAAAGATGAGTCCCACCTTCCAGGGAATTTTGCCTGAGCAAGGATCACAAGCTCAGCAGTCCCCTTTCCCAGTAGTTCTGCTGAGACTGCACCAAGCAGGTCGTCCTGGGAGACTCCCCACACCAAGCCAGTCCTGACTGCCTGTGCTGGCAGGTGGCAGGTGACAATCCCTAGGTGGGCACGCAGAAGGGTTCATCAGTCAGGAAAGGAGCAGTTGAAAGTACCCATATCTCTTTGCATAGGTGACTCCCAATGTTCAACTATACAGCTCTTTGTTCCTGCTGGATGAGAACTGAACTGTTAACAAAACAAGAGCATGCCTTCCCTTCCCAGTTGTAGGGATGCCAACAGCATCATTGGTGCTGAACTGAAATATTGGATTCATCTGTAGTAATGACTGTCAGAAATTGAATGAAAATGTGGATTTAGCTTCACAGACACTTGGAAGTAGGACCTGAGCATCCTTTAAATGGGGAAGCTTGGCTTTAAAGTGTAATTTGACAGCCAAGGGCACATTCTTGTAGATACTACAGGTCCAGGTAAAGTGGTAAAACCAACATCAGCCATAGCAAGGCAACAGGATCACCTCCTGCTGGATCACCAGCATGTCCTGGTGATGACAAAGGGAGGAGAAGTACTGGAGGGAAACAGATGCAGCATGTGCATGAGCAGTCATGTATAATAAGGTGCTAAATAAATTTATCAAGTCAAATTATCCCCTCATCTGACCACCGATAGGTCCTGGGACTGCCCTGAATTCCATACTGACCTAACCAATAAGTGGTAGCAGGTTTTTTTAGGAGAATAATCCATCTGGCTTTAAAAACATGAAAGAAACTATTAAAACAAGTAGTCTCTCAGGCTGATTACCCGCAATGTTAAGCATTTGTACTTCAGTTTGTTATCTGGGTCTGTCTAGTTTCAACTTCAGGCTGATGGATTGTGTTGCATTTTGGGCTATTTGATGGATAAATTCTCTTTCTGTTTGTGGTCTTTGTAATGGCACTTACAGCCCCTGGTCAAGTCATCATGGAACATCCTCTTTGTCAAGCTACAGAGATTTTGTTCTGGAGATGTCAAAAAAAAAAAAAAAGGTTTTCCAATCCTGAAATAGTTCTTACGCCTGAGCTGGCTCCAGTCTGTCTGTGTTTTCCTTGTCAACCTTGGATTTTGCCTAGGAATATTCTACCAGAGCCAAAAGCTCTGGCATTATTGATGCCTCCTCAAAGCATTGCCTCGTGTGATCACCCCAGCACTTCATAAGCTCTTTGGGGTCCAGTTAATTTTCCACAATAAGTGCAAAGACTTTCCTAAGTTTCTACTTCCCAAAACAGGTCGCCTCACCACGTGTGTCCTGCCCACAAGCTGTACTCCAGGCACCGTGCATTTGGTTGTGACCCACTCTATTATTCTCCGCTTCCCCCAGTTTTGTCTCACCTGCAGACAGCAGCAGTGATGGTTTAATGTCTTCCTGCAAATCATTAATAAAGATAGAAAACCTCTTGGGTGCAAAGTCCACTTGTGGTGAGATACCAGGAGCTGCTGCGTGCTGTTGGTTTCCTCTCAGAGTTCTACATGGGGACATCTCAGTTTAGCTGGATTTTAGTCCAAGATGATGTTATAGTGTTCAGATTTCTCAACAAAAGCATGTCCCCAAGTCAAACAACTTAAGTCTCAGTTTATCACATTGATACTATTATTGACTCTCTACAAGCAACTTAGGATCTTATTATGGTATGATATTGCTATACTTTGACAAGATCAGTTTTCCATATGTGTATGTTGATTGACATTAATTATCTTAAAGACATTATATATAGCAGCTATCACTGTCATCATTTGCATTTACAGGTTTCTGTTCATCAAGGTAATTTGCAACCATGATCAAATCTTCATGCCTTTATATTGAACCTAAAAAACCAACCTCTTTATGCAGATGTGGGCATAGGGGGGTTAAAAATGAGAGTGCAAGAAAGAGGATTTCTCCCAGCTTTCTTGTGTGAGGTGTTCTCATGGGTGCTTCAAAGGCCAAGGTTCTGACCTCCTCACATTAAGGATGATCAGCACCTGTAATGCAGAGCCCTGATGGCATGTATGTCCACCTTCCAGTTTCAGTTGGCCTCCTGGACTGGCAGCCAGTTGCAGAGACAAAGTGTATCTGAGCCATATGGACCAAGCTAAGAAATCCTAACTTTGGGAAAACAGTACAGTGATATTTAGTCCTCCATGCTCAGGAGCAAGAGGTCAGCTGGCCATGAAAAAAGACACTGCAAAACCAGAAAGATAGACATCACTGCTTGTGAATTCCTACTCTGTGGGGAAAAAATGTTTTAAATAGCCTGATGTGATAAAAGCTGAAGCTGCAGGTATCAGAGAGCAAGCCATCTTTTTTACCATCACATCTCTGGTCCAGCTGTGCTCACAATGAGTCCCTCCCAAAGGCTCCCATGGGGTGCTGGTCTCGTGAAGCTGCAGAATGTACCCGGGGCTGGGACGTCCTCAGCCAGTTATGCAAAGCACGAACTCCCACCAGCATGGGACCAATTCCCTTGGGGCAGCCTAGTGCAGACCCCCAGGGGCCGATGCATTCAGTAGGTGACCTTGGTGAAGCCTCCTGAGCCCACCCCGCCTCTTCCAGAAACACAGAGAGAGTTCTTCCAAGCTTACGGAGATCACCTGCCTTGCACCAGCTGATGAGGAGAGTTCTTGCCAGCCTCGTGGGCTCAGGAGTTGGTCTTGCCCTCCTCATCTCCTTATTTTGGCTTTAAAAAGAGATATTTTTTTTAAGTGAACTTTCTTTTATTTTTATTCCTGCCAAAGTATTTAGGGTGCATTTGCTATTCTCCACTGCAAATGCACAGCGGGAGTTACCTTTAGCAAAATCAAATCAGAAGGTCTCACAATATCACTGGGTGCCAGGAGAAAATGCAGTGGGTTCCCAATACAGTCATGAAATGTGAATGCCAAGCACTTCCCTTTTTCCATTACACACTCCAGCTGCAAAGAATAAAACAGCTTTCACTTCAACCTATGAAAATTAAAGTCTTGGGGTGGATGAGAGGTTGGAAAACACTTAAAAATGAATTATCCTTGATTTCTCCATCTCTATTGAAATTACTGATGGTGTTCTGCAGTAGTGAGTTCCAAGCAGTAACCGGTGATGTAGAGAGATGTTGGCATGTTTCAGACTCTTCTATGAAATATAAATGCATAAAATTACAAAACCTTCCCCTTGCCGTTCCCAGAGATAGACAAAGGCACTTTGTGTATCACAAGGGTTTGGCTGTCTCTTGGCTCTGGGCAGGTACGTCAGTGCGTGCACAACCAGCACCCTTGAAAAGTGGAAAAGGAGGGACTGGCTGACACCCCGCCACTCTCAGCCATAGAGCTTTCATAAACCAACCTGAATTCCCGATTTAACTTCATGAGCTTTTAGCTCATCCAAAAACGGGGCAGCACAGGGCTGAACAGGGTGAACTCCCTCGCTGTGGTGCAACGCCCGGCCTAACAGGGCAGCACGCCTCACACCCAGCTCAGCCAGCACTTCCACAGGAGCGCTGACTGGAGGATGCAGGTTGGCCATCCAGGGGTTATCTGTTAGGGCCATTAGCAGTTTTCCTGGGGGCTTTCGTCAACTGTTAGACTGGAACAAGCCCTGGGCATCCAAGAACTAAGACCAAACCTTTGGCATCTGAGAGATGCCTGGTATGTGCTGCTGTAGGAGCAGCACGGTGTCTGAGTTCCTGGGAGGTGAGAGTGATGCAGACAAACTTGTCCAAGCAGGGCAGGGGGAACTCAAGGTTATGAAAATGAAATTATTCTTCTTCTTTTGCTTTTCCAAAGACTGCTACTGTTAAAATGAGTAGTTGTGGAGCAGCCGTGTCCAGACAGGTGTGTTCCTGCTCACAGTTCTTGGTGATAGTCAGAGATGCCCTGCATGGTGAGGAAAGCAAACAGCATGTTTGAGTCATGCTGGCTCAAGTAAGCCTCCAAAGATCTGTGGGTCAGGGTTGGTAGAGCCCCAGGCAGTTGGTTAGCTCACAGGAGGTGAGATTGGATAGGGTGTTACCCAGGGCAGGATAAATTCTTGCCTGTTATTGTGCATGGGCAGCGAGGGTGCATGGAAGGTCGTCAACCCTCGTGGGTGTCAGCCAGTCACTCCAGGGGACACCAAGGCAGCTCGTTGCCCAGACCAGGAGGAACATCGGTCCTCTCTACCGGCATTGCGGGAGGTGGTTAGGTGTTGGCCACTGCCAGATGCAGGACACAGAGTTCCTGACACAGCGGCCTGGTCCTTCATGACATCCCCGTGACCAGGTCAACTGCAGTACTGCAACCCTGCTCTGGTGTCACTCCTCCAGGACACCTCCAATGGGCTCAGATAGGGAAAAGCTTGGGAAGAATCTTAGATCTTACTAGATTGACCAAGTGATGTCAAGGTGGAGGATCTTGCTACCCCATACTTCCCTTATTGATGACAGGGACCAACCTGCCTGGTCACCATCCTCGTGTTCCCTCACCTACCCCTGCCCTGGGCCACCAACCACCTCCTTGATGATGTGGAGGGAGCTGTGAGGGACAGCTGGGCCTTAACCCAGGAGTCAGGCATCCATACCTGCCTGCTAGCACGGTGTCCAAGTGGTACTCCCCCTCTTCTCAAGGCCAGGAAGAGGCTTTGTTGCCTGGGAAAGCAAGCTCAGCCATTGCGATGCTCCTTCCACCGTGCCCAACAAATTAAAGCCAAATAGGCAGTAAACTGCCACGGACCATTACCCCTCTCACAGAGGAGGTTAAGTTTGATGAGGACCAAATTGGCATGTAATGTGATCTAATTGATTTTATAAGCTGTTGTGTTAACAAGAGGCTCGATGTCATTCCCCCTGCATCACCCAGGTATTTCGGTGACATCTGCCGTGTGGCCTTCCCAGCGGTGGGCTCGGATCTCGATCCAAGACCCGCTCTCATCCTGGTAGGTCCCAGCTTGGCATGTAAACCACACGCCAGGCCTGGTCCTCAGGGGAGGGCTAGAGGGAGGACACTCGTGAGGCCCAGGGAGCTTCTCCCACCCTACGTGGTCAGGGACCAGGATCTTGGTCCTGACTTCTCCAGAGTATTTGGGAGCTCTGCATGGTGGGGGCAGAAAGAGTGCTCGTCTGGTGCAGGAAAGCTGTTCAGCATCCCGTGAGAAGGGCAAGGTGAGCAGCCCGTGTTGTAAAGGAGCTACAGCATTCCCGTGGAGCTGGTGAGGGCTGGCTGCCAGCCTTGGTCCCTGCCCCTGCAGGGCGCTGTGGCCTGGGCTGGCTGCCTCCATCAGGGCAGGCTGCGGGGAGCGGTGCCCCCATCTGAAAGCAGAGACACGGGGCCATGCCAGGACAGGAAAGGTGGCCGAGTGTCCTGCACCCAAAACGCATCTCCTGTACTGTGCACAACAGGGTTGCTGCTCTCCCAGCAAGCACAGACTCTGTGCTTCACGTTCCTCCCCCCTGATGCTGTCCTGATGCGCAGGTGGGCTTTATGTGGACTTGTGCTCCAGGTCTCCCAGCAGGGCCATAACTGGTCCCAGTGCTACAGGCCAGTGTTTCTGTGGACAGGTGCAAGCAAAGCCAGGTGCTCCGTTATGTAAGTGAAACAGGGCAAAGTGGACATGGGAAGCAGGAACAGCCTCCCAGGCTCCCCAGAAGGCTGGTGGAGCAGCTTCCCGAGGCAGGGTGTGAGGCAAGCCAGGCTCCGCTGCCCGCTGGGGTTGCTGGCACCCAGGGCACAGCACTGAGCCCCTCATAGCTTCAGTGGTTGCTCCAGGGCAAAATGCTTTGTTGCAAGTGGCAGACAAGGCTGGGCACTGGCTGTACCCATTGCTGCTGTGCTGCAAGCAAAAAAAAAAAAAAAAAAAAAAAAAGCTGGTAATTTTTTATTTCATTTTGGCTGGGCTATCATGCTTCTGCTCCTGACTTGCCATCTGATGCTGGTCATTTCCCAGGGGCCCAAGATCCTGCAGCCCATCAACCCTGTCTTCTGCTTGGGAAACCAGGAATTACCCAGCTCCCCAGAAGCAGGCACAAGGCATAATTAACATTGATAAAGCCACGTGCGGTAGCCAGCGATGCCCTGCACACATGCAAAGTGTTATTTATTGCTAACTCCCTCTCAGCCTGACGCTGCGCAGTGGAACCCGCCAGCTCTGACTAATGGTCCCAGCAGCTGCGTAGGATATTTGAGTTGCTTTTCGTTTACAGATTCAGTGGGTCCCTGGTAATTGGAACACAGCAACTTCAAACACATAACAGATGATGCAGCGGTGGAGGGCATTTGTCATTGCTTCACTCCCCTGCAGCAAGAAGGGCTCATAAGTCACAGCTGACAAATCTTTTAATGACTTTTAAACTTCATTTATAGGAAAGGATGACCGTAATCAACAAACAATGATGGGTTACTAATCTTCCTGTATTACTAAAGAAGAGGCCTGTGTTTTTAACCCCCCTTAAGAAGCATAATGCTGCAAAGGGGAAGGTGATGGTGTCTGGAGAAGGGCTGGCAGTGCGAAGGGGCGAGAACAGCACCGGCGGGGAGCTGAGAGTCCCTGCAGTCCTGAGCCATCACCCATAAGCACAGTGTACAAGAGGGAATCTGTTACTGGCAGGATGTTACTGATGTTATTGATGGAGAATTAGAGCAGCAAATGACATGCCTTCATCTCCAGCTCTGGCCCAGACCCGCTGACACCAGTGGGAAGGTGGCCAGACCATCACTGCCCGTGGGCATCAGGCATGCAGATGCAGAGGGCAGCGTGTCACATGGCAGCGGGTGTCCCCATCACAAAGCCGGGCTTTCTTTGAATCTGTGCATCTGTGTAGAACCAGAGAGGCAAAGACGAGTAGACAGGGAGCAGGATTTATTATTTTTAAGGAGAAAGGGTAATGGTAGCCAACATAGGTCTTACCGCAGCATTCACCCCAAACAGCTCAGTTGCTTTTCAGGTCTCTCTGTCCTATCACCGCTGGCTGCAGGATACCGCTCATCCCTCCCATCTGAGACGCTTTTCTTCGGCTGAGGGTGCCACTGCCTCCCCAGTCTCTTCAGAGCCTTCGATGTAGCGTTCAGGCAAACGGACTTGAGCAAATCCCACTGCCAGTGAAGTAGGAGTCCACGTCCCATTGACTGTACGGAGATATGTATCTTAATCATTGGTGTCATTCGGAGTATTTAGAGTGTCTGAAATAATTTTCAAAGGCAGTCAGCTGATAATTGACTCTGAGAGAGGAAAAGAATATGTCAAAAACCTCAGCTGCTGAAAAATAGAGGGTTAGTGTGCCAAGGACCCGTATCATGCTCTTGCTCTAAGCTCCTAAGGCTTCCCATCCCAGGCTCTGCTCCGCCCACTGCAAGCACTTGGCCTCAATGGTGCTAATGGTGTTAATTCCCGTGGCAGTCCCGGGAGAGCAGAACCCATCTCACCGGGCGTTTGCGCACTGGAGGAGCCATCGCACGCAGCAGCTGTGCATGGTGGTGAATGACGACAACTGCATCAGCGAAGCCCCACCTTTGGGAACTCCTTTTCAGGAGCTGTGTGGCCCTGATGGGTGATTAAATTATCATTACAGGGTCGCACCTGCAGCCCAGATTTCCCCCCTAGTTCAGCATTGTCCTGGGGTAAGGGTCCACATGTGCCCCACGCAGGAGCCAGCAGCAAAGGAGGTGTTGCAGCATCCTGCTCCGTGTAGGGGGTCCCTGCTGGAGCCAGAGGGTGCTCTGGGTCTCTGCCAGAGGGGGCTGAGCTGAGGACCTGAGCACCCGGCTCCTGGTTTGGGTTAGGCAGCTCTTCTGCAGCCAAAGCGTCCTGCTCCCTGCGGAGAAAACCTCTCTGCTGCCGTCAGAGAGCCACAAAAAGCAGTAGCGATGGTGCCAGTTCATTAAGCTAAGGAAGTTCCCAGAAAGTTCGCTGGCTGAAGATCCCACTTTCCTCATGAATAAATCATTTGCTGTTAAAACAACATTTGGGCTGGTGTGGGGGGCTGTTCATTAAGGAACATCAAGTCAATAGGCGGCTGATGGGAACCTGTCTGCAATGCGCGCAGGTGGAGGAGAGGGGGATGGAAACATTGTGTTTTCCCATTAGGCTGTGAATGATAAAGAATTAAAGTATAATTCTCAAGAAATTAGTCATGGCCAGCCATTAATGAGCATCTCGGTAACACACTAATGAGCTGGCTTCAGATGCCTGTAAAAAAGGGCTTTAATTAGATTAATACATGTTCTGTTGTCCATAGCCCGGTAGGTAATCATCAGGTTTTGCACCAGTGGGACTACAGATGACATTCTATTTAATTGCTGTTTCCTTTACATTTTCTTCTTTTTTTTTTCTTTTAAAATTTCTTTCCTCCAAAGAATTTTGTTTCTGTTCTTGAACATAACGTAAATGTTATCCATGGAATTCTGCATCTGCAAGCGCTGCCAGACGGGGCTTATCTGATTCAATTGACCTTTAAAATTTATTTTGCTGCTGTCAAAAAGAATGTGAGTCTGTTCACAAGAGATTCCCAAGATGATTAGAAGCAGAGACTCCTGAAAAGTGTACTTGTTGCATACTCTGCAATCAAAGGATGGTATGAACTCTTTTTTTTTAGGAGAAAAATGCCTTCATTTAAAAAATATATCCATGGAAGAAGCAGAGCCCAGAAAAGTTTGGTGTGAGTGGGGAGCCCACGTTCAGGGAGACAAAGAGCTGCTGAGGAGCTGCGTCTCACAGGTTGAAATCCGTAGGTTGGTCTGCGTAGGCTCCAGAACATGCCCAAATTTTTGCTTCTAGCACAGCACTGATAGTGTTTTAGGGTGGTTTTTTTTGGTTGTTTGGGTTTGTGTGTGTTTTTTTGTTTGTTTGTTTTGGGGTGGGGGGAGTGGGATGTTATGCTGTCAGGACTCTGCTCATGTTTTAAATGCAATGTTGTTAGCTTGGGAGTGGAAACCCAAATTTAACCTCATGAGGCTTATACCTGCCAGCCTCCGGCCTTGATTCTGCTTTTGTGACAATCCTGCTCGGTGCCCAGCAGACAGCTTTATCTTCAGAGAACTTGAGCTCAGACCTGAGGGGCTGGACTGAGGGGCAGGGAGCTGTTGGACGCCCCTCGCTGTCATCCTGTGCTGTGCGGGACAGCGCTGGCATGTCGGGGAGTCCTCCTCCAAGGAGAGACCGTGGTTTGCCAAGCAGGTGGGCAACAGCACTGCTTCCAAAGCCGGCACAGATCAGCAGCCTTGGTGTAAAGGCCGAGCATCGTGAGCCCAAGATGAGGAGCAGGTCCATGTGCTCAGCTTCTGGGCTTACGTAGGGTTAGGTGCTCGCCTGGGGGAGCCGTGCCCTGCCCGCAGGAGCCCACCAGCTCCAGCACGGCCACGCTCACCTGCACTGGGCTGGGCAGTGCTTGGCTTCAGCGAGGGGATGGGCAGACACGTGGGCAGGGCTGGTGCTGCTGCACTTGAATTTATCTCAGGGTTTCAAGCCACAGGTCATGACTTTTTCATGCTTACCGGGATTTAAGTCCCTGACAAATAGATTTTTAAGCTTTCCATAGGCATGAATTCTATGTAGGACAGATGGTTACGAGCCACAGCTATAAACTGAATGCTGACCTGATAGACTTCGTAACCATTGTAGTTTAACAACTCATTAAATACTTATTAAAACAGCTACTGATTATTTATTGCTCCTTTATGAGGGATTTGCCAGTTGCACTGAAATTTAAATCAGGGCCATGTTTTCAAAGGATTGGCAGTATTTCTCCAGTTCAAAATGGCTTGTTGTTTTAATTAAAAATTTAAAAAGAAGGCTCTTTGCGTAGCAAGACTGATAGCTGAAGGAAGATTATAAAGCAGCTAATTCTGTCCACGCTGCTATGCACGCAGCATCCACCCGTCTGGGCAGGAGCACCCTGTGTCAACTGCCGTGGGCCCCAAATTTGTGGAGACACCACACAAAACCAGAGAGGTTAAGGAAACTGATTCAGTGGAGTAAATGCTGACCATTTGGAGCAAGCTCCATCTCTGGTTGATTTGGGGTCAGATGGAGTCTTCAGACATCCCCTTGCTGACCATCCTCCATGCTTTGTTAAGAGGAGACGTGAACACACATGTAATTACTGCAGAGTGCTGCAGGCATGCCAACCCCAGGGCAGCTCCAGGAGAGGATGCACCAATGTAAAAGTTCCCAGTGCACCTACAGCGAGGTGGGACAGTGGGACAGAGTCACCCCCTCCTGGCAGAGCCCTGCAGAACTCGGGATCTTCTACAAAATCATGGTGTCGCTCTTGATGATTTTTTCTACATCCTGCAGCAGATGTGCTTTAATGAACCAGACTGAGCTGATGTTTTGGCTCTCTCCTGCTCAGTAGCTTCCTGTCTCCCTCTGTACCACTCAGGTTGGATGCACCCTCCATCTAAGCAGGGGTGAAGGAGATGGAGGGCAGGCAACAGCCCCTCGCCCGCCCCATCAGTTCAGTCCTGAGAGCTTGGTGGAGAGCAAGCAGCGATTCACTGCTGACGTCCTCCAGCTAAAACACCTCGAGTGCCAGAGGACAGGGAGGATGTACGGTGGGCTCCTTCGTCTTCAGTGCCTTCTCCATCTCCGGACTTGCAAAGGGAACCTGCAGCTTCCCAGCACACCAGTCCGTAACCCAACCCGCTGAGCTGATCACCAGCTTTTCGCCCTCCCAGCTCGCTCGGAATAGCAGAGATTTCCCCAAAGGCAGCAACCCTGGTCCAGAAGAACTAGTGCAATAACTTGACATCTTTGTTTACCCCCTTCTTTTAATAACCTTCTGGTCCCGTAACAATCACATGTGGGAGAATCAAAACCATTTTCCCCAGAAAATCCGAGGACTGGTATATTTCCAGTTTATTCTATTTATTGAACCACACGACGGTACAAAGGGGAACTCCACTCTCCAGGAGAAAGGCTGAGACCCTTTGGATCTCCATGGAGGAGCTGCTGGGGACTCAGAAGCTATTAAAAAGATTGTAGGGCTTGTGATGGTTATTAAACCAGTGCTTCGGAGCTCGGCTCCGGTGTGTGGGGACTCACCAGCAAATTACTCCCAGGTCTCGGGGGAGGAATGATTGGCACCAGGGGTAGCAGCAAGTTTACTTTTAGATGCATCTGCATTTCTGTGCTATTGATGGGTCTGTGCCAAGGCAATCAGTGGAGTCCCCGTGTCTTGCAGCGGGCATTTCTTTTTAAAACTGCTCTTCAGATACAGGAATGGCTGTCTGAGTCAGAAATGGCTCCATCGCTGTGCAACAGCTGCCCCAACTTGTTGGTGCTGGGGTGGGTTAATGGCCCTGTTCTTCCCTAGAAATAATAATGCAGGGGCTCCGTGCCAGCAAGATGTATGGGTGTTAATGGTATGGGATGGAAGCAGGGAGTTAACCCCCAAAAGGTGGTGCAGAGGGGGTTTGTGTCCTGTGTGAGCGTACAGGGGATGCACAAAGACCTGAGCCAAGCTGCACAGCTGTGGCTTCCTCCAGCAAGGGAGATGGAGGATTCAGGGACACGCCACCTCCAGCCCTCAGATCTGGTGCTGGGGACCCTCTGGCTGGCCGGGGCACTCCAAAACACCAACATTTCCCAGAGCCCGGGGCTGCGGCAGCAACGCAAGGAGCAGGTTTGCCTGCGCCCCCCTCCCCGAGGTCTCTGCAGGACCTTGTTCGTCACCTGCCTCCGAGCACAAAGTCACCAAGTTGAGGAAACTTGGACGGAGCCAGGGACAGGATGAAAAAACATGTTTCCCGTTTTGTGAACAAGCATGATAAGAGGAAAATAACAGCCTGCCTGCGTGTCGCCATCACACAAATAAAGAGAGCTTTCTGCAAAGAGAGAGTGGTGGGGCTCACTTGCTTTTCTTCGCCGCCTTCTTCTCTGACAGTTCATCGCTAAGATGAAGGCCTCTGGGGTTTTTAGACACCTGGCTCTCAATTAAACAGCTAATCTGTGCAGCAAGGCACTTAAAGCAGGAAGGAAAAATGGCTTATCAAGTAAACCAGCTCTGGCCTTGGGCCGCTACCGGATTGAATATCAATATCTTTAAGGGATTCTTGAACATGAGCGGCAGTGGGGACCATGACATTGCTTCCAGCTGTGCTCTTTCCTAGGACGTGAGGAGAACAGGGAGGGGATGCTGCTGGAGGCATCCATGTACCTCGAATGCAGCACTATCCAGCCCAGGGGCTCCAGGGGTGCCCTGGGCAGTCCCCATTGCTGTGACCCCCAGAAACTGCACCAGGGTTCCTGGGGCTTTGGGGGTTATATTTTATTGTATTTTATTTTACTTTATTTTATTTTATTTTATTTTACTGTATTTTACTGTTTTTATTTTTAAGGGTTATCATTTTGCTTAGCCTGGCAGCAGCCAAAAGGTTCCTTGTGCTGTGCGGAGTCGGGTGTTGAATCCATGGGGATTTTTGGTAGGGTCAGGTTGCAGGGAGGGGAAGGGAGCATGGCCAGGGACCCGCAGCCATGGGGGCAAAAAGACGCATCAGTGGGATTTCACATCATTACATGAACCTGGCAGCTGAAGCTTTAAGCAAAACAGCACATGTCAGGGACTTCCCAGCAAAATTGCAAGATCTACCGAGACTGCCAGCGTTCCTTAGTAACTGGAAGGAAACTGTCCCTCAGTTTCCCTTCCAGAGAGCAGAGATACTCATATTAATGTTTCCTCTGTTTCCTTTGAGGTCTACAGCTGAAGGATTGATTGATTTACCTATGTCCAAGTGACAAGTATCATTGCAAGTTACTTTTTCTTTTTCTTACTCTCTTTTGTGACTCAGATTTGGCTTGTTGCAGTCCGGGGCTGGGGGAGGAAAAGTAAAATAATAACTGTGAAAATGCATCCCCTGAAGACAGCTGTAGTTATTAGAATATTAACACATCACCAGCGGTACGTGTCTCTGTTGTATATATTTTTCTAATCAGAGACATTACCAAGATGCTCTGTGGGGGCTCCCGCGGGTTTTTACATGGCATTATCACAGAATCACAGAACTGTAGGTGTTGGAAGGGACCTCAGGAGATCACCGGGTCCAACCCCGCTGCCAAAGCAGGTTCCCTAGAGCAGGTTGCCCAGGTAGGCGTCCAGACGGGCCTTGAATATCTCCAGAGAAGGAGACCCCACAACCTCCCTGGGCAGCCTGTCCCAGGGCTCCGTCACCCTCACCGTGAAGAAGTTTTCGCATGTTGGTGCGGAACTTCCTGGGCTCCATTTTGTGGCCGTTGCCCCTTGTCCTGTCCCCACAGACCATTGAAAAGAGGTTGGCCATGTCCCTCTGTCTCCCACATTTAAGATATTTGTAAACATTGGTAAGATCCCTCCTCAGTCTTCTCTTCTCAAGGCTGAACAGCCCCAGGTCTCTCAGCCTCTCCTCACAGGGGAGATGCTCCAGGCCCTGTATCATTTTTGTGGCCCTCCGCTGGGCTCTTTCCAGGAGAGACAGTATCAAAAGAGACGGTATCTCAAGGAGATAAGAGGTACCTCTTATCAAAGAGACAGTAGCTCGAGGAGACCCTGTACAGTGCTGATCTGCACGGGAGAGCTGTGATGTGTCTTATGGCACTGCTGCCATCCGGGCATGGTGTGCAGGCAGGGGGAGCGTGACATGTTAATACGTGGTGACTGGAATTTGATGCCTGTGTTTGGCGATCTCCCTTTGGTGAGCAAATGGGGATGAAATTTTGGTTGTTACAGTCAGGGGGGCAATAAATGATGCAAGGTGAATGTTGCATGCAAGAAGACACTACAAATGAATGGGACAGAAAAGGCAAAGGGGGCAGGTTTCTCCAGGAGTGCTGGTGTTGTGTGAGGGCCGCAGGAGAGTGCTTGGCACCAGCCTGTTAAACTCCAGGATGTCGCTGATGGGGCTCGACACCTCGGGGTTGGACCCCAGCCTTGGACACGGGCCTTGTGGCTGAGGCTGTGGCTCCATCCCTGCTGGGGCAGGGGTAGGCATCAGTGGGCAGATGGCACTCGGAGAGCATCTCATCTGCAGAGCCCTCGGGTCTGGGTTGGTTTCCTACCAAGTCCTCCCAATGATGTGGCCATCACCTGGTCTCACCTTCAGTTTGCCATCTGGTGTCCCTGTCCCCCTGTTTGTCAGATGCTGCCATGGATCCTTCTGAAATGGAAGCCCCAAGGGATGCACCTGCGGGTGCTGCAGTGACCCTCTTCACCACTGGCACCCTCTGGAGCATGGCTTGCAGGATGAGGAAGGTGCTTGAGAAATCTGGGCTGAAGACATGAAGGCCTCAGACCTGAGAGTGGGAGCACGATCTCACCTCTACACTTTAGGGTGGGCAGTGCAGAGGAGGGAGCTGGAGGCTTCGCAAGAGCTTCAGGGGTCTCTCCTCAAGTCACCGGGTTATCTGGTTCCTGCCTGTAATGGGGGGGGGTTCACGTCTCAGGGGGTTGTTCCTGGTAATTTATCCCTCCTCAAAGTGAAGATACATATGACACCTGAGTGCCCACTTGAGAAACATCCTCATCCAGCTCCTTTGTTTTTAGACAAAACAAAGAGTGTGGACCAGATCCACTGGCAGCAGCAGAGCTGAGTCATGTTGCCCCCATTGAGAGGAGGCAGCCCTCTACATCTGAGAGGAAAAGCCCTGATTTACCCTGATTTACCTCCCGCCAGACCTTTCTGTTCTGCGCACTCTTTGCATGGAGGCAGCTTAACCCACATCCCTCCCACACCGGCTTAAGGAGCTCAGCACTGATGTAATTGGTGTTTACAGCTGCAAACAGCTGGTCAGAGATCAGACAGATGCAAATAACCCACTTCTGGGCTCGACACAATTGGGGAAGTGTTTGGGCTTACCGCAGCTTTAGGGGTTTCCCTAAAGGGGTAGCAGCCTTTAGGGAAACCCTACCTTAAGCTGCTACCTTTAGGGGTAGCAGCTTAAAATTGGTCGGGGTGCGGAAAGGAGGTGTTGAGAGCTGGGGTTATATTTTGGGTTGTTCAGTGCTGAAGCTGGAAGATGCAAATGCCCATTTTTGCCATCGCAGCCCATTCAAGGGCAGCTTCAGAGACACTATTGCAGGGAGATCACACAGGAGACCGAGAGACAGGCTTTAACAGCAGGTCCTAAAGGCACCCAGAATTTCTTGCAGTTTCTCACATGGGAGCCCTGGGTGCCACAACAAGCTGCATCAGGGCAGGGGCGTTCCAGCGCAGTGCTGCTGGCTCTGCAGGGCTCTGATGTAGCTTCAGCACATAGGGTCGTGGGTGGCTATCAGAAGGGGTTGGGGACTTGCATAATCTCTGCCAGATAAGCAAGGATGGTGTGAGGTCAAGAGCTCTGGAAACCACACACCAGGGCAGAGCTGCTCTGAGGTAGAAATATGGGGACATCAGCAAAGGGAGTCACCGAGAGTAAAGTTACACGAGGAAGCCAGTGCCCTGTGACATTGCTGACACCACGGGGCAGGGAGAGCCAGGGATGCTCAGCAGGTTGGGCACATTCTTGGGAAGCAAGAACATCCGGGGCTACCAGGGCATGGGCACCCTCTGCATGTGCAGGCTCCTGAAGGTCCCTCACAGCCTCAGCTGTCCCAGGGGGTTAGTACGGCAATTTCCTAGGGAAAAAAAAAAAAACAAAAAAAAACCTGTTCTTAGTTATTATTTCCAGGGATTTTAGGAGCACTGTTTCTGCTAGGAATTGTTTTAAAAATAATACAATAAAAGTCTCTGGCTATTGTAATCTGTAAGGGTGAAAAGGAAAATGTAATGAGCCAGGCTCAAAGTCCACCTTTTTTATTTTTTTCAATTGGATTTAGCAGGGAGATCATTTCCAGCTTCAATGGCAGGTTAATAGAATCACGGGGGTGAGAGCTGGGTAAGATTTATTGCACGGTCACATCCTCCCCTGCTCCGCGTGGAGCATCTGCCCTGCCAGCTGTCCCCAGTGCTCTGTTGGGTCTGGCTTTAAACAATGAGAGGAACTGAGTGCCTGGTCCTTTGTGCTCTGAGAATCCAAAAGGCAGAGGTCTGGCAGCCCCAGCGTGTCCGGATAGAGCCAGTGACTGCAGTCAGCGTTAACCATCTCCCTGTCTGCCTGGGTCTGGCTGCAGGCACCTTCTGGGTCAGGCAGCTCTCCTCGGTTGTCTCATTGAAGCTGCAGATCCTGGATATAGAGAGCTAGCGGTGACAAGCCCTAAAACACTGATGCTTGTCTGTCTGCATAGAAAAGCCATCAGGCAGAATGGACTATAGGAAGAAGCAGCCCATCTGGGTGTCCCAAGGGGCCGGTAGCTGAACAGCCTCCTTCAGAAGGACATCCATCACCTGAGGAGCCAAAATGGGGCACACCTGGTGAAGGGGTGGCATGGATAGTGACCCCCTGCCCTCCTCCTGCAGGTTTAGGGGGAGAGAGGAGCAACCGGAGAGTTTGTGTCCTATGGGAGAAGTTCTTTGCAGGAGAAGAAGGGGAAGGAGGACTTTGGTTCTTTGAAAGTCCTGGTGCAACTCCAAAGCACACGTCAGGAAGTGCCTCTGTGCCCAGTGAGGACAGGGGGACAGACACCGGCCCTGCCTTGGGGCAGGCAGCCCAGACAAACCCACTTCTTCAGCCTGGAGAGCCAAAGGCCCACATCGGGCCAGATGCTGGGGTCCCCGCGAGGGGATAGGATGGCTCTGTGAGAGCTGGGTGGACCTGGGGGAGAGCAGCACCACGGTGTGCCTCATAAAGTAAGTACCTTCCCAGTTCTGCGCTGCCTTTTCCCAGGTGAATATCACGCCGTATGTGTGCAGTGCTCAATAGCGATCCCAAAACAGCCCCTCTGTTTCTGAGAGATGAAAATCAAACTGATATCTCTGGACAGCTGTAATTTTGGCTGCTGCAATAATAGCAAGGCGCCTGATAGGCAGCAAGACTAGATTTGATTTACTACAGTTCCCAGCCCTGTCCCTTCCTCCTCTTTGTCCTGAGAATAGAAGAGGTGAAGCCTTTCCTCGGGGGCTGTCCGTGAAACACCCTGGGCAAGGAACACGGAGGGTATTGCCTTGCAGCTGTGCGAAGCGGGTTGCAGCAGCCGCAAGCAGGCAGCTTGCAATTCCCAGGCTAACAGTGACACCTCCTGTTTGCACAGAATTCAGCTCGAAGCCCAGCATGGCAATGCGAGAGTCCAGGTATCAGCTAGGAGCACGTGGGGTCCTTTGCCACGTAAACCTCTTCGTGTGCACCCAGGAAAATGAAGCCCTTTCGTAGCCACAGGTGCAGCCCTGCAGGGTCAGGCTGTCCCTGTGCATGGCGAGACCCAGCCTGCTCCGGGGGGTGCTGGGCAGAGGGGAGCCACAGGAGCCGGGCATGAGCACAAGTGCTGAATGCAGACTGCTGTAAAAAGAGCAGTCCTTGAGTTGTAATTAAGTATAGGCAGATAAAAGCTTTCCTTTAATAGCATTAAAGCTTTTATTTGGATGTAAAATGTATTTAAATACTGTTTTGTCCCCCAGGAGCAACCAGCTTATGCTCAAGAGGATCAGCCTGATAAATTTATTTCCATTGAGTTCTGTGTGTGACAGAGTCCCCTCCCCAACAGAGAGGTCACCAGAGACCAGCTGAAGTTGAGGAGCTGGTCCCCTTGCTCCAGGCGTGCTGGGAGATTTATCCCCCACCTCTCTTTGTAAGACTCAGGAGATTCCCTTGCGCACCTCCCTGACTCCCCATTTGTTCATTCAGGTGTTCAAGATGTCATTGAAGGTGCAGACAAGCAACATCACGAACAAGAATGACCCCAAGTCCATCAACTCCAGAGTCTTCATTGGCAATCTCAACACAGCCGTGGTCAAGAAGTCGGATGTGGAGACCATTTTCTCCAAGTACGGACGAGTGGTGGGCTGCTCTGTTCACAAGGGCTATGCCTTCGTACAGTACTCCAACGAGAGGCACGCACGTGCCGCGGTCCTGGGAGAGAACGGGCGCGTGCTTGCTGGCCAGACACTGGGTAAGTCGTTCCTTCAGATTCTGTAGGTTTCCAGACGCAACAAGGACGGGCTGATCCCTGAACGATGGTCGAGGGATGGCCGGTCCAAGGCCAAGCTGGGACATTGAGCTGCAGGTCAGGGTCAGGTCCGGTGCTGGTCAGGGGGTCAGACACAACCCCCAGTGACCCAGCAGGCACAGGCGGAGCTGTGACAGAGCTGGAGACCAGCAACAAAGCTGTCCTACAGCACAGCTCAATGGGAACTTGATGAAGGTTCCTGGGCCCCGCAGGGGTGGCAGTCACTGTGAGGCTGGTCATGGCCACTGGGCACATTGGCACCCGCAGGGCTGTGACTGCAGCACTGCCTGGGCTTAGAAGAGGCAGTGGGGGATCCAGATAAAAGCCCGGCCCTGAAGACACTGGTGTGGAACCCTTAATTTCAGGGTGCCTGGACCGAAATGACAGCAGCACAGCACCTGTATGGGTTCCCCTAGCATGACAAGAGACTTCATCTCCCCTTCTTTCACCATTCTAAAGCCAGGTGTCTCGTTGTGTCCCATTACCTGGGCATCCTCTGTGGTCAGCAGTGACAGGCACCTCTGGGTTTGAGCCTGGGACACCTGGCTCAGGTTGGGATGGAGGTACAACCTTAGCCTTAGCCTGTCAAGAGAGGCAGTAGTCTTGCTTGGACTATCACAGACTAGTTTTAGCCAGCTGATGTTAAATGAGGTAACTCTCCCCCCACCAGATATGTGACAGTCTCTCCTCTGTGCTGCTGTGTGATAAGAAATAACAAACAAAACCACCCCAACTGCTCCCAGCTGCATCATTATTTTGCAGATTGCTCTGAAGGGTCACATGCTGAGAAGCCCTTGTCACCAGCTCTAAGCTGAGAATTGGAACTGAAGACAGTATTTCTAATGAAAATTTGTTATTTCCAGGCCTGCTACAGGCAGTGGTCACTGGACAATCAGGAAAACGATTTGCAGCCCATTCCCACTCTGCTTCCAGCACAGCAGTCAGAAAGAAGTTACGTGCTCGGTCTGGTCTTTAAGCCAGTGTGCTGCTTCCATCCGTGGTTTATTCAAATACCAGAAACTTTTCTTCACTTCTCTTCCCGTCAGCACAAAGCCGGGCTGAGGTGAGGGGCAGTGTGCCAGCTGTTCCAGCCCAGACGTTGCCCACGTGCACAGGGCTGGTCGACATGAGAGCAAGGCGCCAGGGAGCCAAGGAGCCTGTAGTGGCACTCCGGTCAGACGCCAGTGGGACAGCTGGGAGGCAGACAGCACGTGGCCACTGTGCTGAAGAGAGAGATGCCTCTGAAAGTGTACCTTGCTAGGAACCTCTTACTGTCCTCTCAGTGCTGGTTCCAGAGGCCTGGCGTGCTGCAAAAGGTCTGTGCTGCGCCTGCTGGAGCAGGGGCACATTCGTCTCCCCTTCACCTGCCTTCTCTTCGTGAACGTGTCCTGCCACAGAGGAGCTCAGCATGCTTTCCTATGATATCCATGGCCCGGTATAAACCTGGGTATGCTCCCCTTTCTGTAGAACCCAGCAGAGAGGAAGAGGTGAATATGCCATACGATGTGGTTCGAAAATATCTTTACACAAAAAAAGGCACAAAAAGAGGCAGTCACGGCCACATAGGCCATGCTGATGTGGAGAGGAAGGATGGGCTCAGACAGGCAGGGGGCACAATAGGCACATTGCTGAAGAGGCTGCCCCTGCCTCTTTTCGTGGTAGGACTGCCCTCCCAAGCCCACCTGCTTCCTGCCCTGGCAGGCGCTAGCATCTACAAGCCAGAACCTGTGGATACAACCAGAACTGTCAAGCTTCAAAAGGAGGGTTCTGAATGTGCGTCTCGGGCTGTGACACTTGGTCCTCCAAGCTCCTCAACCATGGTTGTTGAAACCGATGTCCCTTTCCAGGTCCATCCAGTGCAGGCACAAACCATTGCAGCTGCATCCTGCGTGGCAGGAGGTTGTGGGGAGTCACCACGCACACAGTCAGGACAGTGCCCGGTGCAGGGGCAAAGCACCCCCAGCGGGGGTACTGGGGCAGCGGCGTGCTAGTGCCTCCTGTCCCCACTGCCAGCAGGTCCCTCAGCAGGACAGCATCCCCACCCAAAGCCAGAGCCACTCCTGCACGCCAGGCCCCAGCTGTGGTGTCCCAGTTCAGGTGGCACTACGTGGCACAGTTTGCATAATCCAAGGAGCACGTATTCCACCCAGCTTCCCCTTAGGGCTCTTGCAACCCCTTCAAATAGACTGTAGAAAAGCCGGGACTTGCAGAGCCCCTCAGGTGGAGGACTGCGGCTGTCAGTGGCTCCTGCTCCCTCCAGGAGCACAGCTGGCTGCGCTGCTGCGGGATTGCATGGTGGCATGGGGTCCAGCCCTCTGTCTGCCCCCGAGCACCAGCGGCGATTTGCTCCCTGCCATCTCTGATGCCATGGCAGAACAAATGAGCAAGGCAGCAGCTCATCTTTCTAGCTGTCTGCTCCCACATAAGGTCAGCTCTCAAGCTAGGTGGTCTAGTAGTATTTATTCCATCTTTTCTTTTTGATTCTTCTTTCTTTATCAGCGGACAGGCAAACTGTCAGGCTTCCATTTTAACTGATCAGCAAGATGCATCATGAAATGGAGGTGTTTGGAAACCACGTCTGTAGCCCATCCTGGGTCACGGACTGCTTTGCCAGGCAGTTCCTGGCTAGCTCTGTGGACAGCCCAACCACTGCAGGAGGCCATCACCATTTCAGTGGGGGAGCTCTGCACTGGAATCTGGATCCACACCAGTAAGCTCACCCCGCCATCTCCGCTTTAGATGTGGGCAGAGATGCCTGGTTATGAGCAGGGGGGACATATACTGCCATGGGCTGAGCAGATGGATACAGCGATGCTGAGGAGGGAGCCAGAATGGCAATGGGTTGCAAAATCTGTCCAGGCTGGTATGCATGCTGAGCTCTTGTCTCTCCTTGTTCACTGTCAAGGGAATCCCAGGGGATCTTACTGCTCATCACCACTACAGGTTGAAAGTACAAATTTCCTGCTCTGACTGCACGCCCTGATGAAGGCTCTGTAGTGCTATTTCTAGCAGCGCGTACCAACAAATTGAGCTAATTGTTGTCATTATACACCGTTGGGCTTCCGTTGCGTCTCCCTTGAAGGTTGTTGATCAGCGTGGTGCTGTCATTAGCTCTCTGTTTTGCAAGAAAAGTGACTGGCAGCTGGCAAGATGCACCCTGACAGCAGAAAGGGTTCACAGCAGGGGAACTGGAGCTGAACAGGGTTGTGTTCTGGGATGCACCAAAGAAGAGTTTATTCCTCTCTTCCTTCATAGCATTGCCAGAAGCATTGCATTGCTCCAACAGGCCCACACTGGCAGCAGCTGCCCTCAGAGCTGTCCTGTTTCCATGCATGTCCTTGTTCAGGCTCAACACTCTTCTGGATGAAGGATGAAGGGTGAAAGGCCGCAAAGAAAATGAGCACTTACTTCTGGTCACTTTGCCAGCTGTTTATTTTGATGGTGGGCAGCTCAGCTGGGCCCCATTATTTCCCCATGAAGTCCCATGCTCACTTCATGCAGCGTGAAAAAGGCAGTGATTGGTAGGACTAGGATGTAAGCCTGTTGAGTTTCACAGCATATCCTGCAAGTCCTGAAGAGGTGAGAACTTAAATCCCCCAGCTGGCAATCCCAGCTCCACAAACCCTGAGCCCCACGTGTACATCTTCAAGTCCACCTGCACCTCAGAGGCTGCAGCCTGTGCAGCTGGCTCAGCACACAGACCTGCACCAGTGCTCAGTTCTGTGGGGCAGCCCATGCCCAGCCCCATGCAAACGGTACTTTTGGGCTACCTGAGGACATCCAGCCTCATGTGCTTGGATCTGCCGTGCCCAGAGGCACTCATACAGAGGCTGACCTGTGGTCACCCTCAGCACCGGATTGCCAGGCTCTTTGCAGGTTCTATGAAATTGGCTCTATCTGTTTATTCTCACGTCAAAAGCACATTTGACAGTGAAGCCGAGGAGAGGAATTTCCTCTGCAGATTAGAGGAGCTCATTCTCACCTTCCCTCACTGAAGATGTGCCCGCGAGATCAAGTGGGGTGACTGCAGGCGTGCACCTGCACTCTGTGCACCTTTTAATGCATCCCAGTCCAAAGCGATGCCTGGGTGGCTTGTGCTTAACATTCATTTTTATTGTAGAAGGAGCAAGGGGTAAATCATAACTACCAGTTAGCAGCATGCAGCAGTTTTCTGTAGTCTGTGCCTTATCACAACAGCACTGAGTTCTCCTGGGAAGCCTGCCCTGAATTTGTGTACACAGGTTAGATCGTGTCCGGGGGCTTGATTTTGAAAATAAGTGCTTAGAAGTTTTGTAAAAGAAAAGGGAGACACTTGCTAAGTGCAGGAATGTGTGCCCAGCAGGGACCAGCTAAAGGCAGACAGGAGTGCAGTGGGTCTGTCTGACCTTGCCTTGATCCGCGGTCGGGCACGGCTCCCAGTGGGCACAGCCGTGTAATGCTGCAGCTTTGTTCATTGCAGATATCAACATGGCCGGGGAACCCAAACCCAACAGACCTAAAGGGCTGAAGAGAGCAGCCTCCGCGTTATACAGGTAGGTCTCCGCTGTGCCACCTCCCTGCAGCGAGGTCTCTGGGCAGGTATTTCCTTCTGGCCAGGGCTGATTTTCCTGAACTGCCCCCTGGGCCATTTGTGCACATTCAGATTTTCTCCTCCCGTGGCCTTTTCTGAGCCTGGCCTTTGCAACACCCCTCAGGGCTAGGCTGAAGGGAAAAGAGCCAGCAGGAAGCCACATGGCAGACCCAAGGTTGGCCGAGACCTGTGGTGTTGTGAGACTGCACCTGGGCATGGCCTGGCCCATGGGCAGTGCTGGGCCTGGAGCACACTGGAGGAGCGCAGGCAGTAGTGGCTCTTACCAGGTGTTGTGGACAACAGGGGTAATTTAGGGAAAGATGCTGGAGAAAAGGGCAAGAGAAGAATAACATAGAAAGGGAGACAAGAAAGGAAGAAGGTGGGAAGGCATTGGAGCAACAAGTGGAGGTGGACCAAGGAGGTGGCCAGGAGAGGCCCTGAGGGAACCTGTGCTGGCAGCAGCAGTGAAGAGGGCAGAGAACAAGGGACAGAAGGGACAATGGTACATGACATAGGTCTGTGGGAGACGTAGGGTGTCACAGATGTCAGAGAGAGAGCCTTCAGTGCCACTGTTGCCAACTCTAGAGACTTCATCATAATTCTCACAATAATTGAAGATTTTCATTGAAGCCTCACAGCCTGGAGTCGTGCGAGTGTGGGAGAAATTCATTATGTTCTTGCTCCTGAGGTTACAGAAAGGAAAACTTAAAAAGGTATTTTGAGAGCGCCCCACAGGTTCGAGAACCAAAAAACAAATAACAAGATCCCAAAATGTGTTTTATTTCTAAATTCTCATGATCTTTGTACCAGTTTCATGGTATTGAGACTGGGGCGCTGAGTCAGGATTTAGAATGTGTGATGTTGGGAACAAAATTAGTATCAGTGCTATAGGTGAGTGTTACAACAAAAGAAAATCATGAGAGAACTGTGGCTTTTTCTATAAAAAGAAAAGAAGCGAGAGGGATAAAGAGAAATGAAAAAACTGTGATCCAGACTCAGTCCAACACCAGTGTGCTAGTACATGGCAAACCTTAGCAGTAGCAATGTGCTTCTGATACAGGCAAACCCACCAGAGCTTCCGAAACCCTCCCGTGACACCCCCAAGGCACCTGCTGAGTCCTTCCCTGGGCCTCGCAGCTGAGTTCTTTGCAGCTTTCACCAGGCAAACATTTCCTGCCATCCTGGACCAGCACTTCCTTCCCCACTTTGCCACCACCTGGGCTCATAGGACTTCTTGACTGGCCAGACCCAGCTGAGAGGATCACATCTGCCCCCTGCATCCCGTGGTCCAGCAGCCCCAGCAAACCCAGCTTCTCTTTTTGCTAGGCTCCCAGGGTGACCGGGGCCACATCAGGCAGACTGTGGGTATCCCATGTGGCTGGCATTGGCTCAGCTGTTTTCTGTCTCCCCAGCTACAACGAGGAAAGAAATGCTGGGAGAGGGAGCAACATCACCCATTTCCCACAGGTTCCCCTTGGACAGATGGCATGGGGCACCTGGGCTGCCAGTCCAAGAGCTTCCACCTGCAAAAACACCCTGAGACAAAAGACCCCAGAAAACTGCGCCGAAATCCCGAGCTCTTCAAGCTGGGTTTCGCGCGCTTCACGCTGGCTGCAAATCACTCAGGAGGCTTATTGTGGATGTCACCCAGCTTGGCCCTTAGCCACAGTTTGGCCCTCTGGATTTACAGGGGGAAAATGTGCATCTGTGCATCAACCACACTGACATATGGAAATGGGCATGACACAAATCCTTCTATTTATTTGCACATGCATGACTTGCGTGGTGCTGGTAGCCATACTGCAAATCAGTTCATTCCATACATCATGTGATAAAAAGCATTTTTTGTCAGCATTTACTTCTCATCCATTCCTTGACTACTAATCCTCTCCTGTTGAAATGACCAGTATTTCAGACTTCCAGGCTGCCACGCAGATGAAGAGAGGGAAGTTTGCTTCCTCCCACAAATAAGGATATGCTAAAATATGGGCCAGAGAACTACACTGCTCTGAGCTTCAGCGATATTTCATCCCAGATTGGTGACAGATTTAAACTTTGCCATCTGGACTAGCAAAACTTATGACATCTCATGGAAAGCCAGGAATCCAGGTTTGCAGTGAGCTGTGGTTATAGCTTCTCCTAACGGTCATAATTTTTTCTAAATGTTAGACATCAAAAATCACAGCGCTATCATTTATAGAAGTGCTGTGTTAAACACCTAAGATTAGTTTTTCAATGGTTGCATTTTATTTTGCCTAACTCTAACTCTGCGTGAGAGAATCAAGTACTACAGAAGGCAAGGCAAGGGTTATCTCATTTTGGACACAGAGGAAGCAAAAAATGGTGGCAGTATTATTTGATCCATCAGCCCCAGGATAATATTTGGGTGTTTAATGGAAGTCCCTTGGGATGTAGCCTCCCATCTACCTCTAGCAGGTAAAACATACCCCAGGTTCACACCATCATGAGTTTTCTAAGATGTCTCTACAAAACCTAGACCTTCAGTCAGTGTAAAGCCTTGCTGCCGTCACTGCTCTGCCTAGATCCCTTCAGGGCCACACTCCCTCAGCCTGTGCCTTTGCCCAAGCATCTCCTTGCACACAGAAAGTCCCCTCCATGACCCCGACCTGTGCCCCGGCCACCGCTGCTCAATGCGTACGTACCTGGAAATGCTGCAAACGAGTTAGCGAGGCTGGCTGCAAAACGAGCTTGTCTTTTGACCATGTCCCCCAGGTATTCACGTGCTGTGCCTCAAAACCGTTTGCCTTCTGGCAGGACATTTTTCACCTGCCTAGCACACATCCAGGCAGGGTTTCCTGGGGCATTCTGGGCCTCAGCCAGGTCGGTGCCAGTGCCCCCGCCATGCTGTGTTTTGGCTGCTCCTTGCTGGGGGCTGTGCAGAGAAGATGGCTCTGCACTGGGACCAGCTGCGGCGCGCTGGGGTGGGCAGTGCTGCGGTTCTCCATGGGTCCCTGCCCGTCCCAGTGGTGTTGGTGCCCATGTTGCTCTGTAGCCGAAGGACAGCCAGCTTTGGGACAACCTAAGCAAGTCTTGAAAGGGGCACCAAGTGCCAAGCAGCTCGGTGGACACAAACCTCCGCAGACACCTTCACAGCCCGTGGATGCAAGTGAACAATGACCTCGCAGCCCAGCTGGCATCTGCGTCCTTTGCTGTACCCACTGCAGTCAAAAAGCTGGTGTCGAACCACGTGCAACCAACTGACCCACTCCTCCCATGTCTCAGCTGTGGTGCTCGGATCAGTGACAGCCCTGCAAGCCCTGGTGCCAAATCCACGCATAGGGCTGAGAAGCAACCCCAGAGCAGAGCAGGAGGTGAGCAATCGCACCGTCGGGTCCAGCACTGGTGAAGAGGACTGGTGCATGCTGTCCCAGCGCCTCTGCAGACCCAGCATCTTGGAATTGCCGTGTTCCCTTCCAGCATTTCTCTCCCAGCTTCCTGCTACTTCAGCTAGTTGCAGGAGAAAAGAATCTCACACCAAATGTGCAGGATTTTAAAAGCTCACTATTTAATTATGGCTAGATATTCCAAGTAGCGTTTCAGCAGATATTGTTTCTACTACTGCAATAATTAAGACTGTGCAATCGTTAATAGGAGGATCTGAGCTGAGCACATGTCAATTGTGATTATCAGTGCAGGGCTGTCAGCTAGGTAATTAAAAGCACAGCCACTCAGCTTTACATTTACTGTTCAGGTACATGCTCAGAAATGGCACTACAAATGTAATGTAAATGCAGCACCTAAAAACAATTGCCCTTCAATTAGGAATGTGTGGATTTTGAACCTTTGTGATTCATTTATAAATGTTGTTTAATTGCTATAGGAAAACAATGCAGAAGAAATGCATCATGAGCTGGAAGCATCATGCTACTTGACATGGCCTTATAGGCTTCTGCTGCCTCTCTCTCTGATTGTCCCTGCTCTAGTTGTAAAGGGCACGATGTCACCAGCTGACTGAAAAATGGCAGAAATTATTCCTGTACACAAAGGAGGCCCTGCCAGCTCACTGAATAATGATCCATCCGTTTCAGGAAGGTGTATCTTACGTGCCGTGAAATTATCAGCACACAGGTTCCAGGTAAACCACCGAAGCTAGGCACTCACTTTTTACTCATATTCTTCTGTATTCCTGTTGTAAGACCTGACTTTTGCTCTGCACCTGACTTCCAAGGATGCTGGTAAAGGCACCCAGCCACTGCCTCCCTCCTTCCACAGCCTCCTGCAGAACTGGCTTTGTCTGTTAAGCTGTGACCTGACTCATGTTATAGCAGCGTCCCACAGTCACAGACTTCAGAAAAATCCCTGACTTAAGCCCGCTGCCTTCTTTGAGGGCTGTGTCATGCTTTGCAGGTGTTGAAAGAGGCTGGGGTCAGAGTTTTTGCCATCCCACGCTGCCTGAGTCTAAGGCGGACTCATCTCACATATGTTCAGCCTTCTACGCTGTAGAGGCTTTCATGCGGTCTGGTTGCCTGGGCTCCCTTTGTGCTTGCTGGGTAATAAAGTCTTTCTTCAGTGCAGTTCACCTGGCATCATGGCAGATGTCTGCCTCTGGCTGGGATAAGCCATGACCTGGAACTACCTCTTACTCTCTGGCTTGGATTTATGTGATTACCTTCCCAGCGTCTGAAGCTCAGCGAGATGAATCCCTCTGGTTTTGGGGAAGTCAGAAGTCCAGGAGTTGCCGGCCATGTGCTGAGCCCATGGTGTCCACACCCCAACTGATGGGGCCTGGAGGAAAAGCTGGCTCGGGCTGAGTCCCAGAAGCATGACAGCAATGAGGGTGTTTCAGAGTTGTGCCAAATTCCACCTAAACTTTGTGTCGCTCATCAGGAAATGATCTAAAGCTGCCTCATGGTCTCAAGTGAGCTTCCCAGCGAGAGGTGGTCCTGCTGCTTCCCACTCAGAGTCTGTGAGCTTTACGGAGTGGTTACCACTGTCTTCTGCTGCCTGTGGATACAGAGAACATTGGTGGCATTGTTAGAGCTAACCAGAACATTTCACCAGAGCCCGTCAGGTTTGACAAATATTACAGAATTGTATCAATTTCATTCTAGTTGCACCTAAAGAAAGAAAAAGAAGAGTGAGAGCCTGACATTGTAGAAGCACCCTTGTTCAGTTTTCCTTTCAAATGACATCCTATTTTGATTTGATTCTGTGTTTATTGGATTCAAACAGAATTGGAGTCAAACATACTTGGTGATTAAAATAGATTGAAGTTCTGAGGGGAGCTGCTGTGCTATAGCATTTTCTATATTTCCAAGTTTCATCCTGGGGCCGAATGAAAATCAAGTTATCAGTCTTGAAATGCCACATGAAAATACATTTCCTCTGTCCATATGAACATGCTGGTTAGATTCCAGCAAGAGTTGGCGTGGTAGGAATTGCCTTTCCCTTTCAGCTGAGGAAAGCATACCAGGGAATAAATGCAGATCACACAGCATTTGGGTGGAAGGCTGCTGGGACAGCTGTTTCTGCTCTTTGAGGCCAGCAGGTACCATGTCCACAAGTCAGGTCAGAAGGGGAGGGTGCCGAGGCTGAAAATACACTGAAATTCATCTATGCTGAGGCTTTCAGCAAAATGGCTTTTTTTTTTTCTTTTTTGGTGATGAAATTGAATTTGGAAGGTTTTTGGAGATAACAGCTCTGTAGTCACACCTTCCCTGTCCCACAGTGCTCAGCAGCAGGAACTCGCACCCAGCACCCCAGCCCAGGCGCAGAGCTGGCCATGGACGGTCAGTGGGTCAGCATCTGCTCGGAGACAAGGTTCAGCACAAAACCACTTCCAGCTGCCAAAAGAGGCAGTAGGTGCAAATGCTGCCTCATCTGTAACATGCACCAAGTCTCCTTGGCCCCAAGGGAGCCCAGCTGTCCTCAGCCAGCCAGAGGTGTGCTTCGGGTCCCCAGAGGCACAGGCTGTCCCTGCACGTGGCTTCAGGTGACCAGGGAACTCAGGGGCATCCAAGGAACAGGGAAAGTCCCATGCTGGAAACCAGCCGGGTTGCTGAAACCAAAATATTGGGTGGGAAGCCCAGTGCCAGTGTAGGCAGGACAGACATCCTGGGTCAACATGAGCCACACTTCCTGCCAGCCAGCCATCCTTTTTGTCACTTCTTGCCTAAGATGCAGGGCACCAACTTTACCCCCCAGGCTACATCTTGAGTGCTCATCTTTCCCTCTTCCCATCACTGTGTTCTTCTTCCCATTAGTGTTGTTTATTTATAAGCCACTAAATGGTTTCATGACACAGGACAGAGCTTTTGCTTTCAGGGGCTGTGATAGCCATTCTCTTTGTTCGGAGCAGAGCAGAGGGAACGTCATCATAACTTCCTCAAAGCAGCAGCAATTTGGGCAGCAGCACACGAGGGAACCAGACGCTGTGCCCAGCTGGGGGTACCTGCTCTGTTCAGCAGCATTGCTCTTCCCCAGCATGCCTCTGCTGCAAGCATGCTGGGGCATCAGCCAGCACAAGAGCACTCTGAAAAGCTGTGATTGCCCTCTGCAATCACCTGTTTTCTCTTGCCTTGTGAAAAAAAAATCAGATGCAGCAAGAGAGAAAACACATTACTGGGCCTCCAGGGAGTGTCAGAGGTGAAAAATGTATTGGTCTGACCTTGGGTTAAAATGCAGCTCAAGCCTAAGAAAACAGGAGGTGGGCAGGGTCTTGCTGGGAGGAGGGAGATTTAAACATCCTTGATAGCAAAAATGTTAAATTAATAAATACCCCCTTCTTCCTGACTTCTCCCTCAACAATTACATACGGTATGGAAAAATCTCACCCCGGTAGAGCAGGTAAAGCTACGTCCTCCTGGCACGGGTGCAGTCCCACCACACAAAATGGAAGGATATCAGCAATGCCCTGAGAACAAGTTAAACCAATGTATTACAGTGCATTACTGGCTTCCACAATTACTGGCCTCCACAATTACCAGCGCAATCCATCAGCCATTCTTTGAAGTTCTCCACAAGGTGGCCTGGAGATGGAGAGCTGGCCCCCAGGAGCTCCCCAGACTCAGCCATCACTTCGGACATCCCTCAGGGAGTTGGTGGACATTTGTCCCCAGCCCCAGTTTGTAGCTTTTAATCCATCTGCACTTCTTGTTTCTCCTCCAGATAGCCAGGTTCATGCCAACATCACACCTCCAGTGTGTTCAGCCCCCAGATCTTTCTCCAGGCTCAGACCGGCCCCGTAGCCAGTCAGGACCATGGAGGTGGGGTGGATGTGGTGGTGCGTTATCAGCGTTAATTGACATGTGCCATCCTGACTCTGTTTCTGCAGCGGCTACGACTTCGATTATGACTATTACAGAGACGACTTCTACGACAGGTGAGCTGGGGAGGCGGCAGCCAAAGGGGTTTTTCTGTGGGGCAGGCGGTGCAGAGAGGCCACAGCTCCAGCCGTGGGGCACTAGGCGGGGTGGGCACAGGCCGTAGCAGTGGCATCCGACATTCGGGCTTTGCAGGGCCTGGGCTGGGGGTGCTTCAGCTCCTGCTTCACCCTCTGCATCCCCCCCGCAGGCTCTTCGAGTACCGGGGCCGAGTGTCTCCAGTGCCCAGGGTGGTCCCGGTGAAGCGGCCGCGGGTCACTATCCCCCTTGTCCGGCGCGTCAAGGCAACGCTCCCCGTCAAGCTCTTCTCCCGATCAGCTGCCATTGCCAACAGCTCGGCCAAGCTGAAGCGTGAGTATGTGCGTGCAGCCCGAGGACTGGCCGTGCCACCCAGCACTGTCCCCAGCCTCCAGCCAGGTACCTGCAGGGCTGGGTGCTCCCAGGGAAAAACCTTAAAAACCCCAAAACATCTGCAGCAAAAGCCCAGTGAGGGCTTTTCAGAAGCCTGTGGGCTGCAAATGGGGCAGGGGAAGGTACAAGGGATCATCCTTCAATAAGCGTACGGTCACCACCGGTGCTGTAATGGGAGAATGGGAGTGACGAGCTGTCGAGGGGCTGTGGTGCAGGAGAGCTCATTGCTGGTCTCAGCAAAGTTTCTGCCCCCCTTTCAGCAAAGCCCATGCCAGCTGACACCTCTCTGTCCTTCTTTCCTTCCAAGTGAAGTGCAGCGAGCTGCAAACGATCAAAACCGAGCTGACGCAGATCAAGTCCAACATCGATGCTCTGCTGGGCCGGCTGGAGCAGATTGCTGAGGAACAGAAACTGTCCACAGGTCAGTTGGGTGTGTACAGGTCCCTGAGGGCTGGCCTGAGGCAAAGACCCCACCAGAGCTGGTCTTCAGACCCATCACAACTTGTAACATCCTCTGGGCACCAGCACTGAAGCATCTCCCCCACGATCCAGGTTGGGGGGGGGCTCAGACACAGTACAGGAGGTTTCTGTAGCCCCAGCCCAGATAAGGGAACTTTGTTAACAAACATGAAAATAAAAGTCCCTGCCCTGAGGAGTTTACAATTCTGCTCAATGGTAAGTTCTCGGCTCCAAGCTCTCAGTTGTGTCTTGGAGAGGGAGGGTGCTGCTTTCTAAGGGTACTTCATTCTTCTCTTGTCATCGAAATTCAAAGCTGAAGCAATGGACTTCAGTGAACACACCAATCTGTTTCTCTCAGGAGAAAACATCACAGAAATACTAGGTAGTGTTGAAGCATCACTGCGAAAAAAATGGTCAAGATTCGGAAAACGTCTTTGCTGACAGTTATATGGGCTGCCAAAATCACATGCCAAAATTCCCCAAATTATGGAATTGAGTTTAAAATTGTGAGATTTTTTTTTCTTTTGTAGTACAGTTTTTATTTTTTTAATTTGCTTTCTTGTTTGGGTCACTTCTGCCTCCCACACACACTCCAGTTGGCCTGCTCTGCGCACTCCTGGTTTTCTTTCTAGCAGCTCCTTCAAAAGCAGCAAAGCTTCGCACTGTGAAATAAACCCTAGATCCATTATTTACATACCGACTCAATTCTGGGGCCTCTGGGTGAGTCTGATCAGGCTGCAGCCACTGCCTCCCCCAGCCCCTGATCCTGCTCACTTGGCTCTTGCTCTCACAGAGGTACGGAAGAAGGCAGATGGCAGCAAAAGTGAAGTCTCGCAGGAAGACACAGCGTCAGAGGCAGAGGTCAATACGGAGGAGCCGCTGAACGGGGATGAGGGAGAGGAAGAGGGGCTCGCACGAGATGAGTGTGAAGATGAACTGGTAAGAGCAGTTGGGTGCTATGTTCCTCCAGCCAGGGGAGTTCAGTAATGGACCACAGTTTTACTGTAATGTATTAAACCCCCAGGAAAATAGTTTTTCCTTCCTAAAAGGAAATTGTTGTATTTAATCCCATGATTGTTCACAGCTTGTTCTTCCTAACTGTTAAGCTGCTTGCAAAAGCTTTGACCTAGCAAATGGTGGAGAAACACAGTTGGCTCCTGAAATTCAGACTGTATTTATCCTTGATTTCACAACATTTAATTAATGGTTAAAATAAGTTGCTTTGCTCCAGAGGAAGTGGATCTCGAATGAATTGAAACATATGCCAAAGACAGGCCATGTTGTATTAACCACACTTTCCTAACAACGGGCATTTGCAAGGGCCTTTTGTCTGGATGGGCACCAAATTGCACAAGTGTAGTAGCACAAATCTCAGCAAGCCGCAGTGCATGAAGCTGTACATCCGTGGCAAGGGCAGCACTTTTCTCTGAGCGTGGCTAGCCTGATTGTATCCATGTCAGCCCCATTGCCTTTTGTTCTGCCCTGAACAGGGACTGAAGAACCCAGTGAGCAGGTTTTATGGGCTGCTTCCAGATGCCACAGCACTGGTGGCAGCAGAAGTGAGGATGGAGCTCACCATCCCTTGCTCCATCCTCACCCCATCACCGCTGGGCTGACCCCACAGCACTTCACACCTGCAGCACTCTGCCTATGGCCAAAGATCTCAAAACTCTTGCCAGCTGATTGCAGTCTTCCACTTCACCCCACCATAGTTATGATGGATGCAGGATCTGAAGGGCATATTTCAAGTGTTTCAGTTTCTGGGACCTCACAGCTGAAGTCCATGACCCCTGCTAAATCTGAAAAGAGTTGGTTAAGGGGAGAAATAACAGACCACTGTAAAGAAGAAAGGCAAAAGCCAGCCCCCATCTCTGTGTCAATTAAGATAAGGAAGGCCAGGTTTAAATTACGTCAAGGGAAACAGATGGTAGAAATTAGGGGAAAGCTTACTGATGCTAATGATGATAAAGCAGCTCACAGACTGTCAACAGAAAACATGGACCTTGCCATTAGTGGGATGAGAAGACAGAATGGACAGACATCCACTGGGTGTGATTTAAGCATCACAGAATGGCTTGGTCTGGAAGGGGTCTTAACGACCATCCAGTTCCCCATGCCCTCCCACCTTGTCCTATCACTATATGTCCTTGTAAGTAGTCCCTCTCCATCTCCTCCTCCAAGAAGAGCTGATCCTCATTAGGGATAGATGAAAATCACTATTTCAGGTCCCTACCACTTCTGATTTTCTGTAATTCTCTGGTTTTAAAGTGACATTGAGTTTGGAAATATTTTACTGCCATCATCAGGTTCAGATGTGCTCAGCATGGGGCAGGTTAATCGATGGAGCTCATCTGCCGGGGTGTTTTCTTAAACACTGCAAGGCAAACCACAGAAGCTGTCCTTTAAATCTTGCTCCTGACCTTAGAGCAGTGAGTAGCTTTGAAGTCATTCAGTTGCCTAGGGAGTGGCTCCTTCCTCCCACGTCTCTTGGGCTTACAGACATCAGCATAACCTTCACTTTCTGCTGTCCATGGACACTGTACCCACAACGGTCCCTAAAAATATCTATCCTTACTCTGCAGGGCGTTAGGAAAGACCTAGCAAGGCAGGACCAACCAAGCCTCATCAGTAACACTGAGGTCAAGTATGTACAGATGCTTTACCGTGGTGGTAGTCCCAGCTGGGTGAGCGGCTTTGTAGAGCCCAAGGAAATCAGGCACATGATATCCACTGAAGGCGATGAGAGCTGGACAGATGCTTCTTTTCAGCCCTACTTCCAGGGTAAAGTTGGCTGCCTGGTTTTGTGCACAAATCTCTGCTTGGCCTTGGTGAAGGCTCCAGCATGGGCTGGGGAAATGACGTCCAAAACCTACACTCCAGCCCCGAGCAAGGAGGAGGAAGGGGGCCTCTCCCAAAACAAGTTTGTGCCCTTTCCAGAGAGGCTGGGCAGCAAAGGAGCTCTGAAGCTGCTGCTGTGCCCAAAGTTTACAGACTTGTAAAATAATTTAGGTTGGAAGGGCCCTGTGGAGGTCTCTTCCCTCATCCTGCCAGCTGATGCACCCCAGGATGTGGTAGGGTCTCTTTGGTAGGGTCTCTTTGTCGCAGGGACATTCTGCTGACTCCTGCCCAACTTGTTTGCCAGCATCTGAAGTCTTTTCTTTTTTTGCAAAGCTGCTTTCTTGCCAGCCATCCCCTATGTGTCCCGCTCCACAGCATCATTCCTATTGCATTCCCACAGACTCTACCACTAGGCTCAGGGGGTCTGGGAGGCCAGGAGACAGACCTGACCAGGGAAAACTGGGGGGAAAAATAAGCCTTGAGTACCTTGGCCTTTTCCATCTGCTTGGTCAACAGGTCTCTGTGTCCCCTGCCCCACTGAGCAGTGTGCTTACGTTTTTGTTATCCTTCCTTTTCCTGCTGGTGTACCTACGGAAGCTCTTTCTCTTGCCCTTCGTATCCCTCACTAGTTCCAACTTCTGCCTACCTTTGGCTTTCCTAACACCACCACTGCACACTGGAATTTTGACTTTATCTTCCTCCTTGGTGGCCCAGCCCTGCTTTCACCTTCTGGGTTCTGCTTTTTGTGTAGGAAAAAGCTCGTTTTGGAGTTTGCTGCTCATCCTCCTGCCATGGCTGCCCCACTCTCTGCACAGCAGAATGGGCTGTTCCTGTGCTCCAAGGTGTGCTGGAAGGTGGCCCCGCTGCCCTGGGCTCTGTGGGCTTCCAGAGCAGTCTCCTGTGGGATTCTGCCAAGCAGATCTCTAAACATCCCCAGATCTGTTCTCTTAAGTCCAAGGATTTGATTCTGCTATTTCTCTCGGTCACTTCTCTCAGGATACTCTTTCCACCATCACATCATTGTCCAGCTCTTCCTTGTTCATTGGTAAGAAGGTCAAGAAGCACATCTCATTGACCCTAGTCAGCTTGTCAATCAGCTGTGTCAAGAAACCTTTCTTGGTGTTTCCAGAAGTCTCCCGGCTTGCTTGCCCCCAGCTGACTTTCCAGAAGATACCAGGTTGTGTGAAGTCCCACAGGAGTACAAAGGCCTCCAACCAGGAGGCTTCCCCCAGACATCCACAGCAGGTTTCCTATAAGGTGGTCTGTAGTAGATGCCTGCCATGATGTCGCCCACGTTGTTCTGCCCCCTGCCCTTCAACCACGTGCTCTCAGCTGACTCATACCCGTTCCAATGCACGTCCCCATGCACCTGAGCCCTTCCTTTGCCCAGAGCAAACACCACCTCACCTGGTTTTCCTGACGAGCCTGTTCCCAGGGCACTATACCTGCTTTGTAATTGCAGCTCTGCAGACAGAGGAGCCTTTGTTCTGCTGCCAGAAGTCACAAGCCTCCACACTTGCCCATCTTGAGAGTCTCCATCCCCAGCTCCTGTGAGCAGTTTCCAGCTGTCCCTTCTGCATGCCTTGCAGTCCTCAGGCTTTTGCCCATGCAGGATCTCTGCAAAGACCCTGCTGAGCTCCCCAGTAGCACACACCTATTTCCCTTCCCCAGTGCCCTGCTGCTAACTGGGTTGGGACTGGTCTCCCTCGCCTTTCCTTCTGGATCATCTGGTATTACCTGCAAACATCTGGCTCCATTTCCATCTGTTCATCATAAAATGGCACCTGTGTAGGAAATTAAATATTACTGCTGAACACCTTATTTTAATGATATGTATTGCAGAATGGCTCCAGGAGGGCAACTTTCATGTGCCTTATTTTCAAACCCACTCTTGTATGGGGAGCAGTTCAGCATGGTGTGCTGTCACTGTGACCTTGGGAGTGGTGAATATTATGAGTATTATTCTGGATGATGAGCTGTGCTGCAAACTGGAACCGGTTTCTCTGTTCACCAGCAGAATCACTGCGCTGTGCATGATTTGCCACTGCAGACCAACTCCCCCTGAGCATCCTGGGCAGTTCCAGTAACCACAGGAACTGTGCTCCCAGTGTGGGTCCTTCCCAGGTCCCAAGTAAACTTCTCACAGTGCTAAAACAAGGAAGAGCTGTGAAAACACACATAATAAGGCCTACTTTATGCAGATGCTGTGGCTACTTGCTAAGTATGGGGCTTCTCATTTAACCCAGCCATGTGAAAACTAGGGATCCAGTCTAAGCGTTCACCTAGCAATGATGAGTGCTTACCATTTAGCACTCAAGCCCCAGGCTTAAGACCTTCCCTGGGGACATGCAGCCTGCCCAGTGGAGGTGCTGGCTCTGTAGCAGCACAGATCAGACACCTGACTTTACACCACCAAGGGAAGGTGGGCTCGACTTCATCCCGGTCCCTTTGAGGTTCAGCCAGACGTCAACATCAAAGGAGAAATCACACATCCCAGGTCTGTTCTGCAGAGGCTTGCTAGCATAAGGATCAGAGGAAATTTCTGGTTTTGCCTGGAATTGTCTTTTCCAATCGCTTCCCACAGTCTCCACATTGGCGTGTTCTGCAGCTCCTCCACCATGGAGCAGTCTGACCCTGCCGCAGTGTGCAAGCTGTCCTGCCCGTGATGGACCGGGCTGGTCCCTGCTTGTGACACAGCACGGTGTCTCGGGCAGGGCAGTGGGGGCACGTGGTGATTTCCTGTTTCTGTTTCCCTTCTCCCTGCAGGAGAACAGCCATTACACAGATGTGGAGGATGCCAGACTACAGTAACCAGGTACAGCTCACACACTGTTTTTTAGAGACTGATCCTGAGCAAAAGTTTTCATCCCATGCAAGATGTTGGGATCTTTTGCTGCTTCAGAAGATGCTCTTTCGCACTGATCCTCTGTGCTTTCTAGCACTGAGCCTGGCTGCTCAGCCGGGTCACTGATCAGCCCCTCACTCCCTTTCCTACGTCACACACTACCTCTCTGAGGTTCAAGGAAAATGATGTACCTTTTTTTTCATCACTGCCTCTTGTCTCTCCTTGCAGCCCATTCAGAACAGCAGTGAGCAATGGTGTGAGGAAAGCACGAGACTAAACCCTGTCCTGGCACACTGAGCAAGACAAGCTAAATTGAAGTGCTGCTGTCATCTCTACCTGGCATTCGAAAGGAGAAACATGACCCAACATCTTCCATCCATCTGTAAAGCAAAGGCGACTAAAACTCATCATCCCAGTGAATCCCCATGACCCTCTGCAATGGATTCAGAGCTCTGCAGCCAGCCCGGGCAGCAGCCAAACCCTGTGCAATCCATACCCACCACTGACTGGGTAATGAGAGAGCGGTTGTGTCACCCCACGAGTCAGAGATGCTACAGGGCTTTTTCTAGGAGCGGAGGGAGAACTAAGCCCAACCCCATAAGGACTTTTTCTCATGCTAGGTGAGAGACAGAGCATTTGCTAACTGGGGAAAGTACTGTCTCAGTTTGGACAATTTGTGTTCTCACGCTCGAGGTCATGTTGAGGAAGAGGGTGTGGGTTGAGCTCTGCTCCTGGAGTGGCCACCTCCTGTTGTGGCTCTTGTCCCACGTGCCACCGCGGGTACCCAATCACTTCCAGGTGGAGAGGAGCCGGTGCCTGTGCATGTGCTGTGCTGCTCCAAGAGGGGAAGGTGAGAGGAGCCTGCGGGACAGCAAGCGATCCCAGGCAGGAGGAACAAAGCCTGCATTGTCTTCAGCAGTTTGGCCTCCTTGTTCTCCACTGGAAAACCACCATGGGAAGGCTGAGCAAGTCCCTGAGGAACGAGAAGATGCAAGCTTGCGTCAAACAGGCAGATAAGACCCTTTTGGACCCGCCACTCCCTGGAAGGGCTCTGACCCACCTGCTTCCCCAGCCAGAGGAGCTAACCCCTTCCCCTGGGTGTTCGCACCCCCTGCCCCAGCTCCCCTGGGTCTCCACGCCTGCCGGGGGGCCAGGAGGCAGCGTGCTGGCTCCTGCTCCTGGCAGCGAGGTCTGTCACCAGTCTGGCAGGGCTGCAGCACGCCTGGGCGCAGTGATCCCGGTGACTGCCCCGAGCACAGCGCCTGTGGGTGTGCATGCACCCCCCTCTGCTGCCCAAATTCAGCCTGCTTCTGACCATGCCACGTCCTGCGAGCACAAGGCTGCGACAGCCTTTTCACACCGCAACACCCAAGAGGTCTCTCGGCCTTTCTCGTCTTGTTCCTTCCTCTTCTGCGGGCTTACGCAATTTTTCTGAGTTCAGAGGTATATGGGACTGAGACTCACACAGCACTTTATTCAGAGCAATTGTGTCCTGCCCATCTCCCCTGTGTCTGCCCAAAACACCCCTACCAAAACACACACACACACACATACACATTGGCGCTTTGAGTCCAGAACAGTGCCCGCACCTTCTCCTTAGCCAAACTCTCCCACAAACCATGTGGCCCCCTGATTGTACAGGGTGCTCTGAAAGGGGACTCCTGCTTTCTGCTCCAGCACTCAAAGCCAGACTTCCTGTACAGCATCTCTCTTTGAAGGGTGGAGGGGAAAACAGGTCGTGGGGGCAACGCTTCCCTGCCCAGAGGACCATCCTGGAGCAAGCATGGCTCTTGAAGCACAATGTTTTATTTGCATTTCTTAGTTTCGAATAAGTCATGAAGGAATTAAGGGATAACCGTGCTTTCCCCTACCTTTTTCTGGTTCCTGTACAATTTATCCATTGTGTTGTACTGAGCCGTCGTAGAGCTGTTTTCTAGGCTTTGAGAGATGAGCTGCGGTTTTTGCTATGAACTGACTGTGATGCTGCTGTCTGGGAGAAAGGTGACCTTGTACATATGATCCTGTATAATAAAAGAAAGAAGTCTAATTTGCTTTTGCTGTCTTCTCTGTCATACGCATACACGCTTTTTTTCCTGTTTCAGACAAGCAAGCCTTCTTTCCCTGTCTGAGCTTCAGCTCTGCCTGCAGGACTGCCTTTCCCTTGCACAAGGGGCATTGAGTGAAGCAGCTGGCTAGCCAGGGCCCCAGCCCTCCTCCCACAGCCCAGCTCTGCCCCCCAGCCCTCCCACCCCACTTCCCATGCCTGAAGGCACCCAGAGGTGTGCGGTGGGGTGCTGGGGGCGCAGAGCACAGAACAGCATCCAAATCTCCAAGCCTCCTCCCAGACTCTCTGTGGTGGCAGGGAGCGGGCTGCAGGGAAGAGCAGAGGCCCCATTGCTGGGCCCGTCCTGGTGAACAGAAGGACTCATGGTTCCCCCCCAGGCCTGCTATCCACAATGCAAAATAATCTGTCAGGTCTCGTTAGCTCTTGAATGGATGTAAAGGGGTCCCACCCAGCCTCACTGGGAACATCTTTTCCATGATGTCCCCGTGCAGTCGCTCCCTGTAAATCGTCCCGGCCCTGCTGGGATGTGCCAAAACAAGGGCTGGGCGAGCCCGTTCTCCCCGGCTTTTCCCCCAGGGCAGCAGTTCATTCAACATCTGCACGTCCTGAAGAGAAGCCACCGCTGTAGGCCGAGCAACTCAGCTGAGCATACATCCAGTTTCCATCGGACGAACTGGAAGAAACTGCTTTGTTCAAGTGTCTCCCCACCACCCGCGAAGGCCAGAGCTCACTCCCCAGTTCCATGGCCCTCACTTGCCTTCTCGTAATTTCTGCTCCTCTTGTCATCATGGCTGCTTTTGATGGTGGCAGCAACATTGCCTGTGCTGGAAACAAACCCAAACACTTCAATCCCCTGTCACCATGCCTGCATCTCTGCAAGGGAAACATGGAACAACGGAGATTTAAACATGGACTTAAAAGTGCTGCTCTGGATGAAAAGAGCAGATGTGCAAGGGTTTTTGGTGCTCTGCTTTTTTGTAGAAGTAGACATTAGAGCAGTGTTAGTCTAGTCCCAAATCTTCCTTTTATGAGTTTCTGGATATGGGAAGACAATCTGTCAGGCCAAAATACCTGCAATCTTGCATTCAGTTTCAGTCAGGAGATGAAAAAAAAAAAAAAACCCACAGACTTTAATAAATCCCATTAAGTTTAATGGGCATCACATGGTTAAAGTCCATTCAGAGCTTTGGAAATATTTAGGTTACTGCCAGTGTAATGGGAACAATTCTTTAGGGAGTTCAAAAATGCTAATTGCTGCCTCTGTGAAAGTTATCACATCCCTCCTGCATTGCCTTCCCATTATCTGCAGGAGATTTAATTCTATATTTTTCCTCTCTCTTAATAAAGCTGTGTAGACATTTGGAGATGTGCTCAAGAACCCCAACAGCTCCCAGTGGGGACTGTTCATTCTCCTCCAGGACAGCACAACCCAAACCATGGATCAGATGCAACATCACAGGAGTACTTGTGAGAATTTGTGAGGACTGGGGCAGGCGCATTTGTGATAACATGCATGTCCCCCCCAGACTCCATCCAGGTGCCACACATGGGGCTGATCAACACAGGACACACAAAGCACATGCATGAGACCCAGTCCGGTGTCAGCACCAACGGGTTCCTCTCCTTGCAGGGTCCCTCACGGCCACCCTTGTAGTGCGGCTCACATGAGGCTTGGTGCCTCTGCCCCTTGTCCCCAGCGGGACAGGGCACTGCTGCATTCCCAAGGGGCATCACGTCCTCCTGCAGGCCGGCACAGGGCTGCGCTGCGCTCCCAGCCCCACAGAGAGGCTCCAAGTGAGACCTGCACAAGCGAGGGTCTCACCGTTCGGCGGACAGGGCTTGGAGAAAACCAAGGTGAGCCACAGCAGGTTCAGAGCAGGCTCCAACAGCCTTGTGAGCCATGAATGAATGCATTTCCCCAAGCCAGTGACCACAGGGGGGGATTCACCAGTGCCACAGAGAGCATCGCTGCCAGCGCAGCACCACGGAGTGCTCAGCACGGGGAAAGGGGCACTGGAGGAGCCAAAATCCAGCACAAGGCCAGGCTGAAATCCAGCACAAGGCCAGACATGCTGCTTGGCCATGGGAAAGGTCCAGAGGCAGCCCTCAAGCAGATGCTGGGGAGCAAAGCGGAACGTTGATGAGAGTCCTGAACACAGTTAGAAAAATGTGAAAACAGGGAGGTGCACACCTAGAAATGCCTGCTGGTCTTCAGGATCTGCCTGGAAGAGCCCAGGGACCAGAATAACAATGAAACAGCTTGAACATCAACCCCTTTGAAGTCTCTTCTTGGTGTTGCTCCACATTTCGTGGTACTCCCTCACTGGCACAATCCCTCATGCTGAAGCCTCCTTTGAGGCGATCCCAATGTTTTTGGGGCCACTGCAGTCCTTCAGGCATCAGAAGGAGCAGCCTGGGGCTCTCAGCACATTGTGGAGATCAACGCTCATCAGTGGGCAGGAAAATGTGGGCTCCAGCCATGTGGAGCATCATCCCTCCTGTCTGCATGGCACATTTTAAAATCACTGCAAGCCTTTAAAATAATGGTCCATGTGATGTAGGGAGCTTGGCTGGCTGGGGTGGGAGAATGGGGGAAAAATCAGGATTCAGGAATTCCCATCTTTAGTGAGAAACCCCACAAATTCAGCACCTATTCATCATCCAGATTTGCTTCCTAGCAGGTGGATTATTTTCTTTGATGGATTAGAGAGGGTTCTTCAAACCTACATGATGTCAGCTTCAGGCACATACACATGAGCTCACAGCTGCTCCAATTCACCCAAAAACAACATAAGCAGCTCCTTGAGGCCACAGCAGGCAATTTCCTCCCTTAGCACCACGACTGAGACCTGGGAGGCTTTGGGACCTTTCATCTGCACATCTCCTTTAATAAAACCCCTTTGGGTGCTGCGAGGTGTGATCCACACCCATTTCAACTGCTTAAAGACCAGTGTGGGCATGGGTCCCAGGGATCCGAGCGCAGCACCCTGCCCCATTGCAAGGCAGGAGCCCAGTAGCACAGGAGGCTCATCCCCACTGGCAGGTCCAGCCCCAACCCTGGATCCAGCACGCAGCCAGCACAGCCAGCCCTGCATCCCCAGAGACAAAAGCAGTGACATCCAAGTGCCACCAAAGCTGGATATTAATGCTGTGGCACAGAGGATGAGAGTGCATTCATGGGCTGGTAGCACAAGAAATTAGGAGCTTGTTTGCATATCAGCATCTACTGTAATATTTGAATAAACACATTGAGAGCTTTATGTGAAGAGAGGAGTTTGGGTTGGGCAGGAAGCAGGCAGCTGTCAGGAGGAATAAGGAAAAAACAAGAATAACCTTAAATAGACCATAAAGAACTATTTCTGTGCCTAAAAGCTCTTCTAAAATAATTTGCATGGCTCTGGCTGATTGGGTGTGAGTGAGGAATCAGAAATCACTGTTAGTACTCAGCTCTCATGGCCAACACAGCCACCTGGGACATGTATTTGCATTCAAAAGCCTAAACTTCAAGAGGCACTCAAGAGATTAAAAAGAGCAACAAAGACGTGTTAACGGCAATGTGGGATGGTGGATTTAAAGTAAAACCACAAAAAAAAAGCAGGAGGTATTAATAAAAGCGACGGCACCGGTGCCCAGCTCTGGGACACCTCAGCTCACTGCCCAAGGAGTAACCCAGAGGACGTTTGTGACATACTCGAGTGCTTGTGGCTCAGGCACGCAAGACGTCCCAGGAACAAGAAGCATAACAAAATGAAAGGTATCCAGGGGTTATGCTGAAGCAAAAATGTAATACATATCAGTTGTACTTGTAACTGTTTGCTTTCAACCTTTCATGAAGGATCCTGGATTTAAACCTTACCAGACACAGCTGGTATTTGTTTCACACCTACGCTTGTCCCATGCAGGGAGGGAATGAATCGGCGTGGAGCCAGCGGGCGCTGCCTGCCCCATGCAGAGCGTGACCCAAGAAGGCAACAAGGGGAGGAGGCCTGGTGGCCCTGCTGTGTGTCCACGGGAAATTCAGGCTGAGCACCATTTCTCCTCCCAGGAAGAAAGCAGAGGGACACCGACAATGCCTGAGGCTGCACAGCTGGTGTTTTGTCTTGTTCTTGCTCTTCTCTCCCCAAAACAAGCCAATGATGGAGCAACGCATCCTTGCTCCAGCCCTACTGCTGTCTGTAACACTTACATTCCTGCACGTTACGTAGTTTCCCCAGGTTCTCTTCTATCCCTGTAGCACTGGGAAGGCTCAGCCCTGGCCAGGGTAGCATGGGCGGCAGGAGCGTGGGGACCACAGCAGTGCTGTGCTCATAAGAACACCGCTGGGGGAGCGACCCAAGGCACGAGGGAGGTGAACAATGCTAACACCACAAAAACAACACTAGAAGCCAAACGCTTCAGAAACTTAATAGCAAAAACAAGGACCAAAAATGTTTGGCTTCTCTAATTTACTCCAGACCCAGCTTTCAAAGCCGCTTGATATATTGGCTGGTTTTTTTTTTTTTTTGAAAAACAGATCCCAGCTGCAGATGGAGCTGTGCTACAAACAGCTTTTGAGAAATCTGGTCTTATATGAATCAAAGCAACGATCCACTGGGAATTGTTCTCATCTACAAAAAAAAAAAACACTTAATAATGCATTTGAGGAGTGTTCAGCAGGGCATAACAACACTCACCCACCCATCCTCACTGGGGCTGGTTATCTCACCCAGACACTGCACTGGAAGAAGGAAGCCAGAGGAGATACCAGGGGTGTGTGGTGGGGCAGCATCAGGCAGCACACAAGCAGCACTTTGCTGTTAATGTATGGAACAACATACGCTTCCCATGACATTAGATCACAATCCTCCACTGCAATAATTTTAAATGAAGACACAGAGATCAGGTACTGCTTTTGCAACTGCTCCTCACGGCTTTCATCTCATGCCTTAATAGGTCTGAATTATCCCCCCAGCAGGAAAAGCATTTCCCAGCAGCAGAGCGTGCAAAACCAGCACTTGTCTGTGGGAGCCAGGTACTGCAGCTGCTGGAGCCAACGCAGAACCAGCCAGGCCGAAGAACAGCACTCACCTATGAGAGTCACACTTGATCTGTCCTGCTTTTAAGGCTATTTCTGTCTCTCAAAATTGCTGCCTCACCTCCCTGTAATAAACAGAACATCTTGTTTTGTTGCCATTGTTTCAGCTGTTCTGGTAGCAGGGAACTTTTTCAATTAGATAAAAATAGATAAGTTGAAAATAGTCTGCATGTTGCTTTCTTTCTACAATCACAGAGACCTTTTCCCACAATAGAATTTTTGCTAGGAGCTCATTTTCTAGTCTAAGACATCTCCACTATTTCCCCTCCCAAATAGCATTGTCAAGTGAGCGACAAGGCTCCCTGACTTTCTCCCAGACAATAGCCAGGAACTTTCTGAATTTGTAGTTTAGCAACCCAACTGATGGTCTGGGGGTGATGTTTGGAGAAGATCTGCTCTGGCTAACTGCTATACACATACTGGGGACTAGCACAAAGAGCCTGTTGAATGTGCTCTCACAAAGTAGAAAGGTAAATCTGATACACGCAATCACCTTTTTAACAGCTGTGCTCTCAAACAACAGTATTCCAAGCCAGCAGGAATCCTAACCCAGAACCAGCACCTCTGCACACACAAATCAACACTTTTCCCTTTGCATTCAGTTTTTTTCACAGCATTTGCCCACTTGCCCAACCCTCACCGTTTGTTCTTTTTATGTTTTAAGGTTAATCATATTTTCTCATACTTATGCATCACAGTGGCTGGTATGGTGCCAGGTTTTGGATGGAGTTAAAAAACAACGCTGATAACACATGGCTGTTGTAGTTGCTGCAGAGCAGTGCTTGCCCAGAGCCAAGGACTTCTCAGCTCCTCGTGCTGCTGCCTTGCCAGCGAGCAGGCTGGGGGGGCACAGCCAGGACAGCTGGCCCAAGTGGTCCAAGGGACACCCCGTGCCACAGGGCGCCCTGGGGAACAATAAAACTGGGGGGAGGATGTTGCTGCTCAGGTACTGCTGGCTGGGCACCAGACAGCAAGCAGTGAGCACAACTGCATTCTGCATCACTTGTTTTGTATGTTCTATTATAATTTCCCTTCCTTTTCTGTCCTTTTAAACTGTCCTTATCTCAACCCGTGAGTTTTACCTTTTTTCTGATTCCCTCCCCATCCCACTGGAGGTGGGGGGTATGAGCAAAGGGCTGGGTGGTGCTGAGCTGCCTGTCCGGTTAAACCACAGAAGTCCTTTTGGCAACCCAAGATGGAGCACGAAGGTTTGGGTTAATGATAGATCTGACCAGAGCATGTTAAGAGAGAACAAACTTGCCGACTGTATTTGTTTAATAGTTGCTGTGATGCTGCTTTTTTTGCTCTCATTGTTGGACGAGTTCTGAGAGTTGTGTTACGTGACCCCTTACTTGCTGCGTATGCTCCCTGTTTTGCTTTTATCATCTTCGGGGTCTGGTTTAGGGTTGCTTTTAGTTTTATCACTTTGCTGTGCTGTGTGACACTGGTTTATAATATGATCAAAGCACCGGTTGTGAGCCTAATCTGGTATTTGTACTCAGCATTGTTGTCATCTCTGTACTTCAGGAACCATCTCTTGGGAGCTGTTAACAATTACACCCTGTACCTTTTCTCCTCAGAGAGCTCATCTGTGGGAAAGACAAGGGAGGACACTTTCCCCTGCTCCTTCACCTTCCCTCCCTTCTTCATCATCCTCCTCTCCCCCAGGCTCATTACCACAGCTCTCAAGAATTTTGGATGTTCCAACCAGCACGATCCTACTGCTGTGTATCCTGGATGTGTTCCTGGTTTTGTCTAAGATCAAACAAATATTTAAGAATACCACCCAGAGGTCTGCCCCAAGGCAGGATGGATCTGGGTGGCAAGGTGTGTGGAAAGATACAGGCAGGCATCCATCACTGTTGTCACCTCCAATAGTTTTGGACTTCACTCCTGATCAAGGGTGGAATCCTAAAAAACTGATAGAATGAACAACAACAAAAAAAAAGTCATGCCTTGATCCTGGCAATGCCAGACGGCTTCAGCTTGCTGCACTGTGCTGGGGTCTGACCCACACCTATCATACAGTAACAGATGCCTGTAAGCACCCTCACGAAGAGGAGCTTGCCTCTGGATGTGACCCACTTCTGGTGACGGATCCTGAGGCTGAAGCAGAGCGCCAACCCGGACTGGTGCCAGCCCCCCTGTGCACGAGAAGAAACAGTGGAAGCAAAAGTCAGCGTAGTAAGGAAGGAAACTCCTGCTAAGAAGGGGAAGGATTCACATTTACAAGAAGTGAGTAACGAATACTATGACGAGGAGCAAAGAGGCCCTGCCTCCAGACCAGCGGAGGAAGGGGACGAGCAGGTTTGTTGGCTGTGTGGATCCATCTCGGATGTGCCTGGCCCCTCAGACCACAGGAGCGTAAGGCTCTGGTGGACAGCAGCGCACAGCGTACCCTAATGCCACCAAGCTGTAAAGGGGAAGAACCCATCTGTATTTCTGGAGTGACAGGGGGATCCCCAGTTAACTATTGGAGGCCAAAGCGAGTCTAACTGGGAACAAATGGCACGAGCACCCCTTGGGACTGGCCCAGAGGCTCCGTGCTCAGCATAAACTACATCAGGAGAGGGAAGTTCAAGGACCCCAGAGGGTAACGGAGGTCTTTTAGCATAGCTACCTTGGAGACTGAGGACATCAAACAGCTATCTGCCTGTCCCGGTCTCTCGAAGAACCTTTCTCTTGTGGGGTTGCCGAGGGTCGAAGAACAGCAGGTGCCAATCACTACCACAACTGTGCAGCGGCAGCAATATCACATTGAGTAATTAACACCCAGAAAATGAATCAATATGCCCTGTTTGCTGATGGGTCCTTTCTTACTGTGGGAAAGCCCCAGAGGTGGAAGGCTGCTGTACAGAGTCCTACACAGCAAGTTGCAGACACTGGTGGAGGAGAAGGTGAATGGAGCCACTGTGCAGAAGCAAAGGCCATCCAGCTGGCTTTAGATATTGCTGAACAAAAGGGGCCAGTGCTCTGTTTCTGTACTGACTCCTGGATGGCAGCAAATGCCCTGCAGGGGTTGTTCCAGCAATGGAAACAGAGGAAGTGGCAGCACAGAGGCAAAGCCATCTATCTGGGCTGCCCCACCGTGGCATGATACTCCTGCCCAGGTAGAGAACCTGGTTGTGAAAGGACATCAGGTAGATGCTCACGTACCTGTCAGGCCGCTGAAGCACACCAAAACAACCAGCAGGTGGATCAAGCTGCTAAGATTGAGGTGGCTCAGGTGGATCTGGCCTGGCACCATAAGGGTGAATCATTTATAGCTCGATGGGCTCAGCAAGCAAAAAAACAAGAGATCACATGCTTTGAAGACCAGCCCATTATCCTCTCCATAACAGGGAAACCCCTCAATGGGGACCACAGCCTCAAATCTACGCAACCACTTCAAGAGAACCCAAGAGATCTTTGCACAGCTTCTTTAGTAGGAAAAAAGAATAGATTTCCATGCCCCTGATGGCTGGGACTCACAGGAGAGGAATCCATTGTTCAAGGTGTCAGGAAGCGTGGGGACAATGCAGAGAAGGAAAATGATTTAAATTTCATCCCCGATGAACCCATGTTTCCCCAAACTGTTCCCTATCCCCCCCCAAAAAAAAAAAAAAAGCTATTTCAGTGCTGAAGAGAAAACAGTGTAAGGCTTGCAACAGGCTCTGAGGATCATAAAGACAGTTCAGTACACAAAACTAAAAAGAACCAGACTATTTTTTTTTTTAAACGTGCCTTTTGTGCCTTGTTTTCAAAACAGATCACGTCTACCTTTTCTCCCTGTAATGGAAGTAATAAAACTAATAAAATTTATTTTTCTTCTCCTCCTTTAAAGAAGTGATTATTACCAGAAGAGGATCATAAGACCACATTAGAAATGCCAAGATCCAGCCATGACCCCCTAACACAGCAGTTATATTGGACAATTTAGGGCATATGCATATTCAGGCATCAAGGCACACAGCTGTGCTCCATCCCAAGCAATACAGTTCCACAGGGAAGAAAGAAATACAGGAAAGCTTTGGAATAATTACTCAAAGCAGCAAGCAAGGCTGGGGGGAAGAAAAAAAACAGGGGTTTAAAATGTATTTGTGTTGGTAGAGAATTCAGAAAGACCTCAAAAAGAAAGGAGTTTGAAAAAAATACAGATTTTCTCTTGCCTGTAACCTGACATGAAAACTAGAGGTCACGGCTGTATAAATCCAGATACTATGGTTAATTTTGTTCGCTGTTACAGAAACTCTTCTCCTTCCAACATCTGTTTCTGAAGATGTTGCTAGTTTCTGAAAATCTCATGATAGTTTATGAAAATCTCTGAGCCCACAGATTCACCATGGAAAATGGAAGGGACTGAGGCCAGAGGTATCCACGCATTTCTGTTGGGTATTCAGCAGAAAAGTGATTAATAGCATAGACAATTTTTTCTTGGTTTGGGCTGGAGGATGTTTTCCATGAAGAGACCTGCAATACCTTAGATTCTTCTTACGTCTTTAAATACTCACAACACAGCAGATGTGGAGAGGAGCAAGCCAGCTGTACCAGTGTGGTCTTTGTTAGCTCCCCAGCTCTTTCCCAACCCATTAAAACAGGGATTTTATTCTGCTCCACAGTCTGTCAGTGCCAAATACAAATCTGGTTCCCACATCTTCATCAGCTCCATACAGGCAAATTTTAACTCATAAAGTAGAAATCATGGAGCAACAACTGTGTGCAGCCAAATACTCCATGCAGTCCCAAGGCAAAGCTACCACCTTACTCTGTTACAAAATCCATTCCTAAGCTGCTTACTTATAATCAGCAGGAGCACATAACCTTAGGTTTTTTTTTTTGCCTCTGAACATGTGACTACACTTCAAACACAGCAGTCTGGCAAGCAGCAATATGCATACAACGCATACAGTGGACTATATTTGGTTTTGAACATACACTGGGAAAAGTTTTTTTTCCTTTTATTATTGGTGTTTTAAATCTAAAAACTGCTCTTCGACACAGAAGACTTTTCATGTGCCAGTGAAGTTCCTCCATGAGTAAATTGAAGTCCACACCTCGAGATATTTCAGTCAAATATTAGTCACCAAAACCAATGCCTTTAGGTTTTCATGAAGACATTCAAAATACACCTATAAAGCATATGTACTCACCAGGACACCAGGAAACCTCCCATGACAGCTCTGAACAGTGATTTACTTCTTCATTAACATAATCTTTCTGATCCAAATACAATTAAGTCAAATTTCGTATTTAACATACTAATACACAGTACCAGCTCAAGGCCATACTGTATTTTTTAAAGAGACATTAGTTTTTTAAAAAGGACAATAAAGGTATTTGACCCAGGAAAGCACACATGTAAAAACAGAATCATTGTTCTTTAGTTATTTCAGCATGCCCAACAGCATTTCACTGAAAGAAGGCATCTAACACTTGTCCAAAAAGTTTTACTTCCAAATAGAAGGCTATTTGCTAAAGGAAAAACAAACAAACAAAAAAGAATACAACAATAATGTTACAAGAGGCACTGATCCTGGCTTTATTCACTTAAAGATACATCCAACATTTGTTATAGCTCACTTGAAATTCAAAATGCTTTTAAGAAACCAACTATAAAACTTTGATTTTTGCCTTGCAGTGCTGTCAAGTTTTCAAATAGCAAGTGACTTCCCAGCAAAACTGTGCTGTGTATTAACACACGTACAAAGATTAAAACTTGGTAGAAACCTTTCAGTTTCTGATATTTGATGAATCATGTTCAAAATGACCACCATTTTCTCTGGGGAGGAAGCTACTCTGCTTACCAGCAGGGATGGGTGCCAGCAGTCCTGAGCTATTGCACCTTGTCCTAACCCTGCACTGTTTTAAGGAGTGGTTAAGTAAGAATTGACTTCTATTCCCCTCCATTACAGTACTCACAAGGGATTTCACTCCCCATTTGCATCTTCACACTTGGCAGCTGGAAGAAATTTTTTTCAGCACTAAAAAACTAGTTAGGACAGCACTATGCACATCCCCTAGAGATTACAGATACTGACTGCTAGCAGAGATAATTACATATTTTATAATCAAAAGACGTCAATGTGTTAATTTGGAATAAAAACTACTTGGCAGTATCTTCTGTTAAATTCAAGATATATATAACTGTTGCAGCCATCATACAATGATGTTTCCTACAATCTTTTTTTGCTGCATTTAGATTTTTTTTTAAAGTGATAAAGAGTGCAGGACTTAAGAAATATAAACATTTTTCTATTAGAAACTGCAAAGTTTAGTACTATGACACTATGAAAGCTTACAATACAGCAATTGTTATCAATTCTGTGTTAAGATTCAGCATCAATATGGTGTCTGAACTAGCTCAAAGCTCTATTCTGCCTTATAAAGCAGTATCAACCTGTCTTGATGTCACTTTCTGTGCAAAACGTGTTCCCATACTAATGCAGCTATAAAAGCACAAGCAGTTCTTATGTTGGTGTATCATCCTTGTTTTGTGAATGGCTTCTCTGTTTAATAATAGCCTACCTAGAAATCAGCCATCATATAAAGGCAAAATAACCTTAAACTTCTATCTGGGTATTAGGCATAGTTCAGTGACATGATCTGAAAGGACAACACACCAACCATTCCCATGAACTGTTTAAATAGGAAACTGAAGGAAAAATCCAAATCGAAGACACTCACTGTTACAGTATCTTTAATTTATCTTGTGTTTTACAGAAGTCTGAATGGATTAAAAAGCACCTCCTTTCCCATCACGTTCCTTATAGTTGGTAAAATATATTCAATGAGCAAATGTATGTGAACAGCTTGAGGATCTGCATCTTGCAAGGATTTCACAGACCAATCAATCAAAAGCCAAATTTCTTGTAGTTTTTACAATCTTGTTTTAATACAATGGTAAATCCATTCCGATTGTAAACCTGTCCAGTCATATCTCCCCAGAACACTTTGCAAAATCCAGTGTTGATTAGCAAACTAGTTAGCTTTGGCACGGAGCTGTGCTCTCTTGCCTGTGACAGCCTGGAAACCAGTTTTGATGCTGGCGACGGAGCAGCGAGAGTGGCAGGTCTCACACTGCAAGAAATATAATCTGGTGTCCTTCTGTAGGATTGTGTCTGGTGACCGACATGTATGACAGGTGACATATTCCTCTGCAGGAAAGGAATTAAGTTGCAGTTAAAAAAATAATGCATTACCATCAGAAAAAAAAATCACTTCTTCAGCCTTTAGTTTAACAGTTGTCTTGAAAGGATGTTCAAATTCATCTACTGACTTAGAAGTGGCTTACTATGAAAGTCACAGAGGTTCAAATAGACTAAAAATGCTTCCTTGTTCTTAAGTTAACAAAGAGTAGGTTTTGTACATCTGGTACGTTGTGCCCTGACACCAGTGTTTTAAAACCAGCTAAGGCTTCCCACTAGCTTTCCATGACTTCCTCTGCTGAAAAAGCATTCCCAAATGTCAGCAACTCTTACACAGACAACACTGTCTGAAACAGCATTTTGTTGCATATAAACTGCAAGCACACACACTGTATTTGTTAACTAACATGTACAACAGACTTTAAGAGTAGTTACCATTATTTTCCATAATCCTCATCAAAACTAAGAAGTTAAAGTCAGATGAAAAACTATTTTCAATCATTCTTACTGTCTTTCCTGGTACATCTCTGCACCAGGACAGAGTACGCCCTAGGTGCTCACTATATGATATAACCACCTTCACTTGCATTATTCCATCACAAAGCAGAAAAGTCATAGTTTGTTAGCACAGAACCTCTACAGCATGCATACTTGCAGAGGGGCATGTTGGGCCTCTGGTCGTTAGAAAAATGTGTAGCGGAAAATGGAGTTATACTTACTGATATATCTTCTCAAGACATTTTCTATCTGTTTTTGCTGGAATCTTCCTTTGATTACAAGTTGGTTGTTACCATCTATTGAGCCACTGATTTGAAAGAAAAATAAATTTGAAGTAATTGATTTGCAGAAGACATCAAATGAAAAAAAAAGTATATGAAGTCAGCAACTTGAAGCAAGTTAACTGAGGCATTCTTCAAGGTAAGAGCAAGCCAGAATTACTTTGTGGGGAAAAAAAGAAATATGTAAAATTCTGACAGCACTTGAAAACCTATACACAGTTTTGCCCAAACAGAACTGATTGCAATAAAAGCAGACTCCAGCAGAGATCAGCCTCATAGTTAAGCTGCCCTACCAGAAGAAATGTACAGAATTGAGAATAAGCATCTGTTTGTCTCAAAGAAATGACCGAGACAACTCTTTTAAGGTAGAATACTACTACAATGCTCTTCTAGCCATTCTGATTTAATAAATTGAATGTTTTTTCAGACTGCAGTTTCTAAGTTTTTGTTTAAGTTATCTGAAGTTGAAGAAATCTCAATGTCCAGAGCAACAGGCATTTGTTATAACCACATTGCAATAAGATGGCTTGATTCTGTACATCTACATATAACAGTATTTTAATCTTCAAGACAGAAATAAACAGACAACCAGAGTACATTGTCACAGAATAAGATCTTTTATCAAAAGCATTTAAAAGCAACAGAGCAGCTTTTATGCTAAGACAACTGGATTTAACTGTGGCATTAGACAGAGTCACTAGCTACAGGCCCTCAAAACTTCCCCTAGGCAGGCATTCTCTCTTCCTCAGCAATCCTACGGCTTAAGTTGAACATGAGCCAAATAGTCATCCTCACCAATTGAGACAAACAGCACTGCTATCAGATCAGTTTTTGAGAAAGGTCCCAGACAAGGGATTCAAAGTGCTATCCAAACTGTTCCCTGGGACTTATAGCTTGCCTCTGTACCTCTTCTGCGAAATGGTCTCTTCAATCACCCAGGACAGCATCTGGGTGCAGGGAAGAAGAGCCTGATGTTCAAGCACATAAAGTACAGACCTAAAACTAGGAATCTTATTTTTGATCAATGGCAACTACATTGCCAATGTTTCCTACTAATATGCACACGCACGGCCCAATAGCCTTACCTTGTACCCAATTCTGCCAACAAAAACGCCAGGAGATGTTTTGGCTGACGATGTAATCTAAAAATAAAGTATGGATATCTTTAACCTCCCTCCTTCAGAGAAATTTGATATCTATACAGGAATGGTGGGTTAAAATGATCTTAAAGTACAAAGTTTAAAAGGGCAGTGCCATAGGGTCTGTACCAAAGAGCATAGGCAATGAACTAAGGACACTAAAGCTGCACAGTCCGCAAAACAGAAATTGCGATTTCAGTAATTATTCTCTAAATTAAGTTGAGAGTTTTATATTTCAGATTTTCCATTCTTAACCCTCCACACACTCCCAGTGCCCTTCCATTGGAGCATTATAAGCTATTATTAAAATTTTAGTTTATTATATTACCCAGGTCTTCTATACGATCGTGCCAGAAAACAGTCCTCGCTTATGAAACAAATCAGACAGACATTCCTAGAAGCGCCCACAAAGAATAGAACTGACTTCACAAGAAATATTCGGACAGAGAAAGCATAAGGGGAAAAAAACCTGAAATCCATACTATTTACCAAGAGAACAGTATTTGTAGCTCGTCTCAAGATTAGAATTCGCCCCTGCCATCCCAACCCAAGTCTTGGAAATAAACACCACTGAAGACCCAACTACACGCACTTGCTAGAAGTGAGAAAACTCAAAACAGCTTTAGGTTTGGTTTCAGTCCATGAAGCCCATGAAACAAGCCTACCATTTTGATATGTACAAAGTTAGAAACTGTCTCAATAAATCACCTTCATAAATACCTTAACACATAAACAGAGGAAAAGAACAGTATGATTGGAAGAGCTTTCACTTTGGTTTGTCACAGGTTTTTTTTTTTTTTTTTTTTTTTTTGCCAAAAAGCATTCATTCAACAGCCAACAGCACAGAAAATTCCACTATTCCTGGGAAATATTAAGAGTAAAACTTACAATTTGCAGATATCTGTAAAGTTGACAAAAGATGTTTTCTTGGTCCCTACTCTTACAACCTGCGGAGGCTTCATGACAAATTTCCGTTTTTCTCCAGCTACCATATCTGGATTTTTTTCCCGCATGATGTTAAATACCCTATTGAGTAACTGCAAAAATAAGAGGGGGGGGTTCACATCATTTGAGACACGTAAGATATTCATGCTGAAGTACACTGTTAATGCTATCTCAGATGTTTAGAAGCAATGAATATTAGATAGTCTTTGTCCATTAACACTTCCCCATAAGCTTTTCAATGCACACTTCAAAAAAAGTTCTAATAAATGCAGAAAATAAAAGCTGTTTTCACAGAGGTTTACTTTACAACGTCCAAGTACCTCAGTGTGCTTGCAGAGGTACTTTAATATTGCTCTATATGAGAATTAACTATGACAAAAGATGTGCTTTCTGTTATTTTTCTGATCACATGCTTCTGAATGTAAGTTCTTTAATTTTAAGTCGGAAGCGGGATACACAAACACAAGGCTCTGCACTGCCAGAGCACATTAACATGTAAAATACTTCGAAAGCCTTTTAACATTACCTCATCATATGTATAGTCCCTTTCTGAGCCTGCCCACGCAGGTCCTGACTGAAGACTAAAAGAAATTCCATCATCTTTTTTGCTATCTTCATCTTCAAAAGCTGTAAAGAAAGTTGTTTAGGATTCATTAAGAAAAACAAATATTTCTTTAACCTTGCGTGTATAACATTTATAAAAAGTGCATCGAAAGAAGATTTTACTAAGACAGGGACAGAAGTGTTCCCTGTTTGTCTGCCTAGAAGAGACACCAGCACTTACGGTGAATTCATACAGTGCTTCTACAGAAGACTTTTTTTTGATAATCATGACTGGTGAAAGTAACAAAATGAATTTTGAAACCAAGAGATACTTCAACAGAAATTATTCACCAATAACATGGACTATAGGTAACTTTCAATGTCTCCTGGGCTACGTTATACTTTTACCTTCATCCTTCTCCATTATTTCATCTTCATCTGGAAACTTCACATACTTTTTCTTCTTCTTCTTGTTGCCCAGCATGATATCAAGGTCATCTTCAGGTTCTACTACCTCTGGCACATCTCCCTCAATTTTTAAGTCCTGCAAACAAACAAAAAAACCTTATAATTTACAGTATTAAACAAATCTCTATACCACAACGTTCGAAATTACACCAGTTGCACACTACACTAGATGAACGCTAGTATTATCCACTATGATCCTGAAATATAATAAGAACAGAAACTGAAATATGTTGAAGAAAGCGCTGCAGTACAACACATGAAAAAGAGATAGACTTTAAAATGTCAAGTTGAGATACGATGAGGTACATGCACATAACATGTAACAGTGCAGTTCTGCGTTAGAACTTAGTCTACATTACTTCCTTTGTAATACTTGGTTTCCTATTAAGCAATCAACACAAACTTCTAGCTAACTTCTGGCTGGTCAAGAACAAGGTCACACTATACTTAGCTAAAGGAATCAGCCACATTTGGGCACAAGGGAACAAAACACCTTACATGCCAGACACTAACATAAGGTGAAGCTGTGATACCTGCAGCCAGTCCAATTTGTTGTCACAATTCCTTCATGGATGCAGGTATGTTTCTGCACTCATAGAAAAGACAGCAACCATTTGGCCTGTCTGGGGCAGATCAGAGAAGCATTTTCTTCCTCAAAAGGCAGAATCTAAGAATAGCTTTACATGTAGCATAACATTTCTCTGCCCTCTTGCTCTCTGGGCTTCCCAGTTACGCTGATATGCGATACAGAATTATGACTTGGAATAAAACTTGAGAAGAGTAAAAATATCTTGTACACCTACTGAAATACAGAACAGTAGCCAATCATTTCTAAAGAAAACACGAGAGTAAGAACAGATTTCTTAGCAGATACATACCCTTTATTTGAAGGGTTGACTGTAGAGGACTGTTTTGTGCATGGCTTCTGACATCATTTTCTTCTCTCACCCCAGAAGACAGTTAACCTTGATGCTAATCAACCCTTATTATTGACTGCAGAATTACTTGCTTATTGTGCATATCAGTTAATTTTTTCCTCATTTCCAGGCAGAAAGCCCTTATGTACAAACATACTCAGCAGAACCTACTATACATGAAGGACACTGTGAAACAAGTTTCACTATTAACTGCACCAGGATATAATGGCAGACTCAAAACAGTTCCTGCAACATCGATCTCCAGAAATTAAAAGCAGGAAAGTTACTTGGCAATAGACAAAATGGCCTAGTTATGTAAACAGACCTTTACGCCTTCTTCTGCTTCATCTATATCAAATATCTTCTTTGGCTTCTTCTTCTTTTTCTTTTGATTGAAGAAGTTTAAATCATCCAAGTCATCTGTTGCATCTAAAAACAAAGGATAAGCAAAAGTAGTACAGATATTAGTAACTGTAGTAAGAGTTCAGACGTTAGGGTTTCCAATGCACATCCAGTGTCTTCAAAACATTACAGCAAGACATAAGCAATGATCTGCAGCCCCTACAGATATCCTTCAGGTTTTCAACAGATCATTCTCCTCTACCCGATACCTCAGCACTATTTTACAGTTTCTGTATCTTGTATCTGCATTTTTTTTATTCTTACGTGCTTAATCTTTCTTTGTGCTGTGCAAGAGAAACTAGATGCTCCTGTAATTATAGTAGGAATGCTCGAAAAAAAAGTGAATAGAAAACTGCAGGAGTTAAGTATAGTTTCTTTGGTCTACAGCAGGAGCCAATTTTAACAAAAAAAAGGATTTAAGTTAACAGCATTCCCTTAATCAGGTCATCCTGAAATGGCATTGGCCTCAATCTAAAAAGCAAAATCATATATATATATATATATATATACACACACACACACAAGCATATTTCCAAAAAGACTCTGAGTAACAGCCTAGTTGCATTCACACTTGTCCAAAAAAATAGAAACCCTTTTAACCATATTTCTACAATTCACACTATAGCTTAATTGTTGAAGTGAAATAATGCCAGAATTGTGCAATTATTGCAACAACTGCATGTGGAAGCTTTTAAACTTCATGATAACTATTTTTGGGCTCCTCTTTTCATTATCTCACGCAAGAAATTCTGCCCGAGTCAGGAAAGCAGAATTTGCATAGGCCACCAGTCACTTGCTCTATGTTTGTGAACGGGGCTTTAGGCAGTAGGAGCAAAAGATGCTTTTCAAATAGGCAGAGTGTTACTCACAAGATCTTAAACTAGGACCCCAGCACCATACATTATGATGCCACACTCCTGAAACGCTTCTATCAAAATACAGGACTACCCTTCAGAGTTTATCTATGTGGATTCATTTTACCTTTCTTCCTGCTGTCTTCTTCATCCACTTCAACATCTTTGTCTTCTGTTGGCTCTGGTTCAACTTCTTTTGTTTCTGACTGCTGAGTCTCTTCTGTTTGTGTATCTCCTCCCTCCTCATCCAACATAAATGGCTTCTTCTTTTTCTTCTTCTTCTTGCTCATAGTGGGATCGAAAATCATCTGTAAAAGTCAAGAGTTTACCAGCAGTGTAATTATCACCTGCCATTTAACAATTATAACACCTTTAAGTTTCCCTCCGCATTCCTTCTGTTAACCAAACAGAAGGAATGTTAACCAGGCTTTCATCTCAGCCTAGGATTTTTCTTGATCTGTGACAAAGCAATACAAGTGAACTGACTCCAAAACGGCAAGCCTCACTATTATCACCACTGGTTTTGTTCCAAGGCACAACTAACAAGGCCAGTTACAAGAAAAGAAAAAGTTACAGTGCTGCTCGACAGTTCCAAACTTCTGCCACTTTTCCCACAACGGCTATGCTGTCTCGACAAAAACGCTTAGGACTAGGGAGAAACTTAGAAGGGTCTGGTGATACAGCCAGGCTGGCGTCAGCTCCCAGCACTATGAAGCAGCAAAGGTCTCATCTCAAAGTTGTTCAGTTCTTTATCTAACAAAGCAGCTTAACTCACCCAGACCAACCACGAAGAAAGTACTAACCCCAGGAATGACTTTTAACCCAATATTTACCTAAATACTGGAGACAATCAACACAAGTTCTACAAGTCTTCCAACATAGGATTGCCTCCTGCTACTTTTATTTAAGATGCAAGTTTGGCATCTTATCTACCCATCAGTTTTGTTACATGTCTGGCCATTTTTTCTGCACTATAGTGTATACTTAATGCTTCAAACAATTTTAGATACTTAAGAGAAACTGGAGAGTCTTATTCTCTAATAGCTGAGAAGTGTTCTTTCAGGTAGTTAAAATTCAGCATCATAAAAACCTCTTACTCAGGATAATAGAACCATTTCAAAGGAGCAACTCTTCAACTTCTTGTTTAGTTACACCCTCAAAGTTTCTCTGTCCATAAAACAATCTTTTCCTCACACTTCTCATTCTCCTGCATGTGATAATCTTGTGATATTCTGATTTTCTGGAGCTTACGTGTTTCATAAAGGCTCTGAACTGAGGCTGAGAGGCAGCGCAAAGCACTTAACAATGCTGTGACTCAAACACCCAGAAGTGTCTACATGTATGTGACAATGAACCTTGAGGCTTTCAGAATGAAGTGTGCCTTCAGCTGTGCACACTGTGCTAGAAGGGCTCTCAAAAAAGTTCTGTTGGCTGGCTTCCCTCTAAATGCACATGTATGAATCACTGGCAAGGCACAGCAAGGAATGTTCACAACTGGTTACGCTGTTTGCTGGCTTCCTCTTGTAGCCTCTGGATTCTGCTGAAACAGAAGGAAAAATGCCTGCATAGGCAAAGGCCTACAGCTTTGGGAACACCCAGATGAACACCCGTTTCAGGATCACGACCCATTTCAACGATGAAGCTTTCTTTGCAAGGCTCCTCAGACTTCTATACCTTATTCCATGAAGAAACAAACATAAGACATGTTTTAGATCGAGTGTAATAATTGCAAAGGAACCACTCCACGTACCCCTTATCACCCCTCTATAAGGAAAAGAACAGCTTTCAACCCAAACTGCCATAAAGCGTATCTTGTGTCTACAAGAGACGGAATAGGTCTTCAGTAGTACACTAAGCTAAGTTTAACAAGCAAGGGCAACTTCCGGACTCTGCAGGTAGTTTTAAGGCTGAAAAACCAAAGCAACTGGCATTCTGCAGAGCCTGGCTCTGACAGCCTGCTTGTCTCTAAAGAGATGCCACCTCCATACAGGCAGGGCAAGGCATGCTTCTGCAAACCTTGACCTCGTCGTAACAGGCTAACTGCTCTAAGGAAACTGAATAGAGAAGTCAGACAAGCTGAAGTGGTCTTCACCTGAGCCATTTAGCTCACCTAGAGCTTCAGTAAAAACTAAAGAGCATTCTTAGGTCATGCACAGTTTAAAAAGCATGAAAGTCACGATATAAACTGACCAACCACATAACCAGGCTATTCTGTGTTTTGCCAGAAACACCACCAGAGCCCATGCCTTTTACTATACAGAAATGAATATAAACTTCCATCCTGTTTCTGCTCACAACACCAGATTCCCATGGGGTTTTCCTCTTCTGTAAGCCACAGTTCTTTCTCACATCCAACTCCACGTATCCACTCCTTATTTCAAAGGCCTATACAGTCAAAATCCCAACTTACAAAATTCAAGCAAGTGAAAGACAATGGAAGAAAAAAAAGGAAGTTGGACTGTGAAGCTCTAATCCTAAAAAATAAGCCCATGTCACCCTATACAGGGTGTGTACCCTATTGCAGTGGCAACTGCTGGGGGTTCTTCTGGAGGTTCTATTAATCCCACTTCATTAGTCTGAATAAACAAAGGCATGTCTACAAAGCACAGAGCAACACGGCACTGATAAAGCTAGTTCAGGTATCCTTATGCTACACTGTGCTGCCCTCTGTGATAGAACAAAATTATTTATCAATCAGCACCTAAATCCCTCCTGCTGCTCAAAACGCAGCATCCTCCAGTATTATTTCCTTGGAGCTTCATAAAGCCACTGGGCCAGGAAAAGAAAAAAAACACAGAACTTTCAGTTATCATTAAGTAGAATTTTGTATCTTATTAAAAACCCTACTACATATAAATAGAGGTTAATGGACTGCTCATCATTTTCAGGTTTGCCTTTCTCCTCCCCTGGAGACAGGGCTCACGTTGCCTCTGCTGTACCATGCTGCACTCAGACAGGAGACGTTGCTACCAGAAAGCTTCATGTTGTTTAAAGCTCTGGAAGTTTTAAGCCACAGCCCAGAGCAATTGCCCGTATTTTGAAGAACTCTGTGCATGCGAATCAAACCAAGATTTGTAACATCTATACTAGGTTTTAGGGTGCAGATTTCTTAACTGAGATTCGTGTGTCTTCACCTTCAACTTTACAGGATCATGAACTGTAAAAAGAGCCATCACTTAGAAAGCTCTGCATCAGCTCCTAACAGCCAGCAGCTGTGGAAGGCACGTGCACTCACTGTCACACACGTTATCCAGAAGACCTAACAGTGACAGTTCAACCATCATACCTGTTACTACCTTCATTCTGTCAGTCTGCTAGACAAAGCAAACCAGAGATGTAACTTTACTACACTAAACATTCCTGATCTCAGGTGAGCATCAGAGCAAACGCATTATGCAATATAAATAAATTAAGTGACACTAACTAAATCTAAACCAGTAAACTGCAAACTAGCTGTTCTACGCTCTTATGGGCACCTGAGATAGAAAGCAGCTGATGCAAGGGTCCTTATTTCCTAACCTAGACATTAGAAGTGCAGTTGCAGGCACGCAATTAGGCATAAGAATGCAGCACATTCATTCCAAGCAGCTGAGTGAACCAGCCTCAGCTACCATTCAAGTAATAAGTACGCTAGTTGTTGTTTATTATGTCAAAAAAGGTATGACTCGCCTGTCACCAAGGTTAGTGTGTCTGTGCCCTGCTCATATGGAGGAGAGCCACAAAGGCATTTTAAGCAACACCAGTGAAAAGATAAAAGACCCAAAGCAGCCATGTCATGGATCCTGCCAGCGCAGTCCCCAGCAGTCACCCCTCAGGGTGCCCATAGCTCTCCGTGCCCGAGGTTTTGTTTCCCCAGGAGATCACCTGAAACGAGGTTACTGAAGCTACAACACACAAACCCTACAACGTTTGAAAAACCCCTCAGACATTGGCACATCCGTTTCCCTAGGCGTGTACATAAGGAACCACCATAGCTGGATAGCTTTTGCTTATCACTCGTCGAGAAGCAGCTTCCGCGGTCAGAAGACGAGATACTCAAGCCCCAAAAGCAGACGAGCCGCCAGGCCACGCGCTGAACACCGCTCGAGGAGCACGGCACGGCGGGGGCAGGCGCGGGGGGTGGGCAGTCTGCCTTCCTCCCGGCCCTCGCTCTGCCGCCGGGCGAGGAGCGAGGAGCTCCGGGCGAGGCCGGGCCCCCCCTCAGGACCGGAGCCGCCGCCCCCCCTCCACGGGCCTGGGCGCGGCGGGGAGAGGCCCGGCAGGGCCCCGAGCCAGGCAGGCGGCGGCCCCCGGCCCGGCCCCGCCGCGAGAGGCGGCCGCGGGGCCCCCCCCCCAGCTCCGGGGCAGCGGCCGCCAGGGCCCGCGGTGAGGGGGGCGAGGCGCCGGCCCTGCCCCGGGGCGGAGGCCTCAGGCCCGATCTCCCACATGGCGGCCGCGGCGTAGGCCCCGGGCCCGGCTCCCCCATCTCCGACGGCGGCGACCGCCGGGCCTCACCTCGTCGCCCGACATGGCTGCGGCCGGGAGCGGAGCGGGACGAGGAGAAGGAGGAGAGGAGAGGACGGGAGCGGGGAGCGGCGGGGCTCAGGGACGCGGCCAGCCCTCGCCTGCGACCGCCGCGCTCGCCTCTTGCATCAGCGCTCCCCTCCCCCGCAGCGCCGCGCCTGCGCGCCCCGCCGCGGCGCCGGGCGGGAGCCGCCGGGCTGCTGCTGCGCATGCGCGGCCGGACCGCCCCCCCCACCCCCGGCCGCCGTTAGGGGTCTCCTGCACAGCACCCCCCCCCCGGGAGCGCTGTCCCAGTCGCAGCTTTGGGGCTGGGTGTACTGGGACTTGCTGGGTGTACTGGGACTTCCCTGCCTCCAGCCGCTGCCCCCTGTCTCCTCTGCCCTTCTCCAGGCGCTTGCACACCCCGCTGAGATCCCCCTCAGCCTTCTCTTCGTTGGCTTCACGGCCGCAGCTTCGCCTCATGTGTCTGATGCACCGACGTCTGAATCCGTCTTTTTCGTTCCGTTTCCCTTATAATAGCTAATGGGAGAACTTGGTGCCAATACACGACCGGCTTACCACAAAGTGCACGTTAACATTCTGTCCCCACACCAACTCTGTGGAATTAAAAGGTCGTCAGTTCCATGCCAGCTGTAGTGCTAAAGCAGAGCCATCATCCAAAACTTTGTTACAGGGGTTTTACATTTTAATATTTCCAGGCCATTTACATTTCTGGAGCCCCATAACTTACTATGTCATGTAAACTTGAACTATTATTTTTTACATTAGCTGGAGATTATGCACAGTACATCATTTAACTTTTTAATCAGCTGCAAGAAAAGACTGGCCATCTTGTCTATCTTCGATCTTCCTTTTGTCTACCTTTCTTGCTTGCCTTTGTTCAAAATGATGACACCCAGCCTGTTCCGTACACAAAGCCATCAGTCTGGAGGTACTGTGAGGACAGGATCGGTTTTAGCTCTTCCCAACATAACTAAAATATGTTTTCTAAAAAACCTCTGAAAGCCAAATTTAAAAGATTACTTTTCTCTCCAGATTCCATTCCACCACCTTTCTCTGGGAATTCAGAGCGTTTGTGTCTTTGTCACTTGCTGTTATGTGACAGGGATACCGTGGGTTTAACACTTATCATGAGACAGGATAGCTATAGTTTGTCACCCCACATCATATTTGTCTAAGCTGTTCTTAAAAACCACCATGGACAGAAGTTCTCTCTGCAGCCTGCTCAAGTGCCTGATAAATTTCATCTTTATTGCTACCACTTAATCCAATGCCAGTTGTAATGTCCCACAAGGATACAGAGGGTCACTGTTCGCGGTGTGTCAACCCACGGTACTTTGGAATATTGCTGTGCCTTTTCCTGTCCTGTCCCCACAGTCTTCTCTTTCAAAATGTGCAAAATCCAGCCCCTCCAGCCTTTTTCAGAGGTCTTTTCTTTCTCTTCTCATTTTCTTTGCTCTCTTCTGCACCTTACTTACGTACGTGTTTCTTAAGTGCAATGCCCAATACTGTGCACAGTACTTGTATCTGATGCCTTGGCAGAACCAAATAGAGCAGCATAATTACCCCCGATGCCCCATCCATAACAGATTTCTTAATAGATCCCAGAGTAAGGGTCACATTTTTCTTTGTCAGTAATAGTTGGTGAGCAATTACAGCCCTGAGATTTCCTCCAGTTGGGCTGTCTAACGAGTAAAACATAATATTTTGTACATACAGAATACATACTATTTGGGAAATGCCAGAGGAAAAGCTAGTGGTAGCTGCTAGAAGTGCTGTGCTGGAGTTACATCCCAATCTTTAGCTAGAAACCAAAGGAAGGCTGAGATGCTCCTGTCTTTGAAGCTCTTGGCTGCAGACACTGTAACATCAAAAGCATGCCTGGGAGATCACCTTACATTGATTTTTTTCTTCTATGCTGAAATACTATTCAAGATGCAGTGCTTTCCTCTTCTGTTCTTTTCTTTGCTCTCCTTGTGAATTAAATAAGTTCCAGAAAATTAAGACTACATTATTTGTAATTAGTAGTTACCAACATCAGCAGTCATCCAAGAACACCTGGAGCTAGTGTCTTTGATCTGAGACTAGGGAAAAACAATCCTGTGTGAGTTTTGATAAGAAGAGCACACTCTGGGTTCAAGAGGTTGCAGAACCACACAGATAAAAATATTTTTTTTTTCTTATTTTCTTGAGGAATTTTGAGTAAGTCAGTTTTTACTGAGTCTGTGCATATATAGCACTGAATTCTGCTCTCAGTAAATAAATTAATTTTAAAATGCTGATTCTGAAGATTGCCATGGAGTGAATGTTGTTAACCATTGGGCTAAAACATTCTGACACACATTTAACCACTGCCCTTCACATAAGATGTCTCTAAGACAGGACTGTAGCCCTATTTCCACCCAAAAGAGAGAGCCACAAGGGTTTACTTGGATTTCAGATACTCTGATACACAATAGCACAGTGAAACAGGGAGAGGGAAGTCTGGAGCAAACAGGTCTATGCCCTTAGCAGAAGCCCAGAGAATGGATGAAGTAGGTTTAAAGAAAATAGTCATATGGAAAAGAAGGCTTTCTAGCAAAGCCCCGCAGACAAAGAGGACCTCTCCATGGAAGCAGCAGACAGAGGAAGCCTGCAGGACTTAATCACAGCCTGAGGGTTAGGACAGGGAGAATGCAAGCAAAGTCAGAGGTTTGAATCTCTTGGCAAAATTTTAAGCAGTGGGTTTAGATTAAATAGTCACTTTTGGACAATTTCAGGAAGAGACACAGGCAGCATACAACCTAGGGTGAAAGTTATTATCCAAAGTTTAACGTCATGGTAACTGACAGACTCAGCAGAACAATAAGTCAAAGGCTGGGGTCTTAGAAAGGGGTAACACTACTTGCAGAATCAATTATCATTAATGCAATTCTGTTTGCAAGAATGTACAATGTCTGCTGTCTGGAATCCAGGAGACCGTCAAGCTACAGGGACAGTTTCCTGCCAGTCCAGCCTTGCCTTGCTTTTCCCTTTCAAAACCTTGCTGTACACAGAGCAGTTCCAACAACCAGCGATTATTTTCCAAAACCTGTCACTATAAAGTTAGGTCCTTTTCCTGACAGCCATTCTCAGACGACCAGTGGATTTATTTACTCCCTTTTCTGCCTAGAGCAATCACATGTTAAGGTACACCTTGCAGGTATTTTTGGCAATCATCCTCTAGTAGATGTCTTCTCAGTTTTCCCCCACCTATACTCCTGAAGGGACCTGGTCCTGAGGGCTGGAGCCCTTAAGGCCTTGGTGAAAGTGTTTTCCCACGGGAAAGGTACTGTTCCTAAAACAGAGCTTAACCCCAGCACTTGGGATTTCAATTACATGCTGTTCAAGCTCCAGACGGGTTGTTTCTCACTTCTCTATTGTGGTGGTCCTTGTGGTGGTGGCTGTCAGCTGTCTATGCAGGGAAGAGTAATAGAGATTAAGGTGACTATCACCTCCACTTGTACCATTTGCTTCCTGGATTGGGCTGTTCTCTGAATCTTTTCCAATATCCAGTCCCAAATCACTCATGGGCCAGAAAATATGACTGTTCCCTTCCCCCAGCCTCATATCCCAAGGGCTGGGAAATCCCCTCTGACAACGAACAGCAAATACTCATCTTTCTTGCTGCAGACAGTCTGCTTGGTTGTTTGTATCGTTAGCTGAGAGATCAAACAAAATAATGATCTCCACATGTAGATGTAATAACAGGATGCATCAAGATTTATCATGAGATACACAGGACTGATCAGCCTCAAGTAACTGGAGCACATGTGCTGGAGTGCAAGCTATGTCACTTGTCTCACAAAAATGTGTCTCCTGCAGAGCTGGGAAGCCCCATTCATCCATGAGCCTGTCCCCACTCCCAGGGACAACATGTGCTCAGCGGAGCATCTGCAGGAGGAGAGGGTACTCCTGGGAGCCACCTGCCCCAAGCATAGGCAAGCAGTCAAAGAGGAAAAGCCTCTTACTTACCAGTGCTATTGGATTTCAAGATTTGTTCATACGCACATTCATCTCTCACTGTCCTTTGCACCTTTCATCCTTGCATTCTTTGGGATTCTGCAGCTATGAAGAGCTGCAAAACACGTGGCGAGTATGGAAGAGCAAGGCATAAGCACAAGCAGATAACAGCGAGGTCTCTGGCTCTATCATCATACCTCAGCCTGCCACTTCTCCAGGCTGAACAACCCCAGCTCCCTCAGCTTGTCTTTGTAGCAGAGGTGCTCCAGCCCTCTGATCATCCTCATGGCCCTCCTCTGGACTTGCTCCAATAGGACCCTATCCTTCTCCTGTGGGGACCCCAGAGCTGAACACAGTTACTCCAGGAGCGGTCTCAGGAGAGTGGAGAGGAAAGGGAGAATCACTTCCCTCGACCTGCCTGCAGCCCAGCATACGGTTGGCTTCTTGGGCTGCAAGCACCCACATTTGCTGGCTCACGTTGAGCTTCCCACCAACCAACACCCCAGGCCCCTCTCCTCAGGGCTGCTCTCAATCCATTCTCTGCCCAGCCCTGTATTTGTGCTTGGGATTGCCCTGGCCCAGACGCATGACCTTGCCCTTGGCCTTGTTGAACCTCATGAGGTTCGAACAGGCCCAACTCTCAGGCCTGTCCAGCTCCCTCTGGATGGCATCCCTTCCCTCCAGCATGTCGACTGCACCACACAGCCTGGTGTCATTGGCACACGTGCTGAGGGCGCACTCCATCCCACTGTCCTTGTCAACAACAACGGTATTAAGCAGCACCGGTCCCAAAACTGATCCCTGAGGAGAGCCACTTGCCACTGGGCTCCACTTGGCCCTCCGATCAGTTGACCGCAACCACCCAGCCAGTCCCTTCCACACTGTGAGAAACACTCTGTAGCCAATAACTTAGGCTCAGGTGAGGATCTCAGTGAAGCAGCAATTTTATTCGCGATTGCAATGGTGGGCGTCCCACAAGTAGGAGCATGCCTACTAGTTCCATAACACAGTTTATATACTTTTTTTTTTTTTTTTTTTTTTTCTCAACGACCAGGGCCCTCCCCTGTTTCCCCATTGACTGGGTAATCCAGGTTCACAATCTATCCGGTGCTTCACAGACAATACACGGCTTTCAGTTGCCGGCCTGTTATAAGTCAAATTTCTTTTGCCTTTTTTACTCCTTGAGGTGGTAATGTTTCTTACACCGTGATTTCTGCCTAATTGCTCTAAGGATTCTGGTTGTCTGCATTTTACAAGGTCGTCTGTTAAGCTTTCTCAGCACTTCAAGCATATCTCAATACCACATTCCTTCCCTCTAAACAATGTAACTCTGTGCAAAACCATTTTCATTCCCACACCACCGAGAGGCGCCCCCGCCAAACACCCCCCCCCCCGCCCCCGCCGGCCTGGTGCCGAAGCGCTGCCCCCAGAAGCGCGGCGCTGCCCGCCCGTGGCCGCCAGGGGGCGCCGGCGCCTGGGCTGCGCGGGGTAGGCCGCGCTCACGGGTGGGGACACGGCGTGGAGGAGGCCGCACAGGGGATAGGAGGGGGATTTGGGGGAATTTAGGTTGAGCTGGTAACGCACGGGTGTTTTAGCTTTAGCACAGGGCTTCCCAGCTCCTCGTGCTGCCCTGGGGGTGCACAAGTGGCTGGGGGGGCACAGCCAGGACAGCTGGCCCCAGTGGCTGGGGGGGACATCCCGTGGCATGGGGCGGTGTGGGGATAAAATACTGGGGGGCACTGTTCAGAGAGGGGCTGGGCAGCAGTCGGCGGGTGGCCCGCAATGGCATTGTGCATCGCTTGCTTTGTATATTTTATCACCATTATTATTATTATTTTCCTTTTTTGTCCTATTAAACTGTCTTTATCTCAACCTGTGAGTTTTACCTTTTTTCTCCGATTTTCTGCCCCATCCCAGTGGGATGGAGGGTGTGAGCAAATGGCTGTGTGGTGCTGAGCTGCCTGCCGGGTTAAAGCAGGACAAAAGCAGCTACGTGATCAGCCTCTAGCAGTGCACCCCGAAAAAAGACAGCACCCTAAACACACTGCTTGGGATTAGTTCTGCTGTCTCCAACCCCACGCTGTTTTGAATATGCTGTTTGCAGACATTTTCAATGGTTGCTGAGAAGTTAGATACCAAATTCCACTGCAAACAGTGGATACAGACAGCCTAACTCTCCTATATCACGAGTTAATTTTCTAAGCTTTCTGCCTGGGCAGCTGCACAGTATGTCCTTTGAAATAAACATTTAATTCAGTATGTGAGAAATGGGCAGCTTGGGATCCCAGGCCCACATAACATAACTGTTAGAGTCAAATTTCCACATACCTGGCATGGCAGCTGTAGTCCAAAGCTTGTCTGGGAGTTCCCAGGTGACCATGAATCCTAATGCAGATGCTGTTACTATCCTCCTATTGCTTTGCTTAAAAATAAACAAACAAACAAACAAACAAAAAAAACGGATAAATCCATTCCAGAACAAAGTAATATGCAGACAGGTTTTGCTGGGTGCTGTTATAAAATAGGAAGAGAAAGAGGGTTAACACATTTGGGTTTTAAAAAAACAGCAAGGAAACTGAATGGACAGCCTTGACAAGTTCTAGGTATGGCTGAGAAAGAGCAAGCTAAACAAGGCTTGGTCCTCTAAGCTAAGAACTTGGTTCGTGTTCAATTCCTCCCATATTCACAGGAGCAGAGGACGTTGTACCTTTTTTTTTGCACATCATGAAAATTGCATCAGTACTACCTGTTCCAGCAGCCTCTTTTGCTTGTAACAGAAACCGCCTGCAAGCCAGTCACATTTGCAGAGATGCCAGTATTTTCACTGAAGGATTTCCCACACTTGATGGCCAATTTGGATCAAAATCATTTGAAGTTTCATTGCTGTTCTTAAGTGTCATCTCACTCAGGAAGAATTGTCAAGTTATAGGATTGATGATGAGTAGCATAACGTTTACACAAGATTTTAATTGCATCCATATAAACAAGAAGCAAGTCCTATTTTAATTGACAGAAAACGCTCTGTTCCATGCCTACATTTCAACAAGTTGCATGTGGATAAAAGTGTCAAAGGTACGTCTATTAAGGATATAAGACCAAAAACAACCTTTTCCAGATTTGTTGGAAATGCCACCTTCTGTCACAGGTTTTCATCAGGCAAATATAGGAAGAAAATGGATGCACGAGAGCATATGGTTTAGATTATTTTCTCATAATAACCCCTAAACTGGAAGTTGACACATACCTATTAGTGATAATTGATGAGATGAATTAACAGGCTTTTTTTAAGCATCAACAGAACTAAATAACTTCTTGGTTCTGCAATTCAGACAATTGCCTAGGAAAAAAAGAAGAAAGTAGTTAGATCCAGTTCCAAATTGCTACACAGGTGCAGAATTCTTTGTTAATGCATCTATTTCGCCAAAGCAGCAACTTATTTTTCTATTTCGTAAATTTATAAATGATTGACTTCAGTCAAAATAATTCTCTCAGAGGAAAAGGCAAAAGTTGAGTGGGTTTTAACAAGCTGTTTCAAGCAATCCAGTATCTCACACAGACCAAAGACACTCTGTTAAATAGGCAGCCTTGACATTGCACCTGCAGCCACAACAGATATTTTGCTGGAAAAAACACCTCAGTCAGACACTGTAAGGAACGTCAGCATAAGCTGTGCACACAGAAGTGTGTGGTAGGGTGTGGTAGAAAAATCAGAGGGATTTGGGGGGTGGGGGGAGAACCTATTCAGTACTATTTTAATTAGCACATTATTGTGCTAGCTAGGAAAGGTTTTCAAACACTGCAGTGGCCAGCTGGGTTATGTTATGCTGTGCAACTTATCCACATACCTAACTGGGATTTCTGTATAGTCATGGTTGAAAAATGGAGGCCTGGCATTTTTCAGAATTTTCCTCCTGGGTGCAGGATTAATAATAATAATGATAATGATGATAATAATAACAACAACGATGCTATTCTGGGCATATCATGGCATTGCTTACAGGGAAGTTATGAAGTTGCACTCTCATCAGACATCCTGAGAGTTCACCTGGTAGCCTTGTGTTGGAGTTAACTTCCATCACTCTGGTAGTAAATTTCTGTTTTGAGTCTGTGAATTATTTGAGAATCAAAAAGTCCAACAGAATGTTTGAGACTTTGATCTTATTTTTAAATGCTAATATAACAGAAGCAAGCTGGAAATACTCTTCGATCACAAGATGAGAAAGGCTAGTTAATCAGTAAAGACCACTGTATCTGGAAGGTCCAGAGAAGGGCTGGCAAGCATTCATTTAAGAGACAATGTCTTGATTTAATGATGATAGCAAATCCTCAGAGAGGAAATGAGCCATTCAGTAAATTATGGAAGAGTTGATTTGGGTAGCCTGGGAACAGCATCATTAGTCATACTCTTTTCCAAACTTTCATGCTTTGGCAGTCACTGTCATGGACCATCAAAAAAGCTTCCCTCATTTCCTGAGTGACTGCACTCAGCACCATGATACCTAAAACAGACCTTCTGCTTCCCACAGTGAACATAGCTGGTCCTGGGAGCAAATAGTGCTGCTTTTACAAGGCTGTTATTGCCAATGAAAAGGAAGGAGGTATTGTATCAGTTGTTTTTGAGGTGGGTGCACAGCAGCCATGACTGTTCCTGAGCCTAAATCATTCCCAGCATTTTGCTTGGCCTGGGAGGTAATGGATCTCCAACCCGCTCCATGGTGAGCCACTCCTACAGTGCAATGATGTTGCAGTGGCAGCACTATGCGTAGATACCATTCTTCTGCAGCTTGCTGGAACAAGGAATGCCACAGGCAGCCATGTGTCTCCCTCCCTCTATCATCTTTCTTTGCTCTCACAGCTGTAGCTTCTGTGCAGTCACCTCCATGATTGGCAATTTTACAGAAGGGAAGGGCCCAAACTGTTTCCCAACTCTGGATGTTTGAAGGATACCTGAACCCACATATGGCAAGCATCAGTGCTCCCTTTCCCTGACCTGCACTAGGTTGTATGCAGGTAACTCCAGAACTAGCCCTATTTACCTGCAGAAACTGACCTCCCAGTGCAACAAGGGATGTGACAAGTCAGAGTGGCTCTGGCTGGTGCTTCTCTGCAGCCTCTGCAGATGATTTACTGGTGCCTAATACAATTGCTAAGAAAATATTCCACATTACAGCAAAAGACCAAGCAGAAAACAGATTACCAGTCACAAATGAGACCACTCCAAATAAATAAATAAATAAATTTTATGACATCCTTCTGGGGACTAGGCCAGAAGAGGAAATAGCATTGCTAGTAGCCATGGAGTTCTCTGTAGAGGGAAAGGTCAAGAAGTTAGGCAATCCAAGTGTTGTGGTTTAGCCCGGCTGGCAGCCAAACACCACACAGCCGTTCGCTCACCCTCCCCCCTCCCTCTCCAGGATGGGGGAGAGAAACGGGAAAGTGAAGTCTGTGAGTTGAGATAAAGACAGTTTATTAAGACAGGAAAAATAATAACAATAATAATAATAATAATAATAGTATTAATAGTAATAATGTGTACGAAATAAGTGATGCACAATGCAATTGCTCACCACCCGTTGACCGATGCCCAGCCTATCCCCGAGCAGCCGCCCCCCCACCCCGGCTAGCCACCCCTATATATTGTTCAGCATGACGTCAGATGGTATGGAATACCCCTTTGGCCACTTTGGGTCAGCTGTCCTGGGTCTGTCCCCTCCCAGCTCCTGCTGCATCCCTAGCCTGCTCGCTAGCAGGACAGAGCGAGAAGCTGAAAAGTCCTTGGCTTGGTGTAAGCACTGCTCTACAACAATTAAAACATCAGCATGTTATCGGCACTCTTCTCATTCTAATCCCAAACATAGCACCCTGCCAGCTACTAGGAGGAGAATTAACTCTGTCCTACCTGAAACCAGGATACCAAGGTTTCTGACAACTCATCTAATGATTTTTGTCTTTGAACTACAAATGCAAGACTAAATACAAAGTAGTTCCCAGCTCTGATTGGGTTTGAGCATAGTGCTGCAGATCCAGGAAAGGAACAGGTTATGTGGAGAGGGAAACCAGGCCCTCCTTTCTCTGCACTTGCCAGTAGCACCATGATCCTCATAGTGCAGATGTCTGAAAAATCCTGGAGACCCAAAGAGCAGTTTGAGGTTTCACACAAGTGAAACCTCAAGGTAAGGTTGAAACCTTACCTTCAAAAAAGTGAAACCTCATGGTAAGGAATTCCACGAAATTCTTAACAAGTAAATATATGCCTTTTTTATTGAATACATTTCTTTATGATGAGCCAAGTGAGAAAGAAAACAGAAATTCAGGACAGAAAAAAAAAAATGTGTTCTCTGGTCACCCTGATCTTGAAGTACACCCATCTGAGGACACACAAAGCAGCTGAAGGATGCCTGGAGATTTATGAAGTTTTCACTCACACCCAGCTCCTTTGTTGCAAGCCACACTAGCATTGTCATTTTGCTGCATTTCCCACCCCCCACAACAAATGTTAACTTTCAATGGCATGTTAGCATGAGATTTTAAGCATCAGGAAGACTGATCTCCATCCATTCCCATCTATGCCTTCAAAACAATCAAGCTTTTTAGCTACCAAAATCCACACTAAGTGCCATGAGGCTTGCACTGCAATAAGGTAGGGAGCTCTGCTGCCTCCTTACTCTATAAACATCCTCGAGAGCATGTCCCCTTCCCACTGTGTGCCCAAGATATGGTGCAGCAGCCCAGATCAATGCTGGACTGAACTGAAGCCTTGCAGGAAGAAGGTACCTATTTGAAGTGCTCTGAAGTGAATTGGCCCAGTTTGAACCATATCCTGGTGAGGGAGAGATTTTGGCTTAGCAGAGAGGCTGTCCATGATGAAACCCTTTCTGCATGGGCACCCTTTGGAGGACAGCCTGGCTTGCAGGAGTTCAGCAGGTGTGTTCCTGCAGGACACCTCTGTAAAGCATCACTGGGAGAGAATCAGGGATGAAACAGGGAAGAAAATTCCTTTCTGGGTACCTTTTTGAAAATTTTCATTTTCAACTGAAGAACTTACCAAAAGCTGGGAACCCAGTGCACTGAAATGTCTTGGACAGTTTTCCCTCAGTTCCCTTGCCTTTCAGAACATACTGCTCATGCTTTATCACCACTGACATTGGTTTTGTAGCTATTGTTCTACCCTGATCACACATTGCTCCCAAATCACAGGATGGGAAGCCAAGGGATCCTGATGTTCGTCGCTTCCCAACTGCTTGCAGACACTCTCATGAAGCTCCACCACAGAGTGGGTCATGTCTCTCTTCAGGAGACAATTTCAGCGATTTCCCAAGCTTGGTAGCAGTTGCTGGCACAGTTCAGGCAGATGAGGTTAACACAGGTTTGTGCTGTAACTCTGTGACACTGAGCACAACACACCAGACATTGTGGCAGAGCCAGCACATGGCACAGATCCATCTGAAAAGCAGTACCTGTGAGGGACAGCAGCTCCTGGTGTCTGTTCTGTACAGGAGGTGCTGGGAATCCCTGACTTGTTGAAAGAGCTTACCAACAAGTCAACTTGAGGCTATTGCCTCTTGCGGGAGGCAGTCTGCAGTCCCAAAGTTACATAACAATGTTGTTAGGGCAGAAAATTCAATTCACTGGCTGTTGTTGTAACTCCCTTTTTCTAGAAGAAATAGACAGTCTTCTGTTTCATGACCAAATTTATGACTTCTATTACTGCCACAGCAGCGAATAAACCAAACCACAATAAAATCTGAATCTATGTCTGGCAACCCAAACGGTAGTCCCTGAGATTGATTCCTTCTTGATCATGGCTTTTTCACAGCATGGTCTCTGCAAACATGTAGGAAGACAATTCCTGCCCTGGGAGATGTAGGAATAAGTTTCAGAGTCATTCTGGCCATTTTCTCTTCAGGGATACTGCCTGCATTTTCAGCCATATGTCTCTTTCAGATCTGCACCACAGACGTAAATCCTTGTTTGTGGCAGTTGTTTTCAACTTGAAGTGATGGATGCATCCTAGGGTATTGGACAGAACTCAAATGAATGTTTTGCAGAAGCTGAGACAGACGCTTTGCTAATATAGCCCTTGGAAGTTCCTGGGGCTCTGTGTGCAGCTAACCCAGTTCCTGCTCAGTCCAAGAGCTGTTCTGCAATCTGCCCACTCTTCCTAAAGTGGCATTAACAGGAGAAGAACTCAGATGATTGCTGTGGTTTTGCAATGCACAGTGAAGTTAAGAAAACACAGATTGAGTCATATTCTTTCTGAACAGGCAACAACAGAAAGATTCTTCTTGGAGAGTCTAGAAAAAAGTCTTCTAACATTACAAAATATTAATAATATTAAAAAAATCTCTTAATCTAGGCCATCTTGTTGCAAGAAACCTGAACCTGAAATGAAAGTAGAAATTGAATCCTGATCACATAGTTCTCTGGTGAACTTCCATTTGCAGGCGGGAGACAAATGTTTTCTAAAATGTAAGCTGATAATATATTTTCTTAAGAAAGTACACACTTGCCACCAATTTTAATTTTTAAACCTAATGTGAAAAATTGTAGCTCCTCAGTGTAGCCTTACAGGAGATCTGAGAACTACCAGCAAGTGGTAATCATCATCAGGTAATGAAATCAATACCCAGCTGTTTTTTTGTTTTTTGTTTTTCTCAAAGGAACATTTTCACTTCATTTTATCATCATCTTTGGCCACACAAAATAACTTCTTGCTTACCCCATCTTTATAACACACATTAGAAAAATGTATATACTAAAGGTATGTACTACATTTAAAATTAGGTGATTTTAATGAAGTTTATATGTTACTCAGACTCCTTACAGAAAAAAAGAAAGACATGGCTGTTAAGGAAAATTGGAGATAGTTTGCTCTTGGTCAGTATTCTTCCAATATTGCAAAACTGTTAACACTATCGGAAAGACAGAGACTTGACCTATTTCCAAAGCAATATTTTGGCCAGTAATAGGATCATATCAGTGATCCTATTATGCTCACCTTTGTATGTTATCGCACACTCACTTTTGTCTGTTTTACTGTGAACGGGTCAATTCAAACAGGGTACTTGCAATAACAAGGTCTTCTTATGGTCGCTAACAACAGACACACCAACAAACCATGAAGATCAATAATCACCCATGCAGTGCTTGGCCACTAATGGAGCATTGCCTATTTATCCTTCAATGTGTTATCTTTTTTGTCTGCCTCATCACTTACGTGTTGCAATATAGAGAAGTTTCACAGAGTGCTTTTGTGGATAACAGTATATCAAGATATGCCTCTTAATTGGGAAACCAGACATGCCAGTAATTTTATGTAGGGTATCGAGTTTGCACATCTGATAAGCTACTGTTCAGTCTCTCCTCCCAGGAGGCCCCTGGTCTGCAGGCCAGAAAAGATGTGGAAACAAAACACAGCTCTCTGAGATTTCAAGAGATGCTCTGATTTAGTCATTCGGTATTTGAACTAGAAACAAAGTCACATCCTCATAGATTAGTCACAATCATTCTCATTAGCTGTCTCCTCCAGGGAGGCCATCACGGGTGGCCACACCGCAGCAGACCCAGAAGCCCTCCGTGACATTCTGCTGCAATGGCTGAGATGCTGGGTTCCTGCTCCCCAAAGGAGAATTAATGAAACTGCTCCACTCTTGGGGAGTCTGGGCAGATTTTATCTCCAAAGTAGAGTGCCAAAAAAGATGAAGACAGCACAAACCTTCTTTGCCTTTGGCTTTGCTTTTTACCAACTGTTTCTCAGGCTCATGTGGGGACATCTCCCAAGCAAAAGGTCTCACGTGAGAAAAAGTGTCATATGTGTCATAGGATCTCTGCTGTCACGAGCATTCAAGATAATAAAATTAAACTCAACTTTAGAACTTATTCACCTTTGTTACTCTATTTTAGCCCAATAAAGTCTTTATTCGTATTCAGGATCACTATTAGGAAAATAACGATCACCTGTCCTTGAGAATTGCTTACTTTGTCCTAACTTAAGAATATTTGCATTTTTATCCCCCAGCAAAGAAAACAATCTCGTGGTTGGTTTGATGCAACCAAACAGGGCAAACAGGAATATTTTTGTTATGATGACAGGAAACTGACCAATACTTTGATGTTATGGGCTTTGATTTTCTGAGCTCTGTTGGCTGTTTCTAATTTTATTTTCCTCCATCTCTCTCATACCAGGTCTCAGCTCAGTGCTTATTTCATTATTTGAACATTAGTTGTATTCATATACTCACAACAGGTACATATACATACAGTTATGGTGAAACAATGTCCATTTACCATTGGTTATATGGGCAAGGCTCATGTCTTTGACCCAAAGAATGTATTCTTCCTTGCCTGTATAGCTTGTCATGAGGAAAGCCTATGACCATAAAAATGCCTCTTCAGAGCTGTACTCTGTCAGTTACCACATTGTTTTTGTGCCTCTTTCTTCCTTCTTGCCTGTTTGTCCCTCCACAGTAGCTGGGAATGGTTTTGTTGGGCCCTGAGGCACCAAGACACTGGTCCCTTGTAATCACAAATTGCACTGTGCCTCTGGTAGATCTGTTTCTCTGCTGAAGGGATGCCTTGCCCCTTAATTCCTATGTGTAAGACAATCGTAGCAGTTTTAGGAGCTAGATTGGCTTTACCTTTGCATCGGCTCTGGCACAACGGCACGATGCGAGTGAACTGCTATCCACAGGTAGAACACGGGAACTCTTTCTGGCAGACTGAGGCACCTGAAATTCTGTCCTTTGGTGGGACAGTACCTGTGGAACTGTCCAGCAGACTCTGCTAAGAAGATATAATCTACTGGAGCAAAATTCTCTTCTAATTTATTTCTGTCTTTACTTTTGATCGTGAGGTTGGTTTAAATTTAGGAACTAACCTAAAGGACTACTGACATATACTAAACCAACAGCTCAAACTGGTATAAACGGACCCAAAGTCCAGATGGAAAGCCTCCCACTGCCTTTAGTGGGTTTTAGATCAGAACATGGAAGCAATTCTGCTGGATCACACTGTGTCTGAGACTACACCAGATTTACTCACACTCTCGCAATCTTCTCATCATTGACTATTTCAGAGGCTGGCAGAGTGACAGCGTTTCCCACATCCAGCACAGGGACACAGAGGCCTCATGTAGTTGTTAATGGGACTGGACCAGCACCTTTGGGCTGAGATGACAAGATTGAACTGAAAGCAGTACAACAAAACTCAGCAGCAATAAGCTATAACTTCTGCCCTGAGAGCTACATTCGTATGCCTGTAGTTGCCACACCACATGGCTGGTGCTTCTTAGCAATATGCTAACCCTGCGAAAGATATACATTAAAGAACAGCTGAGTTTCTCAAAGACTAAATTTAAGGCATTGAACTGGGATTCCTAACTTTGCTATTGACTCTGGAAAATCATCCAAATGAGCTAGGACTAGATTCCTAGCACCACTAGGCAATCCTTTGCAGCTTGCTGGAAATCCAAAACCCAAGTCACACACCTGAGGTGCCCAGAGCAATGGATAGGTACAGCCAAGTGGCCAGAGCTTCAGAGCCTGAACAAGGACTTAAGGAGCAGCACACTTAGGAAACGCAACAGAGTACTCAGGGAAACAAAAGTATGCTTTTCCGATCTCTTCTCCAATTTCTGCTTTGTTGAGCCATAAATGCATTTTAATAAGTAACTGCTTCTTTTCAGACAAATACTTTGCTTGTCCAGGAGGAAAGCCCAAACATTAAGTTAACAATTGCAATATTATTCACCATGGATATACCAAAAAGACTCCTAACTTGTACATAATAGTTCTACTAAAAGTCTGTCCTTTCATATTAGGACATGACTCTGCATGAGCTTTGAGTACAAAGGACATCACATGTCAAACTTGACATGGGAACACTGCAATACAACACTGGGGATTGCTGAGATTTGCAATGTCCTTAGCCACTAGTATCCACTTCTGTGGAAATCTGAGGCACGTCTCCAAGACCAGCAGGCAAAACATGCAACAAAACATGCATAAAATACATAGGGGATAAACAGCAGGCTTTGGAAGTGGATCTCTTCGTAGATGACCTAATTTAGGAGAAGAGTAACACTTCCTTAATCAACAAGGTGCCCTTCCAGATGCAGGTTTTGGCTTAAACCTGCTTTATTCCTTCCCATCCTATACAATTTCTGTAAGATTTCTGATTGAACTCATGCCAGTTTTGTACATTTTGCTCCACTGAGGCTGTATCCCTGGGGGAAAACTACTGAATTGTTCCAGATGCTTTAATTCATAAATTTCAACAACTGTAATTCCCCAGCAAACCTTCCGTTTCCCTGGGTCAACATGATCAAGGTTGTATTCTCAGCATATCTGTTTCTTTCCTGAAATTGGCCAAGTTGACCTACGACAGTTTTCCATCTGAAGTAGAATATTACAGGAAAGAAAGGGAAAAGTAAAAGACAGATTCTAATGTATTTGTGAGCAGCAAATGGTACTTTGTAGCACATTGGTTTATAGTACAAAAAAATGACAAAAGCTGTATTAAAATAAGGAATAAATATTAAATATAAATATTAAAACAGGAATATCTGGAGATGCTGAAAATTGTGCATTTTTCTAACTCTGCATTTGTAAATGAAGATGCTGCAAAATTGGCTCTCATCTTATGGTGTTTTATGAGGACTTCCTAGATTCTGCTGATATGAAAACTTTTAAATAGGCAGGAATCAGGTGTTGCTTATCAGGTGATGCTTTCTTCAGTCCATTTTCACATTTTCACATTTCTGTTTTGTGTTTTTTTGTTTGTTTTTTGACTTATGTTCCTCAGTTTTTTTTGTTTGTTTGTTTGTTTGTTTTTGTTTTTTTCCCCCCCTCTTGGTTGTACTTTGACTTTACTCCTCCACTAGCTTTTTCATCATTTAAAATGCTATAAATGGAGTTTATGATAATCTGCAACATTAAATAGGATCAAGCACATCCCAGGTCGTAGTGGTAGCCCCAGTATTGTCCTAAAGGAGAGGAATGGGGATGACATCCTCCACCTGTTGGGTGAAATGTGGAAAAACATGATGTGACACATCTGTCCTGGAAAAACAATGTTGTTTTTCTTTGCCAAAGAATGGGTCTTTCAGCCTTCAAAAGGAAGACTTCAGAAGAAAGATCTTGGAGATGGAAAATAGCACACTTAAGGAAACTCTAAATTTAGTGAGAGGAAGTCAGAAACAGGACTGTCAGCGTTTCAGAGAAAACAGGGGTTGATAAAGCAGATAGCCCCTTTTGTCTTGAAGTTATTTGATGTCATATATCACATCTGCAAGCACTCACATGAAACTTTATTCTTGGGATTATCTTGTTACTTCTAGTGAAGCTTTGCTCACTAAGTGCCCTATGCTGTTTTTCAAATTTCTGTCAATGGCTTGTCAAAGCTAAGGGCTAAGGAACAACTCTGCCTGATGCTTCAGGCTGAAAATAACTTCACCACCTTTAGATTTGTGCACACAGGAACTCAACAAGGTTCTGATTGTCTATCAAGCAGGAAAGAAACAAATGTGAATGAACAGTGGTACTTTCCCTTTCAATATTTATATATGTAAATAGCAAAATTGATCACAAATATTACAATGGGAAGCATCTGTTCATCCCACACTTCCATATGCCACTAAGAGTTGTAATGTTTGGATGTCTTTTCTGTAAAAATCACAGAAAATTTTATTGAGTTTCTAGAAAAAATTTCTTTTATGTTCATAAGTATTCTCAAATCATCCTTTTGAATCTGAAGAAACTTTACATTTGTTTGTAATGTAAGATTTTAAAAGCAAATGTTTCTTCAGACATTGACATCTTTTCTTCTAATGGACACACTTTTTAAAGGGTATGAACAAGTCTGCATGAAGTTTCTATAACAATGAAAGAGTTCTGATTTATTGACAGAATGGTCCCAAATAGGAAACTTGATTTTCAAGTTGAGCCAAAACTAAACGGCTCCAATTTTCATTCCTTCTTTAACTGGATTCTATTCTCTGAAATTTGAATCAAGCTATTTCCTTTGATGGAATCCTAAACAAAGCTTTATTTATTAAGATTTCATGGAAATAGAGCCATCTGCAAATATATATATATATTTATGACTAAAAATACTTTCTTTGTTCAAAGAAATGTAAATGCTCAGCCGAGCAAATCACACACACAAAAAAAAAAATATTAAAATAACACAGTTTCCACAAGTACTTAGCACTGAAATATCTTTCACATGTTTGTTGCATAAATTGTTATGGCACAGCTATAATAATTATTGAATTCCACTAAGAAACTATGTAAAAGAACAGGTGGAAAGATAGCAAAAATACCTACAAAATCATGTGTGTTATTATGAAAATTGGAGTAGATATATCTATGCAACAATAACAAGGGAAGATACAAGAAAATGAAAGGCAGCAGATTTGAAATGGACAAAAAAAAAGGTGTTTTAGTACCTTGACGAAATACATTTGAAATCCAGTCATGAAATAAAATTGTAGTTAAGAGCTTAAGAGGATCCAGAAAAGGACTAGAGACTTACATGACTAACAAGAATATTCATATTTACCAGAAAGAGGACAGAAATTCAGAAGAGTTCTGTGCCCTTCTGCTCCATGAACTAAGCCTTCTCCATGCTGGTGATGGGTGAGTCACTAGCCCAGTGCAGGGCAGCATATTTTACGTAGTTACAAATCAGACACAGACACAGACACAGATTTCTAGGTTGGAAGAGACCTCAAGATCATCGAGTCCAACCTCCGACCTAACACTAAGTACTCCACTAAACCATATCACTAAGCTCTACATCTAAACGTCTTTTAAAGACCTCCAGGGATGGCGACTCCACCACCTCCCTGGGCAGCCCGTTCCAATGCTTAATAACCCTTTCGGTAAAGAAGTACTTCCTAACATCCAACCTAAAACTCCCCTGGCGCAACTTTCGCCCATTCCCCCTCGTCCTGTCACCAGGCACGTGGGAGAACAGACCAACCCCCACCTCACTACAGCCTCCTTTAAGGTAACTGTAGAGAGCGATAAGGTCGCCCCTGAGCCTCCTCTTCTCCAGGCTGAACAAGCCCAGCTCCCTCAGCCGCTCCTCGTAAGACTTGTTCTCCAGACCCCTCACCAGCTTGGTCGCCCTTCTCTGGACTCGCTCGAGCACGTCCATGTCCTTCCTGTAGCGAGGGGCCCAAAACTGAACACAGTACTCAAGGTGTGGCCTCACCAGAGCCGAGTACAGGGGGACAATCACCTCCCTAGACCTGCTGGCCACACTGCTTCTTATACAGGCCAGGATGCTGTTGGCCTTCTTGGCCACCTGAGCACACTGCTGGCTCATATTCAGCCGACTATCAACCAATACTCCCAGGTCCTTCTCGGCCAGGCAGCTTTCCAACCACTCATCTCCCAGCCTGTAGCTCTGCTTGGGGTTGTTGCGCCCCAGGTGCAGGACCCGGCACTTGGCCTTGTTGAACTTCATACAGTTGACCTCAGCCCATCGCTCCAGCCTATCCAGATCCTCCTGCAGAGCCTTCCTGCCCTCGAGCAGATCGACACACGCACTTAGCTTGGTGTCATCTGCAAACTTACTGAGGGTGCACTGGACGCCCTCATCCAGATCATCGATAAAGATATTAAAGAGGACCGGCCCCAGTACCGAGCCCTGGGGGACACCACTTGTGACCAGCCTCCAACCAGATTTGACTCCATTCACCACAACTCTCTGGGCCCGGCTATCCAGCCAGTTTCTAACCCAGCGAAGCGTACGCCAGTCCAAGCCCCGAGCAGCCAGTTTCTTGAGGAGAATGTTGTGGGGAACGGTGTCAAAAGCCTTACTGAGGTCAAGGTAAACCACATCCACAGCCCTTCCCTCATCCACCAAGCGCGTCACTTTGTCATAGAAGGAGATCAGGTTCGTCAAGCAGGACCTGCCTTTCATAAACCCATGCTGACTGGGCCTGATCGCCTGCTCGCCCTGCAAGTGCCGCGTGATGACCCTCAAGATAATCTGCTCCATGAGCTTTCCTGGCACTGAGGTCAAACTGACAGGCCTATAGTTCCCCGGGTCTGCCCTCCGGCCCTTCTTATAGATGGGCGTCACATTGGCTAGCCGCCAGTCAACTGGGACCTCCCCTGATAGCCAGGACTGCCGATAAATGATGGAAAGCGGCTCGGCCAGCTCCTCCGCCAGTTCTTTCAGTACCCTCGGGTGCATCCCATCCGGCCCCATCGACTTGCGCACATCCAAGCTCCTTAGCAGGTCGCCAAACATTTCCTCATGAATAGCAAAGGCCACATCCTGCTCCCCATCCCCTTCCGCCAGCTCAGGGCACTGGGTATCCAGAGAACAACCGGTATTGCCGCTAAAGACTGAGGCAAAGGCGGCATTAAGCACCTCAGCCTTTTCCTCATCCTTAGTAACTAGGTTTCCCCTCGCATCCAGTAAAGGATGGAGATTCTCCTTAGTCCTCCGTTTCGCATTGATATATTTGTAAAAGGATTTTTTGTTGTCTTTAACGGCAGTAGCCAGGTTGAGCTCCAGATGAGCTTTGGCCTTTCTAATTTTCTCCCTGCACAGCCTCGCTACATCCTTGTAGTCCTCCTCAGCGGCCCGCCCTTTTTTCCAAAGATTATAAACCCTCTTTTTTCTGCTAAGCACAAGCCGCAACTCTCTGCTGAGCCAGGCCGGTCTTCTTCCACGCCGGCTCGTCTTTGGGCACGTGGGGACGGACCGCTCCTGTGCCGTTAAGATTTCCTTCTTGAGGAGCGCCCAGCCTTCCTGGACTCCTCTGCCCTTCAGAACCGCCTCCCAAGGGACTCGGCCAACCAGCGTCCTGAGCAGCTCAAAGTCAGCCCTCCGGAAGTCCAAGACAGCAGTTTTACTGGTCCCCTTCCTGGCCTCGCCAAGAATAGAGAACTCTACCATTTCGTGGTCACTCTGTCCAAGACAGTTTCCGACCACATCATGTCCTGCTGACCTTTATGTATTTTTCAGTTTCTTTGGACAAGGAAACTGAATCACCTCACTGCCTGTGGCATCTCCTGGGAGGTTCACGTCACAGTCACAGAAGAATTATTATATCATCTGAGATTATCGGAGATGCTGTAGTTGTGTGCTCCATTAGATGCACTCAGTTCCAGATGGGTCATTCAAGGGAAAATAAACAACAGTTAAAAGCAAATTAGTTCTAGGTGTTGCAAAGAAAATTATTTATTTTCTATTCCTGGTGCAGTGGTCAGTGAATTAAGAACAGAAGTATGGAGCAAAAATGGATCTCAACTACATAAAAAAGGTGAGAGACAGGTCTATGGCATTACAATTATCCAGAGCCACACTGATGTCAGAACTGTGCACCACCCAAAACATATACCAAACATTACATAGAATTTGTTCACTGTTAACTGCTCACTCATTCTTAAAAGTCAACATTTGCCCACACTGCAACCTTTAAATCTGGTGCTTCAAAAGAATGAAAAATAAGTATTTTTGATAGCTTAAGAAAGGAACTAAATCAGCATATTTTTTGTACCTTACATGTGAATTACAAAGGATGTGGTAACCTTACTTCCATGTTTATAAAACATAATATGATGTGATATGGCTCCTATTTGATTTTTTTTAGTGCAATTGGTAGAGTTTGAATAAGACTAATTCCAGAAAGTTTACATTTTTATTCATGCAATATGTGGGGGATGAACACTGGAGGGGATCAGAACATCAGCGTTAACCAACCAGCAATGACTGTGACACAGTTCATTCTCATTTACTGGGGTACAGCGCACTGAAACACATGCTTTATCTGTAGTACAGAAGGGGTCTACAGCAAAAGTTCCAACAATCATACCTGAAAAATAGCTAATCTTGTTAAGTCATCTAGTACAAGTGACCCCAGTCTTTCAGACTGTTCTCTCCCAAACACAAAAACCTTTGGGAAAGTGAAGGGTCTATGACAAGCTGTATTGATGCATTACATTTGCAGAGTTATATTGCTGTATTATGTCAGTACAGATTTTTGAAAAATAAATCTGTACAGAAAGTAAAATACAGAGAAGAGAAAACTAGTGAGGGGGAAACAGAAAAATAAAGAAATGGAGGATGGGGGGAAAGAAAAAAAGAGAGAAAGGAAGAACAAGGAAGACACATTTTTCTGCAATAAATGTAAAGCCTGGCATAGTAGGAAATCTAATGAATTCTTGGCCAGGAAAGAAGGAAATTTCTAGAACCTCCAAAACAAAAGCAGGGAAAGAAATCCAGCTGCAAAGGTTTATCTTCTCCATTAATCTCCTGCAGGTTTCTTATATCCACACCTAATTTTTAAAGCCTGCCATCTGGTCTCTTCTTTGCCTCGGCTGCTTCATGTGTGCAAGACATGAAAATGACATTTCTGTTTCCAATTTGCATTACTTCCCGCCTGATTTGTAGTCCGATTACAAATCTGAAAAAATCAACATCTAAAACTGGACCAGTGCACTCTTGGCTCATTAGCATTTCATAGAAGTGCCTTGGTACTTCAGTTCAACAGCACTGGTGCTGCTTTCCACATACTTCATCCTGTAGAGGCTCAGGAAAGAGCCAGGGCAAATTCAAGTCTCTTAAAGGAAATTCCTCTCCCCTAGATGTCTGTACTAGAAGTACTCAACTCACCTTCCTTGCCCTTCTTTAACATGGGTACAGAGTATGAGCAGGCTTCATGCAAAGGCTATACTTGATGTGCTGTCCAGTGTCAAGATGTCGCAAGGGCATCGTGGGTGGACAGTGGGAGAAGAGCCACGTGTTCCTCAAAGGCTCTGTAGGTTTACAGCCATCTAAGTACTGTGACTCTGTTGGTTACAGTTCTACCTGGTATGGCTTGTACAGTTTCTATCAATTTCCCCTAGGACAGAAACAAGATACTAGCTGGGTAAAAATTTTGCTGGCTTTTGTTGAGATTGTATCTAGGAATTTCATGCTTGAGGTGTGGGACAGGAACCAAAAAAAAAAAAGGCATTTTGAATCTAGCATGTGCCTCTAGTTGTATGCATTTGAAATCAAGAAGAGGGAGGAAATAAGAACATGATGTACATACCTTTATAGTTTAGTTTGTGAGAATTCTTTAAGCTAAACTGATTTAAAGCATTTGAGTTAATGTCTATATAGGGTCTAATGTAGTTTAAGCACCCTGTTTTAGATTATGACCTTATTTTTTTTCTCAGGTGAATTCTGAGATTGACAGGACTCCTTGCTTTTTTGAGGGGCTCGTGTATTCCTAAAAGTGAAGGGCTTAATTTCATATGCCCCCATACCTTTTCACCAGTGTAATTCTGCCTGATTTTGCAGGCAAACTAAACAAGAATTAGTTACGTGGTGGGCCTTTTGAATTGAACTGAACAACAATGCAGGATTGAAAGACAACAGCTTGGATCCCTGCCTGGAAACAGGCAGGATTTCACTATTTGCCAGCATGGGACTACATTGTTGTTGTTGTTAAAACAGAAATAGAGGGAGGGGAAACAAACAAACAGGGCATGATGCAACAGCTTACACATAGATACACACGCACACAGTTCTTCTCATTCATACTACAAGGGTCATGGGCCCTTGAAATTCAAGGGCCTTGAATTTTATCCTTCTGCAAGGGGGTTGGGTTGTATAACAAAGCAAAGCATGTCTGCAACACTTTCTTTCTTTCTGCTGCTGTCCTTGCATGGTAACAAACCAGTAACTAACTTCATCCCCAGCCTTCTTGCTGAGACATCAGCTTTGTACCCGTATTCAGCATGTTTGCAGATGCACCGTCCACACTGGCATAGCTGTTGCTGCCTCTCCGCTGGGCAGCAGCATTGTAGTCACTGCTGAAATGCCAGTGGGGATGTTTCTGCAAAGAACTCCCTTTTGGAGGGACATGGAAGTGACAAGGGGGGTGGGTGGAGGGGTGTCTAACAATTACGCAGATAAGACCAACCTGGTTCAGGCAGTACTCATGCACCATTGCTGGTCTGAAGTTGCAAGCATGCCTCTAGATGACCCGTTTTGAAGACAGCCTTCCTGTCCAAAACTATTACCAGGAATATTATTTTGGTCTGTACCAGGTAGGCATCTTCCCAGCTCACTGTGAATCCTGTTTCCATAATTATAACTAGCATTTGTTTAGTTGGAATTTTAACTTTTCTTTGAGTGTGACCATGAAACACTAAATTATCTGCACATGAAACATGGGTTTGATCTGCTTTCACTGTGTTTTTCAGCATCCAGTTTATGGCAGGATGACATAGATAGGTCCTGTGAAATCCTTGGGCAACTGGAATGACGCACTACTGCTGTCCTTTGCTTGTAAAGACAAACGTGTACTAACACTTCTCTGCTTAGTGGTGGGGCAAGTAACGCATTTGTTAAGCTCACTATACTGAACCACTTTGCCCCAAACATTGTGGCAGTTAGGGCTTCTAACATTTATTTACACTACAACAAGTGCTGCTGTTTGGCGCATAATACCATTTAATACAAATTTGTATTAGCAATGTTAACACAAGTGTTATTGCTATGTAATAAATCAGAACTAAACAAAAACATGTTAGCTGGTGAGGTTTGCCATCTGCTTTCAGGGCGTATCAAACTGGATCCCTACAGGCACGTGCGCTGTACAGCTACTCCTTAGTCCGATAAGCCCCTGAGGTCTGGCTCCAGGCCTTCCACTGTGGCCAAGGATACTTTGGCTTTCTCTGAGAGACAATCAGGATGTTGGGCCGCTAAATCCTGCATCAATTCATACTCTCATGGAAAGGCTAAATACAAAAGGCCTTGCTCTCCTGGTAGCAGACATCCTATGCCTCTATGCCTACAGCCTGAGTGTTGTAGTTCGTCCTGTGAAGTCAATATTTACTTCACTATGTTCATTTTTTTGTTTTGTTTTGTTGATTTTTCTATGTTCACTGAGAGATGTGAGCTTCACAGTTGTTGTAGCCCTGCTGGAGGGAGGTTTGGTGGGCAGGTGCCCCTGACTAAACTGATGGGCACACCAGTACCCAGCACCATCCTGTAGCTCCATATTACCCCATCACCTTGTAAATTCACTGCACCCACAGGCCCAGGGAAGACAGGTGACGGACATCCCTTTTTCACAACCAGTACAATGGAGGCCCAGGGCGCACTTTCTCATTTTTTATCCTGATCTCTATCAAGTGATCCAGCAGGACATGTCCTGGAGACTTGTCCCATATCCTCCCGAACCCTGAGGGGCCATTTCCACATGTGAGCTCACGTTTGCTCCTGTTGCAGGTTCATTGCTGTTATTGTTCTAATGCTCCCCATAGGGTTACTTTACTTTGTCCCTCCTTTTCTGTCCTTCCCAGGGAAAGGTGTCAGGGAATTACATTAGCAAAAGCTGTTCCTTTTCCTGACAGGTACTTTTTGTTAGCTATTTCTATTCGTTCCCAGCCTACTCCTGCCTGCCTTACAAGAGCTTCCAACACGTCATGCTGTTTCCAAGTCTACATATCTTAAGGCTAGACACAGACACATTCCTGGGGTTAGGCTATCAAACTAAAGCTGTTTCAAATGCAGCCAGGTTACAGTTTGGAGCCTGTCTGGCTCTTATTTAAAAAACCACAAACAGAAACTTTCAGCCCCAAATATATTTCTGTACTTTCAGTGGACTTGTACTCCCCTTGCTTTTGAAGCTTGCATATAGCATAGTGACCATTCGCTGCTGCAGGAGCTACATCTAACTGATAAGAGCAACAAAGCTGGTGAAGGGACTAGAAAACACCAACTATGAGCAGCAGCTGAAGGAACAAGGGCTGTTTAGTCTGGAGAAAAGTGGGCTGAAGGCAGAGCTCCTCGCTCTCTACAACCACCTGGCAGGAGGCTGCAGTGAGGAGGTGCCGGTCTCTTTTCTCAAGTGACAAGGGACAGGATGTGAGGAAACGGCCTCAAGTTGGGCCTGGGAAGGTTTACATTGGATGCCAGGAAGAATTTCTTCACAGAGAAGATGGTAAAGCATTGTGATGGGATGCCCAGGGTGATGGCGGTTGAGTCCCCATCCCTGAAGGTATTTAAGAGACGTGTGGATATGGCACTAAGGGACATAATTTAGTGAGGGGACTTGGTTGGTCACGCTGATGGTTGCACTCGATGATTTTGAAGATATTTTCCAACCCAAATGATTCTATGATTTTTTTTTAATTTTTATTTATTTATTTATTTACTTTTTACAACTACTGGGTCAGAAGCAGCCGCACAACGTTGGCTGGGCTCTCCTGGTCACTAATGGCTAAGCTGGCTGCCTGACCTTGGAGAGGATGCTATTTAATACATGTTTTTGTTTAAAGGACTTAGTTGCTGGGCCAAAGCTTTTAATTGTTTTGAATCAACTAAGCAATGAAGTGTTTCTTCTCTGAATGTCTGAATATTTGGCATATCAGAAGATACCAGTTACAGGTGATATTTTCACATTCTTGCTTGTGCTTTTCTCTTCTGTTTTCACAGTAACCTAATAATAACCAGTGTTCCAGGATTCATTCATGTAAATGCTTCCAGCTCCTCAAAACAGAAATGAAGCTCTTTAGATCCCATTTTTCGGTATTTTTTTTTCTTTTAAGAGTTCTTACTAATCCCTTCTGCACCCTATTTTACTTCTTTCAGCATCCAACATGGAATATATCTCAACAGCAAGGACCTAAGCACAGTTTGGAAGGGAAAGTCTATTCCAAATTTGTTATACATGATATAGCTTCTTATACTCTCTGGTGTGATGTCTGCCTTTCCATTGTATCATGATGCTGTAGGGGATCAGAAACAGCTTGTGAACAATTGCTGCAATGGTTCACAAGCTGGATCCAAACCCACAGCATCTGTGGGCTCTGCTGCCTGCCACTTTTCTGCAGAACTGTTATGTGGCCGTTTGTTCCCTGGTCCTTGATTTGAGAAATTGATTATTCCTGCTCCACATCAAGCATCCTCCACACAGCTATACTCTTTCACAGGAAGCCATTGTCACAGCTTCCCCCCTTTTTTTTTTTTTCAGTAGTTTTACAGCTTAGTAGTTTCATTCAGAAATTGTTTCTCCATGCTCACACAAGTGTCGTGTTTCTTAAGCCAACACATACAACAGTGCTGCTACAGAATAGCCACAAGGGCTTCTTTTTTGTTTTTTGTTTTTTGTTTTTTGTCTTGCCAGCAGCTTGTTTGATGGTTGGAGAAACTAGTAGAAACATTACTCTCCCACTCATCCTCTTTTTTCCTTTTGATGGTTATGTGCTACACTGGCTGATTACATTCAGTCTTCCTCAAATTTACATTGAAGTGAAATATATCAAGCCCACCTGATGTGAAAATCTTGAAATGAGCTAACCTCTGTACTAAGCCAGTGCAACATTAACATTTTTTCCCCTGCTTACAACCCCCTGGAGGTCTTTCTAGACCAGAAAAATGGGAAAAGGTAATAAAACAGCATTAGGTTAAAGTCACAAAAATACCTCTTACCAGCTGGAAAGGATATCTTGGCTAGATCAAGAACATTTAGAAGTGGTGGTTCTCAGACATGCTTTAATGTCAAATACCACTACGGGTACTCATGTGCATCAGCAGAGGATAACAATTTTCAGCCCAGATGAGCTGTTGACAGCCCCCATACATTTCATGAGTCCTTTGACAAGTCCATCCCCAGAATAACAGCAACCTGCCCCAACTAAAACACAAAAACTCTCTTGAACATCACCAGGTAACTGCACCACCATCCTAGCCTCAGCAACAAGTTTGCCAGTTCCAGGCTTAGCTGTTGACATAGACCTGCTATTAGTGAAGATCTAAGATAGACTTTCATGCAGGCTATCTTTTGATGTGCAAGTTCTGAAAACCACAGGGTATGACATGCTGGTCACGCTATACCTGCATAACAAGGCAATCTCTGCACTCAGTGCTGCAGGGCTTGTTCCAGAATGAACACCCAGCTATTAAATTCTGCATTGGTTATCTCCTCTGCCATATACATTCATTCTGGTCTCACTGGCAGAACACGCTATGTCAGCACTTCTTCCACTCTGTCTTACAAGTTGGATCTCTCCCCTTTCTCTCTAAGGTGATGTGTAGCAACCAACAGGCCCTGTTGGTTTCTGGCAATTAAATTAACTGATATTGAAGCTAAAAATGCACTCCTACAGATGCTGGGAAAGGCCAGCCAAGTTCTTCCACATTATACTGTGACTGAACATATTGATCAACCAAGAATCAATCAATACAGCAAAACTTAGAACAGAGGTATAGCCTAATATAGTACCAGCTACAGCCCAGAGTGACCTATACCTACTGAGGCCAGGCAAGCCAACAGTTTCCTCTGTGGTAGAGACAAATCCCAAGCACAGACACCTAACTCCAGAAGTGGTGAACACAGCTGGCTCCAATAATTTCCAGGTCGCAGGTCAACATCTCCTATTCTTTTGTCTCCATCTGGTGCACAGATGGAGATAGCTGTGTCTGCACTTGGGAGAGCTCTATCTCCAAGTTCAAAGGCAGCCTTGCAAAAAGTGTCACTTGCAACTTTTATTTGAAACAGCTTCATCCTTAGAAGAACAGCAAAGCAGTATGGACAATATTAGCACTAACAGACCTGGACCAGTAGGACTGATCATTTACACATACACATTGAGTTGCTTTATGCCATGCTGTCTCAAAAAAAAAAAAGCTACACCACATGAGGTTTTTATTATTTTTTTAAAAATCATTAAAAAATGAGACAAATAACATAATTCACTTTACTTCTGCCTATCCAGCAATCAAGTAGCTTAGACCCAACAGCAGTATTTAGGCTTTCAGCTTAGACACTTTTACCGTCCCCAGGCCAGACTCTCTGTGCAGTCAGGTGAGAGCAGCTTCTCCATGACAGCCCTTTTTCCATTCTCTGTTTAGAGCAAATCCATGCTTTGCAGCCTCCAGATATCTAAGCCTAATTAAAAAAAAAAAAAAGTGTCTCCCTGATCAAACTTAATGCAATTTGTATCTGATGCAATTTCAGAGAGCATTCTCAAACACCTAATTAAGTTACTTACAATGCCTGTATTGGAGACCCTAGGACACTGCTTATCCATTCCTGTTTAACTGCTACATCCTTTGTACAGTTGCTGATTTCCATTTGACCATTCTTTATGCATGGCCTCCATGCTTTCTTTCTAGACATGCAGTTTTGCATCTGGTTTTACTAAGTCAGATTTACTGGTTGAATGGGCACAGGTTTTCAGGCAATCCTGATTTGTTACACTTCTCTATTTCTTTCAGCTTTTTGTCTTTGCAATACGTCCTGGTGAGCTGCATGGAGCTTATGGGCAGAGCTGATCCCAATGCCCATCAGCACAATCAAAGAGACACTTCAGATAATTTACTATTGCAAAACACCCAGTCTGAGAATAAGACATCTCACTGCCAAGAAGCCCCAGGCTGCCATGCTGGACCATACTGTTGGATCTAAACATTCCTTTACCATGTCCATTCAAGTTCCCACTTGTACTCCTGCTAGTCCCCAGCAGGAATGCAGTCACTGAACATTCAACAGCCCCTGGAGGAAAATAGTCAAGGATAAGTTGGTTTGCTCTCCACACACATGTACTGTCAGACTCATCTTTTTTTGCAGTTTTGATGCAAAGTTTTGATCCAAGTCCAGCACCCAAGCCAAAGAACCATCCTTGTCAGGATACAAAGATGATTTGCTCATCACAACTGTTGCTTTGGTTCACATGTCTGACGGCTTTGTTTTTGAATCTGATCTAGAGACAGTGGCTCTGTTCCCACCTTGGAACGATACAGCTGTGTGTCCATGGGCAAGGAAAAAATCTAGCCAGTGAGGAAGAAATCCTGTGGACACAGTGCATGGAACTGGGCCCCTGAACCTGTTTTGTATCTGGTTTTAGTAAAATAAAGTATACATCTAGAGCCTGTTCCTGCCATAGGAAAGCACAATCCTGCCTCTTATGAACAGGGATTAAGGAATTTGTCAAACCACATTCCTGGTTGCATGTAGTTCACAGAGGTGTCATGATATAGTCAAACAGGAGCACAAGGGGCTGTAGTTTACAGTTCCAAAATATGGAGCCTGAACTTTGACCCTGGAAGCACACATGTGAAAAGATAACTCACCCCCTCCAGCTGCAACCCAAGCAGCTGCGGGTAAATGGTTACTTAGCATCATGGCCAGAGCTGGCAGACCCACATGGAAGGGCTTTGTCTGAGGATCAGCCAGTATATCTCATCTTTCCTCTTTTGAGGAGACTTTGGCCCCAAGGAGAATGCACTGCTTACACTGTTTCTCTAAGGGCAAGAGATGTTCTCTGGTGCTTGGAAGAACAGAGTAAATGCAGAAGTCTGAGTTATGCAAGGTATTCTCCCACATTACTGTTCTTCTACACTACAGAAAAAAAATAATAGAAGTCCAAAGTCAGGCACAGAATGAAGCCCTAGCCCTACTGAAGTCACACTTGCCATCATTTCCCAAGTATGCTTTCTGTACAATTTCTTCCTTTCTTCTGTTCTCCTTAATAGCAACACAGCTTGGCATCTAGTTATAAAACTACCTAAAATTAGAACAAAACCAAATGTTAGTACTGAGGTTGGGCTGCTCCGCTCCCTCCTTCATGTAGGCATGACAGTTACCTTGCTCCCTGCCTTCCACCTCTATTCTATCAAGAACACAAGTAAGATGCTCCAGCAGCAGCAACCAGAAAATTAAAAATTGATTCTGGAACAAGCAGAGTTGTGAAATATTTCTTCTCATGCTGAAATCCCCACAGATTTCCAAACATCTTTCAGCAAATAGATGTTTCAAGGCACCTTCCATGTAGAAGGGTTTAAGCTGCATCTAATCAAGCCTGACTACTTTGGATTTAAATTCTCCAGACAGAAATTGTTACTAGACAAAAGTACCAAATTTTAAAATAAAAGTTTTTGTTTGATTTCCCTTGGCTTGAGTGACTACTTCATCTTTCTTTACTTAACTACTTTTTGTCAGGTAGAAGTGTCTCAGGACAGTTACCAGCCACCATAGATACTCACATTTTTCCTTTGAAACAGATAGGAGAAAAGCTCCTGGACTTATAATCAAAGATTATCAATAAAAAGCTGAATACTCTCAAAACATCTGTATGAAACATAGAATATATAAAATATAATAATTTCATTGGGCAACATTCAACATAAGCACATTTACACTTCCTGAAAAGGGGCTGAATTTCACTCAGTGGAGAGGTTTTGACAGTGGTCAAAAGTTTTGGCCCACAAACTATATTTGGAGAACTTCTACTGCAGGGAAAACTATTAGAGTTTATCATTAACTCATCTGAAAGGGTAAGAATAGATGTCCATTAAATCTATAGATTATATCTTTTGCTAATCACAAGTTGATAAAATTCCATTAATTAACAGTTTTCAATAAGTACTTTTTCTCCATCAACACTGATTCAGAACAGCAAATCCACAGGCATGGCTACTAAATAGGAATCAAACTAAAAGTTTGTTTTAATAATTGCTTTTATATTTCTTTTACCATACTACCTCAGTATTAATAATTTTAGTTCATCATTCTACAGTTACTGGAAGTCAAAATATTTATCTTTCAGTAACCACGGTCTCTCCAATTAGTAATTTAAGACTGGAATTTGAGCATGTAATCTTGGAAAGCCTGAATTATCTTGAACTTTTATCTTAATGCTTATGTTCTGGATGGAGTTGCATTCCTATGTTAATATATCCATCTTCTTTATCTATTTTCGCATAGCTGCAGAAGTTCTTTTTAAGATGTAGTCTCAATAAATGTCTTGAAGTTATTTTACAGCAGCCTCCAAGGGTACATTTTGACTTCAGTGGATCCTGCTCCAACACAGATGTTCTGCAGAGTGGAGGGTACAGCAGCCTCATCCTTACAGTGACACAGGCCATAGGGAAGCACTCATGGAGAGCAGGGATAGCCATCTGTGGATTTGGGGGCCATGCACTGAACAGACAACTGCTGCAGATTGCCCTGAGAGCTGGGCCTGTTTAGCCTGGAAAAGAGAAGGCTGAGGGAAGACCTCATCAATGTGTACAAATATCTGAGGGGAGGGTGTCGAGAGGATGGAGACCGTCTCTTTTCAGTGGTGCCCAGCGACAGGACGAGAGGCAACGGGCACAAACTGAAGCACAGGAGGTTCCAGCTCAATACAAGGGGGCACTTCTGTACTGGGAGGGTGGCAGAGCACTGGGACAGGCTGCCCAGAGAGGTTGTGCAGTCTCCTTCTCTGGAGATATTCAAACCCTGCCTGGATGCCATCCTGCACAGTGTGCTCTAGGTGATCCTGTTCTCCAGGGGGGTTGGACTGGATGATCTTCAGAGGTCCCTTCCCACCTCGGCCATTCTGGGATATATCCTAGGTCCTCACTCCTCATTCCTGCATCAGTTGCAGCATTCAATGGCAACTGCAGGTCATTCAAATTTTCCTTTGCCAAATTTCTAAATTCCTCATACATATCCTGCAGTATAAACATCTTGTGCTATTTTGTTTTAAACTACTACATCCGAACAGGCTTTGAAAAGGAAAGCAGAACTAGTATTTTGACATGCTCCTTGTTTCTGGAACAGTCTGGAAGAGACTCATGTTTTCACAAGATCTCTCAGTAACCAAAAGACTCTAACTCTCCTTTACGTCCTCTAAGTCTGCTCCTTCTTTTTAACTACACCACTGAAAGACCAAAGATGAGAACCAACAATTCTGATATTCACATTGCACACAAAGGATTTTTTTTTTCTGTACAGGCAAGGTTATCTTAAATAACATTTGTGATGAGTTAAGTGGAGACAGATTCTCATTGGCTGTCTCCCAGAAGACCTCTATTGCTTCAAAATTTGCCAAACTACGGAAAATAATAAGCCTAACAAAGAGACTTTGTATTGTCCTCCTTTATCTTGTCGTAGGAACGCAAGGCTTTATGAGGACGTCTGTCTTGATCTGGCTTTGAGTCTTGGCAAATAGAAGATATTACTGACTTCCAAATATTGCATGCTCTTTGAGGGGCACTGCTGCAGGGGTGAGCATTGGAGAGACTTTGAAGTGGCTGTCACGTTCGCAGCATCAGAAAGCAACAATTGTTGCAGCTTTCCTACAGCATGTCTATGCTATGATTATTACTTTGCTGGTCACTAAACATCGGTCTCTGGCATTTGTTGCTTCTATTAACTAGTATTCGATATATTGCCTATCTGAATTTGAGTAAACATTATATGGATTTCCTTCAGACTTAGCTTGACTTGTAGAACACTCTGAAATTTAAATGTTGTAGCTGAAGATACACAGAATGTACTGTAATATATTAATTTTTAAAAGCTGAACACAAAAATATGTGAATTCCTAATTACACAGCAAACAACTAAATATCATAGTTAAAGAGCATTTTATGACTCTAAATATAATGGGGTAGAGCTGAGCTTAATCATTTAATTATGTAAAAATTTACTTTTTGAAAGAACTTCATCTTTGTAAGATTCATGTTGCATTTCATCTCCATGCTCTTTAACTACCACAATTGTTTCCCTTCATGTTTTTTAAGTCAGATCAATTGGCATTTATCTGTCCAGACAACGTGCTTCCTCCTTATTTAGGGTACCTTCCGCCTGGGCTGCGATTCTACTCTAGTCTGGGATTTAGAGTATTCTTTCTCTTACCATTCATCTTTGCTTTCTTTTAGTTATTTATTTATTTTTCCAATCCATACTTTAACCCTCTTATCATACCTGCTTTTGCTTATCAGCCACACTGGAAACCTAAAAGTATTCATTCAGTTCTCAGGCCATACCCAAGTTACCTCCCATAGTTCTTTAACATCAATACTTTCTTGCCTTCAGCTCTTTCATTTTAAATAATCAAGCAATCTTTTTCTCATATGGAAGAAGATATTATTTATAAGCTTTCTTTAGGCAACACTGCACCTACCCACTGCATACAGATGCTGGCAGTTCGAGGCATGATGGCCATGCTCTTGAACAGCTCTTCACCCAGGCCTCCTCTTCTTCCATGCAGAGGAGGGAATGACCCTGCCAGCACTTATCTACCTCAGGCAGGCAATCCAATTGCTTGAAACCACAATTAGAGGTGGTTTGGACCAGAAGACCTGCTGGTGACATTACACCTTGTGAGCTCAGCTCCAGGGATTGGTACCAAGCCAGCAAAGAAGCAGCATCAGGGAGCTTGGAGCCCATGGTACCTTCAAGTACTGCAGCTGCTTTTGTAGCAAGCCTGACTGCTGCTTCTGAACTGCACTGTCATATTTGTTGAAATATTACATTTTAATCTATTGCTCAACTTACAGTAACAAAGCAAAATAAAGATGAACCATGCGTACGTTCAAGAGAAGGAGCTTCAAAATGACTGAAACATAAGACATCTAAGCCATCTTCTGCTACAGCTGCCATCCTACCATTTAGTTCCATGTTCACATCAGAAAGCAACAACAATGGGACTGTCCTGGGGCAGGGACAAGCCAAAAGCCCAAGAGCACAGCACAAGCCCTCACCAGCAAGGCACAGTACCACAGAATCTAACAGAACAGCCAGAACCATGCGTCGCTAACTGGAGCTATCAATAATCCAAGACAAGGCCAGCAATGAACCAGGCCCAGGGTCAACACAGGGGGTCCAGTCAGGAGCAAAAGGAAGCAGGACTACACATGTCTGAAGCCCCCCCCCAGGAGATACATATGGGTACAACCTGCCTCCAAGGTGGGGTGGATGTGTCTATCCAGCAGACCAGCTGCCTGCAGTATGCTTTCAAGGCCCATGCAGGAGAGCAGCCCTCTTTCAACACAGCTCAAGCTAATACTGAGAAAACAGCCTTGAGCTTGAATGGGGCTCAAGGGCTCATGCGGAGGGCATGTGGGTGGGAGCCTCAGGTGAGCCTGGGTAGGGCCTAAATTAAGACCTATTAGTGCACCCAGGGCCCTGACATTACGCATCTGTGCTCAAGGTGTGAAGCCCACAGACAACTTTTGCTGCTACAAACTCCTCCTTCAGTGTAGGCACATGTGCTAATATTCTCTGTGCTATTTTTGCTTAGCAAAGACTATAGGTTCAGTCTGGCTCCAGAGCTATTAAAACTATAATGAGATAGCATCGCTATATCACTATAAAATTCCCATAATTAGGTCTAAATCTGCAGAATCCCTACTTTCCCATCTGTTCATACCATATACAAAGGAAACATACAGCAGCTGCAATGGCACAGCCAAGGATTCCCAACCGCCAGCTGGAAGACTAGTGCTGAGGCTAGCTATAATCCAGTTCCTTGATAGACTCCACACACATACCTGGGACTAGCATTTTTGGAGGTATTATTAGTCTCCTTGGAGAAACAAGGAAGAATAGGGCACAGATTTATCCATAGAAAATTTTGATGAATTTTTATTTTTAAAAGGGCAAAAGTAGGACAGGGAGAGAAGTGCAAAATAGTCTTGGAAATAATACTGCAAGAGAAAATGATGTGACTTAGCGGTATGCAGGGAGAGGGGCAGGGCAGGGGGACACATGAAAAAAGAACAGGCAGCTGCTCCAGTTACAGCCTTCCCATTATAGTTCCTTGCCCTGGGCTCCCAGCATTTGCACCCAAGACTAGAACAGTTCAATTTCTTGCTTTTGATGTCCATGGATGGGATTGCTTGTCTTAAGCTAAAAATGAGTTGCTTGCAAACATAGAGATGGTCTGAGAATATACATTGCATAAACTGGCATCATGACATTGATCTTAGCAAAATTAGCTACTTAAAAGAAAATAAAATCCTTAGCGTACACAAAAAAACTTGAGGAAAACATGGGTGACTTTTTTCATTGTGTCAGATTTCACAAATAAGTAAATGAATATAAATTCATAATTCCTAAATAAATCTCAGCAGGTCATTGTTTGTATGCTTTTGAATAAAATGGGATCTGCTTGAAATAATGATGAAGGAGGAAGGAAAAGATAGAGAGCCACATTCTTATGGTTTTAAGCAACCTAGTCCTTCATTTTCTTTCCATTTTTTCTAAAAACCCTCCCATTTATCGATTCCACTTCCACATGGCCTATCAATGACATGCTTCCTGTGTTATTCTTGTAATTAATCTATAATGTACTTTCCAGCATTGGTGGAATTTAATGTTACCTTTCTCATTATATGACCTTACAAAAAAAATGAGACAAAACAGAGATAGTTTTGTACAGTGTTCTGAATATTTATTTCCAGTTTAAGGTAGCAGACTAATGAAAGTGCAACATAAGCAATATTTGAGAAAGGAAAAGGTAGTTCCTTTAAAAAGAATGATTTCTGAAGAAAGCTGCTTTCCAGAAATACAGAAGTTATGTCAGCCACTGGACAAACTGGTGTATTAGTGAGAATAAAAGGACATTGATAGCTTGGTAGTCCATGACAGGAGTCAGAGATGCAATCCAAGCAGAAGCACAACTGATTGTAAAATGAATGCACTTCCATTGCAAAACTTCATCTCAGAGCAAACGGACATAGTAGATAGTTTAAAAAGAGACTTACGATGACGTATTACAGTCCTACATCTTCTCAGAGTAGGTAATAGGTAACAAAAAGAAGCCAACGGGTTTTATGTCTCAGGTCTTATTGAAAAATGCAAAGTGTATACACTCAAAGTGTAGCCTCAAAGTATTAATGAGCTGGGACAGAAGATATCTCATAAGCTCCAGATGTCTTCCAAAAGAAAACAAAGACAAAAAAATCATATCTATCAATTTTAGACTTCTGACAGAGGAAAACACCCACAAACAAACACATTGGCATAATTATGATAAGGTAAATAAGGAATGAGTCAGGAATAAAATATGAATAAAACGAGAATTAAATTAGAAGAGTGGAGCAGCAATTTGGCACTGCAAACTTGTTGAAAACAATTGTATTTCACCTATGCTTAAAGCGTGTGTTTTAAAATCCTTGAAATGGGCTTGGTATGGATCTGAGATACAGTTCTGGCAAGTACTTCTGAGGATATTGTGGACAGATTGCCAGATAATATATTTTACAGCTCTTCTGTTCTCATTATTGTATTAATTCTCAGCTTCACTGCCTTTCAGGTCTTCTGCACCGTGATGACAAAGAATGATTTAGTCCTAACTGGCATCAGCAATGCTACTAATTTATTCCATATTTACTGTAGCGGCAAGACTCTGGTCTGCAAGTTGCAAGATGTCCTTTATTTATTAGTAATTTGCAAAAACTGCATAAGAAAAAGATCAGATATAAATTTTCATTTCAGAGCATCATTTGTTTCCTTTGCTGCAGAAGTGAAATTATGATCTCCATATGGAGTGCTCCAAGTCCTCTGCAGTCATTAAACCCTAGCAGCGATGGTCATATCGACCCTAATGCAACAGAGGCTGAGATCCACCAGCAGAAATAAATCATCGTTTGCATTCCAGTCCATTCCATGTTATTTTGTTTACACTAAGGAAAGATTAATTGCCTGTTGTTCTTATATTATTTACCTGTATGCCTTCCCTTGTATTATAACTGTCAAGTATCAGGCAGGTAAGAATTCACAAAAAGTTTTCCTTAAGGTAAAGCAGGGCAGAAGGTACCACAGATATCAGGGGTTCCTCCTTTCACACAATGGAGCCAGGAAAAAAATCCTGAATATGCCTAAGAAATAATATTTACAGTTAACACTTTCATCGAGGGTCATGCAATCAAATGTGAGAAGGAAGCTGAGTCGGTCCAGTGGCACAGGGTCTTTTTAAATATCAGTGAGAAATAGCTGCTAAAGCATCGTTTTTCTTTCTGCCTTAAATGGTGTAAACTATATGTAAAAATGATGCACCCAGTCTGACACCATAGAATCCCCCTGATTCTCTGCCCAAGCCTATATTAATGCAAGTTTTAACTTGAAAATGGCAAAACCAGCTAGTCCTTGAGCTCAGGTCAAAGAGCTGAAAGAAAAGGCCTGCAGAAATTAGTTATGCCCCTTTGACATGAACGCTAGACTTCCTATATTTTTACAAAACCAGATTCAGTTTGAAGGAGACTGATGCAGACTGAACAACTGAACCTGTAAAAAAGACATCAGTTTGTTGCCTGATAACTGCAGGACTAGACCCTGAAGCAGGTGAGAAAAGGAAAAAATACACACACACAAACAAAAAATACAAAATAAAAAATAAAAATAAAAATACAAACAAACATAAAGCTCTGAAATATCACATCAGCCAGGTTATTATCAGGTATCGTAAAGAATGCTGTCTTTCTGCTCAAAAAAAAAAAAAAAAAAAAAAATTGACTTATTTTGTAAAGAGTAAATATGTACCTTGATTTTCAAGGGATGGGAAATGAATCATATTGACCTATGAATTTCACTGAAAATTAGAACCAGGAAAGAGATCCTAAACTACACTGCAATCGTTGACTACATCTGGAAAAGAAAGAAAAAAAAAACATACTAACATGACTATACACTGGTGTATTTCCTTCTCAGATGAGTTACATTTTGGAGGCAGCAATAAAAGCTTCTCGGACAGGGGATCAGAACACTGATGGATTTGTGGTGGAGGCAGTATTTTTGTCCTTTGTTGACTGTTTTGGGGTTGACTCTTTTTTTCTTTCTTATGTTCACATGTGTGTGCCTTTTTATGGAAGATGGTGCCAGATTTCCTCCTGTCTGAGAGGCTATAGCTTCTTAAAAGTGAAGGCTGTTCCAGTTACACCAGAGAGAATCTGGAGTCTTCGAGTTGAATGATTGGATCTGCTCTCTTCTCAGGTAGGAACAGAGCCTGTTGACTGTACTGCTCAAGTGTGTAACAAATCTTATTCCTATTCTTTCCTGTTCCTAACAGTCCATTTATCTCAAAATCCTTTAGAGATGTTGCAAGTTTTAGTGGAAGATGGAATCTCTTGTTTGTTCAGGAAATTGTTTTGTGCTGTTCTGTATGTTTTCTTTTTCAGCCCCAAATGTATGAAGACTTTTGGGAGAGGCTAATGGTTATTTGTGTGATTAGAAGATAGCCAATTCATGCATATCATTTGTGAAGGCAACATTTTGAGTTAAAACTGACTATTTTAATGGCTAACTGATCTTTTGAATGAGTTGCTGATAGCATCTATCATTTACGGAGACTAGAACATTAACTTGTTTTGCAGATAGAAAACCATCAGCTTTGCTATTTAGCTAAGCCTATAAACAGAGGTGCCAGGAATCACCTTATATTTTGAGTTGCTGATGAAAACACTAAGTTTTTTTTTCCTTTCAATACCTGTGAATCTACTTGTACATAAAGAAACTCAGAAAACATTCAAAAAGTATTTAAATGTACTGATCATTGGGTAAGACAGTGTGTACCTACAGAGTTCAATATGACAGTTTCTGTTTGGAAGGAATTTATTTTTCTCAAATTCTTTTCCAACAAGCACAACCTAAATTATCTTAGATTATTAATGAATCAAATTTGAATGTGATTATTATTGGTAACATAAAGCAGAAGATAAACAAATTTCTATGACATGCATATGCAGCCACACAAAATTCCAATTGATGCTGCACTGATACTCAATACCTTTTAATTTGAAATACATGCTTCTGTTTTGTAGTATATTTCTTCTTTTTTACTTTCTGAATCATTCTCAATTAAGATTTTATTATCCACTTTTAATTCTGAGTAGAATGCACAGAATCTTTTACCGCTTTAAAATACAATGTGCTATTTTTCCGAGACTCTTGGATTTATGGCATTTCTTGAACTACTGAAGTAGCAATAAAGAACAGTGGTTTTCTTCCTGTTTTTATACTTACTCTTTAACTCACAGTTTTGTAAGGATACTTGGGAAATGATTTGACCAAATGATCTTTTACTGTGTTATTTTAATTACCAATGAAACCTAAATGTTTCCAACATGCAGTATGTAGGGATCATCTGTTTTATTTATTTCATGTTATAAGTAGATGGTAATAAAACCTAGCTATAACAAAAACAATTGATATCAGATGTGCTAAAGAAACCTTGAAGTACAAAAAGGACCTCTTTAAAACTAATGAACGTATTTTTCCATATTTTGCTTTGTCTTCCTTTTTTCTTAGTGTTGTGGTTTAGCCTGGCTGGCAGCCAAACACCACACAGCCGTTCGCTCACCCTCCCCCCTCCCTCTCCGGGATGGGGGAGAGAAACGGGAAAGTGAAGCCTGGGAGTTGAGATAACGACAGTTTATTAAGACAGGAAAAATAATAACAATAATAATAATAATAGTAATAATGTGTACAAAATAAGTGATGCACAATGCAATTGCTCACCACCCGTTGACCGATGCCCAGCCTATCCCCGAGCAGCCGCCCCCCCACCCCGGCTAGCCACCCCTATATATTTTCAGCATGACGTCAAATGGTATGGAATACCCCTTTGGCCACTTTGGGTCAGCTGTCCTGGGTCTGTCCCCTCCCAGCTCCTGCTGCGTCCCTAGCCTGCTCGCTGGCAGGACAGAGCGAGAAGCTGAAAAGTCCTTGGCTTGGTGTAAGCACTGCTCTACAACAATTAAAACATCAGCATGTTATCAGCGCTCTTCTCATCCTAATCCAAAACATAGCACCCTGCCAGCTACTAGGAGGAAAATTAACTCTGTCCTAACTGAAGCCAGGACAGTTTACTATACGCATTAGTACCAAGACTGGCGTTATCTGAACCAGGAAAGCAGCTACACAATATCAGCATAAAGAAGTTCTCAGGCTTCCTGCACAAGAGCATCCATTGCAGACCACATCACTACTGCACACAGCACACTGTTTGCCAGCCCACAGGTAGGCAGCTGATACGACCACCACCCATAAAAACATGCCACCACCATCTGCAGAGAGCATCCCCCTGAAACACTGGAGGAGGATTTGGAACCGTCTCCGCACTGCCGCCCCGAGCCGGGCAGGGCGCGCCGGCAGCAGCTGTCCAGTTCAGCACCATTGTGGCACCGGGGCAGCTGGGGTTGTACCCAAACAATTAAAACAAGAAGGCATGAAGAAGATGATGGATTGTAAAATATATGACCGTTAAATATGTTTTAAAAAAATATATCACAACATCTAGTGGGTTTAGTCCTACTTTAGTCCATCTCCAGTTCTAGAGATGCAATAATGGGATCTAATGCAGATCAGAGATTCAGGCAGGTGCTGATTAATTTCTTCAAGACTAGAATATTCTGACCTGCAGAAAGGGTCACTAATGACAGAGAAAAACACAATGCCTTACCCTGTAATTTAAACCATTTGATCTTCTTTTGGGGAAGAGGTAGGAAGAGGAAGAAAGGGGAAGAGAAACTGTTCTTGCAGCCAGCGTATCACAGCCTAGAGTTCGGATTGCTAAGAAATGACTGTTGAATAGCTGTGATTATGCATTTCTGTGCACAGCACTGCAACCTCCACAGCTTTGAGTCAGCTACAGCAGAAGGTATCTTGTAGCTTCTTAAAGAAAAGCAAATGTACAAGAATCTGACATAGGCACTGACTGAAGGTAGATGAAACTGGCAATGACTCTGCAAAATTTTTTTTCCTTGTAATGCTGTGCTTATTCAACTAACATATCTTGGAAGGAAGTGCTAATAATGACATCATCTGTGCTTTGAAACACTCTTCTTTCTATATATTTTACCCACTTTACAGCAGCAGTTAATCCACATGAAATTCAAATGTTCCAATGAGTTCCTCTCCCACACAGTGTGTCTTTGGCAATTTTAATTGTTAAGGAGAAATGAAACAAATGAAAACAATTTGGAAATACTGCATAAATAAAGCAAAACAATAATGGAAGAATACATACGTTTTTTCCAAGAGCTTGGGGAACAGATTGTAATAGAGCTTTTAAAAAAGTGTTGACAGAAATAAGGAAAATTTATATAAGAGACCTTTTTATTTAATTACAATTGTTTTCAAGGAATGAGAAACAGCAAAACCCACTCAGCTTTGGAAAAAAAATAAAAATCAGTCATTCACATGAACAATCACATATGCACTTCCATGAATAGCCTATTCAGCTCCAAATAGTGATGGTACTATATCCCCTTGTGGCGTTGCTTCAAGATGAACTCAAATTTGGTGAGACTGCACGATATAGCATAACAGGAAGTTCTTAGTGGAATTTCAGTAGCTATCATGCAGGTCAGTAACAGCAGGTGACCCACAGGGGTCAACACAGTCAACATTTGTGAAGGCAGCATCCACAATATGCCCATTTCAGAGGTTTTTACATTCACCCAAATCTAACCTGGTGCTATTGCCTGACTGCCAGTTAGAGGCTGAAGTGCAAGTGCATTCAGCCACAACACAAACCCAAGGGTGAGAAATGGAGTCTGCAGCTCTGCAAGAACAAGACCTGGGAGTCCTGGTGGACAGCAGGCCCACCATGAGCTAGCAATGTGCCCTTGTGGCCTAAAAGGCCAGTGTTTCCTGGGGTGCATTCAGAAGAGTGCTGCCAGCAGGTCAAGGGAGGTGATCCTGCCCCTCTGATCAGCCCAGGTGAGGGCACAGCTGGAGCATCGTGTCCAGTTCTGGGCTCCCCAGTACAGGAGGGACATGGAGGTACTGGAGCGAGTTCAGAGGAGGGCTATGAAGTTGATTAGAGGACTGGAGCACCTGTCGTACGAGGACAGGCTGAGAGAAGTGGGCCTGTTTAGCCTGGAAAAGAGACTGAGCGGAGACCTCATCAGTGTGTATAAATATCTGAGGGGAGGGTGTCGAGAGGATGAAGCTGGTCTCTTTTCAGTGGTGCCCAGCGACAGGACGAGAGGCAACGGACACAACACAGGAGGTTCCAGCTCAATATGAGGGGGCACTTCTGTACTGGGAGGGTGGCAGAGCACTGGGACAGGCTGCCCAGAGAGGTTGTGCAGTCTCCTTCCCTGGAGATATTCAAACCCTGCCTGGATGCCATCCTGCGCAATGTGCTCTAGGTGATCCTGCCTGGCAGGGTGGTTGGACTGGGTGATCTTCAGAGGTCCTTTGCAACCTCAGCCATTCTGTGATTCTGTGATTTCCTTCAGAAGTGCGCTCCTGGTGTGAACTAAGGCACTAATGTAGAGATCTCTCTACTTTGCATATGCACTAGGCATATAGAAGCACTTTCTAATGTAACTACATTGTCTTCATTAGATCCAGACTTTTATATACAGTCGTAATAGGTATTATGTTTCTTAATGCTTGTTTCATTTAAAAATAATTACTTGCTAGTCACTATTAGCTATTTGCAACTTTGGTTAGCTATATTCTATCTGGATTGCTCATCAGTAACCACAAGGAGAGAATTTGCAGGGTGCATGCCAGCTAGCACTGTTTCTTATTCAGCTTCCAAAAATCCCCCAAAAGAAAATCAATACCTTTTGATCAAAAAAAAAAAAATACACTACATTGACCACTTCAGTTAACTGATTCATTACTTCTTCACCCACTATCATCAGTGGGAAATAAAACAATTGGATCCCAGTAATAAGAGCATGATCCTAAGATGACATTTGTGGTTCTGTAATCAGAGAAAGATTTACATAGTTGCCAAATAATTGTGTGTCCATTTGGTAGCACTTATGTACCTGACTACCTAATTGTTTCCAGGAGAAAGTTATCCTGCCTTCACTACTCCTTTAAAATGGTTTCCAGGTGCAAACTCCAGGCAGACTTCAAGTCCATTTGAGAGCATAGGCTTATGGCCATCCTGTTATGCTGTAACAGTTGAGGCCACACTGGTATTTGCATCATCCAGCCACCAGAACAAACACGGGACCATGATGCGGGTAGCTTAGTTACAACACCCTGAGTAAAGGGGGAGAGAGTACCAGGGCAGCAAAACACATTTCTGTTCCAGTACACATGCTTTCCTTGAATAGCATCTCCTACTGGTGTAGACAAAAGCACAGCATTAGGCAAACAGCTGGTCTGCCCTGGTAAGAATTGCTTGGTTTCTTATATGTTCATCGTAAAACTTAACGTCTTGGATGGCACCAAGGATAGGGCTCAATGGGAAAGGCTAGCTTTCTGGGACTTAGTTGTTCTAGTAGCAGTCTTAAGTTAATTCTGTGGGTGTTTTTTTTGTTTGTTTTTTCGTGGTGGTTGGTTTTATTTTAAAATTTTTCCTCTTTAAACAAGGTAACTTTCAAGTTCTTGTTCACATTTTTATTGAGTACATGCTTTAAAGCATCTTTTTGTGGATAATGCTTTGAGATGATGTATGGATGAGCTCTGAACTTAGATACTTCTGCCCTGAGGATTAAAGTGAAACTATGAAAAAAAACCATCCAGACACTTGAGACCTGACAAATCTTATCACAAGAAAGATTTGTTGTACATGCGTCTCAAGTTCAGAAGTTTCTCTCCTACCAGCTTTTGTTAGCTTACAGACATCAGAAAATAAATAAATAAATAAAAATTTAAAGGGTCACCATTCCAAAAAGAGAGCACAAAGTCAAGGAAATGGCTTTCACTACAAAAGCGTGCACAGACAAAAAACAGGCAAGTTGTCAAAACCTAAGTGTTTTGGAGAGAGTTCATTGAAATTAATATATTTCTGCAAAACAGTTTGATTTTTTCAAGGCAGCATTTTCCAGACTACGTATAACTGACGATCATCTTCTTTACTTCATTTTCTGTGGATCTGAAAGTCCAAGTTCTCGGAAAATCTATACTTCAAAATTCTTAATTACAAAATAAATAAATAAATAAATCTGTTTAATTACTACATACGTACCATTACTACATGGTATTATAATCCCATCTTTGCTATTTTTAAAACTACATGAGAAAACACCAACAGAATATAAAATTATATCACCAGACAAAATGATGTGCTTGTAAACACACAAAAGAAAAGCATTATAAGACTAAGGGTGGAAAGTCATAACATTTACAGACTTCTTCTGTGAACCCAGGGAGTCATAAACACCATGGCAGCTGACAGAAGTAGCAGTTACAGATTTATTGTAAATGAAATACATTTTAATCTGGGATACTTTAAAATAACGGTCCTCAAGTTGTATCGTCATACTTAAGATAGTAACTGAAGAACTATTTAAGTGTCTGCAGGAAGTAAGCCAAATAATTTTTTTTGGCAAGGTACGGGGTATGTTTCTTTCAAGGACTCTCAATGCTCTTTCAGACACTTTCATGCTAAGGTACCATCCTCGATACTGTCTTTCCTGCAGACTTTCTTTTCAGGAAACACTCTGTATGTTTGTGCAATATGTACATTAAAGAGAGAAAAAGACTTATTTGTCTTTAAATTTGTCAAACAAATAATTAGTAAATTAGTGCCCGATCTGGATAGTTTTGGTTTTTTTTTAATTTTATTTTTTGAAAGTAAGACATCCGTTAAGATGATCATTTGCCCTCCAGTTGCCACAAAGACTGTAGAGCCTTCAGGAGTAAGACTAATTTCAAAACCATCTACTTTCTGCTGAAACAATGTCCAAAAAAAACCACACATATGGTTTTGTTGTGATTTTTGAGCTTTTTTTTTTCCTCTCCTTAGAGTATCAGTCCTTGCATATGGTTTATTATATTTGAATCATCACTACAGATCTATGTTCTTATTCCCATAACTCTTACTCTCCATGGCAGTAATCACAGATTTTCCATCTCCTTCACCATTGGTTGTCTGGTTTCCATCCTGAAACTATGACACTTCAATGCCATAAGTCAGGTTATCTGGGAAGATTTTCTTGTTTCTTTATGTTTGCTAAGTTAGCACAGAAAGAAAACAGAAAAGAAATCAGCAGTCAGATATGGCCAGAACATAAGAGTCAGGGACTGACTTCCGTACAGCTGGGTGCAATCTCTGCTCCAGCAGAGAGAACTCCTCCTGAACAATGAAGCCAATACTCAGCTTCCCCCTCCCTATGGTCATGAACACCAATATATTTCAAGAAGTGGTCATTTAGAGCCAAATCTCATCCAAAGTCTACATCACACAAGTGTTTACAGTTAAAAGCACGCAAAATAATTCTATAAATTCTGCTTTCAGATGGAAAGTTTTCTTTTAATTTCTTAGTTAGATGATTGATTCTCATCACATGTATGTTCAAACAACATAAAAGCAGTTTCTCTGAAACTACTTATGATGCTAACAAGTGGTAGATGCCATGAACCCAAAGCTCCTAACTGCATTCTCCATTACAGCTGAGTGATCCTAACACCGCAAAAGCAAAGACAAGTATCTGCCTCCACATTTATATGCCAATGCTCAGTAAGATCCCTTCAGTGGTAAATTAGGCTTCAAAATAAGACCTAATTTCACTATTATGAGACCAACTTAGGAAACATATCTTTATACTAATATGGTGGGTTGGTTTTATTTCTTTAAAGCTTTGAAGAAGTAGGATGGTACTTGACTACATGTTGAAGTTAGTCTACAAAGATAAAAAGGAAAACACCATATTTTTGGAGAGGAACCACTTTCTTGGACATATAATTGATTCTTTGTCACTTGAAGCTTTTAACAGATCTAGGCAGCAAAGTGGGCAATGAACAAACTACTAATGGATGTGTGTAGTTAGACACGGATGTAGCCACAGATCAGTCCTTTGGAGGTATTGTTCTGAATCTACCTGAAATGACCATGTAGGAATCAGGCATTTCAAAAGCAAAAGGTACATTTCTTGCACAGATACCATAAAATCATATTTTTTTCCTCACAAGGAAAGCCTGCACTGTGTCACTTCCAGATGTTGTCCTACTGCGGCACAGATTCAGTTCCCAGCTGACATCCACAAGCAGATGTTTCTCTTCATTCTATAGTCTGTACACATTTTGCCTTAAGCAAAAGTCTTTTTAAGCAGTTCTGAGGTTCAAAGAAATGCTTTATTTCTTTCTCAGTTTTGTGTATTTTTGTCTTTGAGGAGAAGCAGAGAACCATAATTTCTTTCTCCTTCAATTCATGCTTCACAGACAAGCCTCTATTTATCTCCCAGCTCAGTGTGCAATTTTACAGCAAAACTGTCAGAGAAGTTAAATTTTCACTCCATAAAATTGCTATCAATAATCAAGTTGAACAATGCATGTTTAAAACACCTTAAACCTCTCTTTCTGAGAATAAATAAAGCAGTAGAGGATTGTTATATAAATCCAAGCTCAGCTGTCTTGGACAGGAGTCAGATTTTATTCTTTGTATACTATCTTGAGTCCACAAACTACTTTATAAAGCAGATCATATGATCATGATTTTTTCCCCAAAATTTGATTAAAAAACAAGCCTTGCTTTCCTTTAGAGTTTTTTATTATTATTCTTTCCCCCTACTACTATTCTTTCTGCTGAAGAAGAGACAGACAAGCTGCACAAAATGAAGAATACTTAAATCAATAATAATCAAACATCCTGAATTCAGCAAGAACTTTCTACAAAACATGCGTTTTGTTTTTACCAAAAATCTTCATGGCACAAAACATGTTCATTCCCTTTTTTAGATTTTTAATTATGTTTACTAATATTCAGATGATTGTTGGGTATTCAGAAGAATATTGCAACCTGTCAAACTGTCATTTTTGCAAATAATGATCCTGAAAAAGTAGACTTAAAACTAAATCATTACTCTATGTAGTAAGAGCTTTGTGTATGCAAACAAGAAAAAGATCTGAATCTGAGATCTTCTGAATTCAGAATGAGAGTCTGCTCAACTGAGGTTCCAGTCTCTGCAGAGATGCAGAAATATGTACCTACTGGACAAAAGTAAGGAAAATATATGCAGATATTTACTTCTGAAGTCACTGCATTTGCTTTGGTCTCTTTTCAGTGTTGGTCCCATGCAGTCAGAGGGATGCTAAGTAGCAAGCATGTTTCCTTCCAGGAGTTAGTATTTCAAATATTTATCAGATATCATGTGTTGCGCTGAAATATGCATCCACAGTAAGTCAATAAAGAGTTCAATAACTGATTAACTCATTAAATTATAATCTGTCTGCAGACTAATTAGGAAAAGAATTGTTACTAACTTCACTGAGCCATAAAAACCAATGCTGGCTGCTCTGTAGACCGCCTTGAATTCCCTTCTCTACTGGACATCTCATACAAATTTAACAGAACCCAACTTCTGGTTACCTCTTTCTGCCCTTAGAGCCACACACACACAAACGCGCTTGAATCTCATGGCTGAGTTCTTTGGCCCCTATTTCCTTCTAGAGACTTTTATCTCTTTCCAAGCATCATTCTGGGATTTATCTCTTATGAGTATCTGCTCTGCTCTTTCCATGCTCTGCAGGAGGATGTTCTGCCCTCTCCTGTGTATTGCATGTTCTCTAGAGGTCTAGGCAAAGTTTATTCAAGTATGAACTTGAATGAAAACTGAGTATGGGACCTGCTTTCTGCTCTCACCAACTGAAATCCGTCTTCACCAGCTTTGTTTTTTCTTCCTAATTCCCACATTCTCTATTATATTGTACTTGAATACGTTCAGTTTGCCATGAAGTAGGAGAGACTACACAAGCAGGGACAAAACCAGAACAACTCATGGACATTTCTTCTTATTTGAAGATATCCCAACAGAATGATTTTCTTCCCAAGCACAAAGGAGATGGTGAAGGATGTCTGAGACTCCTTAGGAGACAGGGCATGGCAGCTTTTCTACTTAGTCTGTGTGCACAACCGAGGGCACTGTTGTACCACCAAGAAAGCTGCTCAGCACATGCTGCTCTAAGCGCAGAGCTCTGCATGTCAACTGTGCGGGACTGAGTGAGAGAGGTTATTTCTCTTATTTCCTCTGACAGTCTTTGGTACAGGTTGGTCCTCTTGATACCAGTGTTATAAACCTCAGTGACTTCAAAGGCAGAAGACCAGGCCAATATGAGTGTAAATTAAATTTCATAATCATCATAACTACGACCAGAAAACATATTTTGATCATCTTCCTAAACCATTTTCAACAAGCTACACCTACAGAAAGGACTCCTGTGCAACACAGATACAGAAACATAAGATCAGTTAGGGTCATTCAGTTAGTTTGGAGTTTGGTCTCATTTGTGCTTGTGTGGTGTTGGGTTTTGTGTGGTTTTTTGTTGATGTTGCACCAACCCACCCCAACCCCCTTAATCTCTGCTTCTTTGAATTAATCTGGTGCAGTCTGCACTACATAAGCATCTTGCTCAGGTCTGTGCTGAAAACCTCACTGGCCAATAGTTCTGGCCTGCTTCTATCTTGAGTTTTTTAATTTTTTTCCTACGTAAAAAAAAAAAAAAAAGCTTTTAGTGTCTGAAAAGCTGCTTACTGAACAAATAATCTTAAGCCACAACAAGAATTTATTAGCTTCTTGTTCCCCCTGCATAGGAGGTTACACTAGCAAGTTAGCCCAAGATCTAACTTTGTTAGTAACACTCCATCTGGCTGAACACTGCCTGGAGTCTAGAGACAAGTTTGACTGCTGGTCAGTGGTCTTCTACCCTATATTTTACAACAGAGGGAAAAGCTGCAAAATTCAGTATTTCTAGCAAAAGTAGGTAGCATATGCATCATTGTTGATGCCTTTAAACAACCAAAGTCTACCACAGCAGAAAGGGTTGTCATCCCTGGCTAAGCACTCTTGTTTTTACCTGATGATGGCAAGGTCAGAGTAATATTAAGGCCTACTTAATGCTTACTGGCTTGGTTAGATTTATTTCTGATAGTCACAGTGAAATTATTAATAGAAACTCACAGGTTTGTTACATAAAAACAGGAGGTTGACTTTAGTGAATGAGGGGAGAGCAGGGAATACTAGGACGACATCCTGGTGTACAAGTCAGGACATTGCAGTTTGCATAGCTGGGCAGATGGAGAATTAAAAAGCTGCTGGAACGAAGGGCTCAGAGGATAGGGCTTTTAATGGGTTGTGCTCTAGCTGAAGGCCAGTAACAAGCAGAGTGCTGCAGGAGCCTCTTCTGGGACATGTCCTATTTAATGCCTTTATTTTTGACATGGAGGAAGCAACAGAGCATTTGCTGTAGGTGACAATACACTCAAGAGCACAGCTGTCATCCCAAGAGACCTAGACAGGTTGGAGAAGTGGGCCAGCAAGAATTTTGCATTTGCCCTTGACAAAGTTCACAAAGTGCTGCACTTGGGAAGGAGAAGTTCCTTGCAGCGATACAGGCTGGGCACTGACTGGCTGGGAAACAGCATGGCTGGAAGAGACCCACAGATGCTGACAGACAGTGAGATGAACATGAGCAATGTACCCCGGCAGCAAAGATGAAGGATGGCCTGGGCTGTAGGAACAAGGAGAATAGCCAGGAGACCGAGGAAATCCGTTATCCCCTTTCAGTAGTCCCTTCTATCCTCAGCCATATCAACACTCATTGGACCACATGCAGAATACCACACCCACTTTTGGGCTTCCCAGTACAAGACAGACATGGAAAAACTGGAGTTCAGCAGAGAGCCAAAGATGCTCAGGGCACTGCTGCACCTGGTCTGTAAGGGGACACTGAGGGATGTGGACTTGTTGAACCAAGAGAAGGATTCAGTAGACCTCATTATTAATAAATTTTAAAATTGAAACAGATGTTTGTTGTGGTTTAACCTGGCAGCCAGCTTGGCACCACACAGCTGCTTGCTCAGTATCCCCCCACTCCCAATGGGATGGGGAAGAGAATTGGAAAAAAGGTAAAAACTCAAAAGAACTGGGGAAGGCAGGCACCAACAGAGACAATCAGAAAGTTCACTCACTGATTTGCAGGATTTTTTGATGAAGCTGTGGACCCCCATCTACCCAACCTGGAAGTGTTTTGTTTTATTATTATTAATTTATTTTAACTAAGGATGTCAGAACCCTGCTAGGGAATGTTAAGTCCTAGCTGTCTGCAAGCACTGCATGTTTGTCCTCACAATAAATAAATAAATAAATAAATCAACAGTCTAATCAGCTAACAATCATAAAACTACAATATTGAAAAAAATTGAGACATGCAGTGAATGAGCCATTTCAGTATTTCTCCTCCAAATCAGGAACAGGATGACACAGAAAGACATCCCATTAGAAAGTGATTATTTTTTTCCCCCCTTTATTGGGCATGAGTTTACACAATACCTTGGTCCTCACTGTTCAGTGCATCTTATATGCTTTTTGCATAAGGATTAACAAACCAAATACATTCTTTTCATACAGTAATTCACAGACACTACTCTTGTATAACCTCTTCGGTTAGGCCTTTCTCAATCACTGCTTTACAAACTTTTTGTCAGGGAGTGCAGTGATGGGACAAGGGGTAACTTTAGTCTAAAGTTACTTTAAACTAAACTTTAAAATAAAGGGGCTTTAAACTAAAAGAGGGCAAGGTTAGATTAGATGTAAGGGGGAAATTCTTTACTCTGAGGGCGGTGAGGCTCTGGAACAGGTTGCCCAGAGAAGTTGTGGATGCCCCATCCCCAGAGGTGTTCAAGTCCAGATTGGCTGGGGCTTTGAGCAATCTGTGATTTTATGAAACTGTCAACAATGATGTATCAATTAATCAATGCTGATTTTCAAAGTGCTAAAAAACAAGCAAAAAAAATGTTTCTTTTCAGTTAGAGAAAGAGCAAAGTTTAATCTCTGAAATTCTGGAGTCTATTAAATTGAAAAATTCCACAAAAAACTCAAAAGCAGATGATAATTTTAGTGCAAAGTACAATAAAAAAATGTAACATACCAATAAAGTCTTTGAGCCATATCAAATAACCCTCAAGGCTAAAATGCTTCCTGATTTTACAGAGGCTACAATTTCTGTGGTAACTTGTTTAGTAATGATATCAAAGTGTTTCTGATATAGATTAATTTCATAAAAACTAGTACTTAAGTAAATACACACTCTATTATGTCACTTAAATACATTAAGAGCATTCTTCCCTGATCTTTTTCAAAAGCATCAGAAAAGTTTAATTGGAGAAGATACATTATGGAACATACACAGAATATTTGTGCATCTTGAAAGAAAATAATCAAATAAGAATTTACCCTATTCTTTTCAGAGGCTGAAAAAGCAGGTAAATGTGCTGAACAGCACTTTGACTCTGGAAGAGACAGACTTCACACAAAAGATTAAAGGTCTGCAAAATGGAAAGTTTCTGCTATTCAGTAAAAGTCACAGAAGTTGTCAGTGCTTTGACACCAGAGAGTTGGAGAAAACTGCAAATTTCATGCCACTAAAGCTTTTGTGATCTTAGGAGGACCCTCACCTGGGAGGCAGGAGATAGCCACATCAACCTTTGTTTTACCTGATTCAAACCAGAGATTTTACATAGCGGGGAGGCTCCCAGCACCATGCAGCAGGAGAAAGTGCTGTTCACTGCAGTACAAAAACAAGTTCAAGCTGCTCATCCTACAAGCACACACTTTTTGAGCTAGAACTTGAATGGTGGCATCCCACATCCCCAGCCAAAAGTCATGAGCACTAAGGTACACTGCCTTGCCTCTCTGTATTTAAATGGTTAAGAATTAGTTGAGTCAAAACTAAGTGTTTCAGTAAATCAGTAAAACAGGTTTGTTTGTGAAATGCAGAACACTGAAATTATAGGGCCTAATCTGAAATCTTTCATTATGTGCAGCTGCCCTGTAGGAAACATGAGCGTCTTTTGTTTTGCTAGCAAAATTGTACTCTTGTGGAAAGAGGTGATCTAACTCTACAAAAGTTTTCAGCTGAATAGTCAAATTCATTGAAAGGACTCATATTTTGTCGAAAAGTGCCCAGTAGACACTTCACTGAGGCATCATTACTATATCCTCATTCACTCTCTTCAGAGCTGGACCAGGAACGGGGACTTTTTGCTCTTCATTCTGTTATCGCCTCCACAGCACTCTGTGTTGTTTCTTTTGCAGGGGTCTCAAATTAGTTTTCTACTCTGAAAGCACCTCCTCATGTAGATGACTCCATACTCCCCAAGCCAGCAAAGCTCCTAGGAGCACTGTGTATCATCTTTAGTCCCCACTGCTATTAATACTCATTTGAGGGTTTCTCCTGAACTATTCCATACCCAGGCAAGTCCTAATGGCCTTCCCTACAATTCCCCATTCCAAATTCCATTCTACCTTTCTGGAATTATCTCAATGCCCTATTTCTTCATACACTACACTCACTACTACTATTTCCAGCATTATTTCATATGAAAATTATCACAGGACTAAATCTATTTTCACTTGAGTCTTCCGAATGGTTTCAAAAAGGCATACTAAAGTGTCCTTTCTTCAAAAAAAAGTGCCTAATTTATGGAGAGTAAGGTTGATATGCAACGTTGTAGCAAGAGTCTGACCAACCAAAACTCTGATTTGACAATAGTCAACCCAGAAGGATAGAGCTGACCTCAGCAAAGGAATCAACTCCTCTTTGCTCAGTATGAAACCTGCACAGTAAAAATTAACTCCATTCAATATTTGGAAAGCATCTACTAATAAGTTGAATACACATTTTTCATCCCTTGATGCTACAGATTTTTATTGTAAGCAACACAAAAGGGTGTATATAAGAGTCTAATATGGTTCACTAAGGAATAAACAAATTAGTTTGATACAGAACTTGGAGCAAAAATGTGTATTTTCTGTGAACGTTACAGCAGTGTTCCATGTTTTTACCAGCTATCCCCTATCAAATGTATACAGCTTAATTATTTAAAGATGTGGTTGTTTTTTTCCCCTAACTTTCAGCAGTGCAAGTTCAACAGAATGATCAGCTCTCCCCTCAGTCAGCTAAACATAACCAGCAGAAATGCAAGAAACTTGACCAATTTTTTTTTGGCACAGCTGAAGAAGTCCAGTTCCTATCTACATTTGAAATATACTAAATTGGTTCAAGCCCACAAAGTCATGCACATTCATTCAAGCATTCTCAAAATAACAGTGTTTTCTGTCTGCTTGACTATTGGCTAAGTGACTTTTGAGAGAAGAAAGCAAGTATCTGTAAACCAGCTGGAAGCGTCCCATGGATCCTCTAAATCTGGGGCCACTTCCAAACAAAAGGTCTTGAAGAATATTTCTTACATTAAAAATAAATATTTGAAAATCTGCTACTTTGAAATAGTTGAGAAGAGGCAGTAAGGCATGACTGAACCTTTGCAGATCAAGAACTTTGGAATTCCTCTTCAAAGGGATGTTATTTAACATTTACAGCAAGGGCTCTCTTGACAAATGACAATACCAGACCCCAAGCTGGGAATCAAGCTGTATATCCAAAGTTTTAAGTACCTTCCTCTGGTTTCACGTGTCTGTCTTTCTTTAGATTATTTATTTTCATGAAACCTGAGGAATTCTAGATTTGTCAGGAAAAACCAAATTAACCAACAAGAAAACTTAAAGAAAAACAGATTATTCTATTAAACAAAAATTAACCAGAAAGAAATTTCAAAGAAAGAGATTAAAAATAAGATGCAAATTTAAAATACACACCCACCTCTTTCACACACATGAAACTGCAGCCCACTTCCAGAGCGTTGCCTTTTCAAGGGAATAGCCCCCACTGTCAGCAGGACTGGCACATTACAGAGACCCTTTTGAGTTTCTCGCTTTATTCCCATCCTTCAGTAACAGCACTTTCCTCCAACTCTTTCCTATTTCTGTATTTTGTCTGAGTCACTGCGGCACTCAGTATAGGGTAAATAGACCCCTTGCTCTCCCCAGGATCCTGCGCTTGCAAGTCTGCTGTGGCATGCACCCAATGCATTCCTCTTAGCTCTAAAGATTCAATATGAGACATTTGTAAGGACTAAATATGACACTAGGACAGTGCAGGCAGCACATCTGACACTGTTTTCTCTGTCCCTCATCAATCACAATAAGGCTCTTGCTATCACAGCAGTCCTTTTAGAAACCAAAAAGGATGCAGAGATTTGACATAGTCTGCAAACCACATAGCTCAGTATCAGTCTTAACGTCAACAGCACAATCTACATATAGCCATAGCCCTTATGCGATCCATATCCATAGGACTACCTGTCTCCCACTCAAAAAAGGGTATGCATTCCTCATTAGGCAGGGCTGACAGAGGGCTTACAGCCTCACCACCTCCCTGATTAAATGTGCTAGGCAAGTTCAGGTATGACCTAAAGCAAAAAAAAAAAAAAGAAAAACGAGTAGAACTAAGACCTTCAAGACCAGTACTGCTCACAGACCTTGAAGATGAGGCACTGTGAAATGCTTGCTCCAATCCTGAAGAGTCAGGACAACACGTACAACACTTAGAACATTAGTAGCAGTCATCTGCAGTAGTCTATTCTGTTGAACTGCTAAAGACATTGTACAATGAGCTTGAGGTCAGAATACGTGATCACTGTCTAGATATTTGCATAGCAGTACAAGTCTGTGGGGTCTACTTGAAGACAGGAGCCAGTGTTCTGAAGATTGCAGTTGCATTGAAGCCTTTGGACTTCCAGTGCCTTTACAGAATTAGTGTATCATAGGTCACATTGTGGCCCAGCATATACCAGTAAAAGAAATACATAGGTAACTAGCACTTCAGCTTCATTTTTGACATAGCACCCAGTGAGACTATGAAGGAGAGACATTGTGTCATCAACAGATGTGGAGCAGAGGGTGGGGGGTGGTGAAGGCAGAAGACTGAAGATTTAGGACCCTAGAGACCAAAACAAGCAGAATAAAACTCTGCACGTACCAGTGTGCTCTCAGGGAAATCTGAAGTCTATCTATTACTTAGCTCATAAGGCTAGTCCCATACAAGGGACTGCAGAGTAATTGTATGTATCCTGAACACACTGACAAAAGCAAGTGGTCCCTTCCAACTCAGGATATTCTACAATTCTATATTCCAAGCTGCAGTTTTCAGGTTTCTGAAGTAATTGGAACCTTATAAAAAGGAGTCAAATATTACTCTGAGCAAGGTTAACATATTTGTTTTGGGGGATTATGAAATTTAAAGCACTAAACAAATTTTATATGCTGAAACGGCCCAGCCTAACAAATGATCCCAACTCAGCTGAGCCTTAGATCTAACCATTACAACCCAATTCACTTTAAAGAATTATGGGCCAAGCTTTATTCATCATCATATCAAAAAACAGACTTTCCAACAAAAACCTTTGTAGCTAGGGAGGAACCAGGTTTTCCATGTCATAGAAATAGTGTTGGTCTGCAAAAATCCTTTGGTCAGACAAATTGAAATGTACAATTTGAAATGAAATGCTGTCTTGAAATGTGAAAGCAAAATGTTACATTCTAGAGAAGTTAAGAACACACTTCAGTATTATTACACTCTTTTGTTGTTCAGAAAGATATTTTGTCATAATTTCTGCGTTTCTATAAAATATTGCACTTAAAGGAAAAACACAGCATTTCTTGCCAGGAAAATGTTTTTCAAAACAACCCCAGCAAACTCCATAATTTCACTCCTGGTGAAAACAAACTCTGTCTTTAGCGATGTCTGTCACTAGAAGACCGATTTGTTAATTTTCTTGGCTGGTTTGAACAAAAGTCATTATCTTTGTAATTAGAAAAGAGAACAATGAGCTAGAAATGCCACTAGTCTACTAACAATCAATTGTAATTGCTTTGCAACCATGAATCAAATTGAGGTTTATTTTATTAGGACTCTATTCAGAAATATCAAATCATCCAACTTCTAAGCAGACAAGGCTTTCTTGACTGCAGATGAAGAGTTCAATCCCTGTTTCTTCTCCCTTTTCTCATAGATTTAGGACCAGATCAGTAACAGATAATACTTTCAAACATTTAAAACTACTCTTATCCTGGACTCACCTCTTCTTTCTTGCCCAGCTGCAAGCAAGTATGGTTGCTTCTGTCCACCAGCTGCTGTTCAGATTTTGCACGCTACCTCGTACTTCAACAAAATCACAGGATGGTTGAGGTTGGAAAGGATCTCTGGAGGTGGTCTGGTCCAACCCCTCTGCTCAAGCATGGCCACACAGAGGCAGTGGCCCAGGCCCACATCCAGACTGCTTTTGAATATCTTCAGGAACATTTACCCTTGCAGTGAAAAAGTGGTTCCTGGTGTTCGGAGGAAACCTCTCATTTTGTGCCTCTTGTCTTGGCACAGGGTGCCACTGAAAATAGACTGGCTCCATCCTCTCTGCAAGTATTTATAGACAATCGTGAGATCCCTCCCTATCCTCCTCTTCTCCAGGCCAAACAGTCCCAGCTCTCTCAGCCTCTCCTCATAGCAGATGTGCTCCAGTCCCTTTGTCATCTTTGTGGTCCTTCACTTGGCTCTATCCAGTATGTCCATGTCTCTCTTGTACTGGGAAGCCTGGCACTGGACACCATGTGCCAGTTGTTGCCTCTCCAGTGCTGAGTAGAAGGAAAAGATCGCCTTCTTTGTCTTGCTAATATTTATTAGTGTATTTTTTGCATATCTCAATTTTCTAAGATATACAAGGTTCTTTGGATATCTTGGTTCTCTCTCTGCTCCACGTCTAGTGAACCCAATCTGACTGATTTGCCTTCTGTACCTAGTGTTAAACAATCTGGTCATAGAAGTCTATCCATCAGATGAGGAATATGTTAGTTTACTTGTTCAGACTGCATTTCTGATTATCCTTAGTTACCTGTAAGCAAGAATTTACCTACACAAAAGCCAAGGATTCCTTAAATACCAAGAAATAATTCCTAGCCAAACTTCTATGTGCAGTTCACAATTGCAGTGCAACCAAGAGAATTGTTCTAACAAGGAAAACAACCCCCATGCACTTCATGGTAGGTTCTCCCAACCCACCTCCTCTTCCTAGTAAATAAATAACCTTTGTTCAAAGCATGGAAATGGTGCTGGGCTTTACAGACCTTTCATGGTAAGTGAGTATTTGTCCATTCTTATGGAAACCTACACTCCTACGGAGATAGAGGCAACTCAGAAAAAAGACTGCAGTGTTTAACAAAATCAACTCCTTAAGGAAGGAGAAATGAGGAAGAAATGTGTCACTTATTAAGAGAGCAACAATAAAGCATTGACTGCTTTGAAAAGAACCAAAATAGGGAAACAAAGAGCATTCTTAGTCTAAGAATTATTTCTCAGAGGTTCACCAGACTTTTACCATGAAACCTTCCCCTCAGACTCAAAGAGTACCATTTCAAACTGAGGAGTTACAAGGAGATGCCACTTCCCATCTGTAAGTCAACTGAAAGAGGAACTTTATGCAACATCTGGAGGGGAGTGTGACCTTCCCACAGCAGGGCTTCAAACACCAGAATTTATTCTTCCTGTATCTAAGAGGATATCAAGGCCAGATGCTGTTATAGGTAGTTAACCAAAAATGGTAATAAAGTTTTACTTCCATAGCACTCCTCTATCATTTCTGATCTTTATTAAACCTTGATAAATTTAGCCCTATATAATCCAGTCCAAAGACTTGAATATTGCTTTTATTTTAAGAATAAACTTAAAAATGGGGCAAACACTGTTCTGGATCTTAGGAACACAGAGATAGCTAAAGACCATGACAAAAATCAAGAAGTTAACATGATATTTTCTCTTTCTGTGTGTTTACTACCTGTGCTCCAAACCCATTTCTGCATCTGGAGACTCAGTCTTCTAAGTTCCTCTACACTTCACCCAGTACCTACGTTACCAGACAGCCAAATTCTGCATTCCTTATAATTCTCAATTTTCATTGAAAGATGATATGAATCAATACCCACATACACCATGAATCATGTGCCAGATCTTGCCTTAAAGAACTAAATGTTTTAGTACTTGCCACTCAACATTTAACAAAGTTCCTGTTAGCGTTGTTCTTTGCTGCTCCTTTAATCAACACACAATTACTTTGGTTTTCAGAAATGTTTTCTATTGAACCAAAGCTTTTTGCATTATTTACAATGCTTGAAATGTTCACTGCAGCAAATAAACTCTACAATATTATTTTTACTTGCAGATCAGTCTAGACACCTGCAAACATCATCTTTTTATCCACTGGAGAGAAACAGATCGTTCCAGGGTGAGAATCACCCAACCTGAGTCAGATGTTCCTTTTAGCAAGAGATGCTCTGAAGGCACAATTTTCCATCTTTTGACTGTAAAAAAAGTGGTATGATCAGCTCAGATGTTGACATCTTCATTTAGCTACATGAATCTTATCCATAAGGACAGCAGTTTCTGAACACCAAATATTTCTACCGACTCTTAAAAGCTCCCTGATAAAGAGCATAGGGTCAGCAACTCTTTGTAGACACTATATTCAAAGCAAGGAAACTTCACTCAAATTCAGAAATTGACTTCTCATCTCCAGAACAATAAACTTCTTACTGATAAGTTTAAATGGTGTGCTTACCCTTGCTAAAGTCAACACAGAGCATCAAGACATGCTATTGAGGCAGGAGATAAAACATCTTATTCTCACCAAACTTGTGTGAGACACTCAAGAATCAGCTCCAAGTGAAATGTGTAGATAAAGGAGAACAAGAAACTCAGCTATTCAACAAATTCCTTGTCTGTGGGGAATATTACCTGGCCTAGACACAGTCTTCCATGTTTATGGGCTCCTTATTTAACCAAACATTAATAAAGATGCATTAAGACCCATGAGAGCCTATATTTGTGAACTAACAGAAAAATCAGAGAGAAAATAGACTGAAATTATCAACAAATTCTCCCATTTTAAGAACGGTCTTTCTTGTACATTTTGGTTGTATAAAATTGTATGTAACTGCTTAATAAGTGAAATCAATATCTTCAAAATTTGTTTTGTACTTTCACATTCTCCCATAGAAACACTGGCACCACTGAAATGAAACATGCTTTGGCCAAAAATCTTGCAGCGCTGTAATCAGGTACCTTTGCAATTACTGATAACTTTCACTAGAAATGGGAAGTTTGTCACAAGCTTAAAAAGGAGGAACAATAACTGTCATACAAATTATATTCTTAAGAAGTTGTATATTTTTTGACTAATAAACAGATGCAGATATTATTGAATATCAAAAGTATCAGTATCATGCTGATTTAATAACAAGTACAAGTGCAGAAACCGGGATGTGAAACCTTTCATCTTTTTCCCTGATATTAGTCAGTCTAGCAAGCCTAGTCATTGTATAATACAATAAACATAGGTATTTTAAGAAATAGAATTCCTAGCAGAGCAAACTGATAGACATTAAAGAAACATGGTTCTTGAGTCTCATCTCCTCCTTGAAAGGAGCTGGTATAAGAATCATTCTAGCATAAAACCACCATCAAGGATTTCATATTAATTTAAAAATAAAAGGAAACAGTTTGAACACAGTGTGATACTAAAAAATAATAATTGCCATAATTGGAAGAGCACATAAAACATCTATTCTTTGAGAGGGATCAAAATTACTTCAGTCTATCAAACCTTACACGGATAAGTCATGGTGCAGTATGAAATGCTGTGTGCAGTTTTATAGGCATGTAACAGGCATCACATTGACAAAGAGATTCAGCTGAGAACACTTTAGTAAAGTTTTGACTGTTAAACTCCACCTAGATAAAATTAGAGCTTCTTTGTGAAAATACTACTTCCAGCAACATTTCCGCTAAGAAACTTTTTATTTTTCTTCAGATCTGTGGGGCTGCATGCCCTGTTTTTACCCTGTAATTTGAGTTTGGGTGGAAGAAAGGAAAGAGATATTGGAGAAATCAGGTCATTGCCACAGATTTCTTAGAGGTAGCAATCCACGCAGCGCAGTAGGAGTGTTTCTAATTGTCCTGCCTGCAGTCCACGCAAATGGCTGCGCATGTAACATTCATGGACAGTGAAATCAAGATGCTGTTTACTGCTCAGAACTGCCCCACACCAGGGAGACAGCTGTGCCCATGAAAACCTCTCTCTTCTCATTTGAAGTTAATGAGTCCTTGTGTATTACTCCCAGATTTCTGTCTAGGACTTTCTGGACTGGAACGCAGGCATCCTGTCCTAAACAGAAAGAGAAGAATATTATCTTTATCTGTTCAGCAATACTGAGAAAGCTCCATTCAATGAAATCTATCATATAAATGTTATGGTTTCTGTTCATTTACAGAAAGGAAAACAATGTGCTTCACAGCTCAATGGCTTGAGCATTCAAGCTGCCAGTACAAAGCTTGAGTGAGACTTTTGTTTTTCCCACATTCCAACAAAGCACCAAGGGAGGATCTGCTAGCAGCCACACAAGCATCCTAATTACTTGGCAATGGCTAACATTTTTTCCGTACACACAAAAGAAACCAAGCATACATTTCTAATATGTATTTCTCATTTTCATTAAATGAAATTTGGTTTTACAGCTGGCACTAGTTGTAACTAAGACTTACAACCTTAAGAATCAGCCTGGAAAGCAGAGAAGCACATCCCATACAAAGAGCTCTTAGAGTAATGCATCCAGTTATCTTTTAGCTGGGAGGGAAAGCTCAGAGACTAGAAGAATTCCTATTCTGTTCATAAAAAAAAAAAAAAAAAGATGTAATATGAATTACTACATGATTGAGAAGTTAAAATAACTCTTAACCATCTGGATAAAATAAAGAGGAATATGGTAAATCAAGAGAGAGGAGGAGCTGTAGGCACTGAACCTTATTTGCCACACTTGAAACATTGTGTGCTACGAGATATAGGAGAGGTTCACGGGCTGTATAGCCCGTTGTGCCCATAGTACTTACACAATCACACAACCGTTTTACACTGCTCCATGCATTGCTCCTTTCCAGGATGCCATCATTTTGTTCTCCTGGCAGTCTGAATTGCCTGACTGAGTGAACATCAACCGTGTCTGCCAAGTTCTTGATGTCATCTACCTACAGAAAAAAACTCAAATCTGTAAGTCACCTAATTCTGTGCCCATTTGCTCTTCTAACAACTACATTATCTTTAAGCTGTTGAGGGCAAGGAGAATTCGTGTTTTTAACTCAGATTTTATTTTTAAAGTTATTTAATTTACTCTCAAGTTCTTATGGTACTGCAGCTGTGTTGTTTTTTTTTTCAAATATACAATGACTTGAACAGCCATATGTTTCCAAACCAAGTCTGTGCTTTATACACCTTTGTCAGCTCTCCTGATGGTGGAGCGCCAGGACTTCATAAGAGAAATTCGAAGGCTCCCAAAGACCTCTTAGTGTAGACTCCACCAAGGACAGGTACACTTCTGGGAAGTGTTTCATCTGGACGCACCTGCAAGAAACCCTGACCAGTGCTGGGGCACTGCAGCTTCAGGGAGAACACGAAAAGAGACCTGGCCCTCTGGACAGAGTTCCAGTCTGAATTCATGTGCAATACCATGATAACACACTGCATTAGATGCTGAGTAAGAATTCTAGAGCATATATATGTATTTGGCAAACACACACAAATACCCATCAAACATCTTGGTTTTAAGTAGTGCATTTGTGTCTTCACCAGATAGTGTTCTTCCACCTTGCAGCACACATTTTGAATGTCTAGTATCCAGTTCCAGATTTAGGCAACCGAGCTGTTATGAACACCTTGTTTTCACAGGTCTGTGAAAGCAGAATATATTTGGGGGGAGGGGAAAAAAGAGTTTTATTCTACAGCTTTGAGAAGAAACATATACACACAATGCCCAACAGGAGCTATGCTGGGTCCTGAAATGGATTGCTGTATGTTTAATAATGCTGATGTTTCCTTTGCAATATCTTGCTTTCACAGAATGCATAATTCTTAGTAAGATTTTTGATACATGTTTTATTAGGATGTGCTTTTTATTTAATTGAACCCATTCAAATCAAAAAGAAAACCCTGCAAAGATGGCAAATACTAACAGAAGGCACATTTGAAAGAGGGAGGCAATAGAGGGTATTTAATCCATAAAGACCTTGCCCTCTAGCTTAAGTAAGAACAAATGCACTAGCCAGATTCTGAAGGGGCTCTGAAGTTAACTAGGCTATCTTACGGGGAAAAAAATGACAACACATTTTCATGTTTCAAAGTCAGTCTTCTGTGCCTATTTGCAATGAGACCTTTCAAAATTATTAGGAGTTTCTACACCAGCTACAAAGTACTTTCAGGTCAAAAGTTACAGCTAGTTCAAAATAGCACAACTCCATTTGGACCTATGAACTTCAATCACCTAAAAATCTGGACCTAAATATTAAATATTTTTATTTTATTATTATTTTTGAAAAATAAAACAGTATCTTTATGTTTTATAGAAAGGAGCAGTAGGAAACTATATAGCCTGTGGAGAGAAGAGAGATTGTATCTTACACAGAATGAAAAAGTAAAATTGAGGTTTTACTTGAAAAGCTTCAGTTACAAAAACATGTCTGTGCCTTTTTCAGTTTAATTTTCTTTATTATACAACCAAAAAGGCATGTTGGGTGAATACAAAACCAAATTCCCTAGGGAATATTCCCTGTGTAATCACTATCAGAGGCAGCTGAAATAATCAGAGGTTTCAGGCAAATGTGAGTAGCCTCCAGCTGGTTCGGGCAGAGTTATATGCAAGTCATATGCTAGGCCAGATAAACCAAAACAAGGGCAAAAATGTCAGGAAAATACAAAAAAAAAAAGGCAAATTGCCTGTTTTTGCCTTTAAAAAGAAAAAGAATAGAAGTGTAAATCCAGCACTGTGCAGCTCCAAAACTCAACTAAAACATCCTAGAAAGTTCTTCTCACTGAAAGAACATCCAAGAACGCATGTTTTGGATTATATCACTCTTTTCAACCACTGTTCACCAACAGTTTTTAAGGTTCCAATCTTCAAACATTTATCTGCTTCAAGAAGTTGTTCTGCTTTTTAATTTCCTCTTTGTGAAAACTTGAGGAAAGAGATTGCCTATATGCGTAGCTCATTCCATGCTTGGAGCAATGAGTGACATGCTTTCACAGCCTGTGGGTGGTACATTCTGAACTGTGAAAAAGCACAGCTTCCCATGTGCAATGCCCAGCACCACTGCCATGCCTCTAGCAAAAATAAAAAGCAACTAAAGAGAAGGATTTTTTTTTTTTTAAGCCTGCACGATGTTTATTCATGTTTAGTAATTGCTTAACAAAAATTTCCACTCAAATAAATACCCCACGCATTAGAGAGGCAGAGCTGCAGAAAGGGAAACAGAATGGAACCTACGCCAGACCCCATTAGCAGAGGCAGAAGGAACAGCAACCAAGCAGGTCTTGCAGAACAGGACTCACCTTACCAAAATATCATATCCCTAGCCAGTAGAGAAGAGGGAATTGGTTTGGATGCTACAGCTCCAGACCTCATCCACACCTTTGTCCTGGTATCACCCCTTTGTTTCTCGTCAATACCACATCCATTTGGTAGCTGTAAAGAACAGCCTTCCCTCCCAGCCCTCACGCAACGTAGGGTGAGGAGGAGGAAGAGGTATGATTCTTATAGCATTATCCATACCTACATTTTCTATGCGCATGGCTTGGACAAGGTGAATACCTTGTGAATCAGACTGTACAAAATGCTGTGGGCTCTTCCCACGCTCACAAGTATGAGACGCTTTTGGTCACGTCCCTGAAGTCCACGGCCAGCAGGTGCCAGGCAGGGCCATGGCTCAGGACAGGCCCTGCACAGCACACAGTGCCGTCAGCATGGGGAAGGATGAGGTACCAACACCACAGCAGTAGCGATGCTGATGGCACATTACAAGCGCATACCAGCTACCCATATAGTCACATTATCCATGATGGTAGCTTTCTGCTTCACTCTGCCACCCTACACAGCCCACTCAGACCATCTTTTTTTATGCTTAACCCTGCGGCATCCCTGCCCCATCTCTTCTGTCTCCAGGCTGTGGCAGCGCTACCAGTGTGATAGGAGCAGGGAAAGAAGAGGAGCCAGAGCCAGACTGCGCTCCCCCTCCTCTGCTGCTAGCTGTTGGCAGTCCTGTGATTCCTGAACAAACTGCTGGAGCAGAGCTGCAGCACTTCCGGGATCAGTGAGGGTCCTGGGCTGGGTGGGGGGCAGGAAAAAAAAAGCTTTTCTGTTGGGGAAGGAAGAGGTTTCCAAGCTGTTGAAGGGGGAAAAGGAAAAGCAGCCCCAGGCCCACGGCTGCACATAGATCTATAAGCCACCAACATCCTTGGCAGAAGAGCTCTGGAGCTAAACCGGGACATCCTGGCAAGGGAACTCAAAGGAACCAGCAAGAGGTGTTTGCCCTCTCTGCACTCCCCCAGAGCTCATCAACCTTTCTCCCCCACCACACACAGGACAGAAACCAAGTTTTCAGTGGCTTAATTTTAGTGTCAGGATACTGAAATGCCCTGCCCCTCCAAAAAGAAAGGTACTAAACCCACAGGTCTCCTTCTGTGATTAGAACCTGCTATGAAAAGGACACCAAATAAAGCCTCCAGGCCTTCACTTTCAACTTTTAATAGGTGCCAATACCAAAGGCATGAGACAAGTAACCAACAGGTCTGAGCAAAAACCACGTTACACTTCTACAGTATTGGCTGCTTGCTCCTCTAGAACTGTATACCAGGTCTTTTACATCTTGCATACCTGATGTACAAACTTTTATTGTGTACATACAAAGGACCACATGAATTGACAGCATTAGTCCCTTTTGACATTTGTGTTGGAGAGGGAGGGAAAAAAGTTATAACCCTTTAAAAGTACCACCCCTGCCAACATGACTTCAATATTCAGCAAGTCCTCTCACATCTTCAATTCATGGATTGAAAGTTCTGATTTATATGAAAAGGAAGCAGAACCAGAACATTAAAAATACAGACAGCTGAAGACCGGTAAGAAAGGTACGTAGTAAACACTTTTGGAAGTTCATTTCTAATACAGCTAAACAAAATCTATTGAGCATATCCTGCTGTCCTTTCTGCCTGGAGGCGGCTACTACAATGCCAGGATGCCTTAGTGCTACTGCAGTTCTTTTACAGTTACCTCCTTTTCGTCACTCACTTATTTTTTAAGAGAAAGAGAGGCCTTAAAACCTTAGCTACCTTTAAAGCTCTAGATAAATCAAAGGATTTAGCAGGATTAGTTTCACCTGACTTGTAGTGAAGTCTCCTGCAATGAGAAAAGCCAGAACTGCTGGTCAATGTACAGCACTTCTGCTATGACTTTCAAATATGGCTGGAAGTACATTCTCCTCAGCTACATGCCTGAGGTGAGTAAATGTTTTGTTATTTAAATGGATGTTATATTTTTATTCATTTTTTCCATAAGTTTGTACTTTCATATTCTTTTTCTAAATTACAATGAAATATTTTAAGAAGATATATAGTTCCAGCAAGAATTTTACGTGCAGTATGGAGTTGTTTAGCAAGATAAAATGAAAATGCAGGGACCAGAGAAATCTATGGTTTAAACGCTCTGCTTATATATATAGAAATATATCATCTACTCTGAGAGTAATAACACTGGTCAGTTGAAACATGAAAGGTAATAATTATTCACCAGTTTTGTGAAATAAAAACTGATTATATTGAGATGAAGAAAATAAGTTTTAGTTAAATTAAAACATTAATTTCTGCAACTGTCATTTATGGGCAAGATAGTGTTTTTTTTTCCATTTTTCAAATTACCATTTTGCCTTCAGACGTTGGACACTTTAGACTGTATATCAAAAGATATTTAGAAATGTATTTTTAATGTGTTCAGAATTTTGTCTTGTACTGGCCTCAAACTCTACATTATTGGACAAAAAGAGAGTTTCTTCAGAGTGAAGAGTTAAACTTTTGTTGTCTGATCTAATTGAATGCTCAATTGGTGGTGGTGGGTTTGTTTGGTTTTGCTGTTTTTTTCCTTTTTTTTTTCTTTGAGTTGCCCTCTTTCAGAACCAGAAACTCTTATTTGTAAATGTTACATAGTGTATATGTTCAGATTTATGCAAGATGTTTTGATGTTTTCATGGTATACATAGAATTCTGAACCCTGTAAACACAATGATGGTATTAACAAGGACCAGATGTCAGTTGCCTTTCTCATATAGAAAAATCAAAGGTAGGAGTTTTGACTATTCGAAGAATTTATTGAATAGGTGCTCAGCAGCTATAGACTTTTATGACTTAAGATTAGTCCTACCAAGGTTCCAATAACATTAATTCCATTTGTTGAGGGAGGATGGCAAGTTCAGGTAATTTTTTGTGGTACAATTAAATCAACAATTCACTTCAAGTAGCTTTAAGGGGGGGGGGGGGGGCGGGGGGGGGGGGGGGAACAAAGTTTGTGGTAAAGTTGGTTTGGGGTTATTATTTTCCCCCCCTTCCCTTCTAATTCCTTTGCAACAAAAAATATACTAGATTTATTGTGAAAAAAAGAGTAGAACTACTGAGAACATTACAATACAAAACGTTGCAACAGAGAAATGAGGGAGTATTAATTTAATCCTATGAGGTACTTAAAATCCTTTTCTACGTTTAGTTAAAAATTAGATGTAGTAGAACAGTTAGAATCTGTTTTGGAGGTTCCAAAACACTAACATTGCAGCCTGGTTTAATGCTTAAATAAACCCCTCAAAGTGCATGACATCTCTAAGATGTGAGAAGTGTTATGACTGTAATCCACATAAACAAAGCTATGAACGCAAGATATAAATCAGCTATGTCATTAAAATGTTATTTTTCCTTTCACGGTCATGACTATCACTAGAGTTTGCAATTTAAAATTCAAAGAATTAATGTAAAGAATGTAAGAATTGAAACGCTTCCTAAACCTCATTTTATATATCAGATGTGTACTGTGTATATATTTGACATTTTGATATAATGATATAATGATATAATGAATTGCATAATGATGCACCACAAATTAGTTATGCAATGACCAGCAATATAGCAGGTACTTCAGTAAGTAATGAAAATATTTTTCCCCCAAATCCTTACAATTCAAGGATTCAATCCTAAAAACCTATCATGGAAGCAGAGTTGAAACAGATGCAACAAATTACATATCCACAAAATATTACTGTCAGTAATTAATGTATACCTGCCAGATTTAAGTTTATTTTGCTATTGCCTCCTTCTTCCCTGCATTATCCCAAATGCCCCACTCTACCTGTTCTGTTCTTGAAGCTCTGTTATGAATACTGTACATACTCTCTATTCATCAGAGAAGTGAAATA